>NC_135534.1:37301514-37926514 GCF_045843805.1 Urocitellus parryii | reverse complement strand
TGAGGCTAGATTGGGTAGTAGCTCTGCCTCATTTAGAAGAATTGTGTTCCCAGAAGGGCAAGGGTTCAGATAAAAAGAAGTCTTATAAACAGGAGTGGTTTGTCGAAATGAACCAAGTAAGCATACAGGCACCAAGGCAAAGGCTCCTAGAGCGTGGCTTGGGTGTGGCCTCCAGATGGTGGCTTTGCCTACAGAGCCAGCAGGGTCTTACATAACAAGGAGCCTGTTTCACTCCAGCAGGAAACCCAAGTCCAGACGACACCCTGCGTGCAGAGGACTGCCAGGTAGCAGCCTGACTGCCTCTTTTCTTTCCTCTTCCACTGAAAGAGACCCAGGGCATACGTTTCCTTCACACCCTGAATTCATTAGACTTATTTTCTCCTAACCATGCTGCGGAGGTTGAATAGCCCTCATTCATAAGTTGACTCCAGATCAAGAGAAAGAGACAGCAGCATCCAGCTATTGCACCTAATAAAATGTGTCCAGTGGAAATCGCAAGAGAAATTGGATGAAAAATCCTAAATAATAAGAATCCTCAGGAACCTGCCCTGGAATTCCAACAGTTTTTACAGGTCATGGGGTGGAAAGATGCTTTGGATTTACTATTTTAAAAAAAAAAAAAAATCATCTTTACCCTCAGTCATTACTTTATCCCTGGTTTCAGATGACTCTCATGGGACTTCATCTCTCCAGAAAAACCCCTTGTTCCTTAGAGAAAGTGATTGAGCTTAAAGGCATCACAGAGACCAGGGATTGAGAATCTGATTGGTTTTAACCCTCAGGGGCCTCACCCCCTTCTCCTCTGAGCCATCTCCTCCCAGTACTGCTCACTAGCCCTGTTCATAATTATCTGCTGTCATGATGCTATTGCTTTTGGCAATAAACACTTTGCACATTGCTACTGGATTTTGCAAAGACAGCATGCCCTGCTCAGATTTATGATCTAAAAGATACAAGACTAACTTTCACAGCATAGTCCGTTCCATAAAAGAAAGAAATTTTATAAAAAGCCTTGCCTTTCACCTTGCCCACTTCTCTTCTTTTCTCTGTATCCAGGACAAGCTGCAGAATGTGCAAGTGGAAATGGGAAGGCTTTTTATGAAGAAAACAGCAGAGGCTTAAACGGATATGTGTTTGAAATCTGATTTGAGGTCTATTTCTCCTAGTCACAATGTACTTTTCTGTCTTATTGAGAAAAAGAAGAGAAGGAGGAGAAGGAGGAGGAAGAGGAGGAGGAGGAGAAGCAGGAGGAGGAGGAGCAGGAGGAGGAGGAGCACGAGCACGAGGAGGAGGAGGGAGGAGGAGGAGATAAAATCAGAAATAAAACCTAAACTTCCATTGGTGCCCATTTTTCCCCTCTACCATCTACTCTTTGTGTCCTTGAGCACCTCTCCCAAGCATCCATCTTATCCAAGTCTACATAGCACAGAACACAATACCCTTTAGAATCAGATGTACCTGGATTTGAATGTGCAAACCTCTTAGTCTCAATTTCCCTTGTATTAAATAAGTAAATCAATAGCATAAAACACTCTTTTCTGGTTGATAAAGGACTCAGAATAAACCTATGCTGCAGTCTCTGTTATAGAATTAGCACTTAAAAAAATGTGAGCTTCTTTCTTTCCTTCTCTTCTATCCTTCTGTCCATAATGTTTTCCCTATATACTAACAGAACACTCTTTGGGCCATCTTCTCATTGAGCTACCTTAAAATGCTACTGGCACCAACACTTCTCACTTCTAAGTTGCCCGTTTCCTCTTTTAAAATCTCTCAGAATGTTATTCTGCCTTATTCTGTTTTGAAAACATGACCACAGTTAGAGAAAATCAGGTATACTTGGTCAATATATTGCACCCCTTTCAAGTGACAATCTCATTTTAATGAAAATAGAGTCAATAATTGAAAACAAAGTGTTGAGGCTCTCAAGTGATCTAGTTTGGCAAACATTTGTTGTATATCTACTAATGCACAGCATTGACATAGATGAGGAAGTAACAAAGATATGAAATAAAATTGTTTTTTCCTTACATAATTTGTAGTCTAGAGTGGATGGCAGACACATAGAAATAATTAAAAAACTGAATTCCAGGGAGTACTGAAATAGAAGTTGAATCAAGAGTCATGGGAGAATGTGGGAGAAGGAGATGAATTCCAGCTGGAGAAATATAGGCGCTTTCCTTCCTGGGGGCATATTTGAACTAAATTTTTAAGCGTGGGGTTTGGGAATGGCATGAGGAACTTGATCAAAGACCCAGCTGCTAAAAAATGCATAATGCTTTTGGAGAATAGCAAGTAGAAGGTGGCAGTTGCAATGCCTATTATAGGATGGGAATATCAAGTAAAAGCAGAAAATAACATTATAAAATTGGATTAAAAACAGTTGAGAACACTTTATGGCAGTTTAAGGTATCTGAACTTTTTAATTATAGTAGAAATCCATGGCTGATCCTAAAGCGGGAAAGGTCATGATTGTTATCGTACAGCAGAGAAACCACACTGGCAGTGAATTTGTATTGCAATCGAAGAGAAGCTGGTTGTCAAGTGACCAGTAGAAATGCTCACTGTAATTTGGATCCACAGTAACAAGGCAATTACTGTCAGGGTAATGAGGTGGCAGAAGCAAGCCACAGATGGCAGGAAATTTTAGGAGGCAGAGACAACAGGACTTGGCTTTCACCAAGTGCAGAAAATGCCACAACAGGAAGAGTTGAAGATTAATCCAAGTTTTGTTTAGTTTTGTTTTCCTGGAAGACGAGGATGCCATCAGTGAAATGGGTAAATTATGAGTTTGGTTGAGGGTTTGTTCGTAATAAAATTAAATACCATACAGGCAGAACATTTGTGATCTTGGACCGCTTTAAACTCTCTGGATCACAATTTCCTCATCTATAAAATAGGCATCATTCATGTTGTGATTATCTCACTGGGTTGCTGTGAAAACTGGGCAAAGTCATGCATGTGGTGTGGCAATATTTTTCTCAACTGTCAAATCTATTCCCAAAATGAGGAATCAATAGAACTATTCAAATTCCCCTCCTTTTCCCATAGAGACAACTTTATGGCAATCAGCATGGAATTCCCCTCCCACAAAACAGCACCCCGACCTGTAGTGAGATTGTTTAGAAAAGAAGTCTCAAGAAAATATTTTCTAAATAACATATATTAAAATATGATCTAGCAAACTCTAATTTTTCACTGCCAAAGCCTTCTGGATTGAATCAGTTTCATTTAGAGGTTTAGCCAAACAGGTTTTCAAAATGGAAAAGGAAAACAAAAGCTATTGTTAGGGAAGCCCAAAAGGTTTCCATTTCTTGCAGAAGAGAAGGGCTTAGTGTATGAAATGAGGCCACTAACTAGGCTGGGCCTAGAATGTGAATTGAATTTAGAAACACCAATTTTCTGAAACTATTTACCATCATTGTAGAGGGGTTTGATACGTCTACACAACTGTCACCTCTATGTACCTTCTTAAAGTTGGCAAAGGTCTCAATTAGTTGATGGGAATCCTAAGACTAGTAAGAGGATGACCAAGATAACCTACTGAGATAGCATAATGGCACCTGATTCTCTCTTGGAAATATAAGCAGCTGAAGAAGGAAGAAGCATATGGTAACATGCCGCCCACAGACATGGCGTTAGGACACGTACTTGTCCTAAGTCCAATTACAATATTAAATAAATGACATATCCCTCACCCAGTTATGTATGCATGTGTGTATTTACTTGTTTATATCCAAGAGTTGTCTTACAAGGAATTAAAGTGGTTTTACAGTTAGCAGTAAAGGACAAAGGACATAGATGAGGAAATGTGAACAACTGGAAAGTAAGAACAATTCTGGGAAGCTGAGGCAGCCTGAAAGTCCCCACCTCCCCTCAAACCTTAATTCTTTTGATCAAGTTAGAATGATTTCAGACATGTCGCTCAGAATAACAGGCAATGAGTTTATTGAAAGGGTAGGAAAAGGAAAAGGGAACTGTAAGCACAAATAACTGAGACAGTTATTTGTAAAGACAGCTGTCTTTACTAAGTATCAGCAGAATGGCACATGTCACATTGTCAGGGGAGAAAATGGTATGACTGGTTACAAGAGGGATCTTAATGAGAGTTGATCCTAGCAGAATGTTTAGTGTGAATTAATCATAAGACACAGGAGAAGTTGGCTGGGCCAACAGGAAACTAGTTGTGCAGGTTAAAAATCTAACTCAGTAAAACAGCTATAAAAGCTCAAAACTCATTCTAACCCAAAGAAATGGTTGTAAAAGCTCAAAACTCATTGTTGCTGGGATAAACATTCAGAGCAGAGAGCTCATTCGTTTGCCTTCCTCTCTAGGACTCAGTGTTACTAGGAAAGGATAAAGCCCAGAGCTTGGTACTCATTGCTTATCATCTTCCCCCTGGATCCACTGTTACCCAGAGCTTCACTATTTGCTTTTTTCCTTCCAGAACTCACTGGAAATGGGAAAGGGTAAAAGTTCAGGGCCCAGTGCCTAGTACCCACCTCCTCCTTTCAGGATCTATTGCCCCTGGGAAGGGATGAACCTGTGTCTACTTCAACACCCCCCTCCTACCTGGCCACCGTGTCCTCCTTTCTTCCTGGGGGCTGTCTCAGGGGATGTTATTTATTATATCCTTCAGGGACACTATGAGAGAGATAATGGGTCCTCTCAGACAGGAAAGGGACAGCATGCCTCTGGTGTACTCCACGTTTATTGGGAATCCCAGAGAAATTTCCAGAGAGTCCCCACAACAGATCCATCTTTTGACTTTTGACTGACAGCAAGATGATATCAGACTTTAAAGTCCCCACTGCCATGACAACTCTAGGTCACTTTGGCCTATGCTGACCAGTTCTAATTGAATTCTTAACCACAAATTCTTACAAATTTTATGGCTAAGAGGAATTATCCTTATCTCTCTTGAGTTTTGGGATCTGGTCTGTGAAAAGGATCACAAAATCTCCTCCATCAGGGTGACTTATGTTCCTCTTATCAACATTATTTAGGGACTGCATTTCTCTGGAAGATGACAGGTAGTTTACTGAGGAATGTGACTTATCCTATCCACTTAAGGAAGGCAGGGCTGTAAGTAAATTACTTCTGAGAAAAGAAAGTATGGGGGGTTAACACAGTGGGCCCATTTTATAGAATTATTCCATTAGCTTTGTATTCCCACCATTTACATCTGTCTGTCCCCTATTGATAGCACAAAGCAAAACAAAGCACCATATATTCCTGCCAGATTTTCGAGCTAATTCTGGCTTTAGATTTCTTGGTAGCCAAAGTAAGCATCAAAACATGCTCTGTGTGCATGAATATTCAGAAAACATGCAGCTACTTCTGGTGGGAAGATTCAATCCAAATTTTGCTATGGCCCTTTGCAAAGGCAACACCTTGGAATACAGTGGATGACATCTTCAACATCTTCACTATGTTTATCACAGAAAGTTTCATATGATTGTCTTTATTTTAATGTTCCTGAAGGACTAAAGGCAGCGTCCTAATTCATAAATGAACAGTTCAGTGTATATAAAGATGATTTTTAACACAAATGACAAAATTGAAATTCAGACTATAAAGTACTATGTGAAATCGAAATTGATAGCTGTTCTGTGAATATGTGGGATATCTTTGTGAAATATACATTGTATGCTTAGAAGTAAAGGGACAGGATGTAGGTGACTTCTGCTAACATAGTTCAGAGGAGAAGAGAAAGAGACCAGAGAGCAAGTGATAAAGCAAATGTGGAAAATGTTAACAACAGGTGAATCTGATCAAAATCTATTTTGATGTTAAATACATGATTCTTATCTTACAATGTTTCTATAAGTTATTTCTGTAAGATTTTTTAAAGTCATAATTTTCATTAGAATTGAAATGCAAAATTTATGTTTGAAAAAACTACAAGCATTTTTGGAAGTTATGAAAGTAAAAAAAAATACCCTTTTGATTCATATGTAAAATTTATTACTTTTCTGTCCTTAATCTGTTTTTGCAATTTATTCAAGACTATATTATCTAGTAGAAATATAAAGTAGCTGTAAAAATTCACAATTATTGTAATGATCTTAGTTGCTTTAAAAATACTTTTTATTGATAACTATAAAATGGATACTTTAATTCATAAATGCATAAGTTTTAGAATTCACAACCAAAAAAAAAACACTCATGATGTTATCACTTAAATACTTTGTATGGATATCTATTTGCACAAAAATAGAATTATTGTATAATATGAATTTAAAATCTGCTTTTTGTAATGAAAATGTTATATAGTTTTCTATAAAATTTAATCATTTAAACAACTGTATGTTTCTTAACTGTAATAATCTCTTGCTGTTTATTTTCTTCTGTGCAAATTATTAACTGAACTGTTATACATTGAGTTGGAAACTTAGAAAACAATATAACTATTTGGTAAATTTTAGAATTTTCACATAATGTCATTTAGAAAGAAAAATTCTTCCTGGATTATTTAAGCCAACCAGAAGGAAAAGCAATAAGCTATAAGTGATCCAAATTGACTTCTATGCTTCTGTTTAAACAGATGTATTGCTGGGGGGCTGGGGATGTGGCTCAAGCCATAGCGCGCTCACCTGGCATGCGTGCGGCCCGGGTTCGATCCTCAGCACCACATACAAAAAAGATGTTGTGTCCGCCGAAAACTTAAAAAAAAAAAAATATTAAAAAATTCTCTCTTTCTCCCCCCCCCTCTCTCTCACACACACACACACACACTGTCTTTAAAAAAAAAAAAAAAAAAAAAAAAGAATTGATGGGTAATGGGATTTCACCTTACTAAATTTTTTTTTTTCCAATACAAGTTAATAGCAGTGCTGGAGCAATTAAAGGCATTTACGTGTTTTATGGTATGGAAACTTTTCTAGTGAACAGAACTAGAGTTTTCGGTTGACTTTCTGGTTTGGTTTTTAGCTGAATTTAAAATTGGAGTTATATAATAAACAGGAATTTGAAGCATAAAGGGGAGAAACCTTAAAAATTTAATGAGTTCCTTGATTCTTTTGTGCCCAGCTAAATCTTTTATGTGAGGATATTGGAGAAATAAAATTTTATAGCAAGCTATCATTTCTATTGGGGTCCCTGGGAATTTTATCTATAGAAAATTAGAAAAAGAAAACAATAAGACCCCTTTCAACTGGGGAATAATTGCTAAATTTTCATAAACACCAGACTATTCTTCAAAGCCAATGAAGCATTTACTATTACAGTCATTTAAGGTGAAATGGGATGTTTGCTTTATCAGGAAGCCAAGTTGGAAAAAAGCAAGTTGTGGTAATGTCTCTACAACACAATTTCATGCAATTGGGAAGAAAAATATATTTGGGAAAACTCTAGTCAGGGACAGAATAATGTGATTTTATGTTGGAGGTAATTTACCTAATTCAGTATATCTTTCTTGCTTTGTAGGCCCTTGAAAGACTTTAATGTTTACAGAATTTCTAATTCACTTTTTTGCTCAGAGGCTATCCCTCAAAACCATCAGACTTCTGTTTTTACTTTGCTTGAGGACTGGAAAAAGGTTAGTAAATGCAGTATTTTGAAATATTTGTGTTGTCCTGTTGCATCCACTTCTTTCTAATCACATTTCTTATTAAATTCCATTTCCCCAAATACCACAGAACTATAATTTTTCTACTGATAGTCTATATTTATATTGGGGACTTCAGGACCCTAAAATCCTGAAAGAAAACATAAAAGAATAAATAAAATAATCAGCAACCATATATATAATACAATTTAGTTGATTTCTCTCAGAAAATAACATGACACAATTCTGTGAAGTTCTAAAACTTTAAAAAAAAAAGATAATTTGGGGTTCAGAGTCGTTTCTATGAACTAAGTATATAATCATCTGCTTCATCCATGGGAAGGACCAACCCAAATAAGGTTTTCATTTTTTAAGTTCGCTTAGTGAATACTGGAAATCCAAATGCCTAAAAGGAGATTGTATTCTGTTGATTTCTTGGTCACAGAATACAAGTTGCAGAGAGATATGTGATGTGAGCCATGGGCAATGAGATAGGCTGTGCCAGACTGAGTTTAGAACCCAGGACTTTGCTGTGTCGCCAAGTAAATATTTTGTGCCATTCCTGATTTTAAATTGGGAATTTCTAATAAAATATAAAATAACCACATACAATTAGGAAATTTTGATACACGGCATGTTAACAGATGTTTGGAATTTGGCCTTCGAAATATTTTTTCCAATAGTTCTTAGACTGAAAACATTTTGGTTGGCCTGGAAAATATGTATCAATCTTAAATATAATTATTCTGTAAACTCCTTTTTGTTAACTGGATTTATTGTGTTATTCAATTTAATTTGATATTATGTACTCTTTGAAACAATAAATTTGGGAACAATTTGTCTCATTGATTGCTGCTTCATAGTGTGTGGAGAGTTTTCAGATGTCTTCCTTTTTTTAAACCAAAGATCCTAGAGATCCTGGTATGAAAAATGAAAACAATTATATGACTAATTAAAATAAAAATATTTGCATATTTATCTCAAAATTTAGGATTTTGTTATGTTTGTTTTCTTTTCTTTTCTTTTCTTTTCTTTTCTTTTCTTTTCTTTTCTTTTGTACTGGGAATTAAACCCAGGGACACTATACCATGAGAAACATCACCAACCCTTTTTATTTTAAGACAGGTTTTGCTAAGTTGCCAAGCCTGTCCTTGAACTTGTTATCCTTCTGTCTTAGCTTCCAGAGTCACAGGGATTATAGGCATATGCCACCACATCTCTCTAATAGTATTTTAGGTGAAAGATTTTTTAAGGTATGATATTATTTGGCTAATCAATCTTCCATTTTACATATAAATATAAGAGAAAGCTCTTGTTAAAGACATTTCAAAGAGGGAAAATATCATAGATTCATTTTTACCCTATTTTATTAAATATGATTTATTCTACAAATAGTACTTAATAATACTAAAGGGAATAACAGAAGAGAAGGAAGGAAGGAAGGAAGGAAGGAAGGAAGGAAGGAAGGAAGGAAGGAAGGAAGGAAGGGATGGATTGGGAAAAAGTTACCTGTAATTCTTACCTTAAATAAAGTAACTATCTTTAGTTTTCACCTTATCCTCTATATATGAATAGTATCATAACTGTGAATATGGGTAAGTGCCAGTTTGATTCTGGAAAGACACATCATCATACATACCGACATAGTTTTGAGTATTATAATAATTTGTATGACCATCATTTTTAATGTCTTTTTATTGTTGACCAGTCTGAAGAAAACTGCATCACATAAAGCACTCTATCTGCTGGGCCCATGGCACACGCCTGTAATCTCAGCATCTGGGAATGATGAGGCAGGAGAGGCAGAAGCAGGAGGATCGTGAATTCAAAGCCAGCCTCAGCAACAGTGGGGAGCTAAGAAACTCAGTCTCTAAATAAAATACAAAATAGGGCTGGCTCAGTGGTCAAGTGCCCCTGAGTTTAATCTCTGGTACCCCAAGAAAAACAAGAAACAACAACCAAAAAAGCACTCTATCCTTGGGAATTCCATTGTTTTCCAAGTTTTGATAATGTAACCAGTACCATAATAAATATATTTAAGCAGGTATCCTTTGCTCTTATGTAGGGCATAAATTTTCAGGTTATGCTCATACACAACACAGAAACAT
Source organism: Urocitellus parryii (assembly GCF_045843805.1). Lineage (NCBI taxonomy): Eukaryota > Metazoa > Chordata > Mammalia > Rodentia > Sciuridae > Urocitellus > Urocitellus parryii. Next base: position 37,916,860 of record NC_135534.1, on the reverse strand, counting down.
GGTTCACAAAAATGCAAAGTTTTGTGGCTCCTAATTACACAGATCAAATTACTTTTCAAAAATATTATACCAACTGATGACAAGATAGACTATCCTTAAAATCCTTAAAAAGTGAAGCAGATTATAATTTAAGGCAAGTTTTATTATAGGGATAGTGTTATATTTATGACTATATGACTGCAGTGATTATATTCTACTTTCCACAAACACATAGAATTAGAAAAAAAGTAGGTCACATCTTTCACATTTTATTCCCCAATTCTCTTAATAGTGAATACTGATATGGTGAAGGAAGTCATACAAAAAATGGAAGAAACCTTTACTGTATATTCATGTTGGGGATTATAATTTTCATAAAATATAGAATGAACCATAGAGGCTATGGGCCTCACATGGCTCAGGAGGTTGGTCTGATATGCTGACAAAACATTTTTGGTATGATGGGTGGCTGACAAAAGCATTTTTGGCAAAATTTAATATTTAGCTGCTGCTCTATATAAATTCACCAAATTGGAGAATTAAGTCAGGTAAAGGAAAAATTAGTTGCTCTCATGTAAATATATTAGGTGAAGTCATATTCTTTGCCTATAACATCCAAATAGTTTTTTCTGCCCTTGGAAATATCACACTTAATGTCCATGAAATCATCCTATTTCTAAACTGTATTCTACAAAACTGTTTTAGTCTCCATTCCACTAACCATAGTCATATATTTAAAGATTCAAAAACCGAGATTATGAGATCATGTGTCTACAATGTAACTTAACCATAGAAAATTTGAAAATACCATATTGATATTTATGAACTTTTAGATTTATTGAAATGGATTAAATGATGTTGAATACAAGGAACTTCATGTGAGAATATCTAACAAGTTTTATCAAATTTGTCACTTTCATTTGTAGTGAGTAATAAAATTTTAAAAATGGCATTTCAGATACACTAGCAGGTTATTCAATCTAACAATGAAACCAAAATGTTATTTTGAAATCATCATATTTTGACAGAAATCTATTTAAAAAGAAAGTAAATTAAAGACTTTTATGTTATTAGAAATTTAATAAACCTGGAAAAAAATGAAATAGCTACCTCATTTTACTCCCCAAAATTCCAATAGAAAGCATAATTTTCTTAAATTCATGAGAAATACCAAATCCAAATAATTTGAAAAAAAATCTTGTGCACAAATATAAGAAAAAAGACTTAAGAAAGTCACTGAAGTCATCCTTAATCTAAATATGCAACAAAATACAAATCTAAATACTGTTTGATATTTAGGAAACTATATCTAGTGACTGAGTTGGAGAACAATCTTCTGTTCATAAATGGTCTTTTAAAAATTAGAAAATATAAAGAAAGTTTTGGGGAAATTTAAGCCTGCTTTTCATTACATTCTGATTTTCAATTTTTAAATTCTTTTAACTTATTTTCCAAAACTAAAGTTTATTATTGAATTCTAACTTAGTTTGTAAGTTTTCTGTTCCCTGCCTTAACTTATTCAAAGACATTTTATATTTGACTACCTATTTCTAATTTTATTGTAAAGGAAAATATAATAATTTTATAAGAATAGCTAGCAGTAATTAAAAACTCAGTTACATCAAGGCATGTGTCTTTGGACTTCAAATATGCATTTTCTCATCTGAATTTCACAACAGTCCTCTAAAGAACACTATTATCTTCATATTATTGATTGGAAAAGTGACTTCCAGAGAAATGCTGTCTCATTTAGTGTCACAGAAACAGCAGCTGGTGAATTAGCATTTGAGCACAGAATTCTGTTATTCCAGATTCATATATCCATTTAGTGTATCTCATTGTCCTCTGATAGTTACTTGGTCAGTGGTGTTATCTTCAGTAAACCCCCGTGATAGCATTTCATTGAATAAGACCCACTTTCCAAGGGTTGAGTCTTTAATATGTTAGACAATAAAGATTTGGGTGTATTTTTTAGCATCATGAAAACATAAATTAATGACTTCTAGACTGGTCAATTTAATTAAAAAGTTTAAGCTTATAGAAAAAAATCTTAAAAAAAAAAAAAACAATTTATCTACTTTAGAGAAGGCCCAGCAGTCCCTGGCAAAGTAAGAAGGAGAAAATTCATGAAGACAATCCTCAAGGTACGTGGCGTAGACTTTAGGTCCATTTCTTGGAGCTGCACTATAGAAAAAGATTAGGTATTCAGGACAAATAGCAGAGCAAATGTGGAATAGGTTCTTCTTGGCTCCCAATCCAGACAAATGAGCTAGTCTGCTGCTCCATCTGGATCATCTGGGTGGTCTCAAAAGGTGGAACTAGAGCAGTTCCTGGTCCAAGCTGGAGGTCCCATATGTGCAAGGAAAGTTAAGTGTTTGAAGTATTTATAGTAAATTCTGCACTTTTTCTGTTGCTCTGGAGGACTTTAAAGAGCCTGATTTCTCATTAAAATCATGCATATAAAATGAATGCTAGAAACAATTAGAATACTGCTACCCTCCACTGGTTAAAAAGAAAATGTTTCTCTGGCATGAGGGCAATCTAGATGCGACATTTGTCACCCCATTGATGGCTAGGGTTGATTCAGCTGATCTCAATGATTAGGCGGGTGTCCTTTTCTCCCTCACAGCTCCATGTGTGTTCCTCCTGCATGCTGGGACCAAAAAAGACTACCTTTCCCTGTGGAGGAGGACTATTCTTCCAACAAGAGGACACAAATATCTGGACTCCCCTGCTAGAACCTCCAAACAGTATCTCAAAAAAGTGCTAATCACCTCCATCCAAATTCTGAAATGAACATATATTGAATGCCTACTGTATACCAACCACTACTGCTGATTTATTTTCTCATAGAATAATTCTTAAAACCTCTGAAATAGATGATAGCATGTCCATTTTACAGGAAAGAAAATAAAGGTTTGAGAACCATTTTCACTAGAAAATGAAAAAATTAAGATTCCTGACATCCAGAATCTTAATGCAGTATCCTGACTCATTCTCACAGTCAAGCCTTACTTTCTGTGTTACACAAGGACAAAGCAGAATTATGTATTCCCATTGTATTCAGTAGAGTAACAGCATTAATGAAGTTTCCCAGTGGGTTTTTTGTTTGTTTGTAACTTTTTCTCCCTTTAGAGGGTCAGTACACCAACCTTGTAGTGGTTTGCCTTGCTTGCTCTGAAAACATTCTAGGAAAACCATAATTAAAAATTCAAGTCAAGACACCAGTAATAAGTTTAGGAATCTCTCCCCATCAAACAGCAAAGATGTTCTTGTGACATAGTAAAAGAGAAATTGTCTCCTCCTGAAACTGTTCATCTAATGCATATGACATACATATTTCAAAGAACCAGTAGATAATTGTTTTGGTCTTATTCAATGATTCTGTAAAGAAATTAAAAACTATTACAGATTGTCTTTTGAAAGAAAAACTTATAATTAAATGTTCCTTGGGAATTAAGTGAAACACATTATTGTTTTATGAAAACAAGCCAATAATTACATCATATTGCCTCTTCCTACACATGAGTATAATTTATGTGAAACTATTTGGGGACTCTGGTACATCTGCTTCTGAAGGTTTTCTATCAAGTTGCCAAAGAATAGTTTAGAACCCAGAATCATTTTTATGCAGACATTGATAAATGTACAAGCATTATAATTCTTGCCTGACAATTCTTAGCTATTCTTTTTATGTTTTATGAAAAGCCATTGTTTTCATGATCATCACAGGAAATCCTTCAGCAGAAATCACTCATTAAACTAGTTCTGTAAATCCTCTATTATTTTCTTCCAGTTCATGTACAAGTTCATACAATTATATACAAATTTAACTTTTCAAAATTACTTTCACATTCATCTTTCTACCTCCACTACCTCCTCTTCTCTGCAGTACTCAGGGGATAGTGGAACTTGGTCTTACTTCCTCTATTTAAAATTTGAAGAAACAGAGGCACAGAAAATTTAAGCAACATAGTTAATGCCCCATAGTTGTTTGGTGGCAGAAAAATGATAAATGCACTGATGTTTTTGATTCCCAGCCCTTACATCATTTCCCAAAATGAGTTTTCTGGAATACTAGAGTTCTGATAAATGAAAACAGGCATTCTGGTAAAATAAGTGTTTCCTGGTCACTGTATAATATAATTTCCCCATTGCCAGTAGATTTTTATAGCAATCACAAGATATTATAGGCCATTGAGGTCCTATAATTCAAAAAGAATGGTTAACCTGGCATTCCTCAACTTTTTTGTTCAAGAATATCTTGCAAAACTCCCCACTATTTCACAGTACACACTTTAGAAAATGCTGATTTACAGCATATGTGAAAGCCTTACTTCCTCTCAGGACTGAGATTATTTATACATCTTGACTACACCCTTTATATATTTTGTTCCTCAGAAAGTCTAGAAAATTCTAGAGCTCAAAGTAGAAGCTAAATATACATTTGTTGATTAAGTGATAAAAATCTAAAATATGGGCATTTATAAGTAGAGGCCTAAACATTATTTGGATGTATTTGTTAAAATCATAAACCAGTTTATTGAAATCAAAAGAGAAGGTAGGATCTATTGAAAAGTTTCTACCAGCTGGAACATTTAATGCACGTAGGGATAAACATTAGGAAAGAAGGCAATGACATGAATAAATCAAATAAATTTATAAGTATGTACTGAATGTGTTTTCAGTACCTATTATCTTTTGGTACTACAAATGCTTTCTCAGTCTGCTCCCAAATTAAAAAAAAAATAGGTAATGCTGCCATTGAATAATCAAGTCACTTAACAAATATATATTAAGTATCTGAAAGTTAGGTACACATTGATAGCTAATAAAATTTAGTGAATAAGCATATATACAATCACTGCCTGCAATGTCTCATGTTAGCATCATATTAATTGATAAATCTCAGACACAAACCCTGATTGGACCAAGTTCTCCCCTTTGGATCTCTCTGCCTTAGTAAGTATTTCATTTGCTAATGACTAACTATATGAACTTGATTGTGTCATTTCAATTATGTTCATGTAATTTTTCTTGATTTTAATGGTTATGATGTTTTTTTAAAGAACAGTAGACTAGCTGGCTCAGGCAGTAAACTTCCTGGTGTGGGTTACTTCTTTGTACCTAACTTAAATACTGTTTTGTCACTTCTATTGTCCTATGCCCACTTATTCTGGTTGTTAATTATTTTAACTATCACCCAAGATGGCGGAAAATGGCATTGGAATAAATTGGACCTTAAATTTCTAAAGTCCTAAAATTCTGTGATTTAAGGTCCAAGGACATGCATACTCTTTTAAATTTTCAATGGAATTTATGAAGATGCCACTAGCCAGGAGAATATGAATAACAATGAGTTGAACTCTAGCCTTGGAAGCCCAGCCATGTAGTTTAATAGCAAACCACATATCCCTAGTGTCTCTTTCCTCCACAAATTACTCCTCCTCCCAATCCAACTCATCTGGAGAAGGTAGTAGCACTTGGCAAGTGAACAAAGTTAACATGGACTCAGATATTTCAGCCTTTACATTAAACATCAGTGTCAAGCTAAATATTATAGTCAGCTTCCTTGGACTCAACACAAAGTGAAGACTTTGGCTTTGAGATTTAAAAAAATAAAATAAAAACTAAATCCCCCAAATTCAATAACGTTTTGAGATGCCAGAGTCATCTTGTTTCAGTTATTCCAATCAATAAATATAACTTGATGTTCTAGGACTAAAGAATCAAAAATAGTCATTGCTATCCCCAAAATATCTTGCCGTACTCACAGGTGTCCTATGTTGGTTAAAGCCCTTTCAACTAAATCAAAGCCCCATGGTCCCATTGGTCATTCATCATTGGCCATTTGTAGTGGTGTCCCATGCATATTTCACAGCTGTTGTAAAGTACTGCTTGATTTCTGCCAAGATCCCAGGAGGACTGAATTACTGTGAGTCATGATTCCCCCAGAACCGGTAGAACTCCTTCTTGTACAACCAAGCTAATATATCTCAATAACTGCTTTTCTGCCAGGGAAAGTCCAGGTAAACCTTGATACCAAAACATCCCTTATAGTTTGATCTGGTATCAACTGAATTACGAGTCTTCTATGGCTTTACTCTATCATTTTTGAATAATTTCCCACTTCAGGAGAAATAGTCATTGTCCTTTAAACTTAACCACACAATAATCTATTACTATTACTCTTATGAATCTATCTGGAAATATTTGTAACATGAACCAGGACAGTCTATTTCATTTAAGAAAAGGGAAATGGCTTATTTGGGCCTACTTCTGTTCCTAATTCAGGTCAAAATATTTGCTAGGGCAAAACCTTTCTTGTAACTTATGTTGTCTGGTTCCACAATTGGTAACAGTAAATAACCCCCTCCCCCCTTTTTTTATTATTGGAGGTTGAATTTGGCACTTTGCCACTGAGCTACATACTACATCCCCATTTTTAATTCTTTTTAAAAAATTTTGTGACAGTCTTGCTAAGTTTTTGACACTGGCCTCAAACTTGTGATTATCCTGGCTCAACCTCTCCAGTGGCTGAAATTACAGGTGTGTGCTACTATACTGCCTCGATTTCCCTTTGCGTGTTATGTGGTTGTTTTAATTGCTTTTCTATATGCTGCTTCATCATGCTGGTATCAATTTGAGTGACCTCCTTTATGACATCTTCCCTAGTTTCTTACTGGCCCTTTTTAGCAATCAAGTGTTTTAAGACAAACCTCCACAATGGCACTCTGTGTTAGTTTACTTGCTTTATGTTGTTTTTTTTTTCCATCTTCTTTCTTTCCTTCCAAGTATAGAAAGGCATTTAGTGCATGAGCTCTGGAATCAGGATTTTAGCAATCAAATCATAACTACTAGACCTGCCCAAAACTCTATGACCTTGGGCAACTTTCCAAACTTTTCTGTGCTGAAATGCCTCATCCATATACCAATGATCATAATAATAGAATATTTTGAATATCATTCTATTCATATGATAAAATTTCCAATGCAATTGTGTAATAATGATTAAATATGATAATTAACACCCTTAGTGTAGTGCCTGAGATTGCAGATGTTCACGTAGAGTTATTGGTATCAATTCTGGCTTCTAGAAATTAAGACCCATATTTTATGCATCATCCATCAAGTTCAAGTCCTAGGAAGTGGCAGAGATGAAATTCAAAATTAGGTTTGCCTTAAGTCAAGATCCAAGCTATAAAGTGGATATAGAATACGTTCAAAGAACAACAAAAAAATCACTAAAAATGTTATATTGAAGTTTCCACACTCTACCTAATAAATGTGTTATCACCAGGCAGAAAATGAGTGAAAGAGCCACAGTAAGAATGGGAAGAGACTGCAGCATTAAGACATAGGTCCTTTAAGTGGGAAGAGACTGTAGCATTAAGTTTTAAACTATCTTACTAGCAAATATGTTGACCCAAGTTAGGAACAGAAGTAGACCCAAATAAGCCATTTCCCTTTTCTTAAATGAAATAGACTGTCCTGGTTCATGTTACAAATCTTTCCAGATAGGTTCATAAGAGTAATAGCAATAGATTATTGTGTGGTTAAGTTTAAAGGACAATGACCATTGTCCTTTAAATGGGAAGAGACTGCAGCATTACGTTTTAAAACTATCTTACTATTTCAGCTTTTGATATAGACACCCCGAAGCTGATCATCACAGATTCTCAGCCAGTCCATCTCCGATTCTTCCTTCCATGTAGATGCTTCAGTTCCTACAACAAACATTTATTCCTGTGTCTCTTTCTGAATCCACTTTTCCTTCCAGCCTACCCTGCTTCCTCACCTGAACCTTCTCAGATGACTCTTCCTTTCATCCTAGGGGTTTTCTCCTTAAAGTCTGGGAAGTGGACCAGCAGTAACAGAAGAGTTTTGTTTTGTTCTTTGTAGTTATACATGACAGTAGAGTATAACTGGACTTATTTATACAAACATCTTATTCTAATTAGGATCTAAGATGTTCAACATCTCTAGTAATTAGAGAAATGCAAATTAAAACTATGCTGAGATTCCCTGTCACTCCAGACAGAATGGCAGTGATCAAGAATAAAAATAACAATAAATGTTAGCAAGGATGTGGGGGAAAAGGTACACTGAAAAATTGCTAGTGGGACTGTAAACTGGTGTGAACACAATGGAAAGCAGTATGGGAGATTCCTCAGAAAACTTGGAATGGAATCATCATTTGACCCAGCTTTAGTCCTTAGTATATACCCAAAGGACTCTCATTGAAAGTCTTAGCCTACACCACAGAAAATTTTTTTAAGTTGGATTTTTTTTTTTTTTTTTTTTTTAGCAGGATCTCCAGGATCTTAAAGAACTTTTGGGTTTGTGAAGCAGACGAAGCATGTCTTAGGAAAACTCTTACCCCTAAGTCCTTTGAAATGAAGGGAACACTCCTTTTACTCTAAATAAAATCTTTGCCCCTCTCTGACACGATAACCAAACAAACCCAGTTGTTTCTCTAGCTCATGACAACATGCAAATCACTATCCTCCTCTTGGCCATGTAGCCTCTTCATAAGTTGTAAGCAGGAAAAGGCTCACCTTCTTTCCAAGCTGTGTCTTTTTTTTTTTAACATACATAAAAATTAGATATCAGAGACTAAGCAGGAAATTTGGTTCAGTCTTAGAAGATGGCCATTATTACCAATTGCTTCTGCAGATGTGTTTGAACATTTCAGGGTCAACACTGATAATCACATTTCTTCTCTTATGCTGCATCTCACTACCATCTCCATATTGATGATCTTCAAAATGACTAACCTCATGTTCACTCTACATCAGCCATGTTAGTATTATTTTTCATTTCTAGTTCATATTTATTCTCCCCAATTAAATCTATATATTTTTAAGTCAGGGACATGCTGGTAATGCTGCAGGATTTCAAAGAACCCACCACAGTACTTGATGAACTGTAGCTCTCAATTCAGGCCTCTGTTTTTTTTTTTTTAAACTTTAATATTTATTTTTCAGTATTTGGGGGACACAGCATCTTTGTCTGTATGTGGTGCTGAGGATCGAACCCGGGCCGCACGCATGCCAGGCTAGCGCGCTACCACTTGAGCCACATCCCCAGCCCCCAGGCGTCTGGTTTGATCAGGTAATGATGAAATATTTCTTTGTTGACTCAGAAACTTTCAAAAACTTGGCATTAACACTTGGAATTGTAGCTTTTACTGAATATGATGGAGAACCAAATGTTTTATTGTCATTATCATCAAGCGTGCATTTCTCATGTGATCATGTGGCTTATATATTTTTATTGGAAAGAAGGGATCTTTCTGTCACAGTGACAAACACCTCGTATTGCATTTAATACAGAAAATTTAGTGTAATGAAAATTGTGTGGAATCAGAAGTGCTGTTTTCAAGTCCCTGAGCAGTCATTAGCCATGTGATTGAATCCAGCTACCAACTATTATTCATCCTGTTTCCTTGTGTGAGAGAGAATGATGATAATGTCAATCTCATGGGGTTGTAATGATTTAAAGAGATAATGGATAAAAAAATAAAACCACTTTGAGACAACAAAAAACTGCATGTCTTTCTCAATCCATTACTCTAAATTACGATCTTCAATATTGAAATTTTCATCAGTTGTCTTTTAAGTGTGGTAGTATTTAATACTAATTCAGCACTGCTTTTTTTTAAGTTTGGAATTAGGATATTACTATATAACTACTTGTTCTTTCCATCCTCCAAGTGAACCATGAAAATTTCAAAATTAACAAGGGAGTTGGGCAATGATTCAGATGACTGCAAAAGATTAAAATTCTTTGAAAAAAAATGAACTTGGTGTTTGAGCCATTCACAGTTTAGTCTTTGAAGAAAGAAATGTGTTGCTTGATGCTGGGAATGATGATAAGGCAATGCTTATTTTCAGTTATCTCCATGCTTCTGGACTTTTCTAAGAATGTTTATAAAAAATATGTAATAGATTTAGATTTGGACAGTGGGAACAAAGAAAGGGAGGAAGAGGGAAGAAAAGAGGGTGAGAAGGAAGAAAAGACCAAAGAAGTCCAGGTATGAGTTTTGGCATTGATTTATGCTGCTGTCAAGTGTTAAAAAGATATAGTCAATTTGCTGAATTGGTCAATGTTTTAAAATCTGTATTTTAAACACCCTGTCCTTCCTTACATTTTCTAAAGACACCCACAATAATGTCTCATCTCATATACTCTTGTACTACGACCTTGCGGCTCCACGAACAGCCGAAGTCTATTCATTATACGTTTTTTAATTTGATCCAAACCTGTTTTTTTGCTTGGACCAACAGAATATGGCAGAATTGATGGTGTCTAGGCCAGTTTCTGGAAAAGCTCTTTCATATACCTGGCAGCTTCTGCTTTCTGCCTGTTGGACATGGTAGCCATATAAGAAGCTCACCATCCTCAGACCACCACACTGGGAAAGGCCAAAGGATTGGAGTCCCAAAGGGATGAGTAAGTAAAGAAGCTGCCTTGGAAGGAGATTCTTCAGCCCCAACTTCTACAGTTGATGCTGGTGGGGATCAGATACAAACTTCCCAGATAAGCATTTCTAAAATTTCTTCTCCACAAAATGGGGAGCAAATCAAAATACTTGTCTTAAGTCCCTAAGATTTAGAGTGGCATTTTACATAGCAAAAAATTAACTGAAAGGGGCTCCTATCCCAGAATACACAAATTCCTGTTAACCAATACAAATAGAATAAAACAATCCAAATTTAAAACGTGAAAACAGCTTTAGTGACTAAGAGGATATCTAAATGTCCAACAAATATGTGAAAATATATTTAATATTGTTAGACATCAGGAAATTGAGGTTCAATCTACACCTGCCATGAGCTGGGAGTAGAGAGCACTTACAGAGCATCTCAAAAAAATAAAAGGAAAAAATAAAAAAATAACATCCCAGCATTTCAAAAAAAACAAAGACAGAAAAAACAGCAACAACAACAACAAAAACACCTGCCCCAAAAGCTAAATATTAAAAAGTTGATGATACCAGGTATTGGTAAGGATGCAGGCAACTGAAACACTTACATAAAGGCAAGAGCATAAATTGGTAAATCATTAAAGAAAAACCTTAGTCAGTACTTACTAAAATTAAACTTACATATACTCTATGGCCCACAATTCTGTTCCTAAGAATTCCTAGAAAAATTGAGTTCTGTATCCAACAAAAGACAAGAATGTTTATAAATGTTTTTTGCCATAATCTTCCCAAACTGGAAATATCTTCAAACCTATCAACAATAAAATAAATGGACTGGGGTATATTCACATAACGACATGCTACTTGACAATTCAAAGCAATAAATCACTGAGAACATATATCTTAGCTGGGTCTGACAGAGATAATATTAAAAAAAGAAGTACACATCTCAGTATACTTTTATATACACGTTTTCATACACATTTAAAATTTCTTCCTGCATTTGAGAAAATAAGTTGAGCTGGGCTCCATCCCAGCAACTGAGGAGGCTGAGGCAGGAGGATTGCAAATTTGAGGCCAGCCTCAGCAATTTACAAGACCCTAAGCAATTTAGCTACACCCTGTCTCAAAATTCAATGAAAAAAAAAAGCTGGGGATGTAATTCAGTGGTAAGCACCCCTGGGTTCAATTCCTGATAATAATAACAATAAAAATTAGTCAAAAACACTTTATAGTATGTTAGTAAGTATATTTATGTCTATGGTTTATCACAATGAAAAAAATCCAGTATCATTTGACTTCTGGATAACATGGAATGCATAATTCATAAAAGTAAACTTTTCACCAAATCCTATGTATCATTTGCACAATTAATAACAATATTCACTTAATACATTAGGCTTTTCCAGTATTCTGACATAAACTACAAATTCAAACTCTTCAAATATTAAAAAAGAAAAGAAGATATACTAAATCATTTTTAAAATTTCAACTATTTTTATTACATACAAATCCTCACAACTTGCACTGATCATAAAAGCAACCAACACACTTATGTTAAAAAGTGCTAAATACCATACATTTCTATATATTCCTCTATTAACCTTTTTCTTATTCTGATTTCTTATTCTTTTCAGGGCTATAACTTTTTGTTCTTCAGCTAAACAGAGGGTTTGATTTTAGACAGAGGATGGGTGAAGATTTTGAACTGAGACCATGTAGCGTGTTTCTTCCAAGAAGCACCCACCTGAGTTTATTACCCAATTAAGCTGGTTACATTTTTAGACTTTGTCCATTGTACCTAAATACTATTAAAAGTATTAATCTGGCAAGTCCTATAGCCTTTGATTTATGTGTGCTGTTGTGTGTGGGATAAGGTACAAATTTTATCATCATTATCAATCGGATTGTTGTTGAATGCCTCACTTGATAAAAGGGCCTAAACACTACTTTTCAAATGTCTGTTCTGAGTGTTTTGATGCTAATATACATCATATATAAGCCTTGTTTTCATCATTTCTTTATTCTGAATGAATCTTTATTATCTGAGTTAAACCCATATTTCAGTCAATAGTTATACTGAAATTATAATTTTCTTATCAACCACTAATCTCTGCAATATTATGTCATAAGCATTGTTTCTCTGGCCATGAACTCTTATAAAAGATAATTTTAATTACTGCATTAAATTCTGTTAAGAATGTACTTAGAACAAAAACAAAGAATGCACTTAGTTTATACAAATTTTGTGTGTATCCCAAAATAGATGATGGTCACCTACGGTGCTTTTTGCTAACAAATTTAGCACACCTTTTCATGAAAATAAAATATCAACTAAAAATAGCTGAATAGTACCAACTCAAGTCACAGAGATATCTTTAATGTGTAGGAGAAGGTACATATTTATTTTTTGATTTTTAATTGTATTGGCAGTTTGAAGTCGGTTATATTACCAGTGATTCTGAATTCATGTTTGACATTGGTAATAGTCATGAATGTCAATTGTCTCAAAGTTACCACTAAGATGAAAACTTTTAAAATTAAGAAGAAAGAAAGTCAACATTTGAACAATTAGAAAGTTTTACACATAACTGCAAACTAGCTTCACAGTAGAGAATAAATGTCATTTCCTCTATAAAGCTATACACTTTACAAAGTCAACAGAAATATTTGGAATTTGACAACATAATTCTGAAATCAAACTAGAAGAGAATGAAAAAAAATAGGTAGCAGATTTTTAAGTTGAAAATAGCAATATTAAAACATGTTATTATAAATATATTTATAAATAAAACCTATTATAAATATAAAACATTTATAAATAAAACAATTATAAATATGTTTTATAAATAAAACAGAATAGGATTGGAGATTAAAAAGAATAATAAGAATCACAAAGGCATGTGAAAGTTCTTTTATAAGGCAGGTTATTCAAAACAATGGATGGAAAAAATGTTTGACCACCTGGGGACAAAAGAGTAACTTATATTTCTACTTCATGGCTTAAATAAATTCCAGAGAAATTAAAATTCAATATAAATAAATGAAACAGCAACCCTACCATAATATAATATTAAATATTTGTGTGATCTGTGGCAAGACAATACTTTTTAAGAGTTGCATATCTGATACCAAAGGCAGAAACCATAACAGAGAATATTAATGTGTTTAACATAAAAATGCATAAGATGTAAATATCTCTAAAAATAACATTTAAAATTTAAAGGCATGATCTTCAAAGGTGTCAGAAGTCATCTTTGTGACAGGGAGTGACTGAGAACGACACAGATTTTAACAGACCAAGGAGACATGAGGTCTAAGTGCCATGTGTTATCCTGAACTGGATTTGAAATTAAAAAAAAAAAAAGACATTTGTGGAAAATGAATAAAATCCAAGCACTGCTATTTATTTAATAGAATTCCAACAAATTTAATATTCTAGTTTTCATCATTGTTTTGTGGTTATATAAGATGTTAACACAATGAGAAGCTAGATATAGAGTAGACAGGAGTTTTCTAGATTGTTTTTCCACCTTCTACAAATCCAAAGTAATCTTCAAATAAAACTGGAAAAAAGAAAGAAAAATAACAAGGTGGAAAATTATTTTTAAGTTATGAGTCATGAAAGACCAATATCCTTAATTTTTGAGGATTTCCTTCAAGTCTATATAAAAATAATGCTCTAATGAAGAAAGGATTGAGTGATACCAATAGAAATCACACACACAAAAAAATGGATAAAAATATATTAAAATGTTCAGTCTTAATCAAAAAATGCAAATTACATAATGTAATGCTTTTTTCATCTACGAAGTTGGCAAAGATTTCTTTAAAACATTTAGCATAGTCTTAGGATATGAGGAAGTATAAACATAAATTGTAATCATCTCAATATTTTTAGTAATGTATCCAAGTTTTGATCATCTCAGTGATTTATCCTACGGCTTTTAACTCTCAACAGACACAAAGCTTTAGCCACTATGGAGCAGCATCAATATTAAGAACAAACATTGGAAACAGTTTCTAAATAGATTCTAACATGAGATAGATAAAAATAAATTATAATGGAATAGTATGAAATCATTTTTAAATGATATTACATGAATAGACCAGCACAGAGGGATTTTTAGGGCAGGGATTCTTCTCTACATGATACCGCAGTGGTGATGTAGGTCATGCACATTTGCCCAGACCCAAAGCACATACCAGAGCAATAGAAAATGCTAAGGTAAACCATGAACTTTAGAAGTCATAGGGCAAACCAAGTTGGAAAGTGGAAATAAAACAGAAAATGTATTCCCGGTGAGTTAAGAAAAAGACAGAATGAAGGTACAAAGTAATTGGTTAGAGATTCAGGACTGAGTGATAACTGGAGAGTATCCACCCGAGGTCCGTTGGCTTGATAAGTGATATGATGGGAAACTCAGCTGAAGGATAAGCTATGCAGAGAAGAAAGTAAAGGGAACTTCAGTTCCAATTGTAGATTTCCTTAAGATCTCTTCATTCATTTGCCTGCGATTATTTCAGAATGTGAGGTCAATATTAAAGTATTACTAGTATACCCATTTTACAGACTTTTAGCAAATTTCATGCAATGTCATTTATGAAGTGCTTAGCACAGTGCTTCACATAAAGTGACCAAAAATGATGAATATATTTTTTAATTATCCCCTTATTATTGTTAGGATGATTATTATCAAATTGAGGCTCAAATAAGTAACTGACTTGGGCAAGGCCACCCAACTAGAAAAGAATCTCTGCTCTGACTTGCATTCTAATCTATATAACTCTGAGAGCCTTTTCTCTGTTGCCTGTTTTGAAAATTGGATGGGTGTAGAATACCAGCATTGGGATGTAAAAAAAATGAAGTATTGCAACCCTACCCAGCATGGGAATGTAAAATTGCTATTCCAATGCATTTTTTTTTTTATCAATTCCATAGATGTTTAATTCTGAGCATGAAGACTCAAGGAAAGGGTGGCCAGTAGAAGTGTGTTCCATTGAGTAATCATAGGTTTTAGTTAGTATTTTTTTAAATTTAAAATGCCATTAGCTTATAATATCACTAATCTGCCCAAGAAGATAGATCACACATTTATCATTTGTTCACTCAACTAATAAATGTTTTGCATCAGCATTTACCACAGTCTAGACTCTCACATTACCAAGATAAATTAGACTCATGATCCCTCCCATTACATCAATTAACCAGCTACTATTTACCTTTTTCTTCTTGTCCCTCTTTCCTATGTCTACTTGCTTAGTCAAGCCATTATTCATTACCTGTGTGTTTAGGATTGTCACAGTACTCTTACATTATTTATAGTTAAGTTTTCTTCCTGAATTTGATAATATAGACATATTTTAATTATTTTTAAATGATGGAGGCATTCTCTTGATCATGATGTACTATTTCCCCAATAATGTTTCTTTCTCCAAAACAGATACACCAGTAGAGCTGGTTTCTTTTCCACACTGCCCCACACCACACCATCCATTTACATTCTATCTCTATCTGCCTCCTCAAACTCTTCATTTTTTCCTTCCTATACTATTTTTGGTTTAGTGATATTTTAAGGTTCTCCTGCACTCTGTCCTTCCTAGTTTAATAATATTTATTTTGTGTTTAAATCCCACATCCTAGACATACTCTAATTACCCACTTGTATTTTGATTATGTTGCAAAACTTATCACTCTTGTTTGCTTTCCAGTCCTTATTCCACTGTCTTGAAGTTTCATTTCTGATTTGTTTGCTTTTTTAAAAAAAATTAAATTTGTTTTAATTAGTTATACATGAAAGTATAATGCACATTTTGTTTGTTTGTTTGTTTAGAATGTACTTTGCTACATCATGTATAATGGAGTAGAATTTCTCATTCTTCTAGTTGTATATTGTACATGTAGAATCACACCAGTCATATAGTTATATATGCACAGAGGGTAATAATGAATGTTTCATTCTATGATCCTTTCTACCCTACTCTCCCTTCACTCCCCTCTACCTAATCTAAAGAACCCCATTGTGAATTAGCAGCCGCATATCCGAGAAAAAATTGGACTTTTGGTTTGGGGGATTAGCTTATTTCACTTAACATGATATTCTCCAGCTCCATCATTTAACAGCAAATGCCATAATATCATACTTCTTAAAGGCTGAGTAATATTTCATATATATATAGATGATGTTCTGTTAGTTTGGATGTTTTTCTCTTTTGCAACTATCTAAAATTCCATTGATATGATTCTACCTTCATAATACATTATTTTTTAAGGGCTATAGTTCCTACATACACATTCCCTCAGATGGGGCAAATACGTGGTACCTGTTGTTTAATATCTTGAAGTATTGTATGTATAGCTTTCTCTCATCCAGAGAAGTTAATGTCATGCTTGGGTTGCAGTCCTTTTTCCAAATGATTCTCTACCATTTTTTAGCTTCCTGTGTTTTATATGATAATCAGATATTGATGTGAATTTTATTCTTTGTAGGTAATTTTCTTGTCTTGAAATTTCTGAATTATTCTTTTTATTCTTGCAATTGTGGAATTTTATTAGAATATGTTTGGATGTTTTTCTCTTTTGTGACTATCTAAAATTCCATTGTATGGTTCCACTTTCATAATAAACTAATAACTTATTTGGTGGTTTTGGGGGAAGCTCTTCTCTTTTCTCCTTTGGAAATCTCGTTATTTTAACATACTGGCTATCCTGGATCTATTCTCAAATACTCATGTCCATAATAGCTTTCATTTTGTGGTACTTTGTTTTGAGATATTTATTCCAGTTTTTAGCTTAGATTGTTGTCACATCCTTCATCTTCTTTTATTTGCCTACATACTTTTGTAGTTCCCATGATGAGTTTATAAATATATTTTTTATTCAATCCATTACTGGTGATTTTTTTTTACATGTTTTAAAAGTAATTAGTGCTCTCCTTTGGCAGTACCACTCCTCTGGAAACAAATTGCCCTGCCTCCTATTTTTTCTTTCCCAATTTACTGAGAATTTTTTGCCTAATCAATGGATTTCAGGCCTAGTGTTCTTATGTGATAGTAGTCTAATTATCAAGAAGCCCAGAAATATATATATAAAAATCCAGGGCCATTGTATCTGAAGAAACCCTGTGTGCTTTACAATCTGCCAAGCTTGAGCTTGCAAAGCTTGGCCCCCTTCTAACTTAGGGAACAGAGGAAACTCAAATCACTTGCTCTACTTTGACACACATCTTCCTACTCAAAATGTGGTCCTTGGACCAGCAGCACTGAATTGAAAAGGAAACATTTTAGACCATGAGTGAGTGCCCAGGATGCTCAACTTGCCTGATCACCTGTCTCTCCAATCAGATGGGATAGATTCGTGGTATGAGCACTGATTGTGCCTCAGAACATCAGCATGCTCTTGGCACACTGTATTATTTATGTTTGAGCCCAATCTGCCTAAAAGGATGATTAGTAAAATAGCATATGACAAGTGCATACACTCCAAGAGCCCCAAGATCATAGAATTGTCATATTCCACAGATAATTTGAGATTCAGAATTTGTAGTAACATGTTCCAAGTCCTGTAGAATTCTGAAATTTATGAGCTGTGACACTTTTGGAATGAAGGGATTCCTCAGAACTTGCACAGTTTTGTCATTATTCATGAATATATTTCAACTCAAGATCTCAACTCACATTTCATCAGTGATTGCCTCTAAACATCAGAGTGCAATTTTAAGCTTCAAAGGGTCTTATAAAGTTGTCATTGAGCTGAGAAGTGTATCAATGAATGGTTAAAATTCTGAAATCAATGCCAATAAACAAAATACTTTCACGAAGTCCTTCTTCCTCAAATGTTATAATCAGGCATCAAAACTCTCCAATGTTCTGCTTCTCCCTATGTAACTACTCCTTTTTTAAAAGTAAACTTGGATTCATTTTTGTATTTTAAAGTTAAATAATCTAGTATCTGTCATCCAATGAGAAACATAATGGTGAAAACTATTTAAATACATGTAAATATAAGTAATATATTTGTAACATGATGTCAGGTTAGTTGGAATTTGTCTGGAGCTTTTTGTAGTATTCATGGACAAGCTTGATATGTCATAAGATGACAAGAGCCCACAAGAGTCGGGTAAGAGCCAGACTGGACCTAACTGGAGAGAGTTTTTGGTTTTCTTTTTTTTTTTATTCTCCCTTGACAATGCCACAGTTATTTGTTGTGAGATTTGGATTACTGGGGTGATTGGACAGTAAGCTATTTTGCAAATTGGTTATAAATATTAACTAAGTATAAAACATAATCCTAAAATATATACTTTACACTAAATTCACTATATTTTCTTGCCATCTCCCACAAAGCTGTTGTGTAAAAATATCCTAAGATTTCTCCAATCACTCTGGTCCATGTTCTCTCTGATATCATGGGATTAGAAAGTGTACTATTGCAGATCCTATACAGTAAAAACATACTTCTGGTGTGTGTGTGTGTGTGTGTGTGTGTGTGTGTGTGTGTGTGTTTTGCTGGGGGTGGAGTCCAGGACCTAACATACGCTAGGCAAACACTCTACCAATGAGCTATACCCCTAGTTTAGCACCACTAAATTTATCATAGACTCCCTATTAAACAATAGAGCAAGTATTACCAGCATATTCTATGCTCTTAAAATCAAGCACACCACAAAACTCTCATTACACTTCCAATATCTCACCAAATTTTGGTCCCTGTTTCCCTAATTATATTGTATTAATCAGGTACAGACATCATAGCTTCCATACCTAGGAAATGAAGAAAGTAGGAAGCACACAGTGAATATTACCTTTATGTACATCCACAAGACACAAATGAAAAAAAAAAAAAACTAGATGTAAATAACAGAAAAATCAGTAGAGGGAAGGGAATAGGGGAAGGGAAAAGAAAGGGAGGGAAACAAAAAGTACAGGACACTGAATTAGAGGAAATTATATTCCATGCTTTTATAATTATGTCCAAATGAATCCTACTGTTATGTATAACCAAAAAGAACCATAATAAAGATTTATAAAAATAAATGTAAGGGGGCTGGGGATGTGGCTCAAGCGGTAGTGTGCTCGCCTGGCATGCACAGGGTGCTGGGTTCGATCCTCAGCACCACATAAAAATAAAATAAAGATGTGTCCACTGAAAACTAAAAAATAAATATTAAAAACTCTCTCTCTCTCTCTCTAAAAAATATAAAAAGAAATAAATGCAGGAAGGCTACAGTTTGGTGATGCACCCTTCTCCATATTTTTAATCTTGACAAGTCTTGTTGCTCTTCTGTTGTATGGAAATAGCTGCTACCAGCAAAACTCATTTTGTGCTTATATCACCCACCTCTTTCTTGCACTCTCTTGGCATCTGGACATCCCTATTCCTTCTTTTTCACTATATAATCCCAATATTGCATTTTTTTCAACGTGGGACTTCTACTGATATCTTCTAATGATGGAGATGGGGAGAGCTATAGAATTTCTCTGAGTACAGATTCTCTTTTTACCCAAAAGGAATTATTAGCTCAGAGAAGTCATTAAACTATATTGACACAACCATACCTTGGTCATAATAGCATTGCATTCTGGTTCTTCTAACTTTAAATCGATTTTCTTTCTACTTCCTTCATCCCTTGTTGCATAGGCAAAACAAACAAACTGACAAGTGATCTATTATACAAAAATATTCTTAATTATGATGTCATACTCTTAAATTGAGATTTGAGTATCTTAATCACTCCATCTCCCACAAGGCTAGTGTAGGATTCATTAAGATTGAGAAGACACCTCTCTGATACCTATTATTCACCACCATTTAGAAATATTTGTCCTAGAAGAAAAATATCACATTTAATTAAGGATGCTGTCTATTTAGTGACTAGAGCTCAACAAACAAGTTTGGTGGCAAAATCAAGTCATGAGCATGCAGTTAACTTCCTGAAAAAAAGACAACTTGAAAAAGGGAAATTTTCTCTTAGGGCCCAGTTTGTCTTAATGGAAAATACATTATCTCACAAATAGGAGCTTGTTTCATGCTTTCTGCTAATAAGGGAGCCAATGCTGGAATGAAGGCCTAAGGACTGAAAAAATGAGTGGGACAGTTCTTTGGCAAGGCTGCCTGAGGGATTTGGCTTCTCGACAGTGAAAATATCCTCAACTGTATAAATTATTCAGGTTGGGACAGCCTGAGTCTTAGGCTTCCTTGATGGAGTCATATGGGAAA
Organism: Urocitellus parryii; assembly: GCF_045843805.1. Lineage (NCBI taxonomy): Eukaryota > Metazoa > Chordata > Mammalia > Rodentia > Sciuridae > Urocitellus > Urocitellus parryii. The sequence continues at coordinate 37,896,233 of NC_135534.1, read as the reverse complement.
CAACGTCTAGACATCAGAAATCAAGATTTTGCTTTTACAACTCACTGTTTGAAAAACTGCTAAGAGGGATACCTTCAGTGGACTCTAATGTATCGTTTTTGTAACATCTGTCAAATGTATGTCAGCAGTCATACCAAGCAGAGATTTTGACCTGTTGGAAAAGATTAATTGTTCTACATGGCATCACCATTTGGAAAAGGACTACTTCTTGTTTGTTTGGAAAGCATAGACTCTTAAAATAGTGCTTAAAACAGGAGAAGAGATTTATCAGACAATGAGCTCGCCTCTGCTATGCATGAGCTCTACCGTCATAAGCCTTCCCATTGCCCCTAAGGAAAATGGAGCCCCTCTTTAGAGGTTTCTGGTATCCATTAGAAGCATTATGATATGCAATAAACAAAACTATGGGCTAACGTCTGCTTAAAGTGACTTTTCTAGTTAAGAAAAGCAGTGAATATTTTGGATGGAAAAAATTTCCGAAGAGAATTTAAGGTCTGCAATGACAGATCCAAAATATATTCAGTGTAGGAAGAATCAATGCAAAGGCTTGCATTTTTGTTCTAAAAGTCAAAGGCCCAAACACAGCCTGAGAAAGGCTTGCTTCAACAAAAGCACTTCTTGGTTTTTCAGTTTACTACAAGAGCATCAAATACAATTCCCCATCTAAACCTCAGAACACAGAAAATAATTTCAGTGACACTGAAATGGCATACATGTGGTACCATTCCAGATGCATAGGAAAAATGTAAATTCACTGTATACAATGAATGCATTTGGGCATTCGGGCTTGATTCTTTCCTGGAATTCCAAATGAGAAAGACTGCTAGACTCTGTTGTAGACAAACCTTTGCCCCTACTTCCTCCCTCATTGGCACAACTGAGTACAGTGACCTAACAAGTTGCTGTGATTTAATAGTGTTCTGATTTAAAGTCAGGCCTTTAACTAGAAGATAAATCATGACTCTTCACTGTTTCTTCACTGTGTCAAAAGAACAAAGGGGTACAGATACTATGGAAATAAAAGAATGTGTTTAATTCTCAAACTAGGAGATAGTTCCTGAAGACAGCACTTTGTAATTGAGTCTTAACTGTATGATATTATTTTTTGTTCAGATGAGAAAGGGCAGGACTGGTAAAAATAACTGAGATGCATCCACACCTCTGTTATACTGAAATCAAAGGCTTATCAAGGAAGATCAATTGTGATCATTTGGCATAGGAGCTAAACAAATCTGAAACATTTGGGAGGCAAAAAAAAAAAAAAAGACATCATCAGAAATGAGCATTGGAAATGAAACTGACCAAAATATTGTTGCACTGGGTGAATATACAAGAACACAACACATCCACTATTAGGTATAATTAAAATGCACCAATAAAAATATATAAATGTTTTAAAAACAAAATCAAAAGCTAGAAAACATAAAGAGCATTGGGATGAAATCTCCCAAACTTCTGTATGTAGTAGATTAAATATCAATGACTTAAGCATCTATGATATCATTCAGATCACAAAAAGCTGTCACATACCTGTAACATCCTGGTCAGGGTTATGGCAAGCAAAAGTGGATCTGCTTAGGTCCTGCTCAGGATTAATGTAGACCTAAGGGAATTGATATGCATGGGAAAGCAACAAAGTCTTCTGTCTGGGAGCAATATCTGCAGTCAGATAGACTTGAGTTCACATCTCTACTTCACTGCTTACTGCTTGTGTAAACTGCTAATTGTGCTCTCGGCCTAAGTTTCTGTATTAGCAAAATGGGTTTTAAAATACCTGACTTAAAGTTATTTTTAACTTTTAAATTATATAATGTGTGTGTGTGTCTGTGTGTGAAGCCCAATATATTGCAACTTCTTAATAAATGATGATGATGATTAGTCATGGAGAGAAAAGGAAACAGAAATGACAGGCACAGGATTGGGTCATCAATAAACTTGCCATAGGACAGAATGGAGGGGTTAGGAAAACAGGTTGAGAGGGCAGTCTAGCTTAGAACTTTCGAATATATGTAGCTGTGAAAATGGAAGTTCCATTAATAGAATCAAAGCCACTAGTCTATGACATACTCAGGTTTGAAAGGGAAAAGAAAACAAATTTGGAGACTTTAAGAGAGCATGATCTCACCTCTCCAACACAAAAAAAATTATTAGTGCCATTTAGTCAATCCAGAAGAATTCAAAGTTCTATTACGAATGTAGTTCTCCAGCCTTTGGCAGCTTTGAACTCTCACTGTTCTCTAAGGCTCTTTGCAACTCAAATTCAGTCCACAAATGAGAAGCATCTGAGTCCTATAAGAGCCCCCTAAGAACTTGCTAGAAATGCAGAATGTCTAGCTTCTTTAAAGGCCCTCTCAGTCAGAGTCTGCAATGTAACAAGAGTCCAAAGTGATTAGAGGCTCTGCTTCAGTCAACAGTTGGTGTAGGAAGAAAAATGTCAGTTACTTAATTAGATGACTAACTTTCAACTGTAAACTCTTTATACTAATCTGATTAAAGAAACGTTACTGTGTTTGTTGACTACATGAATGGACTAAAGAAACTTATGACATAGCTTCATTCTGCCCTGTTTTTTTTTTCCATTTTTAAATTTATGGGTCCTTTACAGATCTGGAGAAGAAACCACAAACAGGAGATGTTTGCATTTTTAGACGTCAACTCACTATGGAACTGAAATATTCACAAAGTTAATAAAAGTTATCACAAAGTGAGAGCATTTTTCCTCATAAAGGGAAGATGGCTTGGCTCTTAGTATTATGCTCAGCTTTTAAAATAAAAACTCTTCTATTTAATTTACTCAAACCATATGTTAGATTTTATTTAGCACATTTGCCATTTAAACCCCTGAAGTTTTCTTCTGCATGCTTCAGGTGTAATATATTCTAGAGCTGTATATAAAGCAAATTATTTTTGACAGTGGTAATTTAGAAGAAGCGTTCAAAATTATGCCACATTAAAACATCTGGAATTGCTCAAAGTCATAGAGGAAGTATTTATTTTTATTGTCACAGTAAATTGTCTCTATTACACATTTTGAAATGCACTCAATTTTGATTTGAAAAATTATTTCTGAGTCAGTTTAATGCTTCCCCCACCCCAACCTACATAAAGAGAAAAGTTTTAAATATAGACATTAAAAATTTGAATAAGATTTTTGGAAACATAGGAGGTTGACTGATATTTATCTTTTCATACTTTTGTTTCAAACAGAAAGGGTTAGGGTATAGCACAGTTATAGAGCATTTGCTCAGCTTAAGTGAAATCCTGGGTTTGAGCCTCAGCATCAAAAAAAAAAAAAAAAAGAAGTCATAAATTATTACCCATATTTATCTAATGTAACTGAATACTTCTAATTACTCATTCAAGGAATATTTATTCAGTACCTATTATGTGTGAAGGTACTTGATCCTGTTTGCTGCACAAATAATAACAAAATAATATTGTACAGGAAATATTTTCCTTGAGGGAGCTTATAGGAATCACAAATATTGTACAATTATGAGAACTGTCCATGATGCAGTAAGACTATATGTTATGAGCATTTTTAATTTTCTAAAGGAGATATCCTGAGGCGGTTATGAAACTGGTAATGGATGGAAGGAGCATATGGCTTTAAATTTAGGTGTCGAGGATGACAGAGAGATTGGCCAGAGAGGAGGAAGCAGCCAATAAGCAATGAGTAATGTTGCAGGTTGGAGCCATCCCTAAGGTTAGACCAGCAGGATATTGTGAACCATGTAAGGGTGTTACTCTTCCAGCCTGAGGATCAGCAAGCTTGACTTAAGCAAAAAGATGTCATTTGTTGTGTGTGCACTTATGCAGAAAGAATAAGGAATGAATGAGAAAAGACTCTTTAAGAAGCTAGTGCAATAGGACCCATGAGTACTCTAGAATCTACCCACCCCCAAAATTCAGTGTTATGACAGGTTAATCTGTGACTCCTACCAGAGATCTTTTTTTAACCTTGTCTGTTTGTTACTGATGTCTGTCTTAACACAACCATACATCTTATCCTTACCACTCTTCCATAAATGTCACATTTTCTTTGCATCCCAAGTCTTCACACAATGCTGCTTCTACCCAGAATGCCACTGGCTTTTTTCAAAGCCCCCTTGACAGTCTCCTCAGGAAAAGCTCATTGTCCCACCTCCCTGCTGGCATTAACTCCTGATTACAACCAGACAATGTAACATTTATTATGTTTTGCAGTGATTATTTTTGTTTTTCTTCACCAACAGATCATGGATTTGGAGCTGTTTATTTAAACCATCCAAAATAATCTGATGCATGTGAAAGACCAACATATAACACAGAACTAAAGGGTTATTTTTTTTTTTCAACTCAGAGGCAAGGGCGGTTCTGGTTCCCCTCTAGATTTTCTTGGAGAAGAATCTAAAAAAATCCCAAGTTGTCAGCACCTCAAGTCTAAAAGTAATGAATAAAACCCACATTGTAGCTCTTATATTGGTGAAGTTACTTTCCATCACACCTATTCTAAGATGCCAGGAAGCCAGAATCTATTCTTACTTTTACAGATTTCTAGGCATAGGTCTAGCAATCATCTGTCTACCTGACAAACTCCTGGAATAGGTCAAACTCCCTACATGGTTCTTTTGAAGCCATTCTTAATTGGCTAGAGATGAAAGGTAAGCAGCACACTCCACCCAACTCTGTTCAGAAGATATGGAAATGCAAAGGAAAAATAGAATGTGAAGTCCAACAAACATCTCCAAGAAGTTATTTACAAAAAGATGTACTCCCTCTTGGTCTCTGCAACTTCTGAAGTATCACTGAAGAATTTGTTGAACTGAGAATTGCAAACCTGATTCTCAATTATTTCCTCTGTTGATCTGCATAGATGATCATTATCTCAGTGATGTAAAGGTGCTTAGAACTTCTGGCTTTATCATCAGTCTCTAGAATGTCAACCAACACTAGAACAAAGAATGTCATGATGCCATTCTGTTGAATACATAAGGCTTATTCTCTGGTAATAAGAAAGGGATGTTGTTCATGTTCAGGAACAAAGCTGACATGAGGCTTACATTGTATTGCATGTGATTGACAGTCCATAAACAAATAAATATGTGGGTGATAATTGTTCCAAAATGAAAAGAAAATAAAAGAACCCTAACTATCGATTAAAGAACAATATAGGGAGAGAGCTTGCTCTTTAAATTGAGTGGTCCATCAAAGCCACTTTGAAAATATATTTGAGCAGAAATCTTTAATAAAGTGAGGGGGAAAATCTGATGATAACTTGAGGCCTTTTGGGCAGAACAAAATGCATGAGCTGACAGCAGACCTGGTGTGTCCAAGAAGCATCAGGGAAACCAGATGTCTCACTGAGTAGCCTAGAAAAGAAGTTGTAATAAAAGATGATTCCGAGCAAAGGTGGGAGAACAGGTGAAGCAGAGCCTATAAATCTGGCTCTGAGGAAGACAAGGCCTTAGAATGCTATGAGCAGGAACAGTGGCATGGTCTAACATTTTTAAATTGTCACAATATTTGTATGCATAGTTGACCCATGCATATGATATGTAATGACAAAATCAGGGCAATTAGCACTTCCAGATCCTTAAATATTTATTGTTTCTGTGAATTGGGAAAATTCAGACTCCTCTGGTTGTTTTGAAATATATAATAAATTGCTATAGACTGCAGTTATTCTCCTGTGCTATAGAGTACAGAACTAGCTCCTCTTATGTGGTTGTACTTTGGTACTCGTTATCTAATCTCTTGATCCCCTCTCTCCTCCTCTTCTTAGCCTCTAGTGATCACGCCACTCTTCTTCTATGAGATTCAACTTTTCAGCTTTCACAAAGGAGTGAGAACTTGCAATATTTTTCTTTGCCTTGCTAATTGTATCTAATATAAGACCCCCCAGTTCCATCCATGTTGCCATGAATGACAAGATTTCATCTATTTTATGGTTGAATAATATTCCTTTTAAATGACTGACCTAATTGCTGTCTTTAAAAAAAAAGTAGCCTCAAAAGGAAAAGTTCTTTAGCAGGAAGATCAAACTAGAAGTGCTGCTATAATCTAGGAAAGAAACGATAGATTTAGAAGCCACTGAAGAAGTCATGGGAAAGGGCTGGATATAATTTAGGATGTGTTGATAGATACTGTAGGAGGCTGAATAACAGTTATCCAAAACATCAGCTCTTAATCCCTGAAACCTGCTATATTATTTGAAAAAAAAAAAAAAGGATCTTTTGCAGATCTGGTTGAAAATTTTGAGAAAAAAAAAAAAAAAGTTTATCTTGCTTTATTGGTATGGGCCCTAAATGCCATCACAGTGTGATGAGAAAGGTACAGGGAGCCTCAACATGAAAACAGAAGAAGAGAAGGCAAGGCCACCACTGAAGTAGAGGCTGGTTCCCAGCCAGAAATCAAGGAATGCAAGGACCCACCCAAAGAGACAAGGAATAGGTTCTCCTCCAGATCCTCTGGCACCTTAATTGGTCTGTTAAACTAATTTTGGACTTCTAGACTCCAGAACTGTTAGAGAATAAATTTTAAGGCTTGATAACAATAGGCTCACAAAACTTACAAAGGCTTGATGTCACATGTGAAAGGAAGAGAAGAGCCAGAGACAACTGGAGGCAATTTTGTTTAAGTGAAGATGTGGCGTTTCCAATTGCTGAGATGGAGACGTCTGGGACAGGGACAGCTTTAGAGAAGAAAAAAATAAAATTATAGTTTAGACACGTTATTATTTGAGATTATTATCGGCATCTAAATGTAGGAATTCAGAAGACTGTGAGTCTGGAATTGAAAGGACGAGTCAGGACTGGAGGTGGATGTGAGAGTTGTTAACAACAACAACAAAAAAGAGTCATTAGCAGTGTGTAAGTGGTCATTAATGTCATGGTACAGAATGAGCTCACTTAGGAAGCTCTGGAGACAGGGAATGTGTTCAATGACTGAGTTCCGAAACTTCCTCGTTCGGACATCAAGAAAATCAGAAGGACCTAGCAAAAGACACAGAGAGTAAGCTGTGACTAATCTGTGAAAAGAACCAAGAGAAGATGGTGTCCTAGATTCCAAATAAAGAAGATTTCTCACAAGGCTGGGAGCAATTCTGTCAAATGCTGTGGAAAGAATATAGGATGGGGAAGTTTATAGACAGCTAGTAGAAATTTTGGGGGAGTGGAGCTATAAGTGAAAGGAAATAGGGAAAATAACAGAGTATCAGGTAAGAGTATGTTTTTAAGATGAAAATTGTCCTAGCAATAACATCATGGTCTTAACAGGGTCAATGATCAGAGGATGATGAGCATATGAGCTGAGTCAAAGAGGATTATGAACATAATGTTGGGAATGTATTCTGCAACAGGGAGAATCTAGTCTTTGAAATCTAAGAAGATAAATGAAGTCTTGATATGAAAACAAGGTTATATAGATAGTTGCAGATGAACACAATATCTTTATATTGTTTATTTATTTTTATGGGGTGCTGAGGATTGAACCCAGTGCCTCACACATGCAAGGCAAGCTTTCTACCCCTAAGCCACAGCCACAGCTCCTAAAAAGAAGTTTTTAAAGAAAAACATTTGAGGAGGATGACATGATAACATGTTTAACAACAATAAAAATAAAGTTAAGAAAATATATGTTTATATAATAATTTGTAATTTGTAAGTTCTTTCCTATGCATTATCTTCTTCCGTTCTTACAACTTCCTTGTGATGTTAAGTGGTGGTAACAACATTTGATAGAGGAGTGAACTGGTTGAAGTGATTTGGACAAGACCTAGGAAGCTAGTAAGCCATGACCTGAAAATGTTTAAAGAAAAGCAGTTTTGAGTTGTAGCACGTAGGTCATTAGGAGAGAATAATAAATAGAAAAAGGAAAAGAGAACGTCATAATCCAAATAGAATATATTAAAGATCCAATAAAGACAGTGAATGCCAAAATGAACAGGGTGTGTTTATGCATATATGTGTACAAGTGCATGCACTTATTTTTATAGTCTCAGGCCATGGCATATTACTGGAGTGTGATTTTGCATCATCACCATCACAATAATACACTCCCTTTCATATCTACATTTTGTTCCAAACTCCTTTAATATTTATTACTTCATTTTATAGTTGTATCTAAAATGAACTGTAGATCACAGATATTTTATAGATGGGAGAATCCAATTTTCACAATGTACAACTTGACCAAAATTATGAGACTGGAATATAAATGAAAGTTACTCAAAATTCAAATTTATTATTCTATACCCAACCTAATGTTTTTGTTTTTGTTTTTGTTTTAATGAAGAAAATAGAAGAAGAAGGAAGAGAATAATTAAAGTAGATTGGAGAGGTCCAGGAGTATTTCACAATAATGAGTCTGGGATCATACTTACCAATTAGGTCAAATTATTATTGTAAATAATATCCTCTAGTAGCAACTAGATGTGGGAGACTCAACTGTTCCTAAGTAGATCTATCCCAGAGAGTATTCCTGGATTTTAGACCTATATATCCACTGTACTTGAAATGCACTGTAGCATCTTGAAATCAGCATGCCCTAAATCATGCTTATCTTTTTGTTTCCCCATTGGGATAAATGTTAATCCAACAGAATCTGACACAGAAATCTTAGAGTTATCCCCAGTTCTCCTTTCCTTACTCTGTGTATCTAATCAATTATAAACATCTATCAAATGTATACCTCCATTTCTCTTGTCTGAATCCTCGTTGCTACTCTTTATTTATAAAATCTGTTTTTCTTGCTTCCTTTCTGCCATTTCCTCCAATTTGTTCTCCTTGCTGCTGGTCTTTTTATACTACAGTAAAATCTTCACATTGATATATTTGTAATTCTAAATTAAAAATAATATCATATCACTCTCTCAACTTAAACTTTTCAGAATTTTTTATAATCTACCATTCAAGTTCAAACCCATCACACAAAATACACAAACTTGTCATTTTACTGCTATCTACACTTCATCTCCTTTCAATTCATGTAAACATTGCATAATGTTCAAATCAGGTTAAACATATTATCTCCTCATTTATCATTTCTTTGTGGTAAAAAAATTCAAAAGTCTTTCTTCTAGTTTTTGAAATGTACAGTACATTTTTGTTATCTATAGTTGCCCTACCATGCAAAAATAGCACACCAGAATTTCTTACTCTTATGCAACTCCAACTTGGTACCCATTGACCAACCTTTCCCAAACTTCTGCTCTCCCCAGCCTCTTACAACCACTATTCTATTCTCAACTTCAATGAGATCCACTTTTTAAAAGTCTGCCTGTGGGTGAGATTGTGTGGTACTTGGCTTTCTGTGCCTGTCTTATTTCACTTAACATAATCATCTTCAGTTCCACTTGTATTGCTTCAGATGAAAGGATTTCATTCTTTTTATGAATACTATTCCACTGTTTATATGCACCACCTTTTCTTTATTCATCAGAGATGTTTAGATTTTTTCCATTTCTTGGCTATTGCAAACAGTGCTGTAATAATCATGGGAGCACAGGTGTCTCTTTAACATACTGATTTCATTTCATTTGATATACGTAACCAGTGGTGGGATTGTAGTTCTACTTACACTTTTTTTGAGACACCCTAAGCTGTCTCCCATAAGGTTTGTACTAATTTACATTCTCACCAACAATGTACAAGAGTTCCCTTTTTTTCCACCAGTTCTCATCAGTACTTGCTATCTTTTTTTTTTTAAAAGAGAGAGTGAGAGAGGGAGAGAGAGAGAGAGAGACAGACAGAGAGAGAGAGAGAGAGAGAGAGAGAATTTTAATATTTATTTTTTAGTTATCGGCGGAAACAACATCTTTGTTGGTATGTGGTGCTGAGAATCGAACCCGGGCCGCACACATGCCAGGCGAGCGCTACCGCTTGAGCCACATCCCCAGCCCAGTACTTGCTATCTTTAGTTAGTTAGTTTGTTTGTTTGTTTTTGATGAAAGCCATTTTTACCAGAGTAAGGTAATATCTTATTGTGGTTTTGATTTGTAGTTCCCTGATAATTAGTTCCCTGATGATTAGGTGTTTTTTTAAAAAATATATATACCTGTTGGCCTTTTTTTTATATTTTTTAAGGAATGTCTACTTAGGTTTATTGCTCACTTAAAATTTTTCTTTTTTTGGCATTAAGTTTTTTTAATTCCTTATATGTTACAGATGTCAACCATTGTCAAGATATAATCCCATTTGCTTAAATAAAGCAACTTTTTAAATGTTCTGTTGGGTTTGCAGTTATTGTTTTTCTTCACCATGTTATTAAACTCCTTGAGTGTAAAGGTTCTCTTATATGTCTTTGTATCTCCGATAGACTTGGCACACTGTATGTCCTAAATAACTAACTGATAAAGAATGGAAAATGATATATTAATGGAATGCAATGCCTGAAGAACTGAAACTCAGAAGAATGAGACCAACCCAACTTGCAGCATAAATCTGGATATCTTTCTTTGATTTTCAGACCTTGGTTTTTCTATCTTTAAAATCATGCCTCTTGACTAAATACTCTCAGAGGCCCCTTCAGCTCTCCAATGTTCCAAGTATGTCTGTTTGAAATTGGGTTATGTTAATGTAGTTCTATTTTTTCTGCAAAGTCCCAAAGCATGCCGAATCCTCTAGCTACCTGAGAAAGTCAATTGTTTTCCAAACAGTGAACAATTTATTTCCTAACCATTGGCTGAAACACTTCAATATTTTATAAAAAGAAATCTTCCAGTAATATAAACATAATTGATTGAACCTAGAGATTGAGGTTTTGGAAAATATGAACAGCTCTCTCATCTCCTTTGGAAGATGAGTATGATTTTGAGAGGTTTCATCTGAAGTCAGCTTGTACATGAAAATCCCACTTTGGATGTAAATGGCACTCATGCTTGGATTCCTTCTACTTAATCTCTAAAGTCCTTTGCTAAGTTCAAAAGTATTTAGCAAAATAAGGATTTTTTGACAAAATCTGTGTTTCTCTAATAGCATTTGGAACTAAAAAAAGCCTTCTTGCTTATGGAATATTCATTATTGGCCATTTGGGGTGCATGTGCAAGCCACAAAAATTCTCCACTGATTATAGCCTCTCTCCAATTTGTTATAGAGTTGTTCTGGAAGGAGTTGAATTTGGTCAAATTGGAGCCAAGGTACAGCAGCCTTATTCTGGAAACACACATGGTTCCTGATATCATGTTATGCTGCAATATGGCTGAGTTGGGGGATATCATGTGAGACATTTGGAATACAGGAAGATATTTTTAAACTACTATTTAGTCATAGTCAATATATAAGAAAAACTGACATTACGAGACACTGAACATGATAACCCTGTGAATTCCACAACTCTAATTACATGTGTCTGTGAGACACAAGCAACAAAGTCTCAGAATCAAGTCACTGATGATGAATGGCAGAAATTCATCTTGCAGTGGATGTAATTCCAATTATTGCCTGCTAAACATAACCTTTGGTCGCCAGAATGTCTGCAGCTGGTGTATAGATGTGGTTCGTGTTGTAATTAATACAAAAGCAATTTAGAACTTGCTGTAATCCAGTTATTTCTAAATGGTAGCTTTTAAAAGGAAAGTTTAAGTTAAAAACATCCTAATGACCCCAATTTATTTATGTAAAATTTGTATTTCATTTGTTTTAAAACAAGGATAGGTTTCAGTTCAAACCCCCTTTATACACACATAAGAAGTTCAGGACTTGATGAGTATGTTTTTCTGGGAGGTATCGTTTATACTGGCACAAGGTAATAATTTGGCACAATGTTAAAAGAAGTTGTTTGGTGAGCAGTTTGAACTATAAAAACCCTATGTAATTTAAAGTAATAAATGACTATTTGGATAGTTTCTCTCAGTGGTTACGAATCAATGTGTAAATTTGGATAAAGCAATGCTCATTTCCTCATTTTGGATGCTAACATTTATTAACATTTCCCTGCCATGGAGTTGAAATGAGTAGTTTCAATTATAAAATGTTAAGCAGAAAGGATCCAAGCATGAGTGCTATTTACACCTGAATTGGGCTTTTCATGTACAAGTGTAAATATGCTTTACCCCAAAGCACTTCTGTATATTCCTAAGGAAAGTTAATGCACTGAAAGCCCAGAACTATAAAGGGGTATAGATCTTATTTCTAAGAGGCTATTGGCACATCTTCTTAAGTAAATACGTGTATTTTCTTCTCCTTTTGTTCCACAATGACTTTGCCAAGGCATTGTGTTTATGAGTATTAGCATGCAGGCAGCCACTGTAACAACAGAGGCCTCCTACCAAATCTAATTAGTTAAGATCTGACAGTGTAGATGATGAAAAGAGAAATGTAAATAAGACACAACTGTTTGGGTTTTTGCTTGTGAAAGAGAGGGAAATCAATGATGTGTTCAGAAAGAGCAAGCTTCCCAGGAAGCAAAAATGGAATTGCTCACTGTATAAGTTAACTCTGCCAGAGAAACAGATGAGTTCTTGTAAGCTGAAGGTTCCCAAGAGCCACAACGTGTTCTGCTCAGATGGGAAAATGAGAGGAAACGGGCCTGTTTCCTGTTTTCTTTCTCCTTGCAAAATGTTCACTCTTCTTTCTTCCTCAGCTTCTCACTTCTTTCTACTTGCTTACTTGTTCTTTAATAGTTATTGCTCTTCTGCCCATTTTCCAGTCTCAGGCACTGTTCTATACAATGCATAAATAACTAAATTAAAATTTAAAACTCCACGGACTTATATTCTATGATGTCACAAACTTCTGCTGAAAATGAGAAGGCATGAAACATATCTTCACCAACTACAGCCCACCAGCTTATTACATTCAAACTCAAGATTGTAATTATTTATAAATATACATAAATAAACCGTTATTAAATAATTTCTATCTTACACATTTAAAATTAGAAGTGTTACCTACAAAGGAAATTTCTCCAGGTTTGTACTGTTATCAAAAAGACAGTTTGCCTGACATTGTAGAATATTTTATAAGCACCCGACAGACAAAAATAGCATTGCATGTGAGTGTCTCTGGGTCATTACCCAGAAAATCCTTGACAACAACCAACATGATACTGAGTTGGATGCCTTTCATCAATATTCTTTTAGCTCCTTGTGCATTGCTATCTTGTGACACATAGCACTGATGACAGACTTGGTGTGAAAAATAGTCTCCTTAAATTAGTAAATCTAAACATTCCTCTATTATCAATATCTATTATCAGTATGTTGCGCCCATATGCCACATAGCTAATGAAATTATTTCTCTATCATTTTGGGGCATGCTTACTCTTATAGTTTGAATGTGAAATGATGCCCCCTGCAAAATTCATGTTTTAAAAGCATGATCCTCAATTTGGCAAGGTTCAGAGGTGGGACTTTTATGCAAAAATTGAAGCTTTGACCTCATCAGTATATTAATGCATTTTCTGGATTAACCCATTGATAAATGAACTACTGGATGGTAACTGTGGGCAGGCAGGGCATGGCTGAGAACTATATCTGCCCTTGACTTTTTTCTGTCTTTCTCCCTGCTTCCTGGCTGCCTTAAGATGAGCAGCTTTCCTCCATCATTCCTTTCCTCCATGATGTTCTGTTACACCTTGGGCTCAGAGCAATGAAGTTGGCCAACCATGGATTCCGATGTCTAAAGCCATCAGCCAAAATAAACTGTTCGTTCTCTAAGTTGTTCTTGTCACGTATTTTGCTCACAGTGATGAAACCCTGACTAGAACACCACTATATCTAGAATCCAGAATACCTATGAGTTTTATGGGATGACTTAATATCCCCTCAAATTCATATGTTGAAGTTCTCAGCTCCAGTATCTCAGCATTGAGGCTGTATTTGGAGATATGATCTTTAAAGAGGTAATTAAATTAAAATGAGACTATCAATGTGAACTTCAATCCACTATGATTGGTGTCTTTATAGGAAGTAGAGATTAGTACACATGTCCAGGCACAAAGAAAAGACCATGTGAAGTCGGCCATCTGAAAGCTGAGCAGACAGACCTGAGAGGACACTAACCCAAGCAGCACCTTGATCTTGGACTTAATCTGTGGAACTGAGAAAATAAATTCCTGACGTACTTGCTCCAAAGTCTGCCTTATTTTGTGTGGCAGCAGCATAGCAAACTAATATAACATTGTATGTTTCCCAAAATGCAGGAAGAAGTATTTGACCCTGTAATATATCATGGTCACAAATGACGTCACACCGAGGGTAAGAGATTGTGATACTTTCTTTAAATATTGAAACTCCGCTACCATGTGCAGAGGGTTGCCCAAGCCAAATGTTTTCCAGCTCTTGGCTCTTGAGATTCACCAACATCTTTAATCTTCTCCACTGGAAGCAATATTTTTTCTTAGATATGAGCCCTTTAAAGATGATTTTCCTCTCTCTTATAAACCTTAATCATCTCTTCAGTAGATTTTACTTCTACAAAACTTAAAGGCTTGCATTTTAAATGCTTCTCTTTTCTACTAAAGTACCTGCCAGAATCATGGCATTACCATGATCGATTATCCACATAAGAGTAGAAATATGAGAGGTGAGAAGATTGTAAAAATTATAGAAAACAAACACCAATCAATTACCCCAGAATTATTCTATTCAGAAACTGATATGGCAAAAATCTTGAGGCCTAAATAAACTGGACTTATTCAAGCGAGAACAAAAATGTCACTGCAGCTAGAGTGAGGCAACAAGAGCAGGGGCAGGGCAATCAACACAGTATTGCTACAGATGCTCAGAAAGATGATGGTGGCTTGAAGTGGATGAGAGGTGAGGCAGGGTGGTATGCCCACGGTTCAGAGATACTGTAGGGATCAGGTAGTCATCATCATGAATCTTTACTCTCTCTGTTAGATAAAGAATGAGAAAGGATAAAAGCCTAGCCCTTCCACTTCTGGATTATACTTCCCGATGGTGGCAGGACCATTGAAACAGTGCTACAAATGTCGTTAAATCATCTGAATTTTATTATCATCAGAGTTTGGGTGACCATTTACCTTCTCACCGGGACCTTATCTCTTATCATAGCTATTACATTAAAAGGAGTGCTGTTACATTTAAAAAAAAAAAAGGAGAAGGAGAAACAGAAAAAAAAGAAAAAGAAATTAAGACATAGATCTGCAAAACTTCTTTATATTGGCAGGTTCTTTGATTTTCCTTCATCCTTCAGCCTGATTTCTAGCCTTGGTTTTGACTGTTAGACTCTGACTTGGACCATGACCCATATCTGAAGTGACCTCCTATGCTACCTAGATTCCATTTCTGATCCTCCTATTAAACTTTTACTAGTTTGTCCACTAATTACTTTACCGTCTTTAAGCGTCCTGTGCTCCCAACTCACATTTAATAGTCCACTATGGGGCTGGGGTTGTGGCTCAGTGGTAGAGCACTTGCCTATCATGCATGAGGCACTGGGTTCGATTCTCAGAACAACATATAAATAATTAAATAAAATAATGGTCCATCAAAATCTAATAAAAATAATTTAAAAATAGTCCACTATGACTGTTACTTTTTAAATGGTATTGTCTCTAATATATATGACTTCTTTTTCATTTCATAGATAAAATGTAAGCATCTTTTCCTTATTCTCCTATCTTCTATGGCTCACTTTTAGGAAATTTTTTTTTCTCAGACATGGTGATGCTCTCTCACCAAAGGGCTGAAGTGGGGGATGATCTTCTCTCTCTTTTTACCCATAGTTCTCTGAGCCCAGACCTGCAGATTGGTTGATGACACTTGGTGTGAGAAATTAACAATATAATGAGACTAAACCATTTATAGAATTAGATGATAGATATAAAGATAAATAGAATAATTGTCATTTGTATAGTACTTACATATAATAAAAATACCATATATTTTAGGAATAAACATCTAGCTAGAAAAAATTAAAATACCTGGAAATATTAAACATTTTCAGAAAACTCATCTCTAGGAAGAGAAATATAATACAAAGTGGACTTTATTTTCTCAAGTTGAATGATGTTTATATAGTTATTCTTTATTTTATTCTTTATATCTTTGGTATATTTTTCTCATGTTATAATTACAAAGTTTTTTTGAAGGAAAAATGTGAAAAGGGACATTAAACAAAGGTTGAGCAATTAAGTTCTCTATTGGACATTGTAATTGACCTACTAATATACATTTGCCTCTGCCTCATTATATATCAGTCATTTGTCTTTAGAAATGACTCCATCTCAGAATGGGCCTAATTTGTCTGCCTCAACCAAGGTAACTCTTTTCCTTACCAGTGAGTGACTGAGTAACAGATATAAGTAATTCTGTATGCGGCAATGTTTAATGTTGATTCAGAAAAGATACATAATATAGGTTGGCTCAATCAAAGGAAAGATTTGGGGATCTTTTGTTTGATTATTCATTGTTTCCTGCAAGATATGGAGGAAAAAAGCTAATACCAAGCAAACATGGATTATGAAATAGTTCTTATGGTAATGGTGCCATCATAAAAGCATTAGATATAGAAGGAAAGTCCACACTCCAACTAGCCAGGCAGAGAAATTGATTGAAACTAGGTTCTTGAAGACTGTTGAACTGATGGATCACGAACCAGTCCCTGTCTCTGAACTTCCAATTCTTTGAGACAATAGATTTCTCTATTTTTCAGCCATTATTTTTTGGTTATGTTCAGCTAATGGCATTCCAAAGAGTAAAAATAAATATATAGCATCAAAATTGAACTCTTGTTAAGCTTGTCATGGATTCAAGATTGACCAGTTTTGAATCAATTTTGCAATAATCTCTTGAGTAATTTCTTAGTTTTTAATAGGTCACCACTGTTATTTAACAGAAGTAGATAAGGAAAAGAATTCTGTCATTAAAGAATCACAAGAATGTAATGTATATCAGAGAGCTTATCCTAAGTCTATATTGTGTGCAAGACTGGATGTTCAGATTCAGTCTTGTGTACAGATAGGACAACTCTGATAGAAAACTAGAGATTTGGATTCTTATGGTGAGAACATTAGAACCAAAAGAAAACTAGGGGTTAGGATGTCTTCTAAACAATTGCATTTTAGAGAATACATGAGACAGATACCAAAACGAAATCATTAGTCATTGAAATTGTGTTACATAGTAGTAGAATGGTAACCTCTGTGGTGGATGATAGTTATGCATTTCCAGGATTTCCCTTCAGTGAAGGACTGGCTGTCCCACTTCCTGTGAGTACGAGTAGACCCTGAGCTGTCAGCTCCATCGATAATTGCTTTAGCTATGCAGAGCCACCTCCTCCGAAGTTGTGTTCATTTCTGGGACAACCTACATCCAATGACCAGTCTATAGGAGAGTATACAAAGATCTGCCCATCTCAACTCAACTCAGGATAAGTCTGAAGGACTGTTCCAGAGCTACCCATTGGATCAGGTGATTCTATCAGTGAGTCCATATCACAGCTTAGCTTCCTCTTCTGCATAATATTGCTTCCTTTATTTCCATTCTACAGGAATGAATCCAACATCACTTCTTCATAAGTATCCCAGAAACTGCATCTCAGAATCTATTTCCAACCTCCATAATTTGTTATGTGAGAATCCAACCTCCAAGTGTTATTTGGTTGTTGTTTTTGTTTTGTTTTGTTTTGTTTTTTGTTTTTTTGTTTTTCAGGTCTGGGTCTTGGATGTATGTCTGATTCCTGAAGAGAGAGAGAGGATATAACTCAAAACTGATTACCAGACCCAATAATATATTGGCACTCAAATAATGTTATATTAAAAACTAAAAGCTTAACCGAACAGAGAAAATACCCTTCAATTTTGGATTTTAGAACCATAGCATGGACGCTATCAGAACAGTAGCAGTGTCCACTCTGCCTTGTGAAATGTCTGTCAATGACCAGGAATTCTCATGCTTAGTTGAGTAACTTAATAGCTACATAATAAAAACAAATCTCTGATGATATGTGAGTAAACCAGTGATCCAAAACCTGGCTGGACATCAGATCCCCTGGAGACTTTCTTAAAAATACAAGTCCCTCAGCCCCATTCAAGGCCTATTGAATCAAAATTATCTAAATTTGGGCTTGGAAATGTAATTTTAAAAAATATCCCAGATGATTTTAATAATGATGGGTTTAGGAATCACTGGAATACAATACATGTAGGAGATCTCTTCCAGAGGTCATTGGAAGGCACTTGTCAGTATGAAAACAAGAGGGCTCAGTGTCAATAGAATGGTTGGCATATTTGTATGCTGAGAAAGCATGATATATCAGAGAAGAAAACTGTTTGGATCTGGGAATCAGGAAAATTCAGATTCAGTTTGGGCTCATTACTTGTTGGCTCCATGTCCCTGGACAAAGCATATAAATTCTTATTGTTTTGGTTTCTGTACCTGTAAAATGTAGGCAGGAGTACCTCGGTTATTGGGTTGCAGTGGGGATTAATTTGTATGTCCTTAGCATGCCTATCACCATATCTGGCATCCTAGTAGGAAATACATTAATATTTAGCAAAAAAAGAAAAAGATGTGGAAAGTAAAGTTTAGTAACAACTACAGTGTCTTCCTCCTCTGATGCAAATTTCTACAAGAATATTTGGAAGGCAATAGTCCCCTTAGAATTGTTTTAAGTGTTTTCTTGCTTCTTTGGGGGCTTTAACTTAGGCTAAAATTGTTTTATGGTCATAAGATAATTCTCTAGTGGTATAAAGTTCTCTATTAATGGGAGTAGTTCTGTATGTAGGTCATTGGCCTTGCCTTGAGCAAAATTCTGTTAGGGATTTGGATGAAAATATAGAAGGAAGGCTGATCAAATCTGCAAATGACAGGAGCAGGGAGGGGGAGCAAATGAATGATTTATCTAAGAAGATTGCACAAGACATTGCATATTATCTCAGTAGGCCAAAGGGGATACAATGCAAGACAACTGGCATCAGAGTAAAACCCAGCATTGATATCCAGGATATTTTTTTCAAATAAAGGATGTAGGGGACTTATAATAGATACTGTGGAAGTCTCCTAAGAATTTTAACTCACAAGAGCAGATTTTCTCTTACTTATTTTGTGCTCACATAGAATAACATTCTTAGGTCGATAATAACACTAAGAACATTTAGCTACATTATTTGTTTAGAACCTATCTCTACTCTAGTCCATGTATTCAGTATAAATAATATAGGCTACATTTTGCTCATTATTAAATATCCAACATTAACAGATGACCTGGCAAAGAGTGTATACTTACTAAATATTTATTATATGAATGGAAATAAGTATGAATGAGAAACTCAAAATCAGGGTCTGAAAAATATGGATGTCTAAGGAAGGGTGAGGATAAAAACATACCTCTTCATTAACTAATGTCAATAAGACTACCACACAAAGAATTAATTTTGCCTGCATAACAGTTTTGCAAGTATAATGTGATAAAGTAATATTTCCTGTACTTCACTTGCAAGATGCAGTGAAAAATAATAAATGTTGGAAATAAGGCAAGGCTTCCTGTATTCAGAAATGGTCAATAATTTCTTAATGTTTTAACACTTCAAAATTCACAATGTATTGTACTAAGTTGAAGGCTTTGAGAAGCTCTGTTACAAATGGACCTACATAACTTTGTTTATTTGCTGTTGTTGATGAGTTAATTTAACCATGAAATAATTTTTTATGAGAGATACATCTATCATGCACTTGGGGACTGCTGCTGGAGTAGACGCTCTGGACTAGGAGTCAAGGTCTCTGGCTTCTAGCCCTCACTCATCAATTCTGATCTCATGTTCTTGCACATGAGGCCTGAGCTTCCCTTTCTGAAAAATCAGTTATTGGTGATGAATTTCCTGTCATCTTCTTTAGTTATGCCTTATGATCCATGGAATTGGGAGCAGGTGCCAGCAGTATTATAAGTATGTTAGAATGGGGAACATTATTACTTCTCCCCAATACCCAATTCTCCTTTCCCACTATAATTTGTGGCAATTTGGGGACATTCAGTTCTAATGAACTTAGACCAATGGATAGTGAAATAGACTAAGGTACTTCCAGGCTGAGACAGTGAAAACCTCTGCATTATTCTCCAGTCTCTCTTTCCCCTGTTCCAGCAAACAGGGAGAAAGTCTCACAATGAGATGTCGGAGCCACAAAACCAGGGTAGCATGGATTGCGAAATCACTGCTCTGGCAGCTGCCCTAGAGAGCTACCTGGACTTTCACCAGATTTTGCATTAGTGAGAAATAATTTAAGGTGCTAAATCACTGGGGTCTTGGAGTTGTTTGTTACCAGAGCATTAATTTAGTCTCTCCTGACTAATAAAGTAAGAAAAATAATGTAAAAAGCATGCAATCTCGTTTTTTAGAGATCTTCTGAAACAATGTTTTATAAGCCTTTAGGTTCTTGCAATTAAAAGATCATCATAAATGAAAAATATTAATCCTTTGACTTCAAATAATGTTATTTAGGTCACTATTTTAAATGCCAAATTTTAGCAAGAAAATCATAATACCATGCTTTGAGACTTACACTCCTGACTTCCAAAGAGTTCAGATTGCTTTCACACATGTTATTCCATTTATGCTCCTTTAGTCCAGGGTTGTAGAGAAAGAAAGATGTTATGTTTATTTTACTAAGAGGAAGATGTAATGATTAGAGAATGCAGGTGATTTTTTTTTTTTTGAGTCCACAGAGGGAACAAATTTTACAATCATGTTTCCACCTCACCTGTTTCAAGGCTCTACGTACCCATTCATTGATTTTTGGATGGCTCTGCTGCTTTGTGAAATCTCCTTTTCAAATTCCCGTAGCAAATTTCCTGGCCCTCTCTCCTGGCATGTTTTGTTTGTTTTAAAATTTTCATTTTAACAATCTTCATGGGTTTCCTACAATGAGAGGAATAATATTTTTGGCAAGGAAAGGAGTCAGAAGCTGAGAAACTGAAGAGAAAGACATACAAAGGAAAGGTCATCTCTTACCCTGCCAGGAGTTCACAGTCAAATGAGTTGAAGGGGGTAGATAGAAGCAAGGAACACAATAAGCACAAAAGCATGAATGAAGAACCTAACAGGCTGAACACGGAACTGAGGTGTTAGGCAGGTTCACCCCGCAGAACTGTGTTGTAGATTGTGAGACACTATTTTTTTTTTAGAAATATGTTTTATTTGTTCTAATTAGTCATACATGATAGTAGAATGCAGTTTTGATTTATCATAAATGGAGTTTAACTTCTCATTCATCTGATTGTACATGATGTAGAGTTACACAGCTCATGTAATCATATATGCACATAAAGTAATAATGTAAGATTCATTCTATTATCATTCCTACCCTCATCCCCGCTCCCTTCCTTTCATTCCCCTTTGTCTAGTACAAATACCTTTATTCTCCCCCACTTATTGCAAATTAGCATCTCATATCAGAGAAAATATTCAACATTTTGTGCTTTGGGATCAGCTTATTTTGCTTAGCATAATATTCTCCAATTCCATCCATTTATGAGAAGATGCCCTAATTTCATTCTTTTTTAAGGCTGAGTAATATTTCATTGTATATATGGACCACAGTTTCTTTATCAATTCATCTGTTAAAGGGCATTTAGGTTCATTCCATATTTTAGCTCTTGGAGACACTGCTTTCATACATGGTGGACAAAGCCTTATTAGCGGTAGAAATTCTTCCCAGGATGAAAGCTAATAGAATAATGGATTTTTTTCTTATATTGTGCCTTACCTAATGGATGTCACATAATAATTAATTAATTTTAAAAAAGGAAGATGCAGGAAAGAAATAGTGCATTCTATTTTTCATTAACCACCCTAAACTCATATATATATATATATATATATATATAAATGAAAAAAAATATATATATATATATACCTTTACAATTTACCCAGTAGGAAATAGGAACATAGATATTCTAGGGATGTTAGAATATAATATAATGCTGGTGATAATGGGTGATGCTGTAGAATATCATGCTACTCTGAGATGTAAGAGGCCATAAATACTGGTCATATCCCTCTTGTACATAGCTCTAATTTGGAAACTTCAGGCAAGCAATTTATATTATCTTTCCCTGAAGAAGCTAACAATGTAATTAAGTAGATTTTATTATAGATAATCAGAAACAATAGATGAAATGATAACACAAGATGATTCATCATCTATTCTAAATGTATCTGTTCCTTGTTTTTATTTCATATCAAATGTTATCATTTAGTTCAAGGCAACACTGCCTCTTATTTGAGCTACCACAAATATTATACCCATTCTCCTCTTTTCCTGTTCTTATATTTCTTGAATACTTTCTATGTTCTAGCCTCAGTGCTAAGGACATATGTGAATTCCATTATTTGGTTTTCATACTATCTATAGAATACAGTCCTAGCATTTGAGTGTGTTTACAATCTGGACTCAGAGTTAATTTCCAGCTGAAACTGTACCTATAGACCTGGAAATGATCAATTAAAGCAAACTCTAGAAGATAATAAAAGTATTGTATCTGTGAAATAAAAATATGTCACCATGAAGAGAAAAGAGAGGAGAAGCAAGGGAGAAAGGAAATGGAATTAAGAAGATCATTCAGAAATGAATATATGGCAGTGAAATTAAAAACTTATTAAAATATCCAAAGATCTGTGAAGGAAATCTTAAGCCAGAAGTAAAAGATTTAAATATATAATTGGAGGAAAAAGATGTGATAATAAGAAAATAATTAATGGAGATCTAGAAAAAGAGATCTAGAAAAAGGAAAAAAAGGAGATAATAGGAAGAAAATTACCAACTAAATTATTCAAGGAAATATCCTCAATGGAAGGATATATGATTCCATAGTGATATCACTTAGGGTCCCCCAGCTGCCTAGTCATGATCAATACGGAAAGTATTCAACATCCAAACAACATGGGTCCTATTGCGATTTGTCACAGGGAGGTACTTTAAGACAGAGGTTAGTATGTAGAATACTTATTAGGGAGGGCTCATAGATCCAAATCTGTGGAGCACTTGCCTAGCTTGCACAAGACCCTGGGTTTGATCCCCAGCACCACAAAAAAAAATAATAAAGAAAATTTATACACAATTTTAGCAAATAAAAAAAATAGCCAATTGCCTCAAAGAAAAAAATGTAAAAAATAAAACATTATTATAGAATAACTTTTGTTTTGCAGCAAACATTTTTACATGGACAAAGCTTTGTAAATGACTGACAAAACTGAGACATAACTATGTTCAAAGGGAGAGTAGGGATAAGAACAGTCAGGGGAAAAGGAAGTTACACATAAATTAATTCTCGTCTATTACAACAGGTCAATAAAGAATTCTAAAATTAAAGCAAGGCGAATAAATAATTTCTAAAAATCTAGAAATCAAGAAAAATAAGTCTCAATTTATTACTTAGAAATAAGAAAGAAAAATACCAGAATAAAAATCAAAATATTTGAAAATTGCATAATAGTGGAATTAGAATTAATGGGACTGAGCAGAAGGCCACTGTTTTTCATTATAATGCTTGAAAATATCATTGACTTTGTTGTTTTCTTTTTATTGAAACTATGAGCATGTTTATTTGGTGAAAACAAAAGTTAATTAAAACCAAATATATTAAATCCACAGTTATCTCAGAAACTGTATTAGATGAGAAGGATAGAAAGCTGAATAAAGTGATCCCTGTCCCTGACTTCAAATTCTTGTGACTTAACAGAATGTCCCTGACTTCAAATTCTTGTGACTTAACGGAATGTAGGACAGACAGGAAGGATTTATTTTTGTTTTAAAAAAAAAAATGCTTTAACAATTTATCTTATTAGAGTTTCTTCCTGCTGAAATAGATGGGAATTCTGATTAATTGAAGCTTCTAGATTGTATTTATAAAACTGGATTTTAATTACTGAGAAGAAAGTCTCCATCCTCTCTTTATTTTCCTTGTAAATTTCTCAGCACATCAGATTTTTCTTCCACCACAGACACAGAAAGGAGAACTGATTCTATCCTTTTACTCAAACTGAGAACACCTGAGAAAGTAGTGGGGTTCAGATGTAGGTGAGCTCAGAGGTACAGGCACCGTGGATGTCAGCAACCCATCTGGGACTGCTTAGAAAACTGGCCTCATTGGCCAATAGTGGACTCTGCATCTGGTCCAAGCCACTGATCACATCTAAAGTGTTATGCTTGAAACCCAGAGAAAGATAGGAATGTATTCATTGGAAAATATGAAAACATATTCATAGTTTACAGGATAAACTGTAAACTAGTTAACATTTTTCCTCTGGGCATCTGGTCAGATATGAAAGTGAGCTGGTGATAGGTCTTGTAAAAATTATTTTCATGGCACAGCCATTGCAGAAGCACAAACAGCTTTATAAACACCAACAGCTGGGCAGTTAAAGGCGATAACCTTCGCCTTTAATTTTTCTTGGGACAGCATGCAGCCTTGAGTGGAAAATGGTCTGCTAGAATGACAGAAGAGTTGAATTGTGAAGACTGTGTACCAATAGAAAATTTACTGCTTTAAGGATGCCATAGTTTAATAGCCTGACTTTCAACAACTGCTGCAAAAAAGAAATCGCTAGTATTTATGCTGCCTTTCGTTTGTAGAGTTCTTTGTGCCTCGCCAAATACCATGAAAATAAAGACTGCAGATCAATGCCTCATATTAGAAATAGGGAACATAAAAATCCTGATGACCAACCCTCTCCCACACCAATATAATTACAATCACTTGGGGTGAGGTTTTTGTATAGGCCTTTTTGGTAAGCATCCTAGGTAATTCTAATGTAGTTAGCACCATTGGAGGGAATGTTCAGAATGGAACTGTGCAACGAGAAAGCTGTGGACTTGGAACACGTCCATTCTCTCTTTACTGGCTCTGTGACCTTGGTCCAAAAACCTGGTTTCCTTATGTCTCAGTTTCTCCATTTGCAAAATGAGGAGAAAATTCTCTTATCCGAGGTCCTCTGAAAAACCTTTGTGAATATGGGGCTCAGGTCACATTCAGCTAGAGGTTATTCTGACCCTATTCCTAAGTCACAGATGTGTCAACTAAGAAGAAAAAGTAAAATCCACAGGCATCCCAAGAGTTAGAGTTTCTGGATGGTCAACCTATCCAGAAGAAAACTCTTGGAGACATAATAATAAGATCATCAAAGCCTAAATGTCTGGCTCTGTCTGAAATCATGTGTTTAAAAGGAAATGTTAAGAGTGGGACTTTAGGAATTGGCAGAAAGAAAGACAAAAGGTTCAGGGAGAAAGCACCCACCAGCCCTGCCTGGTCTCCCTAAAACCCCAGCCTGACAAGCTAGCATACTTGATTTCAGTTTAGGCTGGTCTTGCTCTTTGAGAATGAGACTTGTGCAATGATGAAGGTAAACTGCCTGGTGCACAGTAACCTCTTAATTGGCAATGCAGATAGTGATATCTCAATACAAAGAAATATTCTCATTATAAGGTGGTGTCTATGTTCATAGTCACAGATTGAACCCTACAAATCAAATGAGGCAGAGAAAAGAAGGGCATGTCGGCCATGAAGGAAGAGAGACCAAAGGCTTGGGCCTTTGAGTCATTATTATTCAATATCCCAGGGACAGTCCAAGATATAGAACTGTGCCTGTACCTGAAGTTCTCTTTATCCAGTAGACCTAAGCCCCCAGCTTCTCAACCTACTCCACTGGGGTCCTGGCAATCACTGCATTCCAACTGGCTTTCAGAAAACTGTAATCACTGTGGAGGCAAAAGAGAGTAGGGCATCCTGGTGGTTACTTTCTGGAGCAGATAAGGTCTGAGCTGAAAGTTGAAGGTGGACAGGATGGAACAGGCAGAACAAAGAGGGTGTGTTAGTAAAGCCAACGACATGACTAAAGGGAAAACTGAAGGCAACAATAAACCAACATTAATTTTAATCTATTTCCAGGCAAGAAAGGCCAGAGTCTGTAGGGGTGAAAAGTAGTTCTAGCAGAGGTCAGTGAAGGAGTAGCATTTTTCTCTGCCATATTCCTGGAGGTGCAGATGACCTCCAGGAAAGATGTTTGGAGAGATCCGTGGGTTTTAGAGGAAAACGCAGGCTGCCTTCTGTTTATGACCTGTTGATTCATCATCTACTCACTCCACACAATTTTTAGTGTCTACTGGGAGCCAGAATCTGTGCTGAATGTTGAAGACTCACTGCTGAACAATTCATGATTCCCATCTTCCAACAACTTACAACAACCCTGTCATTTACAGAGCACAGGGAAATAGACTGCACAAGCTATGTGACCTTGGACAAGTGACTCACCTTCTTGAAGCCACAGATCTCAAAGTTTTAAAGTGAGGTAATATTTATAACCACTTCACAAGGTGGTTAAGAGTATTTAATAGGATCATGCTTATAAAGCACTCAACACACATAATAAGCACTCTATAAATATTAACTATTGTTATTGCTAACCACATCACCAGGTTGGGTCAAGGCAAGAAAAAAGAGAGGGAGGGGTTGTTTGCTAAGGCTCAAACCACGGTTAGCACTCACCCAGCAGGCTTCTCTGAGCGCATGAACATGCCTCTGGCTCCATTCCACAGATTAAACCTTGCCATGAAGCTTCTACCTTTCTCCCTGAGAACTGTACTCTGAGTCCATGGCAGCAACCTGTCATTCTCAGGGTTTAAGCCTACTAGTCCCCTACCATCTGCCTGATATATGTGTTCCCACTGTAAACAATCATGCACGAAAAGGACAGCTCTTGCACTTCTAGAGGAAGGGATGGGGAAACTTCTAACACAGACATGGTCATTTATAAGAAGTAAGAGGAGCCCTTGGACTGCTCATACCAGAGTTTGCACTTGGACACAGCAGCTGTGGGCCAGATGGTTGTTTGTGGGCAGATCAGGGCTGGGAACCTGAGGACAGCTTGTGATGATGAGGAGGAGCAAAAGCAAAACAAAACTTGCTTTCGCTTGGAAAATATTGTCTCAGCCTGCTGAGGGAATTTACCTCATCAGTAACCACAGCCGGCAAGACGATGATTAACAAGAGACAACGGACATGAGCCTTTACCCTCTTATCTTCAAAGAAAACCTGTGGGCTCCTGCAGCACCCTTATTTCTCGAGTGGAGCCAGGGGATGGTTTGGATTTCATCTCAGAGGATTCAAAAACATCACATGATTTAGGATTCAATATCTTTGGGGTAAGGGGATTTGGCTTCCTTAGTGGAAAAGTTCTTTTGAGAGATTTGGATGTTTTCAAGGATGAAATTTTGGGCCTTACCTTGATGATGAGAGTTTTCTTACTTGAGAGTTTCTTAAGGTCAAGGACCACATCTTAGCAACTTTTATAGGGCTGAGACTTAAATTTGCGTACAATAAAAGGACTGGACAGCTGTACCTCTCAGAAGATCTGAGCATAAATGAACAACATATAGATACCAGTCCCGGGAATAATATTGATTATTTTACAGGGAGCCTTAAATAATATCAAAATGCAATTATTTTCCTCGCCACCTTTATAAGAGATTTAAAGGATCCATTTTACTTTTAAAAACTGTATATCTTGAAAGTAGTAAAATTGTATAAAATGGAAATCATCACATTTCTATATTATTTGTAGTTTTTTATATGATGATCAATATGTTAATGTTCTTGTTTCTCAGAATACATAAATTTGAAAAACTGTCTCTGTTTTTTGTACAGTTTCTTGCCAAAAATAAATGAAAAAAAAAAAGAAAAACTCACTGATTTGGGATTTAGACTTGTATTACTTAAGTATACCTATGTTGGAACTGCACGACGTGCAACATAGTGGATGTGGTGATGTGCTGTCACATTCCTGTCTTCTCATCTGAGAGCCTTTGGCTGTGTGCCAGTTGCCAGGCGCCAGTTGCTGGGAAGGCCCAAGATGGCTATGATTAGGCCCCCCATCAAGATTTCTGTTTTTAATTTGTAGCCAAAGTCATGAACACTCTGATTCATTGTATGTACTCAAAGCCACCAACATTTGCTGTGAGCATGCGCCCACTTATATAACTCGTTGGCAATGTGCCTTTTTAGTCTGGCCTGCATATATATAAAATAGGCCTATGGAAGAACTCGGGTCTACTATTTCAAATGTATTTTGTGTCTTCCTTCACCTGCTGGGATTCCAAATCTGTTTCCCAGGATCTGAGCCTCCTCCCAACACTGGTCCTCATCTGCAGCAAGTCATCTTGCCTGAGATCATTCCCTTCCTGGGAGAGCTGAGGAACAATGATTAATCAATGAAATAAAAGCCTTTCCATTTCAACGAGACAACTCTGATGGGGTTCCTGGTATCGTTTGAACCCTGCTTTGAAGCTCAGTTCCCCATCCTACGAGTCTTGTGTTCTTTTTCTTCCTTTCAAGAGCATTGACCCAAACAGAACCAATAGTAAGCTTTCTGGTTCCTGAACTCCTTCTCTGAGTGTGCTTCCCAAATAACCTGTGATTTCCAACTAAAATATGAGTTTCTTTTTTTCTTATTTGTTGTTTTTACATATACATGATAGTAGAGTGTATTTTGACATATTATATATACATGGGGTGCAACTCATTACAATTTTGATCCCATTCTTGTGGTTGAAAATGATGTGGACCTACACTGGTTGTGTATTCGTATATGAATATAAGAAAGTTATGTCCAATTTATTCTACTATCTTTCCTATTCCCATCCTCACTACCTTCCCTTCATTCCCCTTTGTCTAATCCAATTAATTTCAATATTTTAGTCCCCATCCTCCCTTGTTATGGGTTAGCATTCACATATCAGAGACAACCTTGGACCTTGGGGTTTTGGGGACTGGCTTATATCACTTAGCATGATATTCTCCAGTTCCTCAGATTTACTGGCAAATGCAATAATTTCATTCTTCTTTGTGGCTGAGTAATATTTCATTGTGTATATGCACCACATTTTCTTTATCCATTCATCTGCTGAAGGGCACATAAATTGGTTCCATAGCTTGGCTCTTGTGAATCAAGTTGCTATGAACGTTGATGTGATTACATCACTGTAATATGCTGATTTTAAGTCCTTTGGGTATATGCCGAGGAGTGGGATAACTTGGTCAAGTGGTGGTTCCATTCCAAGTTTTCTGAGGAATATTCATACTGCTTTCCAGAGTGGTTGCACCAATTTGCAGTCCCACCAGCAATGTATGACTGAACCTTTTCCCCCACATCCTCACCAACATTTATTGTTACTTGTATTCTTGATTGTTGCCATTCTGACTGGAGTGAGATGGAATCTCAGTGTGGTTGTAATTTGTATTTCTCTAATTGCTAGAGATGTTGAACATTTTTCATATATTTTTGACCATTTGTATTTCTTCTTCTATGAAGTGCCTGTTCAGTTTCTTTGCCCATTTATTGATTTGGTTATTTAGGTCCTATTTATTTATTTGTTTATTTAGGTTTTAAGTTTTTTTAATTCATATATCCTGGAGATTAATGCTCTATCTAAGGTGGTAAAGATTTTCTCCTATACTATAGGCTCTCTGTTCATGTTCTTGATTGTTTCCTTTGCTATGAAGAAGCTTTTGAGTTTGATGCCATCCCATTTACTGATTCCTGATTTACTTCTTGCAGTTTAGCAATCTTATTGAGGAAGTCTGTTCCTGAGCCTATCTGATGGAGAGTTCAGTCTACTTTTTCTTCTAGTATGTGCAGGGTCTCCAAGGGCAGGGAATATTGTCTATCTTATTCACAGATAATAATATATCCCCAGTTCCTAGAATAATATGTGTTTAATAAACATTTGATGGTGAAATGAGATTTCATACACCTGAGCACAGTATCCAGGAGCAAACATAAGAAACATGACAGTAAGGTAAAAGTTCTTAAATGAGATCTAAAAGATTTATATTATGAACCAGCTAACCCAAAGAAGCAAAATTGTGGGAATAGCATATGATCCAGCCAACCACTTAATTCATTCCTTCAACACTTATTTAGGGTATCAGGGTATGTGCCAGATACTAAGTGAAGTAAAATGAACATATAATCAGAGCTTTCTCTCAAGTGACTCACTATTTTTTTGTGGAAAGAGACAAATAAACTGGTGAGTTAATAATCTTTAAAACTGGGAAAATAAAAATTTCATGAGGGCTGAATTAAGATCTGTGAAACACTCAAAACATCATCTGCCCAATAGTAGTCTCTCACTGTTAATTAATAAATAAAATTATAATGAACAAATAGCATTATCCCAGTGAGAAAGCACTTCCCCCAAGGGAGATTAGCAAATACAAAGTCAGAGATGAGGGAGTTTGGCACCTCCATGGACCTGCAGGACATGCAATTTGTTTGTCTCCAATGGAGATGGAGAAATGAATGGAAAAAAGACTAGAGAAGAGAGGCAGTTGGGTAGGTGGGGAGTCTATGATGAAAGCCATCTCCACCAGATCACAAACTTAGATCATATCTGAAATAGGTAACAAATATCAAAGTCATTTGACTTGGAGTATCTGTAACTAGATCACTTGAATGTCCAGATGACTGAAGAGAACATGAAAATTCCCCTCCCATAGAATTTTTTTTTTTTCTCTCTGAAGACCATCTTGAGGAAAGCAAAAAACAACATGGTATCTGGAATATTTAATTTTGCACATTTTTATATGACTATGGAATAAGATTGGACTCAAAATGTGCTGTGAATGCTTACTTAATGCCACATATTCTAAGGATACAAACACAGTGGACTCAAACAAAAAATCACTTGACTACCATGGAGGAAACATAGTTGACCTCCTTCTTTCTTGAAGATGTTTCAATGGCATATCAATTTTCTTTCCTCCTTGCAAAAAGTAAGATATAAACACACAAACACACACACACACACACACACACACACACCCTTGAAGTTGTCTTTTTTTTTTTTTTGGTATTTGAGATTGAACCTAGGGGTTCTAAGCCAGATCCTCAGCACTTTATATATTTATTTTTGGAAAGGGTCTCTCTTTGTTGCTGAGTCTGGCCTCGAACTTGCAATATGCTTGCCTCAGCCTCCCAAGTCACAGGGACTACAGGCACACACTACCGTACCCAGCCAAAATTCCCTCTTGGATGCTCTGAAATGCTTGTATTTCCAGGATCCAGCCTAATCACAATTAAATACAATATTGTTTATGGCTTTACAATAAGCCTGTGACAAATATAAATGACTGAACCAGTGTCTGCCAATATGCTAGCTAAGGACATAACAGAAGTACTGATACTATTAACAGCCCTTTCTGTGAACTATTGATATATTTTATCACTGTCCCTGAAGATACAACAGAGAACAAATCATCATCTTGAAAAAAACACAGTAGTTGGGCAAAAAATAGCTATGTAGGGTTTTCCAGATAAAGAATATAGTCCCTTTGCAAGCAGAATTCAAAGAGGGGGTTTGCATAATTAATGAATTATCTTGTGAGCTGGACATTAAACTTAAGATGGAAAAGTCCAACATTCTCTCCCTTTTGCTACCAAGACAGGTCATGCCCTTCTTCATTTGGCCTTGCACAATCTTCCAGTTCCCTTAACGAGGACCACTTCAAGCAGAGTGATATAGAATCCCTGTCACGAGGCGTGAGATCATACTGGAGTAGGACCAGGAAAGACATAAACAAGCTGGCTTCCAAGCAGCAACATAAACCTCACATACCCTTGGCAATGTGTGGTTGTGAACTGAGCCCTTCCATGTCTGGCTAGCATGAGGCAAGAATCCATCCCTTCTTATGGAAACGGAAAGCCGTTGCTTCCAGGTTTGCTTTCAAACATGCCTGGGACTCAGAGAAGATCCCATGCATGAGGCAATCTTTTTAGCAGTAAAACACTTGGAGAAATGTCAAGATGGAGTCTGTTAGCAGCTCCAACTTCATCTGAAGGCTGCAGTTAAAGACCGAGTTGAGAAGGATTTGCTGTAGAAGGCATAAGATTTGCTGATACCAGCCAAACTCAGTTTCCCTCTTTTCTCCCTTTCAAACTTTTCTACATTCCTTTTGTTCCACTCTCTTCATTTCCTCCTCTCCTCTCCTTTCTTTTCTCTTGCTTTCTTCTTTTTCCCTTTCTTTCTCTCTTCTTTGTTCAATAACTTTTCCCACCCTCCCTTCCTTCTCTCCCTAATCCCTCTTTATTTTCCTTTATGTATTTCTCTACTCCTTTCTTGATATTTGGAAATTTTAATTGTTGATAAGAAGAAATTAAAGCAACCAACAGAAAATGTTTTGTTTAATTATAATTATACTAGATCCATGTTATCTAAAAAAAATACTGTAATTTTAGGAAAATCAGAAGAGAATTATAGGGGGCAGGAATTTAGCTTGAAGGTAGAGCACTTACTAGGTCCTGGGTTTCATCCCCAGAAGTACAAAAGAAGAAAAAGAATAAAGCATATATTCTTTACTTTTTGTAAGGCAAAATAACATAGGTATGACATTTAAACATGAGCACTAGAGAAAACAGTTGTGAATGTTTTCCTTAACGTGGTTAGTAACTTTTCTTTCCCTCTTCTTCCATTATTTTCCACTATTTTCTCTTATTCTCACATTTTACTCACTTAATCATTTTTCAAGATGTGTAGATAGGGGACTACCACCCCATGCTATAGATTAGGGAAATGAAAACTTTAGGGATTATTCAGCTCAAGGGTGGCATAAATTAGTGGCTTTAATCATCTCTTTATATAACAATAGGGTTAACAAAGACTTACCCCCACAAGGCAGTTACACAATTACACCAACATCTAAGACAATAATCAGTCTGTCATTTGCACAAAAATAACAGTGGAATAATTCTAAAATAACCCCATTGTGAAACATGGTTGTACATTTATGAAGTCACTTAACAGATGTTTATAGACTGATTTTTATGTGTACTGCCATTACAGATACAACACTGGATTAAACTAATCCAGTTTTTATTTTGTGGATTACAATTTTAAAGTAGGATTTCTTATTTGACAAACATTATGTCATATTGACTTAAAATATGGTTCTTGTAATCAGGGAGATCTGAAGTCCAATTCTGACTTAGATTCTTAATGGCTTTATGACTTCAATTATTAACATTGCCAAAACTGATGTTTTTAATTCACAAAATAGAAATAGCTAACACATTCAGAATAGTTACACTTAGGAAAGTTATGTGCTGATCATGATGCCTAACACTGTAGACCCTTCATATTTTAAAAAAAAAAAATACATGAAAAAAATGTATTGGGGAGATGGTTGCAAAATTTGGTATATTTGCTAAAAATAATTGATTTGTACACTTAAAATGCTTGAATTTTATGGTATGTAAAGTTTTGCCTCATTAAAGTCTTTTTTATAAAATTCGTCCTTTTTAGAAAAATAAGCTCTTGAAAAGAGATATAGGTTATAATGACATAGAAACTCAGGGGGGAAAAAGTTACTTCTCAAATATAAATGACCAATAAATATATAAAAAATCATTCAACAGCCTCAGAAATTAGGAAAATGAAAATCAAAATTGCATTGTGATTTCTCACTCCAGTTAGAATGTCAATCATCAAGAATATAAATTAGTACAAATATAGAAATGTAAAGTTGTGCTGCAATTGTGTACAATGAATCAAAATGCATTCTGCTGTCATATATACTTAATGAAAATAAATTAATTAATTTTAAAAAGTATAAATGATAGAAAATACTGGCAAGAATGTGATAAAAAGGTATACTCTTATACAGTTGGTGGGACTTCATACAACCACTTTGGAAAATGGTATGACAATTTCCCAGAAGACTGGGAATTGAACCACCACATAATCCAACTTTCCCACTCCTCGGTATTTACCCCAAAGAGCTAAAATCAACATATTATAAAGATACATGCATACCAATGTTTATAGCTGTGCAATTCATAATAGCCAAGTTATAGAACCAGACAAGGTGTCCAGAAAAAGAGGAATGGATCAAGAAAATGTGGTGTATGTATGCACAATGGAGTTTTACTTAGCCATAGAGAAGAACTAGATTATGTTATTTGTGCATAAATGGATGGAACTGGATAGCATCCTGCTAAGTAAAATGAGACTCAAAAATTCATAAATCAAATGTTTTCTCTCACATGCAGAAGCTAGAGAGAAATAAGAAATTTGAAACAAAAAAGGAAATGCCATTAAATAGCAGAGATCACAGTAGAGTAGAGAAAGGGAATTAAGGAGTAGGGAGGAGAGATATGAAAGGGGAGGAACTACAGAATGAAATTGAGCAAGTTTTTCTATGTTCATATATGAATATACCAGAATTAATTCTAGTTTTTATATATTTATAATATACCAATTAAAACAAACAAAATAAATAAATATAAAGAAG
The DNA here is from genome assembly GCF_045843805.1 of Urocitellus parryii. NCBI lineage: Eukaryota > Metazoa > Chordata > Mammalia > Rodentia > Sciuridae > Urocitellus > Urocitellus parryii. The sequence goes on along the minus strand of NC_135534.1, from coordinate 37,862,013 downwards.
ACCAACAGAGTAGAAGAAGGGGGTTGGAGAGAGAGATGTTGGAGGGCAAAAGGAGGTAGTGAGGATTGAAATGCATAATTAAACTATATGCATGTGACATGAACCCCACTACCATGTATAACTATAATTCACTAATAAAAACATTTTTTAAAAAGGTTGCTTCTCCTAATGGGAAAAGGACAGGGAAAGAAAGGCAGGTGTGGGAGGTGTCAAGAGATTCTTAAGAAAGGATAAGCAGACATGCAGATGTGAGGAGAAAGCATTCTCACCCAAACATAAGAATCAAGATTTGGGTGTGGGGTCTTCACTATTGTAATAAAGAATTCGGACATGACCCATGACATAGTAAAGAAATCTAAGTGCTTTGGAGTCAAAGATGAAAATATTTGTAGCTATCCTTTATTGATGCTGATGAGAAGACTATAGATAAATCTCAACAAGGAGAGTAATGACCTGGCTAGGATAAGGATCAGCAAGGATGGATCAGATGTAAACAACCCCAGGAAAGGGGGCAGGTGGTGGATGGAATGGCTTAGGATGTTACATTTGAAGTAGATTGAATTTGAATTACTGATAGCACATGTTTATTTTATTTATTTTATTTTTTATTTGTTTTAATTAGTTACACATGACAGTACAATGATCCTGACAATTCATACATTTGAATCAAATGGGGTATAATTTCTCATTTTTCTGATCGTACAGGTTGTAGAATCACATTGGCCGTACAGTCACGTATATACATACAGCAATAGTAGTGTCTATTTTATCTTGCTATCCTTCCTATCCCCCTCCCCCTCCCCTCCCATCACCTCTCTCTACCCAATCTAATGTGACACATTTCTTTTTTTTCCCCTCACATCTTCATACATGTAATCTGTATAATGATGAGGGTCTCCTTCCATCTTCTGTGCAATTCCCCTTCTCCTTCCCTTTCCCTCCCACCTCTCTTCCCTATCTAGAGGTAATTTTCTTCTCATGCTCTTCCTCCCTACCCCATTTTGAGTCACCTCCCTTATATCAGAGAAGACATTTGGCATTTGTTTTTTTTTTTTTTTTTGGGGGGGGGCAATTGGCTAACTTCACTTAGCATAATCTGCTCTAATGCCATCCATTTCCCTGCAAATGCCATGATCTTGTTATTTTTTAGTGCTGAGTGATATTCCATTGTGTATAAATGCCACATTTTTTTTTATCCATTCATTCATTGAAGGACATCTAGGTTGGCTCCACAGTCTAGCTATTGTGAATTGTGTTGCTATAAACATTGATGTGGCTGTTTCCCTGTAGTATGCCATTTTTAGGTCTTTTGAGTATAGTCCGAGAAGAGGAATAGCTGGGTCAAATGGTGATTCCATTCCCAGTTTTCCAAGGAATCTCCATACTGCTTTCCAAATTGGCTGCACCAATTTGCAGTCCCACCAGCAATGTATGAGTGTACCTTTTTCCCCACATCCTCACCAGCACTTGTTGTTGTTTGACTTCAGAATGGCGCCATTCTTACTGGAGTGAGATGGTGATAGCACATGTTTATATGATAAAATATGAGTCCAAAATTTTGGAACCATTCATATAAAAAATTGACAGCTCAAAGAAAGTTCTGAGCTACAAAATGGACACTAAGTTTACATCCAAGTTTAACCCCTTAACCTCCTTGCCTGAGACTCTTGTTTGATCTCTGGATTATTTTAGAGCTGCTCATGTGAGAATCAGTCTTTTTTCTGGGGTGATGTCTGAAGCTTTCATCAAGTTCTCAAAAAAGTATGTGACCCCAAAAAGGTTAAAAACGTCAGCAATGTCAGTGGAATGAAAGAAATCAGGGGTTTGTTTAACCTTTTCATTCTTGCATTCAAACATGTGGCTTAAAAAAATTTGTAGAAAAACTGTTTGGTCCCATTTTTGGCATTTGATATCATTTTCCACCTCCATTTTTTACATTTCAACTTCAGTGTCATGCTTTAGGTTCCAAATAATTTGGGCTATGGCTATTCTGGTTTCTATCCAGAGTTAAACATATTTTTAAAATGCTCTACTGGTTTATGTTTAATTATGAAGAATTATCCTCAAAAGCATTTCTAATCTGGAACATTTATGTTAATTGCATGGACACAGCTAAGACCAGTTTTTCTGGTGGCAAAATATTCATTAATATCCAGGATGTCATATGAAGTGAATAGATTGAAAGTTTTTTAAAAAAAAATTGCACCCAGGCAGTTATTGCTCTATGTTACTAGCATAGGTATATAATGCAAGTTAGCTGAGTAAGTTTAAAAATATTTTCTTTTGCCAAAACAGAAACCCAAATATTCAAGACAGCTCAGATGCTTTTGTTGACATGGCTCATTTTTCTTTATTTCTCAGTCTTGCTTTCTTCTTGAAATGATATAAAAACCTAAAAAAAAAGTTATGTGTAAAAGTATTTTAATTAGGTTGTGTGGTACAAAGCATGGATCCGTGAGAGAAACACAGATTTTGGGGCAGAGAAACACACCCAGTTTTATTGCTTTGTTAGCAACTGCTTCATTCTGCACTTGGAAACTCTAGAATTAGGGCCAACTGGAAGAACTCAGCCTCCCAATTGTTGGGTAAAAGGAGAGGGTGTCTGTCTCCTTCTTGTACATGTGCATGCCTCCACCACCTGGAGAGCCAATTAAATTTTCATTGAAAAAAAAAAAAGAGTCAAAGAATCAAGGAATATTTAAGTTGCTGCTATACCTGTTCCTGAGAGCTGGAAGGAGTGCTCAGGGGACAATGATCTCAGGATAGCATCCTCCCAGGCCATGAGGACCAAAGGCTGTGTTTATAGGATCTCAGAGGCAGCACAGTTGGGATAAAAGAAGCCAAAGTGATAGAGTCACAGGACCAAACATCAAGTGTTAGTAGGGGAGAAAAGGCTGGTTTTAGGAGGATAAGTAGCAAAATATACTGCTGGATGAAGAGGAGCCAGATGGAAACAGGTATCAGAAATGGTTTAAGGAAAGTGGATCACAACAAAGAGGCCCAAAGGCCAAAGTATATGCTTTGGCTTTCCTTACGACTGTGTTTGAGGCTCAGAAATGGTTAAATTGCACAGGCAGAACCCAAAGACAGATGTTGCTCAGCTTATAATGGAGTTACAGCCAAAAAAAAAAAAAACATTATAAATGGAAAATATATAGAAAAAAAAATCTAAACTGCATCTAATACACCTAACCCACAGAACATCATATCTTAGCTATACAGCACACTCTGAAGTATTGGTTTTTCCTTTCACGATTGTTTGGGGACTGTCTATAAAGGGAAGCTTGTGTGCTTAACTACTTTATAGCATGCCAAATGTTATTTCTTTAGTCCATGCTTAAACTCCTCTGGAAGACAGTATGTTTCGTCTTTGTGAAACTCCAGACGAGAAAGACATCTTTTTTTTTTTTTAAATTGATTTAAAAAAAATGACAGTGGAATGCATTGCAATTCTCATTACACATATACAGCACAATTTTTCATATATCTCATTGTACATAAAGTATGTTGACACCAATTCGTGTCTTCATACATGTACTTTGGATAATGATGGAAAGACACCCCTTTTATTAAATGAAAATCTACCTTCTGATACGTCATGGTAGGAAGACCAGTGTTCTGTCTCCTGGCAAATTTGGGAGGTCCCGGTTCTTTCCACAACCTCAGGAGTCCATGACACAACTTCCATTAGAAAGCAGTGATGGTTCAAGTCCTTGGCCCATTTGTTGATTGGGTTATTTGTTATCTTATTGTCTAATTTTTTCAGTTCTTTGTATACTCTGGATATTAGGGCTCTATCTGAAGTGTGAGGAGTAAAAATTTGTTCCCAGGATATAGGCTCCCTATTTACCTCTCTTACTGTTTCTCTTGCTGAGAAAAAAACTTTTTAGTTTAAGAAAGTCCCATTTGTTGATTCTTGTTATTAACTCTTGTGCTATGGGTGTCCTATTAAGGAATTCGGAGCCTGACCCCACAATATGTAGATCGGAGCCAACTTTTTCTTCTATCAGATGGAGAGTCTCTGATTTGATATCTAGCTCCTTGATCCACTTTGAGTTAACTTTTGTGCATGGCGAGAGGAGGGGATTCAGTTTCATTTTGTTGCATATGGATTTCCAGTTTTCCCAACACCATTTGTTGAAGATGCTATCATTCCTCCATTGCATGCTTTTAGCCCCTTTATCAAATATAAGGTAGTTGTAACTTTGTGGATTAGTCTCTGTGTCCTCTATTCTGTACCATTGGTCCACCCGCCTGTTTTGGTACCAGTACCATGCTGTTTTTGTCACTATTGCTCTGTAATATAGTCTGAAATCTGGTATCGCTAAACCACCTGATTCACACTTCCTGCTTAGAATTGCTTTTGCTATTCTGGGTCTTTTATTTTTCCATATGAATTTCATAAATGCTCACCATCTCTAGCAGTCAGAGAAATGCAAATCAAAACCACCCTAAGATACCATCTCACTCCAGTAAGATTGGCAGCCACTATGAAGTCAAACAACAAGTGCTGGAGAGGATGTGGAGAAAAGGGTACACTTGTACATTGCTGGTGGGACTGCAAATTGGTGCGGCCAATTTGGAAAGCAGTATGGAGATTCCTGGGAAAGCTGTGAATGGAACCACCATTTGACCCAGCTATTGCCCTTCTCGGACTATTCCCTGAAGACCTTAAAAGAGCATACTACAGGGATACTGCCACATTGATGTTCATAGCAGCACAATTCACAATAGCTAGACTGTGGAACCAACCCAGATGCCCTTCAATAGATGAATGGATAAAAAAAAATGTGGCATTTATACACCATGGAGTATTATGCAGCACTAAAAAATGACAAAATCATGAAATTTGCAGGGAAATGGATGGCACTAGAGCAGATTATGTTTAGTGAAGCTAGCAAATCCCTAAAAAACAAATACCAAATGTCTTCTTTGATATAATGAGAGCAACTATGAACAGAGCAAGGAAGAAGAGCAGGAAGAAAAGATTAACATTAAACAGAGACATGAGATGGGAGGGAAAGGGAGAGAAAAGGGAAATTGCATGGAAATGAAGGGAGACCCTCATTGCTATACAAAATTACATATAAGAGGTTGTGAGAAGAATGGGAAAATAAACAAGGAGAGAAATGAATTACAGTAGATGGGGTAGAGAGAGAAGATGTGAGGGAAGGGGAGGGGGGATAGTAGGGGATAAGAAAGGTAGCAGAATACAACAGTTACTAATAGGGCATTATGTAAAATTGTGGATGTGTAACCGACATGATTCTGCAATGTGCATTTGGGGTAAAAATTGGGAGTTCATAACCCACTTCAATCTAATGTATGAAATATGATATGTCAAGAGCTTTGTAATGTTGCAAACAACCAATAAAAAATAAAATAAAAAGTTACAAAAAAAGAAAGCAGTGATGGTGATAGAAATCTGTCAGATGATTTTCAGACATTAAATACAGTTGTGACTCTACTTACTCAAATACTTCAGAGTACCACCAGGTAGTATGATGGAATGCTGGGTTTGAGGCTCCAAATCACAAAGTTTGGATTTTAAGTAACTAGTTAGGCTCATTTATCATGTGATATGCTTATTTTCTTGGAATCATTTTAGGACTGAATATTTCCAAGCAGGGGATGATTGCCAAATACTTGTCCCAGTGTGGCAATATGTTCCCCATATATCTCACCCAAAAGAGAACACTGAGTCTTATGTGATAAATACCCATCTTTGGACTTGGTTAACATAATGCAGTTTGGGGATTTTGTGATTTACATATAAAGATGAGTGCAGCATAGTCAAGAGGGTTGCCATCTCTATGGTCTAACACTTTTTTTTTACTTCAAACTCAGTTCTATTCTATGAAGACACAAACAGTAAGATGAATCCTGATGCTTCAAGGTAGACATTTGGAATTGTATAGACAGTCATCAGGCAGCTCTAAGCACTTTTTTCCTTGAGTAGGTGGCTCCAGAGCGTTGAAACAGTCCTTAGGTAGCAAGCTTTCCAAGACACTGGCTACTGTGGACTACCTTTCCAGAATCCAAGCCCTAATCCCCAATGTGTATTATTTGGAAATGGGCTATTTAAAAGATAATTACATTTAGGTGGATGCCTGAACATGGAGCTCCTTACAGTGAGATCCGTGCCCTGATAATAAGGTAAAGTGACCAGAACATGCTCTCTGTGTGCAAGCATTAAGGAAAGGCCATTTGAATACGCAACCAGAAAGAACTCTCACTAAAATCCCAAGTATGTTAACACCATTATCTTCTGCTTTCAGCCTCCAGAAGTCCATAAAATAAATCTTTGTATTTAAGTCACCTACTGTACAATATGTATTATACAGTAGCCTAAGCTGACCAAGACACCAATTTTGTCCCTTTCTTCTAAATGTCCCATTGTTCCTATTTTCCTGAAATACACTGCAGAAGTGGAATATATATTATAGGACTAGATAAATTGCATGTTATTTCATCAAATCAGGGCATACATCACCCTGTGTTTTTGAGATTTTGATTTTGCTTATATGACTTCTATTCCTATTGCTCCATACCAAAATAAAACTCCTTTCTTGCCTTGGTACTCTCACTTTCAAGACCAGAACTCTAATTAATAATCCATTCCTAAGTAGTTACTTAACTCCGAGGACATATTGAGTCTAATAGTAGATACCAAGAAAATAAAGTGCTGTCTCGCCTGAGGGTGCTTGCCTAATTTAGCCTGAGACAAAAGGCAAAAATAAACAATTATACCCCAAGCAGTTGTTTCCAAACCCACGGAAGCTAAGGCAGCTCACAGAGGGGCAGGTTCAATATGTGCTCAGATGATCAAGGATCATTCTAAGAAGAGCATGATACTTGGCAGTATTAATTGCTGGCTAAAGAGTATCAAGAATTCACTGCACAAATATTTATTTTTACACCTATTACATGGCAGGAATGAAAAGGAAAGTTAATTTAATTAGGTCTTGGAGAATGTTCTGATGTAGCCTACTTTCCAAAAGCATTGAGGATTCCCCAAGTGCTCACATGCTTTGCTAAATCAGCCTTCTAGAAAGCAGACAAAAATGCCAAAATCAGTTAACACTTCCTTTGTAGTTGTCCACAGAGAAGAAAATAGATATTTGAGAACTGTGCATCCACATCTGTCCCCAATTATAGTTGATTTTCACTTTGCTAAGATGCAGTTAGTGTAGATACCCTTGTTGGCTTTTGTAATGGAGCCACTGGCATCAGGCCTGAAAGGGAATACAAGACTACTGGTCACTCACAGGATGGTGATTACACAGGGCTCACCATGAAAGAGCCCACCCATTCTAGGAATCTGTGCATAGTCTTGCCTCATTGCCACCCTCAGAGGCCAGAAACACAAGTCCAAATACACCAGAAGCCCACTGGGGATGTGTTAGAATGCAACAGATCTGAGACTTCAGAAAATAGTTGGTGCTGAGAATGGAAAACGGTTTATTTTGCATTTAATTTTAAGTGCATGCTTAGCATTTAGAAGATATCCATAGAATAGACTGGCTTCTCCTAGCATGGTGTTGAGATAATTCTCATCTACAAGCAGATTTATTGAGAATGTGTTCTGTAACTGATCAGGAATGCCTGTCTTTAGCACAGAAGGAATAAGTTGTACTAAAAGGAGTGCTGCATGTTTACAATCTAGGTCTATGCCCTCCGCACACAAATGGCAAAACTGGGGCCAGAGTAGCAAGGCCTCACTCAGGGTCTCATAGCTGGAACTATCTGTCACCAACTCAAAGATCCTTAGATCTTTTTCTGGCTACATATATTTTAATTTAATTTCAACCTTTGCTTAAGCCTATTATAAATATACTTAGACTCTAAATTAGGAGATCCAGTTTGAATTTGGTTCTGCCTTTGCTAACTGAGAAAATGCTAGAACTACAATAATAAATCCCCGGCCCTAGAAAAGATCATGCAGATGGCCACATCAAATGCATTCCCTTTATAGGTGAGAAAACTGGTCCAGAGAGATTTCAAGGAATTAGTAGAAATTCTAGAATTAGAATGTGTCTCCAGAGTTCGATTCCCTGGTATTTTCTCAGAGCATCTTCCCTAATTTGTAAAATCAATTATTAAATAAGCATTTGTTAAGTACCAATGTGACGGACATTGTGCTGGTCAGGGGTGACATAAAGCCAGGAGTTTAGTGGAGGAACTGATCATGCAAACAAATAATTTTCTTAGTTTTATGAAAGCCAGAAAAGGTTTGCATGAAGTGCCACATAGTGACAGTAGAAGGGCCACTCATCCCTTGAGTCTTTGTGGCCTTTGCAGACGAGGTGTTTTGGTGGGTCTTAAAATATGAATAGAAGCTTCACAGAAATACAGAACAAGCCAAGACATTCCAGATAAATAGTCCCACATGAATACAAGCACAGAAGTATGAAAGGCACGAGGTGATGTAGCAATTGCAAGTCCTTTGGAAACTAAAGAGAAGTGGACAAGGACATGAGCAAAAATTATCTTGTGCAATGCACTAAAGGTTCAGATTTACCTTGGAAGGAAGGGAAGAGTTACTAGCACATAGGAAGGAGAGTAGCAGGATCAGCTCCCAGCTTTGCAAAGATCATGATGAGAATGTGAATAGAAGAATCAGAAATGTAGGAGTCCAGCTTGGAAACAAATGCCAAGGGTTGGTCTGAAACAAAATGGGTCTGGGTTAAAGCTGGTATCCCCTGCAGGAGAGCATCAGGAGGTGAGGAAGGAGACATGGCTAAGGTAGAATCAGCGAGTTTGATTTATACCAGAGATAAGGGTTGAGAGAAGAGACACCAAGAAATAGAAAATAAAACATTGTTTACTCTATAGGTAGAAATTAACTGGAGGGGAGGGATATGAGGTGAAAAAAAATGGTGGAGTGAGATGGACATCATTATTCTATGTACATGTATGATCGTATGACTCTGAATCATGCACAACCAGAGAAATGAAAAGTTGTGCTCCATTTGTGTACAATGACTCAAAATGTATTCTGCTGTCATATATAACTAATTAAAACAAATTAAAAAAAGAAGAAACTATTCTTTTTTGGATAAGAAACTATTCAGAGAAGAAAAAGACGTAGAGCTCCTTATATGAGCAAATTATACTATTTCGGTTTACCCTTGGTTGCAAGGAATTGGGTTAAACACATTGTGGATGAAGTTAAACCATGGAAAATAGCAAAGCAGAGCATGATTTTGAATATATCCATCCCCCCCCCCCAATCAGTCATCAATAGCCTTATGGATTAGGCATTGCAAAGTGGGAAGGACACAGGGATGAATGGACCTCACTCCCTGTGAAAGAAGCAAAAGTTTATTGCTTGCATTTCCTTAAACTCATCCAACTCTGGGAAGAGGCAACCCTCTGAGGATTTCTTTTTAAAGAACGGAAGGGTTTTTTAAAGAGAACTACCCTAGGTGGCAGATGATGTTTAAATGTGTGAATCTGGTTTTGCTCAATTGCCAAATTGAGCATTTTAGTAATTAGCAAAACATCTGTAACAGGATTAGTGTGTCAGAAACAGCTGCTGCTTCCTTGATAGGAGAATGGAGTGGGGAATTTGGACATAGACTTCACTTTAGCCCAGCTGTTTCCCATTTGAAGAAAGGATAAAGGGTAGACACTGAGTCAGTGGGAAAGCATCAAGACAAAAGTAAAAAAGAACATGATTTCAAATCACACCGGCCCTCAGTTGATTCAAGTGCATACCATTGGCATGCGGTGAGCGAAGCTTCCCTGCTCTCCAAAGTCCTCGAGCTAGGCTTTTTTGCCAAAATATGTCCCAGTAAAAATATTTATATGAAACACAGCACAAAGGCAGTGTTAAGAGCACCACTGACCTCTTAGAGTATGACTATATCTCTCCACAGCAACAAGAGCTTGGAAAACCTCCTTCTCCCCATGAGTGATGCAAGGCTCTTGGTTACACTGGCTGATCTGAGCACTTCCTCCTGGCCATGAGCCTTCACAGGCGAGGAGGAGCTCGAGGGAAGTATCAGTGGATTAGAGGACTCCTTCCATGGAAGATGCTGTTCTTGCTAGGACAAGCTGAGCAAATTCCTGCAAGATTCAGGCTCTCACCCTGGAAAAGGAGCCTAGCTGAATTCCATCATTCATTCAAGCAACCAATCCACATATTGACTGAGCACACACTACACACAAGGTGGTAGGCTAAATGCAAGGATCACGTGAAAGGAGAGCCCTTAAAGTTTTTACAATCCAAGGATGGTAAAGTACATGACAATAATTGCTCAAATAATTATTTAAATTGCAGGTGTCACACAATTGAGAAAGGCAACTGACCAGTGAATTCAGTCATTTCACTGTTTTTACAGACTCACCTGATAATGGTACTTATCCTTAAGACAGGCCCATAGCTTACGGCATCCAGTATTCAGTAAAGATGAACTGTGGAGTGCCCATTCCTTTACCTTAGACTTTCTAGCTCTGGTCCCACTACAACTGTTTTCTGCATTTGCTTCTTGGAATAGCTACTTTACTTCTGGCTCATTAGTTCCCACTCTGCACCCTTTTGTTCTATTGATCAGAATTCTATTTCTCCATCATCAGTACTCAATGAGACAGCCTTTTAAGAGAAAATCAGGTGAATAGGACTTCATTTAATAAGGTCACAGCTGAACTCAAGAGTAGGCCTTAGGGAAGGGGCTGAGAAAATCCTTTAGCCAAATTATAAAGAAGGCAAGTCTTGTCTTTGATGGTTGTGAACCTCCTAAGTTGGGCACAGTTTTTTACACTTCTACACTCCTTGGCTTTGTTCATTATCTTCCTCATCTCTACCTTTCAAAATCATATCTGTTCTTTGACTTAGTTGCCACCTTCCCTGCTTTCCTCTGATAGACAGCTCCTTTAAATGTCTTTATTACTTTCTACTTCTCTCGGGTCATCAGAGCCTGTCTTGTTTTACTGATGTTTTATTCTACATTCAACTGAAATGGAACCATGTCTATTCATCTCTCTATTCTATGCAACCAGCAGTACAGACCTTTGTATGTAGAAGGTGCTTAATTACAATACTCTAAAATAGATTATCAAGTTAAGTGGGGTGGGGTTATTTCTGAATCTCGACACTATCTTTTACAAGCAAACAATTCACCTGTCTCTGAGTCTCCATTTATTCGTCTCACCCAAAAACTATAGTAACAACAGTGATTTTTATAGAATTGTGAAGACAAAAAAATACTATATATGTGGAAACCCTAAACTGGAATCCAGTTTATGGGGGGGTACTCATTAAAAACTGACTATCTTTCCTTCTATCAATGTGTTTTTAGTAAATTAAAATAGAATGAATTTTAAAATAGTAATATTGAGAGGTATTAACCAAACACTTTTTCCCACATTCTGCTTTGGTTATTATCATATAGTTCTAATGATTAGAGCAAGTGTCTGAATCTGTTAAACAGCTGATGGGCCAAATCTGGCCCAACACTTGTGTATTGGACTGGATTCTCTAGGGAACACAATCAGCAGGATATATATATATATATATATATATATATATATATATATATATATATACACACACACACACACACACACACACACATACATACATATGTATATATGTATATATATGTATGTATATATACATACATACATATACACACACATAGATATAGATAGATACAGATAGAGAGAGAGATATATATATAAAAAGAGGATTTATTAGATTGGCTTAGACAACCAGAAGCTGAATAGTCCACAATGATTGTCTACAGGCTGGAGGAACCACTAGTTGTGCAGTCCAAGATGATGAAACCTCAGAACAAGGGGGATCCATGATGCTACCCATCAAAGGCTTCTGGAAAAGCCCTAGAGAATGACTGGCAGAGTCCACTTTGGAAGAGTGAAAGAGGGAGTGTCTGATGTCCTCAGGCAATCGCAGCATCAATCAGCATCAATCAAGAACCCCTTCAAGAAGAATAGAGCTTGCATCTGCTAATGCTTCCTTGTTCTTCCAACTTTTATTCCATCCAAGCTTCCCACCTATTGGACGGTGCTGCCACACTTAGGAAGGATCTCTACTTCAGTTTGCTATTCCACATACCCATCATTCCTAGACATACCCCCATGGACACACCTTAAAGCTTTTTAATCTTAGGCATCTCTTAATACAATCAAGTTGGCAATTCAAATTAACCATAACAGCTTTTTGTTTTGTAAAGTTTTATTAGAAAATACACCATGCCCCTTCATCTACACATTTACAAAGGCTTCCTTCACATCACACTTGCAGAGTTTACTAGTGGCAATAGAGATTATATGGCCATGACCAGTAAACTCTAACATACTTACACCTTTACAGAAAAAAATTTCTTCCCACTCCATGATTTCCAGGTACATTAGAACTCTTTTCTCCTAAAACCACTATGAATCTTCAAGCACATCCCCTCCAACAGACAACATACCAGGCCACTTTCACTGTTCCATGTTTTCATAGATCAAACACCAGATGAGTGAAAATTGAAGGAAGAGTCTATGGCATTGGCAAACGTAGAAGGGAAGGTCTAAGCTAAAGTGTCTGGTTAAGAAAATAGAAAAGTAAGTTTTATTTTGTGAGTGAAAAGTTGATAATCTGCCACAGAAGCAATGGCTGGTGAACCTGAAGAAGAGGAATCTGATCATGGTAATAATAATAATAGTTACCTGTCTTCCCCAGAGTTCCCCAAAGGAGAGACTAGTCAAAAGCATAGGTATCAACTCCCAGAAAAATGGAAGTGAAGGAAAAGGGGAAAGAAGAACAATTTTAACAGAATCCCCGTAACAAAGAGTACTGAGTGCTGAAACTCATGGGGCACCTTCAGAGACCAGCCTGAAACTATTGTTCTCTAAAACTGTCAGGGAGCACAAAGAAAGGCTCCTCTTAGTGATAGTGTTCTGCACAGGACATGGGCTCCTCCTCATCCCAGAATTGTTTCTCTCCAACTAGAGGAAGTCAGAACCACAGGTGCAGGAGCAATATCTATAGACAAACTCTGGTGAAAGGAGTGGGCTGGCTGGTGCTCATAAGTCTCATCTTGAGCCTGTCTTGCTGGTCTGAACAAATGAACCAAGGGACAAGTGTGGGAACCTCAAGGTCTGGAGAGTCCCAGGAGTATGAGAGCAACATTGGGACAGGAAGCAAAAAAAAAAAAAAAAAAGAAGAGAGAAAAGGCACTAGCAGATTGTGACTGCCAGTGACACAAGGGACCAAGAAAATGCACTTGGTTGTCCAAGAAAGAGAGAATCCAATAGACAGGGCCCCACCGTGGAGGGCTGCCATGTGGGTCAACAGAGACTAAACTTTTCCTGTGTAGCCTGTAGAATAATTCACACCAGGCAATCATCCTAGAAAGCAAGCAGTCACATAGACCAGAAACTCACAGAATATAGGGAGGCAGTTTAATTGGATCTGGCATACCATGATTTATTGAGCACCTACTATATACACTATGAATCTTCTCACCATGAGGTGAAAACAATAATCTCTGCTTCATATATCAGTAAACCCAGACCCAGAATGGCTAAGTCACTTGACCAGATATCTTCACAAATTTGGGGCATTTGGAAAAAAAAAATTTTAGTCCATCCTAGGTGGTCCTCAGGAACTGAACTTAAATCAATAGGAAGAACTTATTGAAAATCAGAGCTTAGAGTAGGAACTTTCTATAAGTCTGAGTTAGTTCCTCCATGATGCTGTGAACTATCGTACAAGAGAGTGAGGTGCCCATAAATCACATACTGAGAACACAGTGTGTATTGGGGGAGAAAGAGGCAGGACTCTTTGGTCTGGTCAAAGTTGAACTAGATGAAGGAAAAAATCTTCTAGGGTTTCTCTCAATGAAGAATAACTTGATACCAACATGTTTCTACTATTTCTGTTGTGGTTTTAATGTCAATGCAGAAGAAAAGATGCTTTAAAGTAATGTTACCAGTATTTGTATCTTAATACATTCCAAGCACTTGAGAAAGAGCCTTTTACGTATCACCCGAACTTCCTGAAAACTATGAGTTAATTATTATCATTATCCCCAATTTACAGAAGGCAATGGAGACTGTCAGAGAGAAAGCACAAAAATTTGCCCCATCAAGTCCCCAGCTAGTAAACGTTGGTAGTGGACTTCTGGGTGCTAAAGCCAATGCCCCTGCCTGGTTTGCTTGGCTGCCTCCATTATTTTATATTTGCTTGTCATAAACTTGAAACTTTGTGAGACTGAGCTCCTGGGGCAGAATAGCCACGTGTAAAGAAACTAGATGCGGGGAGGGAGCAGGGCTGGGATTATGGCTCAGTGGAAGAGCTCATTTAGCACATGTGAGGCACTAGGTTTGATCCTAAGCACCACATAAAATAAATAAATAAAGTAAAGGTATTATGTCTAAGTACAACTAAAAGAAATATTTTAAAAAAAGATACTACATGGGTCCCTCTGGAAGACAAAGCTATACTTTAAACAGTATTAACATTTCTTCTGTCCAAATACCCCAAAAACCCTTTCCTTATGAATCCCTTATTTTTCCATTGCACTTAAACACCTCCCAGACTGTTTGCTGACATTTAAAATGTTTTGAAAAGCATTTTTGCAGGTTTCTCCCAATGAAAAGTCAAACAAACCATGAGAAGACAGACCTGCGCCTACCCCCTCCCTGGGAAGAAAATGATTCTGGGGAGAAGGAAGCAATTGAAATAGGAGAAAAAAAAATAGTTCTGGGAGCAAGATTTAGCACAAGAAGGGGCTAACGACTGGTAATAATTTTAGGTGATTCAGGCAGAGTTAAGTCTGCAGGAAATAAAAATAAAAAGGAAACGAACTTCAGCTTCTGAGAGGTCTGGCACCAAGAAGCTGCAGACAAGATAGCCCCAGACTGCATCTGTGGAAGATCACAGCCGCAGAGAGCCACGGGGTGATGGTGAAAAGCTACCACCACAATTGCTTCCAAACTCTGCTGGAGACAGCAAACATTTGTCAGTGGTCTGCAAGGACTCACAGCAAAAATCTTTAAATGCTTAAACCATATTTTAATTTTGAAAGGACACATCTTGCTACAATTTACTTGAGTTTTTTTTTTTTTTTCCACCAAAACTAAAACGTTTTGTCATGAGTTATAATCTAACACTCTCCTCGGTTTGGGGTCAAGAGTGTAAGTTCTGGAGTCAGAGTGCTGGGGTTTTAATATTGGCTACAATGCTACTTCAGAGATGGGAGCTTTAGATAAGTAATTTTCCCTCTCTGTGCATCAGTGTTCTCTCGGGAAGCAGGGCTATTAGACAGTTATACACAAGTTGAATGAAATAATGTATGCTAAGTGTTTGAGTTTCCAGCACTTGGTAATCCTGAAACAAAAAATAGCAAATACAATTATTTTAATCCCTTTCTTGTAAACAAAAGAGAAGGTTATTTTTCTAAGTGAAAATCCGAGAATAGACCACTTATCAAACTGCTGAGAACCAGTGTTTAAAATGTAGCTATAAGTTGCAGAAAAAGTTAATTAACCACTACATCTTCTCATGCCTTTCATCCCTTCCAACTAGTCATTTTAAGACACTCCATAGTCTCGTGTTGTTTCAGATTCTATTCTAAGTCCAACAAATTTTTGGACTTAGAATAGAATGTTTTAGAAAATAGAAAAATAGCATGTTTAGAAAAATAGCATGTTTTCTCCATCCTTCACTCAGTTTTCACCCTTACTCTGCCTTACACGATGGAGCACCCTTCCTCAGTCTATAACTCTCCCCCACCTTTTTTTTTTTTTTCAAAAGGTTCTCATTCTCAAGACTCTGACTAGCTAATAGGATTGTCAGAGGATTAAATGAGATGACAGATAAAGTTCTGAGACTACCTTCTGGTAGTACATAGTAAGACTATTACACAGAAATGCCTAAAAGAATGTTAATATTCCTCTCCTCCTCTTGACAAGATAAATTCTCTATTTCTCTATGTCCTCATGGACCTTCTACTCTGTTACATCTGTAGGGTATCCTGTTCATGCAAGATATATCCATTTTAAGCCTCTCCAATTCTTGAGCCACAAAGTAATGAATGATGAATGGTGAGCACCTGGAATCAGGCCAGTATCGCCTCATCCTGAAGACAAGTTCAATATCCCATCATATACCCCTATCATAGCTCTTTTTACACTGAATGTCTTTTTATAAGTTATATCTTCATCTCTCCCATCAGATTGTGTACTCCTTGAGGCCAAACACTAATCTTTTTTCCCCCATAACCTTGCCTGGCATAGAGTAGGTATAAGACATGCATTTACATTTGTAGATAGAGGAGCCACTTGGGACTTAGTTGAAATGACAGAGCAAAGACAGCTACATTCCTGGGCGCTGGAACCATATCCCTAAGTCCCTTTTGGAGACATCATGCATGTGTGCATAATTTAGGCTACTGAGCCTACTTTACTTGAAAAATCTGAACTCAAGGGATGCCATACACCCTACTGAGAAACTGCTTTGCCTCCAATTGGGTAACATTTCTAGCTTTTTTAACTGAAACCACTGAACAGAAAATCCAAAGATACCATAATGGAAGAAGGCTGCAATCTCCAGCTCATCCTCAATTAGACCGCTCATGTGATGGTCCACTTGTGGCCCCACTGGCAGCCCCACATGACTGGTTGCTTAGAATATCAAGAAGTGTCCTAATGTTTTGTATATGACGTTGTCTATACTTTTGTTTCTGGCATCAAACATTTTGCTTTTTGATT
Source organism: Urocitellus parryii (assembly GCF_045843805.1). Taxonomy (NCBI): domain Eukaryota; kingdom Metazoa; phylum Chordata; class Mammalia; order Rodentia; family Sciuridae; genus Urocitellus; species Urocitellus parryii. The sequence continues at coordinate 37,845,288 of NC_135534.1, read as the reverse complement.
TTTAATAGAAACCAGACATCACGTCATGGATGTGTCATTGAAAGCAACGCCAGACTTCCTGTTCTCCCTGGGAAGAATTCAATGGCTAGTGAAAAGACGAGGACTAGGTCACCCTGGAATTCAACTCCAGCACACACAGGCCAGGAAACCACCAGATAGAAGGACCCAATATGTAAAATCAACTTTTACTCAGAAAGCATGGGGCAGCTTCTGAATAAAACTTCTAGGAAGCATCAGTTTTCCAGTATTAATGTATTCTTTGGACAAACAGGGATTTGCCAAATATGTGCCAATGGCTGTGTTGTGTTTGAATCACAGAGGAGAAATATAGGTTCATACACACACATATAGATGGTGTGTTCAAGGGACAAATTTAGGAATGGTTCAATCTTCCAGAACTGATCAAATAATAATAGAGGTAACTGATGAGTCATGAGGCATGAATTTGGGGAGAACACAAAGACCATAGCATATAGTCTGGCATGATACCCATTTAGAAAACCTCTAATTACAAATGTCAAAAATATAGCAAAACAAACTCTCTTGACTTGTTAGGATAATGTGTTAAGCATGGGGTAGAATTAATGGGAAGAAACTGGGGACGTTATTATAAGAACCATTTTATGAAAACATCTTGAAGTATAAGCCGAAATCAGGGCACGTTTTGACTCATTTCATGGTTTGGCCATAGGTCAAATAAAATTGCTGAGATACAAACAAATGATATATATCTTATGATATTATCTTTAGATCCTACATACTACAGTTCTGGGGAAGAGAGAGATCTGGTAAACCACAACAGTGATATATAAGGACAGGTCAAAGAGAATCTAATGGGTAATATTTGAGACTTGGGCTTTATCCAGTGACTTAGAAGGAGACACTAGCAGAATTAAAGTGATGAATTAATGAGTTGGAGAGGGCAAAGCTGGTGATTAGGAAGCACTTAAACCAATAATTTGGAGAGAAATGATAAGGAACTGAAGAAGGAAATTTGCATTAGGGATGGAATTCAAGAGATACTAAGCTGGTAGATTTGATAAGACCATATTAGATGGGAGAGAAGTAGAAAACAGAGAAGTTAAGGAGAACCTCAAATTCTAACAATCATGCCTTTGAAGTAGCTTCCAATTCCAAAAAGCTCTTGGTAAGTTGAAAAGTAAGCTATTGTGTTTCATGGGATAAGTGATAAATTATAGAAGCAGAGAAGATGTAGCAAACTTAAAGTTGTCATAAATCCACTTTACTGAATTTATATCTCCACCTAGCAACAGGTTAAGCTTACAGTCATTTCAAGGTTAGTTTAACTAGAGTAAAATATTTTGAATAATACTTTCACTGCAGAAAGAGAATAACCATTTCATTATCTCTGTAGTAAGATCAGTGCTTGTTCTCTTTATATCAAGGAAAGAAACTCCTGCAATATAAATCCATCCTTTATTATTACACTTTATTTTTTTTTACCTTGGGGACAACAGATTGTATTAAATTAATTCCTGATTTTCAACATTCTCATCTAGTGAATCCAGGTATGATCTACTTATTTATTTACGTAGTTAGGTAGATGCTTTAAATAGTCCACAATCCCAAAGCTAAATATTGATATAACCTACATCTATAAATTATTCCCACCCAAAGCCATTCCTTTCCTCCCTCAAATAACATAACCATCGTCCTGAATTTTGTATTCATAATTTCATTGTGTGTTTTTGACACTGAATTTATATTGTATATATACATTTCTTATTAAACATTTTTTTGTTCCATCTCCAGTTAGAATGTAGAAAGTTTTAAGTTGTTTTCATGCTAAGAATGAGGAAAAAGCTAGATTATCTACAAAATCCTGAATTGTTCATAACCCCTGAGAAAACTGATCAAGTTAGCTGAATTCCAAAGAGTAGATGGTGGATCTCAGAAATGATCCAGATTTCACATTTCACAGAGCCTAAGAGAAAGACAGAGCAATAATAAAAGTGGACAAAAGAAAACAATTACAACTTTTAAAAGCTTAATAGTCAAGTGAGGACTAGCATAACAATCTAGAATAATTGGGAGCCCAGAAACAAGGGTGTATTTTCCCTGGACCCCGATTAATAGGTAGTGAGAAACATGAAGACAGGGTGAGAGATTTAGTTAAAGCTCATTGAGAAGGAGAAGATAATACTTCTTCAGAGGTCAAATATCTCTTGTTTCTAACGAAAGGCCAAAATAATAACCTTCTGTTCTTGGAGAGACCTCTGCACTGATACAAAGCAGAGGTCAGCTGTAACTGAAAACCATTAGGACAATTTATGTGTATATTTATTGATATATTTACACAAAATATAATTTATGTATGTATATATATATATAATATATAAATCTTTATATATGGAAATGTATAAATACATAATATTTTAGATATGACTAGCAACATTGTTTGATGTTCAAATGTAATAAGGAACTACATTTCTGGAATAATCACCTATGGTCATAATGAATTCTTTTTCTCACTAAAATTTATTTGCTGATGTTTATTTAAAGATTTTTGCATCAGTGTTCAGGAGAAATGTTGGCACGTAGACGGATTTTCATGCAGTGTCTTTGTCTAGCTTTTGCATAAATAGGCTGGCATCACACAAGAAATTGGAAGGTAGTTTCTCCTCTTCCATTATTTGTATGAATGTGTATAGAGTTGATGTAATTTCTTCCTTAAATGTTTGGGAAACCCACCTACCCCTGAAATTCTCTTTGTGGGGAACCATTTACACTTATTTTTGAAATAGATATAAGTGCCTTTAGGTTATTTACTTATTCTTAAAGGAGTTTAGGCAGTTAGTTAGATAAAATAGATGAATTTCTCTTTCAAGAAATTCATCTATTTTATCTAAGCTATAAATTTTATTGACAATATTTTCTTAATGTTCTTTATATGACCTATAGAGAGTATCCTTCTTTCATTCTTAACTCTAAGTAATATCTTTTCTTTTGTCCCTTGATCAGCCCACTGATCAATCAACTTATTAATCTTTAAAAACATTACTATTGCATTTTATTGATTTTTTTTTCTCTGCAGCATTTCTGGTTCTTTCTTTACTTGATACAAACCATTGCCTGACCATTTTTTAGTACTTGAATGATGTTTTAAATTTCTTCTAGGATACATGGCTGCTGTATTTTTTTTAACTTTTTATTTTTTTACTTATGTCTACTATATTGTTTCCTAATATCAATATTCTCAAGTGTTGTTTATTTAGTTTCCAGCAGTTTAATTATGATGTACCTAGGTATGTGTGTGCGTGTGTGTGCGAGTGTGGGCACACATGTCCTAAAGATAATATAATGGATGGAGAGAAATAAATGCTTTCCCCCTGAGGATCAGAAGAAGGTTGATTGACTATCCTATTCTCACCACTTCAATTGAATTTGGACAGGCGGTCACAGCCAGTGCAAAAACAGGGGAGTGAGCTGCAGATGAGATAGGAAGATAAATAATTCTTTATTTGCAGATGAGATGATCAGATACATAGAAAATCACCTTCAAATGACCAGAAAATTAAATGCTAGAGCTCTAAGTAAGTTTACCTAGGTAACTAGGTGGCTAGAATACCAAATATAAAATTCAATTCTCTGTCAACAGACTAACAACAAAAATTGAAATTTTTGTTTTCAGCCACAAAAGAAACATGGAAATATTTGGAGACAGATTTAACAAAATATCATATTTATATATTAAAAACAGGAAGAATTCACACTTGAAATGCAATTTTACTTTGAGCAACGTGGACAGAGATATCATTATAGAGGTAGAAAGGACAGGAGAATAACAGGTTTGGGAAGTACAAACAATAATTCAGATATGGGCACTGTACAGTCAACATCAAAATAAACTATGGCCTTTTGGGACAATCTAGACAATCTATTTTTGTATGACCTGGGAGCTAAGAATGATTTTTTTCATTCACATATGGTTAATAATAATAATAAATTATTTAAAGTTGTATAAATGCAAATTCATATTTAATTCAAAATTCATATAAATTCATATTGTGTCTGTAAGTAAAGTTTACTAGAACACAATAGCACTTATCATTTACATACTGTCTGTAGCTGATCTTACACTAGAGTGACAAGATGGAGCAAATGTGACAGAAACATCTATGTGCCACTAATCTGCTCACACTACTGCTTGGGAACTATAAACCCCAGGAATATAGTTACTACTCATCTTGTCATGCAGTGACATTTTATTAAATTTTGATTACCAGTGTATATGAATCATATCAATAATAGAAAAGAGAACAATGGACTTTAAGTGTCATGTTGCTAAGGCACAGCGGAGGGTGAATCATTTTGTTGCAAAATTAGGTAGCAAAGTATTGTGTTCATTACATAATGATGCCCATGGCTATAGAATACAAGAGGTATTGATATTACCAAGTTGAGCATTTACAATATTCCCAACTTAAAGGACAATAGTGAAAAAAATTCAGAAGTTTAAAGCTAAATATCTCATCACAGAATTTTTCACAAAAAAATATAAAAATAAATAAATATAAGCTAACAAGCCAATTAAATTTCCAAGTGTTTCTTTTGTTATTCAACCAAACAAAGAAAAGTACTCATTGGTGGTGACCTAATTAAATATTGGTTGCAGCAGCTAAAAGAAAAGAAAAATAAAGAATTTTTTTAAAAATTTATTTGGTCAAAGAATGGAGAAAAATATCAATCATCAATGAAAAATAAAATAATTTCAAGTGGTTTTCTTAGGCTCCTAATAAATCAATACAGCTCAGTTTTTGCTCACTGAAGGAATCTATGTTGATTTTGACATGACTAAGAAATTGGTCTGTGTAGTATGTATGGGAAAACTACAGGCAAGAAACATAAGATGAACAACATATATCAATATAACATGAGTGAAATTTGCTCCTACTTCCTCAAGTAAAATATTCTATTACAAATAATCTATATTATAAATAATGATTATTAAAAAATAAATTAAGCAGAAAAATACTTAGTTGAACAAATCTATAAAGCTTATGAAAAGTAAGTTTTTTTTCTTTGCCTATGATCTTAACCCTATGATCGTTCATTGTATTATTCACCAACAGACACTGTGCAGAAAACGTTTAGACTATCTTATGATATTGTCCCTTATGACATTGTCAATAATGGACTTCATTTCTTCTCAAGGATTTAATAATCGTTAGTTTTGCAGTTCAAAAAAAAAACAAAACAAAACATTAGACCTGTGAATTTCTCTTAAATGTTATGATGTTATGATTTAGTAGTTCAATGATCTACCTCTAGCAAAATTTTGTGGCTAGTTTTTGAGGCACACACTTCAATAGAGGCACCTAGTTTACTCCTTCATGGGACAAAAACAAAGTAATAGGTGGACAACTGCTTGAAGAAGTAGGTGGCCATGAGTGACCACTGAACATGGAGAGCAGAAAAAATGAAACCCGGTAAAATTCAGATCTAGGGAGGATACCCAAGCAAGAGAAGGAATGCCTCAGCACCTTGTGCTAGTCACATCCATCAGGAGAAGTGGACCGTCACCTCTAAGAGGGTAAAAGTAGAAAAGATCACAATGTGGCACAGAGGGCTATACCTGCAGACAAACAGCTCAAATAAATAAATGAGGTGGGACCTGCCCAACAAGCTAGCTTTAGAGAAGAAATTTTGCTGCATCTCTTGAAAAATTCTCCAAGCGCTACATTCAGGAGCCAATTGGAAAAGGGTCATATTATCTAGTCTGTACTTCTCTGACATAATCACATCTCAGGATCCCCATGGATACCTTGTAGCGTTGGCTGAATAGATGGTGGCCACTCAAGATTAACTCTTAGCTCAGAGTTTTATGCTGTGGGAAGCACAGTATCAGAAGTTCCAGTGAATTTGCCTGCTGTGACTGAGAGCAATACCAGTTGTGTGCGGTTTCACAAAACAAGGGCCAGATGGGAAGGTACCTAGATTGAGGGTAGCAGGTTGCTCAGTTCCTGCCACCCCTTTTCCCACACAGAACTCAGTGATTTATTGTTCCCCCAACCCTCAGGGGTTTGGCATTTGACACACCCCCAAGCATGCAGACTAAAAATTTGCAGAGAAAATATACATCTGGAATAAGACACATTCTACCCAGACCCGAATGGTGAGAGGGTCTAGCCCCACTGCTGCCCCAGCATTTGTTATGCCCCTGGGTATTCAGACTAAAAATCCCTGAAGATAATGTATGGTTGGGGCAGCCAAAATTCTGCCTTTACCAATTGGGTGAAAAATACCTGGAGCAGCATGAATTTTGCTCCAATAATTTGGGAGAGTTGCAAACATAACCCACTACCCACCCCCGATTCCTGGCAGATTCTAACCTTAAACCTAGAGAGATTAGATCAGGATAGCCTGTGATCACCCACTCTTGCTGGAATTTCCAAGCATCATGGCTAGAAGGGACAGGTTTTAACTCATTTTTGTTGTGGTGGTGGTGGTGGTTGTTGATTCTATCTTTAACTTTGCTTCTATTTTTATTGTCACTTTTATGATATTTCTTTTTTTAATATTTTAATTTGATTTTTCTTCTCATTTTTCTTTTTTTATTTAATTCCTATTTTTAATTTTTTCCTCTTCATTCTCCTTCTTTCTTAAAAATTTTTATTTTTGCTTTTTTGTTATTTTTCTTTCCCTTTTTGTTTTTCTTCTGACTGGGGATCAAGCTCAGGGACCCAAGCACATTTGGGCAGGTGCTCTTTATCTAGACTACACTCTAAGATCAACTGATTAGAATTAAGTCCAAGTTCAGAAACAGCTCAACCCCACTCAAATCCTGGTGGACACCTGTACTTAAAGAAAAGAGGGGGACATAAACTTGCAGCAGTTGACCTGTAAAAGCAGCCATAAGTAGTTGGAGGCGAAGGTTCAGCCCCTGAGCAAATACCCCCCAGAATAGCTGCACAGAGAAAAAACACAATTGTTGCTGACACAGCATCTATATCTGTCTTCGATATCTGTTATAGCCATACCAAATCTGATTATAAAGAGTGCTGAGACTGAAGGTGACAACACCTGTCCCTCCCCATGAAGCACCTAAATGTGCACTAGTCTCTAAGCAGGGGTCAAGGGCCTTTCAACATGACTGGAGCAACTGGAACCATAAGTGCTTTCCAGTATCAGAGCTACTATTAATAGCTCCTGTGGAAATACCCAGCTTTTGTTTGGAGCCATAACTCCCATGATAGGAAAAACCATATAAGGTACATCCACACCCTCTGCTGCATGCACCCTAGCTGCCTGAAATTGTCCCCACCCTTACAGGACTTTCAGAGATAGTGGGTCTTCATGATTCCAAAATGTTACACTGTGCCCAAACCTATGAATCATAACCAAAGAAGCTACATCAAGATTACACTCTAGAGTCCTGTTGGAATTAACTCAACAAACCGGAACTTCCAGTCACCTTGGCAGAAGAAAGCCACAGACTGAAAAGGACATCACATAAAAGTGAGAGAGATACTCATCCATCAATATACAAATCTCAACACCAAAGCCCAAGAAATATAGAAAAAAAAAATGAAACAAGTTAATGTTACCTCCTGGATTTACTAACTCCAGAGTAACAGATCAAAAAAATACAAACAAAAAGATGGATGAATCAGCAAAGACAATGTAAGGTATTGATCAGCAATTCAGTAATGATACAAAGATTTGGAAAAGATCCAAACAGAAGCCTTGAAAACGAAAAGCTCAATAAAAGAGGGAAAAAAATCAGTTGAAAGCCTCAGCAATAGGCTAGATCTAGCAGAAGAAGGAGGAATAGCAGACTTAAGACCATTCTGCCGTAATATTACAGGCATACAAAAAGAAAAAACATAACAAAAAGGAGGAAGAGAACATACCAGATCTCTCAGACACCACAAAAGATCAAACTTCCTCATCACTGACATACTAGAAGGAGAAGAGCTACATGCCTAGGGCATAAAATACCCACTCAATGAAATAATAACAGAAAATTTCCAAAATCTTGGGGAGAACATGGATATCCAGGTATAGAAAGATTTAGAACCCTAAATGGGCATGACTAGCAAAAAAATATTTCTGCAACCTAGTACAGTTAAATTGCCAAAAGTACATAACAACAAAGAATACTAAAATATACAAGAGGAAAAAGTCAAGTCTTATGCAAACCCATTAGAATAACAGAAGATTTCTGACAAGAAACTCTAAAGGCCAAGCGGGTATGAGATGATATGTTCTAAGTTATGAAAAAAAATTACTGTCAACCAAGATTACTATATATATGAAGGTCATTTTTTCAGAATCAATAGAGAAATGAAAACCTTCCAAGATAATCATAAAATAAGGGAATTCATGACCAATAGATAAACATGACAAAAGATTGTTAAGGGAATTTTACATCCAGAAGAAGAAGAATGATAAACACTATCATTAGAGTCTGTGAAGCAATAAATCCTGTTAGAAGTATAGACTCACTAATGAGAAACAGGAAAGAGTCAAACATTACCAATACAGTAAAGCACCAGACTTCTAGAATGAATAAAAGATGAAAAATAAACATAGAATATCTAGAAAACTAGAAGAAAATTAACAAAATGACAGGTAAAAGCATATGCCTTCCAACAATAATCTGAATGTAAATGGTCTTAATCCTCCAGTTAAAAGACACAAACTTGATAAATGCATTAAAAAACAAGAAACAACAATGTGGGTCAAGACCCAACAAGAACTCATCTCATCTACAAATACATACACAGGTCAAAAGGAGAAAGATTTTAAAAATATATATTCCAAGCAAATGAAATCAGAAGACCATCAGGAGTATCTATATTTATATCTCCCAAATGGATTTCAAGACAAAATCAATTAGAAGAAACAAAGTTCACTATATATTGATGTAGTGAACAATATGTCAAAAAGCTTGAAAATCATGAATATATATGCACAGATCATCATAGCACCCTATTTTATAAAACCAGTTGCTACTAGACATAAAGGGAAAGATAGGTCTCAATACAGTAATAGTGAGTTCAGTATCTCACTTTTAACAGCACACAGATCATCCAGACCAAAAAAAATCAGCATAAACACATCAGAATTCTATAATATATATTAATAGAATATATTATAGAATTCTGATGTGTTTATATATATATATATATTCATTATAGATATAATGTACTTAATAGAATTATACAGAATGTTCCATACAACAATTGCAGAATACACATTCTTTATATCAGCACAAGGAACTTTTTTCAAAATAGACCACATATTAGGCCACAAAATAAGACCTAACAGTTTTTCTAAACTGAAATATCTATTGCATCTTAATGGATCATAATGGATCCAATCAATATCAAGAAAAACTGCAGAAGTTATACAAACATATGGAGATGAAACAGCGTGTTTTTGAGTGAACTGTGAGTCACTGAAGAAATCCGGAGTAAATGTTAAAATTTCTAGAATAAAACAAAAGTGAAAACACAGCATAGAACCTGTGGGTGAAAACAGTACTATGAGCAAAGCTTATAGCAACAAGTGCACACCTTCAAAGAAAGAGAGAAAATGAGAGCTCTCAAATAAATAACGTAACAAATGATGCATCTCAAGGTCTTTAGAAAACCTAGACTGAACCAAAAACCCAAATCAATACAAGTAAAAAATTTAATAGATCAGAGCAGAAATGAATAGAATTAAGATTAATAGAACAATACAAGTATCAATGCAACTATCTTCAAAAAATTTAAAAAGTGATAAATCTTAAGCTAAACTAGCCAAAAGACAGAAAAGAATCAAATATATAACATTAGAGATGAAAAAAGCAGCATTACAACATATACCATTGAAATTAAAAGAAATATATTGAAAAATTTTGCTAATAAATTGGTAAATCGAGAAGAAATGGACAAATTTCAGGATGTATATGACTTACTAAAATTGAACTAAGAGGCTCTAAAAATCCTAAATAAATCAATAACAAGTAATGAAGTTGAGGCAGTAATAAAAAGTCACACAACAAGGTAAAGCCCAAGATCTGATGGATTCACTCCGGAATTTTATCAGACTTTTAAAGAACTAAAACCAATGCTCCTATGACTTCCATAAAAAAGAAAGGGAAGGAAGTCTTCCAAACTCATTCTATAAGTCTGGCATTACCCTGCTCCCAAAACTGATAACATACACACACACACACACACACACACACACACACAGTATACCAATATTTCTCTAAATATATTGATATAAAATACTTGTAAGTCAAATTCAACAGCATACTAAAACAAATCATATACCATGTCCAAATTGATTTTATTCTAGGGATACTAGTGTGGTTTCACATTTGCAAATTAATAAACAATGCAGCACATAAACAGAGTCAAGGATAAAATCACATGGTCTTCTTCACATGCAGAAACAAACCTTTGATAAAATCCAACACCTCTTCATGATAAAAGATCTGGAAAAATTGAGCATAGTAGTATCATAACTTTACACAATAAACGTTATATATGACAAACTCATAGCCAAAGTCATAATGAATGGGGAAAACTGAAAGCATTTCCTCTAAGATCAGGAACAAGACAAGGATGTCCATTTTCATTACAATAAAGTACTAGAAATTGTAGCCCGAACAATCAGAAAAAAAAAGTAAAGAAAGAAGAGGCATAAAAATAAGAAAAAAAAAAGAAGTCAAATTATCCCTGTTTGTAGATGGTATTATTCTATGCATATAAAATCCACTAGTATGGCAATATGTAAATCAGTGGATGTGTAACCGATGTGATTCCGCAATCTGTATACGGGGTAAAAATGGGAGTTCATAAGCCACTTGAATCAAAATGTGAAATATGATATATCAAGAACTATGTAATGTTTTGAACAACCAATAATAAAAATTATAAAAATAAAAAAATAAAATCCCAAATCCTACCAAAAACTTTTGGAGCTGATAAAAAATTTCATAAAGTAACACGATACAAAATAAAGATAAAAATATGTTGCTTTCTTATACACCAATAATGAACTTGCTGAGAAAGAAATCAGAAAGCAACTCCTTTCCAAATAACAGCAAACAAAAATATAAGATAACCTAGGAATAAATCTAAGGATATAAAAGACCACTACAATGAATATTATAAAATACTGAAAAAATATAAGACACTAGAAAATATAAAGTTTTCTGACGTTTATGGACTAGGAGAATTGATAGTTAAAATTACCATATTACCAATCAATCTATATATTACCAAGGCAATCTATATATTCAATGTAAAATAACAAAGACATTTTTTACAGAACTAGACAAAACAATCCTAAAATTTATATAGAAGCACAAAAGATCCCAGATAGCTAAAGCAATTGTGGACTTTAAGAACAATACTAGAGGCATCACAATACTAATTTTAAAACACACTACAGAGCCATAGTAACAAATACAGCATGATATTGGCAAACTCATCTGCAGACCAATGGAACAGAATGGAGGACTCAGAAATAAATCCATACATCTTCAGCCAATGGATGATAAAAAAAGATGCCAAAAACATATATTGGATAAAGGGCAGACTTTGAAAAATGGTGCTAGAAAACTGGATATTCTCATGTACAAGACTGAAACTAGACACCTTATCTTTCTCTTTTCAAAAATAAGTTCACACTAGATCAAAAACCTTAATGTATTCTCAGTGACATTGGAGTCTGAGGCAGAAGGATCACAAATTTGAGGCCAGCCTCAGCAATTTAGCAAGGCCCTAAGCAACTTAGCAAGACCCTGTCTCAAATTAAAAAATAAAAAAGAATATAAATGGTCAACAAATATATGAAAAAAAAGCTCAAATCTCTAGCAATTAGAGAAATGAACATTAAACTACACTGAGATTTCATCTCACTTCAGTCAGAATGGCAATTTCCAAAATACAAGTAATAATAAATGTTGGCAAAGATGTGAGGAATAAGGTACACTTATATACTGCTGGTAGGACTGCAAATTTGTGCAACCACTATAGAAAGCAGCATGGACAATTTCTCAGAAAACTTGAAATGGAATCACCATTTGACCAAGTTATCTCTCTCCTTGGTTTAGACCCAAAGGACTTAAAATCAGCATACTATAATGATGCAGACACATCAATGTTTATAGCAGCTTGATTCACAATAGCTAAATTATGGAACCAACCTAGGTGCCCTTCAACAGATAAATGGATAAAGAAAATGTGGTATGACCCCTTGGATAGATATACATGTTGAGTTACATCTCAACAAAATACCATACAAATAAAACATTAAAATGAAAAAAAATTGTGGTACGTATACACAATGGGATATTACTTCAGTTATTATTCATTCAGAAGGATGGAATTATGGTATTTGCCAGTAAATTGATGGAACTGGAAACTATCATGCTAAGTAAAATAATCCAATCCCTAAAACCAAAGGACAACTATTCTCTCTGATATGTGGATGATAACTCACAATAGGTTGGTAGGGGTAGGAGGGGAGGTTCACCAGATTGGACCGGGAGGAAAGGGGTTACAGGAGGGGGGGATAAGAATGGGAAAGACAATAGAATGAATCAGACATAACTTTCCTATGTTCATAGATGAATATATGACCAGTGTAACCACATCATGTACAAATACATAAATGGGAAGTTATACTGCATGTATATATGATATGTCAAAATACATTCTGCTGTCATGTATAACTAAAAAGAAGAAATAAAAATAATTTTAAAAAATTAAAAATAAAAAGAATTGGTAATGTAGCTCAGTGGTTAAGCATTCCTGGACTCAATTCCTGGTACAAAACAACAACAACAACAAAAACAACAACTTAATGTAAGACCTGAAACTTTGAAAATACTAGAAGCTAGAAGAAAACATAATGGAAATAGTGGAAAGACTTCAAGCTACTGGACCCGGGAAAAAGATAACTGAATAGGAATCAAATAATTCAAGAATCAAAAGCAAGAACTGACAAATAGAATTACATCAAATTTAAAAGCTTCCAGACAGCAAAGAAAACAATCTGCAGAATGAAGAAACTACCTACAAAAATGGGAGAAAATCTTTGCCAGCTATTCATCTGGCAGAGAATTAAGGCCTGGAATATACAAAGAACTCAAAAATTTCACCACAAATCAAATAATCTAATTAATAAATGGTCAAATGATCTGATTAAAGATTTCTCAAAGTCTCTTTCTCCAAAGAGAAAGTATAAATGGTCAATACATGAAAAAATAATGTTCAATACATTTAGCCAGGAAAAGGCAAACAAAACTGCATTGAGATTCTATCTCACTCCGGTTAAAATGGCTAGTATCCAAAAAAACAAAAATATAGCAAATGTTGGCAAGGTTGTGAAGAAAAAGGAACCCTCATACACTGTTGTTGGTCATATAAATCCATATAGCCACTATAGAAAACAGTATGGAAAAGCTAAACCCTCCCAAACAAAAAGCTACACTAAAAATAGAACTGCCATATGATCCACATACCAATACTGGGTATGTATTTGAAGGAAATTAAGTCAGCATACAAAGACATATGTGTATGTCCATGTTTATGTGGCACTATCAGCATTAGCTAGGATATGAAATCAGCCTGGATGCTCATCAAGAGATTAAGGGATAATATATGTATATATATATATATATATATATATATATATATATATATATTATGACATACACAATGGAGCATTATCCAGCTGTAAAGAAGAATAAAATTCTGCCACTCTGGAATTGGAAGACATCATATTAAGAAACATAAGCCAGTTTCATATATGAAAACAAACAAAGATGCCCTAAAAGTAAAAGAGGGACTATTAGAAAGTGGGAGGAGGGCCAGGGATCAGAGGGAGAGAAAGGGTAAAAAAAGTGAGGATGAGCAGGTTCAAAGCTTGTATGGTGTTTGGAAATGACAGTGCAACTGGTTAATTTGTACAATCAATATGCATTGGTAATTATAATAATAATACAAGAAAAACGGATATGGAAATACCATTAAGACTAGAATCTAGAAAAGGAGGAAACCAGGAAATGTTGATGTCACAAAAGTCAAGCAAACTCTCAAAATGAAACAAGGGACTATATTGAATGGCCAACAGCCTCAGCTACTAGCTGGAAACTAAGGCAAGATGCAACTTCCTTGACCTGAATTTATCACGCCTAACATTGATATCTTAATGAAATAATTTCTACTTCAAAAGATTCATTATTAAGATGCAATAATGTAAATAAAAAGGCTGTGATTACTATACAAGTTACAGTAGTTGTCAGGACAGAGGTTCTTCTAACCTGAGCCAAACCTTCTTATAGAGTTAGAATTATCCCATAACCTACCTCCATCATTGCCTCCAATTTACCACATCAGGTTTTAGCAAACTGGCTTGGATGTGGGTAACCTCAGTCTAATTGAAATGCAATGAGTCCCACTCTGAAGCGTTTCAGAGACAAGACCTACTCAATGATACGAATCTCTCTTTCAGTACAGTAGGAGTAATGTATTAAATCCTTATGATCTTTCTGGGATAAACAGTCAACTCAAGCAGGCAGCTCATGAGCCACCGCAAAGCTATAGACAGAGTAAGCAATGATTTGAAATTCTGGTAAACAGTGCCCTGAACTTCAGGAAATCATAAAAGCAGCTGAATGCAAGCTGGGTCTGAAGCCCTCTGGCTTTTAGGCATAATCAACAGTGAAGGTAAAAATACATAAATATAAATGTGTCTCTACTTAACTCTGGACCTTTCACCTCATAGATTTTTATTAAAAGACATTTGCAAAAGTGCAAAGGTTGGTTATATTTTCCTTTTTTTTCATACTGATGTATTAGAATTGTTCTATTGAAAACATATGTTGGCTCAGTAATTCTCACTTGCAAAATGTGCACCATTTTAAGACCCAATAAAAAGGGGGAAGGGAATAATATTGCAGAGTAAATATTCTTGGACAGACGGAACCCTGTATTCCCAACATGTTGGAAAAGAGGAGAAAATACTTATTTGAGTATGGAGCAGAAAAGTAATGGAACTGAGATAATGACACACTGGAGAACTAGACAAATGCATATACTTTGGACAGAAACAAGCCTGGGTTCAAATCCAGCTATTCACTCTTTGGCTCTGTATCCTTTTAGCGAATTTGCAATCTCACTAAGACTAGGTTTCATTTCCAGTAATTTGAAGGTAATAGTATTTACCTTCCATAATTGGTATGTGGACCAAAGAGGCTTAATCAGTTAAAGCGTACAAGTGCCTGGTCCATGATTGGAGTTTGGGACTGAATCAAGTGGATGATGACGTTGTTGATGACATAACAAGAAGACATGAGAGGAAATGCAGTTTAAAAAAAAAAAAAGGAAATTGATGCCAATGCTTAAAAATTGTTGAGCAACAATTGCACTCACGAAATAATTTTTAAAAAATCAAAAGTGTTTATGAGTCAACTTTTTCTCTAAATTGTATATTGAATTTCATAGAGAAACATTCTTATTTTCAAAATTCAGATTAGTAATTCTGAAAATAAGAATGTTTCTCTATGAAACATTTAGGCCAAATGTAACCAGCATTACTGAAAGCTTACCATGTGATAAAATGCAATGCTTAATGTTTTAAATACATTTTCTTTTGGGTTAACTCCTATAAGTTATATGAATTAATGGCTTTTAGTGTAACATTTCCATGTAGACATGGATCGTATCCACCCTCCCTTATTCTATCCTCTTGCACATTTGTTTTCTTATTAATCCTCTCAAGAATCTTTCTGTAACTACTTCTCCATTAGTATCTCTACAATGTGGAATCAGGGATCCTAAGCAGGTTTTAAAAACAAATCTGTTGGATTCCTGAGCCTGTGAAATTTCTGCCTCTCTACTTTACTGAAAAGCAGATTATCAATGAGACATTAAGCTCCATACTTTTACCAAAATAATATTACTAAAAGGGTAAATGTGAAATGGAAGCATACGGAAACTGCTTTCTAATCTCAGTCCCTCCTTAAATAGAGTTCAGCATTCACAAAGGGTAGTTGTATGCATTATTTACCTCATCTTTACACACAAGTTTCTAATTATTGTAATTTCCAGTTTGTCTCTAATGTTTAGAATGGTGCCTGGCACATAGAAGTTGTTCAATAAATCTTACCTAAGTGATGAACACATAGATGAATAAGTGAGTTTCTTTGTAGCAAATTGCCTAGAGTCTTTGTTAAGAGAGATGTAAGGCTGAGGTAGAATGCATGGTGTGATAGACTTATGATCTATGCCACAGCTGTGATACAGCCTGTCATATGATTGTCATACTTAGGTGTAAGTCCTAGTGGATAAGACTAATGTAGCTTTAAATCGCCTGGTTTAATACTATAGACAGGTGTTTTAGTCAGCTTTTTGTTGTTGCTGCAATCCAAAGACCTGACAAGAACAATTAGAGGAGGAAAAGTTTATTTGAGGGCTCACAATTTCATAGGTCTCAGTGGATAGAAGGCTGACTCCATTCTTTGGGGCCTGAGGTGAGACAATACACCATGATGAAAAAGTGTGGTGGAGGAAAGCAGCTCAGGACATAATGATCAGGAAGCAGAGAGAAAGCTCTGCTCAGCAAGGGCAAAATATAACCCCCAAGGCACACCCCTAAAGCCCACCTCCTCCAGCCACACCCTACCTGCCTACAGTCACCACTCAGTTAATCCCTATCAGGAAATTAATGAACTGATTGGGGTAAGGATCTCATAACCCAATCATTTCACCACTAAATCTTCTTGCATTATCTCACACATGAGCTTGTGGGTAATCCCTCACAACTAATAGATAACAATAAGATATGAGAGAAATTGCAGTTAAAAAGAAAGAAAAAGAAGAAAAAGAAGAAATTGGTGTAAATAGATTGGCTTCCAAAAGTTCAATCTTAAAAAATTTAAGAAATTAGAAATTGAAATGTACAAGGACTGGCACACAAGTCTGACAAGCAATTTCCCACAAGTTCAACACGGCAATAACCTTCTCAGGATCTAAATCCAAATGTCTCAACTCGGAAAGTTAGAAGATGGAGGGCTGGTTCACAGAGAATATAGGGGAAAAAAAGTCTCAGAGGAGTTCTTAACAGTGCTAGTCAAGCACAGTTTGGAGAGTACTGTGCCATGGTGGAGGGTCTGGCCTCTCTGGTTTTCCTGTGCAGTAAACCCCTGTGTGGAAATAAATACCTCCACTCAGTTTAGCCTAGTCAGGTTAAATATTCATAATATTGATATCTAATTCATCTTGCATCTACAGTGTGCTAACTCTGGTGCCTGAGTATAAATACACTAATAACTTGATACTTTTCTAAACAGCCTTAGATAAGGACAAATTGTGGTAGAAGTCATGGTATCTCTATATCATTCAGGATGGGTCAAATTAGATTATGGTAAAAACAATCCCAAAATCTCAGTAGCTTGCAGATAAAAAGTTTGTTTTCCATGCTGTGTCCAAATGGTTTGGCAGCAGGCTTCTGCTTACTGCAGAAGCATAAAGAAGCAAGACAAGGGGGGGCCCATCTTCACACATGCTTCCTCAGAAGAAGAGATGACCTTCAGATGCAAGTTTTCAGGACCAAAGAGTTCTTTGGGAATTCTCGGTCAAGATCAAAGTCTTTAAGTTAACATACTGTTAGCATAGAAGAAGAAGAAAAAAAATGCATGAGTGTATATGTGTGTGTGTGTGTGTGTGTGTGTGTGTATGTGTGTGTGTTCTGACTGATTTGGTGTCTATTAAACCAAGAAATTCATCCTATTTTCCATAATGAGACAAAGTTTTATTTGTATCATATATCACATTTTATTAAAAAATTCCTTAGAGTTATACAAAAAGATTTAGCCAAAATAAAACAATAAAAAATTTAATTTTATGTAACAATTTCTTGCTACATATTGAAAAATTCTAACATAATGGTTGCTCATAAGGGTTCAAGACATGGTCAGTCTTTCATTTAGGATTTGTTTTTTCTAAACAATTCATACTCTAAATCCTGGGGGAGGTGCTCTATGATCATTCACAGTTATAGCGTTTCATGACTTAAACATTCAAAGGGGAATAATTCCTAGTTTGGATGCATGTTCTTGACTCATTTGTCCATTGCCAGAGGACTACTGGGCAGAACAGGTTAAACTAAAAGAAAAAGTTAGCTGGCATGTCCAAAGAATACATAACATCAGGACACAAAGCTCAGCTCAGCCTGACATTTTCCAATTATGGGATAAATTTCTCTTGTCTGCATTTCTAGAGGGGTTCAAACAGACATGAATGACTACTTGCTAGAGTTGTGAGTATATCCCTGTATTGCACGGGCAGTTAGATTAGAAACCACCTAGCCATAAGATTCTTCTATTCACAACTTTATAGAAGAACTTGAAAAAAATCAAGTTGATTAGCATGAAATATAAGAGCAAAAATATTTCACTCTTTCTTATACAGGAAAACAGGTGATTCCAGGCTAAGCTTCATGATATATCTCCCAATGCAATTGGTTTTGTACATATCCCAACATAGACTTTATATACCAGATTCCCAGGAAAAAGCAAAGAAATGATTAAAGGAGTCCATCATATCTCTGTAAATTGTCATTTATTTGCAGTTATATCCTAGGCTCTATTGATGGCTGACTTGGCTATATGAAAATAAATGAGTGTTATAATATGTGATTTTTCAATACAAAGATTTGTATTTAAAAGTAGTTCATGCTTTACGTCCTTGAGATTGGGGCCTATCTTTGAAAGAAAAACGTGCCTCTTCATCATACCTTCAAAGTTGCACTATAAATATAAAGGTCCAGTTTACAATATATACAGTAATTAGCAATAAGACAAAAGTTAGAGATTTAAACATATACCTACTTCCTTCGCCTCAGGCATGGTTCAGTAATTGCTCTCTTTTTTTAAAGAAATTTATTTAAAATTTAAGAAAAGTATGGATCACAAAAAAACTAATTAAAGTAGAAATAATGGCCACTGTGTCACAGTTGTTGTTACAGGGAAAGAAAAACAAAGTGAATTATCCTAATGTTTTAATACATTTTACATTGTCCTAATAAAATTACAAATTTAAATTTTTTTTCACATCTTCATACATGTATTTTGTGTAATGATGACCGTCTCCTTCCACTATCCTTGCTATTCCCTCAGTAATCTCTTAGAACTTTCCCTAGGGAACTTTTAGTAACAAGATTCAGGCGCATACAGTTAACACTTCATCTAACCATTGACTGATGTATTTGTTTAGTCCAAGAACTGGTTTAATAGATTTTTCCCAGTGAATTTCCTGCCAGGCCTGTGTGCTCCACCTGAATGATGGTTTTCAGATAAGGAGATGTTTCTGAGGGTCACACCCAGGTAGAGCCCTTTGAGAAAAGTCATTCATTATCTGAAATTTGCTTTGTTTGTATAACTCTTCTTCCCCTTTAGTGACCCATTGAAGGCATGCACATACACCCACTCATAGTACTTTTCAGACTATCTTGGCTGGCTAGCAAATAACAGAAGAAAGAAAGTCAAATACAAAGAATATGCCAGAAGATAACTGCAATTCACATGGGATGGCAAGTGAATATGTGTGATATTTTTTGGTCCCTTGTAATCTATTTGTAAAGGGATTTAAAAAAAAAAGGAGAAATGCAAATAAAAATAAAATTAGTTAATTTTTGGCTTGAACACTCCCAAAAGCTCAGATCCTGGCATAAATAATAAGTTTGAAATAAAATTTAACTAGTCAGTGTTTCCTAGTACTCTATTCTACTGGTCTTCCTTCTATTTATTCATATTTTATTTTATTAGAGCTTTATAGATATACCTAAAGGTGAAATTCACTGTGGTATATTTATATATGTGCATAAGATAGTTTGGTCAATTGCATTCCACCATGCTTCTCTTCTTCTTTTCCTGTTCCTTCTCCCTTTCTCTCAATCCTCATGACCTTTTTAAATGTCTTTAGTTTCACTGTAATATGCAAGTCAATATGTTCTGATAATATTTTGGTTTTGTTTATTCTTTCAACCAATAGGTGTTTTTCCTCAAATTAAAATACTTGGGAACCACTTCTTTGTTCAGAATTCAAGGCCAGGATTCCAACATATTAGAATAGAGCCAAATACAGAAGCATTAGCCTACATCTCTCCAAGCATCTAAAATCTAGACATATCCAAAGAGCCTAATGTTGGGTTTCATATGGATGTCATATCTGAGTATTCAGTTTTTGTTTTTCCTGTCACTTGTTATAGCTCAGTATTCATGAGTGTTAACCACAATGTATTCACCATTCCAAAACTAATCCCTTCCTTCTCTTCAGGCAGCTTTGGAATGCAGCCATTCTGAGCCAAAGAGAGCTCAGGAAATGAAAAATAAAAAAAAAAATGTTTTTCTCTAATTGGTGATCTTAAAAAAATCATTCTACAAGTGGTAAGCAAATTGTTTAATGACAAATCACTTCTAGTTATTTTTAAACTTGTTTATATTATTTCTGGCAGAAATATATTTTTTTTTCTTTTATTGAGATCATTTTGTCCTTTTCCATTTGGCTCCTGATTTTGAACTAGAGCCATTATCAATAAACCATTTGGGAGAGAAAAGAGAATGATGACTTATCCTGGGTAGAAAACCTCATGTTCATCCTATTCAAACATATACATGTACCCCAGCAACAGAGACTCAGTGAAGAGATTTACTATTCCTTACACTCACTATAGTCTGTAAGAAAAGATGGAAATTACTTTTATTTTGTTTTCTTGCTTTATTATACATCTTTAACTCTACTAAATTCTGTACTGCCACACTTATTATTATGTTACAAATTATTTCATTATTCTTAAATTGTAAATTGCTGTCAATTTGTACCAGACACTGGCATATTTGGGGAGGTGGGGGGGATTTCTCTCTACCTTTTAAATTGTTAGGAATCATTTACTTGGTTACTTGACAGACCTCCCTGGTTGCACATGTTCTATTTTAAAACATTTTTAAAATCCAATTTTTTTCATAGCTTCTAAAAACATTTTCTAAAGATATTCTCCCATGATTAAAGTGAAATTTTTTAAAAAAAATCATTATAAAGTTTATTAAAACCTGCCTTCTTCATTTTTCATCTTTGAAAATGGGAAATTTTACCATTTCTCCCATTGCCATGTGGACAATCCACAGCTTCAATCTTGATTTAATCATCTCTGAGGACAATGCCATTTACACTAACAGAAATGGAAGCGAAAAAAATATATATATATATGGTAAGTATCCAGCAATGTGTGGATTTTTAAATTTTTCCTCATGTATATTGTAGGATCAAATTAGACCATGAAACTAACTTGTAAAATTCCTGTTCATTTAGTTGATGGTGTGAGGCAAAATCTGAGGAAGTAGCAATTGCCTTAATAAACAGCCCAAAGGACCTGGAAATGATACAGGGAAAAAAAAAATTAAAATTCGGTTGTCCTGGATTACACAGACTGACTATAATTCCTAGATTTTATTTAGGATTTCTGGCTCTCTCTTCAGCTAGCCTCACATACCTTCATATATCACAGAACAACACACTGTACACAGAAATTGAGTCTCCCCTCGCCTTGCCCTCCAACCCAACCTCAAAGTCCACAATAAAGGAACACACTGATTCTATTTTGATTATTGAATGAATCTTTCAGAGGTTCTTGAATCCAAAGGTCATGTTTATTGGCTGCAGAGCCAAGTGGTTTAGGACATTAATGCAAATGAGTTCGCAGTGTGGACCCAGGACTAGAATGCCAGGGAGGCTTGCTGTGTGAAGAAGGTGAAGTTGCAGCTGGAGGAGGCCACTGCTTTTAGAATGCAGCCCAAGATTTTCTCCCCTCTGTGCTGTTCCCTTTCTTTCTTTCTTAAAATGTATACTTACTTTGTAGAAAATGCTGACCAAAGTCAAGAAGCTTCTCACTGTTTCCCTGATCCTCAGCACCATGTAGTCAGCATGCTACACTTATCATTCTACCATCTTTGGCTTTGCATACTTGCTTTTGTTGTTTTCTTCATTAACCATTTTTCATATGGTGTTGTGTCATAATCATTTCCCACTGTATGAAAATATTTCCAACTTAGGGGTGTACCATGTATTTAATCCCTCCCTCGCCTTCTTCTATTTGGGGCATCTTGTTTCTTCATAGATTTCTATTCTCAGAAACATCTTTGCTCATCTCTTTCTATGCAATTCTGATTATTTCCCTATTATATATTCTAGTAGCAGTCCTATTGGGTCAAAAATATGAAAAGTTTTCAATTTCCTGGTACAAATAACCATATTGTTTGCAAAAAGATTTATATCTTTATATTTACAAATACTTTAATATCCCCACCTTCAATATATGAGAATACTTGCTTCTTTTTGTGTCACAATGGCATTAGAAAACATATTTCTTCATATTAAGATATTGGGATAAATGTTATCACATCATTATTATTATTATTATTATTCTCGCTGACTTTTTACTACATGTAAGGTTGCATACCTCATGTTAAGTAAGCATATCATTTTCTCTACTGAAAACGACTTTTTCATGGCTTTTCCTCATTTAACTTTCGAGGTTCTAATGCATTTCCTATTGATCTCTGCAAGCACATTATTCACTAAGAAGATTAACCATTTCTTATCAAAATGTATTGCACATGTTTTTCCAGTTCCTTTAGCTATGACTGTGATTATTTCTATGGACATTTTTATGTAATGAATGCTATCATTCTATTGTAGCTTTCTTCATTATTTTTCTTGTTGTTCATTATTTGCACCATTGCATGCTAAAAGTAAGAAAGGCTGTGACTTACTACCACCAAAATCTGCAGGGAAAGTTTATCAGTAAATAAGTATGTTTCTCCTGTCTAAATCATCCTTAGCTATATCATATATAAGCATTGCTGTAGATTCTTGACTACAATCATGAATTGTGTCTCAAGTTTATACCTACAGTCCTCTCAAATTTATGGATGAATGCCCTTCCTCTGTATTAAACTAGTAGCTCCTCTTGATTTTTTTTAATATATATATATTTTTAGGTGCTGACGGACCTTTATTTTATTTTATATGTGGTTCTGAGGTTCGAACTCAGTGCCTCACACATGCTAGGCAAGTGCTTTACCACTGAGCCACAACCCCTGGTCCCTCCACTTTTTTTTTAATCATTTGCTTAATATTTCTATCAACAAATATTGCTGGGTTACCTATTCTGAAACTGATCAACTTGAATTAGTATATGCTAAATTAAGAGCCAATACTTAAATATAATTTTTAAGTGTATTGTGACATTCAAACATCTGAGTGAGGTCACTCTTCTACCTCCATGTCTTTGATATTTGAGTCATCAGGAATTAGAGCCAAGTATGGAGTAGGTAAAAGAAGTGAAATTCAGGTGTTGATTAGAAACACACACACACACACACACACACACACACACACACACACGGGGTGGATTGTGGTGCAGTAGTAGAGTGCTCACCTAGCACATGCGAGGCCCTGGGTTTGATCCTCAGCACCACGTAAAAATAAATAAGTAAAATAAAGGTATTGTGTCCAGCTACAACTAAAAAATAAATTAAAAAAAAGAAACACCACACACACACACACAAATAAAATAAGCTGCAAAAATATTAAGAAGAGGAAATTGAGTTCACTCTGGTACTAGGATCTGGAAATAAGCTTTCCGAAACGTACGCAGACTCCTGTTCCCAAAGGCAACAACGACAAGCCCATTTTGACTCCTCTCCAGAACAGCCCCTATCATCCTCTTCCAACTACATTTCTTTAGGATTAAAAAGTGTGTTTGGATTTAGATTAAAAACATAATCAAGGATTTGTTCACTGCAAGACAATTTTTAAATATCCAAGATCTCGGAAGAAGGGCAGCCAAGAACCAAGAAACACAGAGTGTAAGATGTTCCTATTTTCTGGCAAAGAAAAGAAGGAGAGGTGCTCTTACTAAGGCTGCCACATCCCCCACCCACTGCCCTAAATGATTGATGGAGTCATTTGTTTGGCAATTTTATGGAGTCCTTTATAAGTTATGTTAAGACCAAAAACAACAGGGCCCTGAGTAAGAGAACAAACTGACTCAGCTCCACTATTCTTAGTAACTCTAATCAGTGGCTCTTTACCTAAAAATCTCATGACACTTCTCCTGTTCCTAATCAGATATGAACTTTCAGGTCCTCGAGCTGACATAGATCTGGTGGGTCCTTTTTGTTTGACCCTCATTTATACCTCCAACCTTGTAGACTTTGACCACCACTCCTCCCCATACCCAACAGATTACATAGCTGTTACATACTCCTGTTTCCCTGTGTGGTTGCTACACAGAGTGCTTGCAAAATTGTTATCTTTTCTGTCTTGTGATCTTGCCCTCTTTTCATTTCTTCAATTCTTTCAAACCTAAGAATTAAAGTGTAGAGAAATGTAATAAGCTGGGTGTTTGCAGTCTACCCTTCAAGTGCATATGCTGAAACTTGGTCACCAATATGATGGTATTAGGACATATGGACATTAGGACATATGGGAAGTCATTAAGTCATGTGCATGGAGCCCTCATTAAGGGATTAGTGCACTTACATAAGGGACCCTAAGGGCTCTCTTTTCCCTTCTACCACATGATGGCATAGCAAGAATACCCTCTTCTTTGAGCTGGACAGTGAGCCCTAACCAGACACCATGTTGTCATCTTGATTTTGAACTTTCCAACCTCCAACACTGAGGGAAATAAATTTGTGCTCTTGATAAGCCACCCAGCCTATTACTCTCTGTTACAGCAGCCCAAACAGACTAAATCAAAAAGAATAAAACACAGCTTGCAAAGGGAGAGTAAACAAGATCTGATTCTCTTCCAAACCTGGCTGGATCACAAATCAGGATGTGTACTTCAAACAGAAGAAAAGTGAAAATCTTTACCAGGCAAATTGCAAATTATCCTGCAGGGTGGTCTGATGCTTCTTCAGTTCACAGCCTAGAGTTCTCTAGTCCCATATGGAGAGATGCTGCATAGTTTACTAAGGATGGGTCAAAAGTCTCCCTTCTGAGTGATACTCCCCTCTGCACATTCTGAACATTGGAATTCACAGGGTTCTTCCCCTTCTTTCCTGCCAGTATCATCCAGATTCAGTGTGAAGCCATCACTGCCTGACTGTTGGCCAGAAAAAACACTTACTCAAATAGCTTATCTAACCATTATTAAATAATAGAATTCCTTAAATTCTACAGTTTAGCTATCACAACAACAAATACATGGCCCTTGCTAAGTACTTGACTCTTAACATGAAGTTATATATTGATGAACCCACAGTTTAATGGGAGATATAGGCAAATTAGTAATCCAATACAACACAATACATATTATAAATCAATAAAGGGTGGGCTGGAGACATAGCTCAGTGGTAGAGTCCTTGCCAGGCATACTGCAGGGCCTGGGTTCAATTCCTGGCCCCATAAAATAACAACAACAAACCAAAACTTCCAGAAGGACCTCAAGCAAAATGAACAAACCAAGGAATGATTACATTGAAACAGTAACTACAAAAGTATCTTATTAAAACACTAAAGGGTTTTATGTGATCAACTTTAGCTAGGGTGCTGACACATATTCATTGAGCAACTTCTGTGATCCAGATACTATGCTAAACATTGAGAAGGCAGAAGTAAACACATTTCCTGTCTTCATATGGTTTCAGTAAAACTGGGGACAATAAACCTAGAACAAATAAATATAAGAAGTATAATTACAAATAATGGAAAGTGCTGTGAGAAAATGAATAGAGTGGTATAAAAAGATATGATGGGGAGAACTAATCAGTATCCAGAAATGGGACTTTCAGAGGAAATGACACCACAATTAAGACCTGAAATTGGAGTATTCATTAGACAGGAAAGGAATTGGGAAAGAAGGTTCCAGGAAGAGACACAGCCCAAATGAAGACTGTAAGATGAGATACAAGATTTTGGCTTAAGCAGAGTAAGCAAAGTTGGGAGTCCCAGGATATAAAAATTTAGAGACTGGGACCATACAATTCAAAGTTTGGTAGGCCAGCTAAGACTGAATTTCATTCTAATTACTGGGGCAAGCTATTGGGGAGTCAGAAACAGTGGAAGAACAACCTTCCAAATGATTATGAGTTCTTATCAAGCATTTAACTGAATGTGGTTTAGACTTGTACACCACTTGATCCTCTGGCACAAAACACAACCTCTTCAAAGCGCTATCCTTTTATGAATGAAATCTTGCTCTCATTTTCAGTGACTGTTTTTCTTCCTCAGAGGTCAGCTGTTCCTGCTATTCTCTCTTCTCTTCACCCCGCATGCAGAACATCGTATCTTTGTCCCCAAAATTCCCTTCAGCTGAGCCAATCCATGGTTTTCCTATTTTATGGGATGCTTTTCTCCCTCCAGCTATTTGGAAAAAAAATCCCATACCCTTGAATTCCTTCCCTTCCTTCAGATTCTCATTCTTACCTTTACCTCACGGACTCTCTCTAGCTCTTCTCTATAATTTGGTGTGTATTGTTTTAGTAAGCTTTGGCATCACTGTGACCAGTTACCTGAAGAGAACAACACAGAAGAAGAAAACTTTATTTTGGCTCACAGTTTCAGAGGTTCAGTCCATGGTGTGCTGACTCCATAGTTCTGGGCCCAAGGTGAGACAGAACATTATGGCAGAAGGAAAGTGGCTCAAGACATGACAGCCAGGAAACTGAGAGAGAACTTATTGTACCAAGACAGGGTCATGTCACTGTCCAATGGCTATATGCAAAGGGGACACAGGTCCCTTCTGAGTCAATGCATTTTAAATGCAGCACAAGACTCCAGGGTCCTCTTTCTCTGCAAAATTAACCAAGGATGCCTCTTGTTTCCGATGGTGCAAATGAGTTGCCATGTAGGGAAGAGTTGCTAAATTACGTGGACCTGCAGAGAACTTGAATTTATCATCGTTTCTGTGATGTTTATTACAAAAGCACAACATAGCACATCCTCACTAATATAAAAAGATGGTAAGAAATGATCACACTTTCTACCCACAGTGTCTTTATTTCCTTATAAGTGTTCTAATTATTTCTAAGTGTGTTTTATTGATTGTTAGATATTTAACTTTGTTTTTTGTTTGTTTTGTGTGTGTGTGTGTATTATTCTTTTTAACTAGATTTCTTCTTGCCCCAACCAATGATCTTATAATAAATATAATAACCACTTCATTGAGTTAATGTAACAAATAAAACAGACTACCAAAATTATTTTATTCTTTTCTTCCTTTTCTGCTATCTCCTTTCCTTCCTTAATTTTCTCTCCTTTTTTTTTTTTTTTGGTGTTGTTGTTTTTTTTGTCCTTACCTTTTGCAAGCAATGACTACTTAATGACTACCACAGGTTATCTTTCATTTGATTACAAATAATCACTAGTGTGCTAAAATGATAGGCTTCTCTAAATCTTCTCTATCTTCTCCCTTTCCCCTTTCCTCCCATTTCAGTGAACCCCTGCTGTCATCCAGAATTACACCTTTTGTTCTTTTTCTTCTTCTTCCAATGGATCCAGGGACTCAGCCTTACAATTTTTGAGATGTTGGGAGTGAGAGATTTCATCATTCAGAGTCTCCTTCTACATTTCTAGGCTACATGGTGGGACCCAATACCCCAAACTCTCTTTATTGCTTACTGCATAGAAGCCCCATTTCTATAAAAGTTCTACTGTTGCCATAATCTCAAGCAGTAAGAAGATCTCAAAAGCTTTTGAACCAGGGAAAATCAGAGAGCCTTAAGCTCATAGTGTCAAACTGCATTCCTGCTTCCCCCTCTAAAGCGATAATTGGTCCAAAAGAACAAGATTCAAAATGCACTGAAAATGATAAAGCAGAAGCAAATCTGAAGCTAGTAAACCTTGCCAGCACCGTGTAGCAGGAATTACATGTGAACAGCTGAGACTGGGTAATGGTGTTTATTTACTTGCATTACTCCAGCCACAGCTACTAAGGTCATCCTTTATGCTTACATTTATCCAGTTCCTGTTTTTTCCTCTGTGTCTCCAGTTTTGAGTCTTAGACTCAACTCTTGCTCCTATCAGCAGATTGTACTTCTTGACTTTACTCTTCCAAGTCCTCTGTTTGGCATGTCTGTTTGGGGACATTTCCTTTGGCTCTGTGTATTCTAGGTCAATCCTCAAAAGTCTGCCTTAGCTCTGACCTTAGCACACTAGCCCAAGGTGGAATTGGGCACATATGAATGGATTACTATAAAAACCTAATAGTGAACAAAATGAAATGTTTAACCAAAAGGCCATGCACGGTATGCTAAGAGATGGCTAGCACTGACTCTTGAGGTTAATTGTTAGATATTCAAGAATGTTGAATGTCAGTTGTTAAACATAGCCATTACTAAAATTCAAACCATTTAAACTTATAATTAATTAAACCATATTAAAACAAAAGAAATACATATGCAAAACTCAACACTTCTAACTACTAGATGCTTACTATTTTCTATTCTCTTAGGATTATCTGCATCTAATCTATCTGCATGATGGGAAGGCTGTGTAATGATGCACAATTGAACATATTTTCCCAAACTTGCATGAGTGTTGTTGGCCACAGTGGGAGTATTTATACTATGAAAATTAGCAAATCCTACAGATGACAATCCCACCACCCACATACAGCCAGCTGCTAAACACCTAATAACATCCTTTAAAAGGATAGCAATGTCTTCCAGATGGTTAATGAAGACAAAGATGCGGGGTAAAGAGAATATTTATAGTACTTTCCTCAAATTTATTCTCAAACTGTTCCTTTCCTAACCAGGACCTTAAGCTACCCAGTCACAGAGCTTGTATGTTTCCTAGACCTCAGCTACAGAAATGGGCCTTTATTTTCTTCAGTCAAGTGGTTTATCAAAAGTGTTTGACCATAGTAAATCTAAGGATGGATTCGTGATCTAAATCAGGCCAATTGTGGGCACTGAGTATGATTCAAGTTGCTTGAAATTGAACTGTCAGGAAATTCAACCTGTCATTCCTGCTGGTCATGAATAAGGGAGCATGTAGCCTCCAAGGACACTGATAATCATCTTGGAACCACAAATGAAAGAGACTGCCCAAGAATGATTATAAGCTGAGGAAGCAGAACCAAGAAATGGCAAAAGAACTAAATTCTGGACCAGGACTTTGTCTGAAAATCTAATCTCAGGCTTTATGTGAGTCAATGAATTTCCCTTTTCCTCTAATCGGAGTAAACTTTGCTTTCATTTACTTATACATGACATGGCAGTTGTATCTTTAAATGAGGTAATTGCAGAAAGAAAGTCAATACACTTAGTTCTTTTCTTCTCAGGACTTTATGTGTCTATATGCCTGACTCTCCAACCAGTAGATTTTTTTTTTTTTTGCACACCATTATATCTTTAGCCAAATTAACAATGCACCCTGTAAGTAGGAAGTAAGTAGTAAGCGCTTAAAATAAGTTTACTTAATTGAATTGGTTAGTAAATCTTGGGGGAATTGTGCAAGAATGGAGTGAATCAGAGTAAATTCCTCCTCTCTTCTTTGGCCAAACAGCCAATTTGAATCCATCTGTTGTCACTTGTGAATGTCCCAGGGAAAAAGGAATGAAGCAATGCAACTTGTGAGTCCAACAGTTCAGTCTGCAAACTAGAAGAGGTTGTAGTATTTTGCTAGGAAGGGTGAAAATTAGCTGTAGTTTTCTAGTTGGCAAAAACACTAAGAAAACTCCTTTGGTCTATGTTTGCATGATGCTAAGTATCTGAATAAGAATTAAAATGTGCAGTCAACATGCTTCAAAAAAATCTATGCATATGACAGCACTTTGAAAAAATATCCAGTTACTTAACTGGAATTCCCTTGTTTATCCAGGAGTCCAGGTGGCTTAGGTCAACAAAAGCAATGACAATGAGAGGGATAATCTCAGAATTGTGTGGCACTGAGTTTCTCAATGAAACCTGTTCTTTATGATTGGAGGAGGGAGAGAGATAGGGAACACTGGCCAATCAACATGAATCATTCCATTACATTTCAAAAAAGAAATAGATGTGCTGCTTCTCTTTCTCACCTATTCCCTGTTTTGTTTTGTTTTTCTACAGCCATACCACTGTCTATCATATAAACATTGTATTTATTTATATTACACTGATTGTTTCTCCATCTCCCATAATGAAAGCTCTAGGAGGACAATTATCTGTCTCTGCTTTTGTTCACTGCTCCATTCCCAGTACCTAAAATAGAATCTGGCACAAAATAAATGCTAAAGAAACATTTATTGAGCAAATAAATGGCCTGTAAAATAGACATTTGCTAGTAAATTCACAAACAAGAAACTAACTGCCTCATGAAAAAAGTAAGGTTTTCTTCCAAATGAAATTAAAAGACTCTGTACCTTAATAGTTCAACTAGTCTGTATGACTATAAACAATTTGTTTAACATCCTACCCTTTCTTATTTCCTTTTGGAAAATGAAGAC
This sequence comes from Urocitellus parryii, assembly GCF_045843805.1. Lineage (NCBI taxonomy): Eukaryota > Metazoa > Chordata > Mammalia > Rodentia > Sciuridae > Urocitellus > Urocitellus parryii. The sequence continues at coordinate 37,814,820 of NC_135534.1, read as the reverse complement.
AACTATGCCAACCCTATATTCTCCAAAAGCTTCAAAGTACTTCAGAAGAGGCAATAGCTGTAAAGTCTTAGGTTAAAGAATCAGTTCAGGAGCTCAGTATGGATGGTTTTCCATAAAAGTTAAATAAAGATCTCAGTTGTCCTTTTACGTATTGAATTGGAAAAATTCCATTTGCAGGGTTTTTTTGTCATATGCCTATGATCAATGGTGTATCAATCACTTTTCTAGTCCCATTGCTCTGAAAGTTTTGTTTTTATAAATTTTAACTAAGCATTTGTAAGCAAAAATGCCATTTCCAACAGTTCAAATTTGTTTTCAAAGGTAATTGTTTTAAAGTTGAAAATAGATGTACTCCACAAATCCAACCTGATATTTATTTAAACTTACCAAATGATATTTCTCCGGAGTATTTTCATAGCGTACTTCCCTGCAGTATGTTAATAGCAAAACTCTCTTTTTGTTTTAGAAATTCTACTCTTTCTCTTCTCATTTCCCCCTTCAAGCTGAATTCTGTTTTTCAGGATGTCTCCTTCCAATCTTGAAAAAGAGACCCTGTACCTTTAATAACAGAGACCTGGTGAGAGGTTTCTTTCCAAACTTGTTCCCTGGCTTCCAAGTGACGAAACCAGCTGTAATTTGAGAGCCCAGAGATCCTTAGGATATCTTTAGCCAAAGGAAAAGCTCCCTCCGTATTCCCACCCAGTCCAGAAGTTGAAAGTGTCAGAAAGCAAGAGCTTCTCTCTCTAGCTGCACGCTCCATCTCCCAGGAGCAAGGGGCAACGGAGCCAGCGACGTGCAGTGCTCTGCAGGAGGCCTTCTCCCCTCCGCCCTGTGATCCCGTCTGGGCTGCAAGAGAGCTGGAGCTCCAGCCACTGAGCAAACGCAGAGCGAGGTGCACCCTGCGCTGCTGCGGGCCAGTGCTACCCAGGCGCTGTCGCCCACAGCCACATGAAGCCTGCTGGGGTGCAGGGGCCACAGTGCAGCCAGCCGACGGAGACGGAGGAGGAGGCTGTCTCAGCAAGGCACTGACTCCCCAGGGGACCCCTTTCCTTGTTCCTGGACAAAAGCGTCTTCTCCTGGGGTCCCTGGTCATCCTGAATCTTCAGAATGATGGTCCTGAAGTTCCTCTGGATGGGTTTCCTCTGCCACCTGTGTCAGGGCTACTTTGACGGCCCTCTCTACCCAGAAATGTCCAATGGGACTCTGCACCACTACTTCGTGCCCGACGGGGACTATGAGGAGAACGATGACCCCGAGAAGTGCCAGCTCCTTTTCAGGGTGAGTGACCGTCGGCGCTGCTCCCAAGGGGAAGGGACCCAGGCCAGTCGCTTGATGAGTCTCACCCTTCGAGAGGAGTTCACGGTGCTGGGCCGCCAGGTGGAGGATGCTGGGCGCGTCTTGGAGGGCATCAGCAAGAGCATCTCCTACGACCTGGATGGGGAAGAGAGTTATGGCAAGTACCTGCGGCGGGAGTCCCACCAGATTGGGGATGCCTACTCCAACTCCGACAAGTCCCTCACTGAGCTGGAAAGCAAATTCAAGCAGGGCCAGGAACAGGACAGCCTGCAGGAGAATCGGCTCAACGAGGACTTCCTGGGGATGCTGGTCCACACCAAGTCCCTGCTGAAAGAAACGCTGGACATCTCCACAGGGCTTAGGGACAAATACGAGCTGCTGGCCCTCACCATCAGGAGCCACGGGACTCGGCTAGGTCGGCTGAAAAACGATTATCTTAAAGTATGAGGTGGAAATGCCAGAGAGAGCAATCAAATCAGCTCCTTGGTGGAGGGTTGGGGGATGGATGAGGGGGCTACATTTTTCCTTACTCTTATAATATTTTATATCCAGATTTGCACTTTGAGAATGAATCTGAAATCATCTTTAAAAAAAGAAAGAAAGGGTTGGAAGGTGAAGTGGTTGTTTTAATTCTGTACATTATTTATGTGATTGTTGCAGATTTATCTGTCCGTGGGAAAGAAGGATTGAAAGCAATGCCCCTCTTTCCTAGTGGGCTTTAAGATAACTCTGCAGAGATATTTGTTTCAGCCACATCCAAAAGGATACAGGCTATGCAGGAGAGACTGATTAAACTTCCCCTTCCTGGAGATTATGGGGATATACCCAAGGAGCACAGTGACAAGCTCCTTTCACCTTCAGCTTTCTCTCTTGGGCTTTACAAACAAAGTGACTGGTTTTCAAATGGGGTCCAAGGGGTTGCTCTTTATGCCTGCCAATCATGGAAGTTGTTTGCTTCTTCTGCTTTTCTGTCTTATTTATTAACCATGGTCTGTGAGTTGTTTTTGGTTTTGCTTTTTTTTTTTGTATGCATATTGTTGGGAAACTATGTGCAAATCATCCTTTATAGGAAGATGCTTGCAAGTTTCCTCTGTGGGTATATGTAAGTTTCAGCAGCAACATTGAAGAAGTCTAAACTTTGTGGTAGTTGCCCTCTCATGTTGATATGCTGATTTGTTATGTCTCATTGTGTGTCTATGCTTTGTCATCAGTGCAAGAGTCAATTACAAAAAAGTACTTTGAACACCCCACGCAGAAGCCTATGATTGAAGTTGTCAATGTATTTTTTTCTCATTCAGGGGTTTTGCTTCTCTTTGCCTATTAGAAACTTGTACTTCAAGGAGTGGGGGGGGAGGGGATTCTAATTCTAATAACTCCTTAGCTAAGTTTTATTATTCAGCCAATAAATGTGTTTTCACATAATACTGGCTTATTTTCTAATTTATATCTGTAGATTTCATATTTCAAAGAGAGGCCCATGCAAAGGAGAGAGGATGGGATTTAAGCCAGTTTACTTAGCGTGCATGATAAAGAAGGAAGAAGGAGAGCTATGCATTTAGCAATTCTCCCCTCCCTGCTAACCCTTACCATCCTTGTGAGGAAAAAAAAAAAAAAAAAAAAAAAAAACCAGCTTGTGCCAGAACTTTAAATTTAATCTCTGCCGCTCTACTTAAAAACTCATTTTCTCCAACTTCTCCCATGACTCAATTGGAATAGTACATAAAGAAGCTCATACTTTATTCACCCTCATTGTGCAGAGGGAGCATTTTATTTTAATTTGCTAGAACCATCGTAGATGCTTAATTATTTCAAAGCTGAGTCTATGTTATTTAATCAACAGCTTTAAAAGATGAAAATTCACTTCATTTCATGTCTCCCTCTGGCCAATCCTCACTGTCACCATAAATATGCTTCTCCCCAACCCTCTCTGTCATTCACACATGCATACACTTACAGGAAAATAAATAAATGTTCCTGTTCATCTGTTGAGTAGAAAAGTCATTTATTTTTCTCCCATATTTGAGGAAACCAGTTTCTATGACCAGTTTTGAACTATTTCTATGAAGTTCCAATATCTTCCTACTACAGTAGGGGAAACTGAGGCCTCAAAAGGGTAATTGAGTGAACCCCACTCAGCCCTAAGAGCCCCAGGACTCCTAGATTTAATTATAGGACTTTCTTAGACTGTTCTTCCTCAAGGATACTGAAAGAGAAGAGAAAGTGGCTGGAGCCTAAATCCTTTGCTTACCTATTTTATCAAATACAATAGAATAACTTATAGAACAGCACTTAAAATCCTCATTTATAATTTCTTTTCATCATTCAGGGCCTTTAGCTGCCTTGCAGATTTGTGTGGGGGAAGGAGTTCAATGATCACCACTTAGAAGGGCTTCCTTTTTATTCTATAAGGAAAAAAAATCGGGGAAAAAAAAAACAGCAAGGGCAAAGATGATATTTGGTAGTTACAGTTCCTAGATTGAAGACAGCATCCTTTCCTGTCTCAAAATTGTCTCCAAAACACTTCAAGGTACTCAGACATATAATTCCCAGATATATCAAATGCCATCTTTTTGATTTTCCCAACTTTAATATGAAGATTTTGTACATGTGATAGGGCTGAAAAACTGGTTTCTTTGTGTGTGCTAATTCAATCAATCAGTAACGGTTGCATAGAATATTATATTAAGAAGAATTCAAAAAGCACAGAAGTAAAGAATGCTGTCCCCAATTAGGGATGTCTTCCCTGGGTGCAGGAAGGGGAGTGGCCACACATCTGCTACAAATTTGAAAACCCTGAAATAGATTATGTATGAGGTTCTTTCCAGGTCTAGCCTTTTATGATTCCTACAAAACCAGAGTATCCAGCATTGAATTACTCCATTCAAGGCTAGATGTGCATATTGCCAGTAATCCCTCAGAGTCTTATGTAAATGGTCCAGAGGGTAAATAGGAGCTTCAAGGTGCTGGGAGGGAGCTGGGGCTGCCCCGAACAGCCAGCCCAGAGGCTGGCAGCACAAGGCTTTTCTAACCCTCTGATGGTGGAGAGCCAGCCCACGGAGATCTTTCCTCTCCACTTCCTCATTATCCTCATTAGTCTTCCTTACTCAAGCAGTGACACATTCTCTATTACAGCAGTGGTCTTTTACTTCTCAGACCATGAAACATCTAGAGTCTGAACAAAACCACATGCTCTCTTCCATGAGAAATCTACTCACAAACACATCTATACAATTTGGGTGCTTTCATAAATATTTGTTGATCTCTTAATCTCCATCAGATGCTCATCTCCGTAGATGTAGGTGATTTGGAGATGTTAAACGCCTTGGGACTCTATCTGTGGACCCAAAGTTTAATAGAGCCTCTTAAAGTTTTATTTGGAGCAGAAGGCAATTGTTCCTGTTGTGATAGTTATTACCAAACACAGTAACAACAAATTTTTACTGGTAAGTCAATATTAGTGGTAAGGCCCAGTGCTAAGAACTTTGCCTGAGTTAATTCCCTTAATTCTGATAGCAAACTGTATGAGGAATTTTATAAGAGACAGTAATACATTTTAAGCACTTTTTTATAACAGTGCCCAAGATAGAGTGAATCCTCAATAGATGTTAGTTGTTATTACTGCTTTTATTATTGTCATTATTTTTCTTGGCTGTCGCCCAGAAGTCTAAGCACTTTCAGCAAGGTTAAAACTGTGCAATGTCTTATGTACTTCATTGATGCTTATTTAGAGTGACATGTGATCAAATAAAAGAAGAATGTAGAGGATAGGGGCCCACTGGGGCCTCTAGCCATCTGTTCCAAATGCTGTCTCTATGGTTCAGGTGCCCAAAACTATCTTTCCATCAGAAGATGATTGGATTCTGTGCTTATATAATAATTCATTGATAATTTGTGAGATGCATTATTTTTGCACCACTAGTTCTCACTCTCTCAATCTGACCATGTGAGGAAGCATTTGGTAGGTATTTATCTAACTGGAGCTTGTTGGTGAAAGACAAAGGACTAGTTTGGCCTCTGCAAGATCAAAGCCTGTCCCATGGATTTCACCAGAATCCTCCAGAAGTCAACAGGTATGTTATGCATGGCAACACAAAGAGGTTGCTCAGCAGTTCACGTATTTTCCATTGCTTTTTAAACTCCTGTATATAATTGTGCTAGCAAAACAGGCTCAAAACTTTCTGACAAAGCCTTAACACTTAGACTATAAACTACTTTAATAATTTATGTAAAGAGCTTCAGGGCATTTTTTCAGAGGATGATTATTAAAATCGTCTTAATATGGAATATTATTTGGGTAGGAAATAGGACCACTAAATGTGTGGTTTACACAGGCTTAATATAAGAAGGAAAATATTTGGAGGCCTAAAGTTTTGATTAGAAATAGAATACAAAAATATTTAACAATAATTCACTACTATATGGAATTGGATACTATAAAGCAACTTAGTAATTTTTAATTTGGACTGGTCTTTAATGAATACAATTTCTCAAGTTTGGGTCCCAGCCGATATGCCATTCATCAAATAGTTTTTTGTGCGCCACCATACAAGATACCCAGGAAAGATATATAGATGTGTAACCTAAACAAAGATTTAGGATAGCAAGGTGGAGAATGACAAGCCTCTATGGGAGTTCAGCAGGAGTCTAATTTAGAATTGTTTGGAAAATGCAAAGCAGTGTTCATACAATAAGGATTTGGCATAATCACACATTCAAGAGATGTAGAGGTTTCAGTATTGCCGTCCATGTTGTTTTTCATCTTTTAATAACTTTTCTTCTGAATATAAAGCCTTAACTTCTGGGTGTTGATAGCATGGAAAAGATAATGAGCACAAAGAAAACAAACTCATTCATACTCTCAAACTCCTTCTGCCGCACACCCACTATTTGTCTTCTTCCAGCTCTTTTCATGCATCTTTATGTGTATCTTTTTCTTTAGGAAAAAGAAATGATATGGTAAGAACACATTGCTTGTTGTCAATGTTTACTGTAGTCATTAAATATGTTTAACAACAAAAATCCTTTCAAAAGGCTTAGTTGTATCCACAAGGCTTCAAGAGTCAGAAGTTCTGGGTGCTAGATCTTTTCCCACAATCTATCAGCTGTGCAACTTTGAACAAATATCTTAGATGTTCTGACATCCAGTGACTTTGTTTGCAAAATGAAGATAAAAATAGCATTTATTGAAGAAGCATGACTCAAAGCATTTTCTGTAAGTCATCTTACAAAAATCTTCCCAGGATTTCATTTCAGGTAGACATTATATTTTTATGTTTAAAGAATATAAATACACACAATATTGGGTTTTGTTGTGATTTGTCTAAGATTTCACACTTGGCTAAGAGTCAAGATTTAAGCACAGGTAGTCTGACCCTTCTACCCCCACGATAACATCTAAATGGTGCTTTCTCTCTCTTAAGGCAGGAGATTGAACCCATCATTTGTTAACTCTTTTTCTATTCTAGGATTTATGATAAATGGCCTGTGAAATGAACATTTCCCTTATATGAATTTCTTTTTTTTAGTATTTTTTTAGTTGTAGTTGGACACAATATCTTTATTTTATTTATTGTTATGTGGTGCTGAGGATCGAACCCAGCACCTCGGCACCTCGAACGTGCTAGGCGAGTGCTCTACCGCTGAGCCACAACTCTAGCCTCTTATATGAATTTCTTAACTGAAAAAATTTCAAATCCAAGTTCTCTCAGAGAGAAAATTTTTCTTTCTCTGCATGATTTTATTTTGGGAATTATAAATTCCTTATACCTGCATGTGCCACTCTATGGTTCTTTGCCTAGGAACAGCTGGCTTCATGTCAAATCTTACTTTTTCTGAGCACTTTCACATGGATTGTCATGTTTGACCATGAGAAAATTTTTATAGATACTGAACTGGCAAGGACCATTCATAGAATTCACCATCTGGGAGATAGTGGCCCAGTATTTGTTTACAGCTAGTAAATTATTCTGTCAGTACTTCCTAGACTCACATATAAAGATTTCTCATCCAGGCAGGTTTTCCAAGCTCAAAAATATAATGCTAGCCAGTGCTATGTACTATTTTGGATTAGGTGGTTTTAAAAGACCTCTCTGAAAAACTAGGAAGGATATTTGAACAGAACCTTAAATCTTGAGTAGAAGCCAAAAATGTAAATGTCAGAGCAAAAGAGTGTTCCTGGTAAATGAACAGTGAGTGCAAAGTCCTCCAAGCTGAGGAAAATTTATGTGGGAAAAAGAAAAGAAAAGAAAAAAAATACAATGGCACTATAGCAGAACAAATCAGAAAAATAGTGAAAGACTTTGAGTAGAGGAGAACTGAGGGTTAGGTAATAGAAGAACTGAATGGCCAGAATAAGAAATTTGGAAATTATTCCAGTTTCTAGGAGAAGGCAATGGGGGATCTAAGTAGAGAAAGGGAAGATCTGATTTACAGAAAAAGACTACTATAAAAGGAGATCAGACTGCAGGGCAGCAAAGTAGAAGCAGAAAGGCACTTAGGTAGTTACTAGGCCACATCAATTACAGAGAATGAAGGCTCTAAGGGGGTAGTGTTGAAAACAGCAGTAACTTGTCTTCATCCTGTACAAATATTTCCTTTTTGTCTCAGAAAAACACTTTCCCGTCTGCTCTCGCAACTGACCTAATTCTCCAACTCTGGATTCCATCTCTTCCTCCTCATTTGCATTTAATGTTAGTATTTTCTCCTTCTGATTCCAAACCACCTTCCTCTCATCAGGAGGATCAGGGATCAGGACGGGCAGGCATAGAATATAGCTGCTCTTTCTGATAATAGCAGGTAATGTGTGGACCGCAGCTGAACCTCTGACTCTAAGCTCCAATTCTGCCCCACTACTCCAAGCTCTGGCTTCCCTGCTTGGCTAGATTAAAATACAGACAGAACCCAAAAGGGGCAGATGTGTGCACAACCACAAGCATATATCACATGTTTGGCTATTACCAGAAAACAACTATGATTGCAGAAAAGTTTAGACATCTTCCCTTTATCAACTATCTCAAACATCATCACTGTATCTCTATTTATTCTGCATTTGTTTCACAAGAGCTTATCTACCTGAGTTATATTTAAATATAAAGCTGTGCTCTTGAGGATTTCCAGTGACCTTAGAATTTTGCATTACCTTGGGTTCAGTCTGGGCATGAAACTTTCTATTTTGACTCTAGCTTGCATTTAATTTGGTGACCTATATATTTCACTATCTCCCCCTTTTGCTTTTCTATGAAAAACAGAAGATATTTTGTATGTCAACAGCTTACTGTTTATGGAAAGGAACCTGACAGCTATGATTAATGAAGTAAAGTCTCCATGCTCCAGGGCTGGCAGTAATGGCTTGCATTTTCCAGTTGTGAAAAGTTTCCTCCTGCAGGCAGTTAAAGAAATGTGTTTCCTGAATGTCTTCTCTGGCTTTGATCTTTGCCCAACTCTCATCCCAAGACCAAGCAACAGAAATACTCTGCTCAATTTTCAAAATGTACCCTTTGCTGGCAGCCACACCGGGTCAACCACTGATTCTTTCCACAAAATTCTACTACAGATTAAATTATATAGTGCATAAAACCTAGTGAGTTTGCTTTGCTCTGAATTTTACTTTTACTTACCTATCAAATGTCAGTCCTGCTCCAGTTCCCTCATCTCCTTGACTCCTCCAAGCTCTTTCTGTCTTGTTCTCTTTTCTCTTTTCAGTATGGTTTCACTCTTAGAAGTGTGGGAAATAGAGGCAGAACCCAATTCCCACTGCTCTTCTACAATTTATTAGCTGGGGATTCAATCGAACTGTGTAATCTCTCAGTCTCAGTTCCACTGCCACAGCATTAATATGACACAGAATGTGCAATTGGATAAGCCCATGTGGGGCAAGGGCTGACCATAATACAGAGCAAAACTATCACTATTTTCATACTTTGTAGCAGTGTGTAGCTCATCAAGAGAATTCTCTATTAAGAAGAGATATTTTGTATGTTCCTAAGTTGAAATGAGAAACATCGTATTTTGAATTTAGATATTCCATATATTTCCTATGAATCAGTCGGTCTTCACCTCTCCATTCTCAGCTGGTTCCTCAGAAGCCAAAGATGTGTTCATTCTCATTCACACAAGAGTATTTCCTATGTATATGTTTACACCCCAAACATGTTCTCCCTATTTGGAGAAAGAGAGGGAATGCTACAGCAGGCAATAACAGTTAGAAAATTTGCTCTTTCTCCATTTTCAAATGTTAACCATTGTTTTACAGGGTGAGACACACAGAAGAAACTTAGGAATTTCTGCATATAGACAGCAACAGTGGTAAACTCCCCAAACCTAGCAAAAAACCTACAAGTTAAAGAGAATAAGGATATTAATAGCTAATATTTATTGAGCACTAGCCACTTATTAGATCCTGGGTATCTGGAAATGTCCAGTTTTATTTTTCACCCATAAAATGAAAGGCCAGATCTCAATTGTGGTGACGATCTTTAAGTGATCTCAGTATGGAGACCATTAGGGTGACATGAAACTCTTTATGTAACTTCTATTATGAGATTTGTTGTCCCTAGCTGCCTGGTACAAATCTGTAGTTCACAGCATGAGATTTCCAGAGATGATTAGGCTAATCCAAGTCCTGTTTTAGGTCTATTATAAATGGCGGTCTTCACTAAGAGTACCTTGAGACATTTGCCTGTATTCATGAAGATTTCTTAAAAGAGAAGCCAGCTGGACAATTCATGAACGTACTTCCTTCTCTTCATGCACCCTCTACCTGGGCTGCAAAGGCTCATTTTAATGAGGACTCAGGATAAGGCATGTGGTGTCTCTAACATGCCCAGAAAAGATTTGAATCTGTACCCTCTTTAACATAAAAGCAGACAATCTGACCCAATGAATGGAGTGTGTGCATATAACTAGCTATAAATATAAGAAACTAATAAGTATATTTCATTTCTAAACTCATGGCATCTTGATCACTTGAAAACTTCAAAAACAGAACAATTTTTAACTATTTGGCTCAAGTAAAAACTTATTCAGGCATAGAAATTGGCAAAGGTTATACTAATGATAAATACTTATCCCATAATCACATTTTCCATAAACCCTCTAATTTCCAAGAGTTTAACCAAAAAAAAAAAAAAAAAAAAAAGAATTGTGGAGAAAAATCTGAAGAGACAGTCCACAAAAACAGCATAATATTAACAGGATGTCAGGGTTTACAGATTTTCCCATTTCCTCTGTAAAAATCTTACCATTACCAAAACATGAAACTGCCACTTTTGCCTTTAAATAACCGTTTAAAAAACTACTTTTCCAAGGAATTATTCGTTCATCAGACACTGAACACCTACTATGTACAGTTGCTCAACTATGTACAGGTGGACCTTGTTCCTTCTGATCCTTCCTATAACACAACTGCATGATCATGTGTCATGCAGAAGATAAAACAAGAACAATAAAATCTACTATTTAATATGTGTCAGCTATACTTTCTAAACATGTCATATATATTAAAGACAGGTAGTCCATAACAATCCTTTTCAAGTGTTGCTTATAAGCTGCTCAACTATCTGTCTAGAATATCAACTCTTCCTTATTGTTCTTCCTGATCTGCTTCCCTGCCACAATTGCATCTCTGGCTACTAGCCTCTCCTAATCTGGTCCATTCTGCCCTATGATGGAACCATAATTCCATCATTGAAGGACCCAAACATCTTTCAACTAGGAGTTCAGGAGTACATAAAAAAAGATTTCTGTCAGTGATTCCAGGAGCTAAATAAAACAAACTTTGGATTAAACTGAGAAAGAAATAAGAACAAATTAGCAAGTGATTCAAGTTTCCAGGATTGAGCCAACCAACTTGAGAGGGAAACTGAAGATTTTAACATTATGTTAACCTCTGACAGGCTGAACTAGCAATGAAACTATATTTGTAATTACATACCTAGCTACAGTTTTGGTCCTGCCAGCTACCTAACCTGAGAACATGAGAGTTAGAAATTACCTTAACAAATGGAGAAGCTGAGGCCTAAAGTGGTAGAAAAACTTATGCCAGTTCTTATAAATCCCTACTACAAAGAATAGGTCAAATGATATTGACCAAACTATACTGTTTTATTGAGTGCATGTACAAATACAGTATACATAACAACAAATCCCACCATTACGTACTACTATAATACACCAAAAACAAATATGGAGAAAAAAAGGAATAGGCCAGGTGCAGTTGTACATACTTATAATCTAAGCATCTTGGGGAGCAGAGACAGGAGTATTGCAAGTTTGAGGCCAGTCTGAGTCAAGTAGCCAGACCTTGTCTCAAAATAAAATGTTAAGAGGGGGTCTGCTGGATGTAGCTCACTAGTAGAGTGTACCTGGATTTGATCCCTAATATCACAGGAGAGGGAACGGGGGCAGGGAAGATGTGTCACAGAGTCAACAAACCCAGACAGAGGACCAGGTGGACCTTGTTCCTTCTGATTCTTCCTATAACACAACTGCCCTTTCATGTGATTACACAAGAACAATAATAGTATGGACATAATAAATCTTCCTATTCACAAACACATGGACATGAATTCTCCAATTTATGAAGCACTCCTTTTCTTCTCAGAGACTGCATTCATGTGTTGGAAAGTTCAAATTATAAGAAATTGTTTACATTTTTATTACAAGTTTATAACTGACAAAAATAAGAAAACTTTTAATATTTATGGGTATTGTGAAATGTTTTAATACATACATTAAAATACGTTGAAATGTTTTGATACATACATATGTTATATAATATTTAAATAAGTTTAATATATTTATCTCCTCCAACATTTGTCATTTCTTTATGGTGAAAAAATTCAAAATCCTCTCTTATACCTTTTTGAAACTCATAGTACATGATTTTTCTCTTCAGTTGCCCTACTCTGCATTAGCACACCAGAACTAGTTACTCCTGTATAACTCTAACTTGGTACTCATTGATCAACTTTTCTCCAACCTCCTTCCCCACAATTCTCCCCAGAGTCCAGTAACCACCATTCTTCTATCAACTTGTACATGCGAGGCAAGCACTCTACCAACTGAACTATATCCCCCAGGGCCCAAAACAACCATTCCAATGTCCAAAAACATTTCTCCTGTTTTCTTTAGAAGTTTCATAGTTTCCAGTCTTATATTTAAGTCTTTAATTCATTTTAAGTTGACTTTTGTACCTTTTGACAGATGGGGGTCTAGTTTCATCCTTCTTTCTGCATGTGGATATCCAATATTCACAGCACCATTTGTTGAAAAGTCCATCCTACCTCCAGCAGGTAGGATGTTTTCTGCAACTTTGTCTAAAATGATTTGACTATTGATGTGTAGGTTTGTGTCTAGGCTTTCTGTCCTAAGTGCTCTAAGTGTCTGTTTTTATGCCAATAACATGCTGCTGACATTACTAAGCTTTTTAATACATTTTGAAGTTGGGTAATACGCTGCCTCCTGCACTGTTCTTTTTGCTCAAGATGGTTTTGAAGTTTCAGGTTTTGCTGTGGTTCCATACAAATTTTAGGAATTGTTTCCAAGTTCTGTAAAGAATGTCACTGATGTTTTATTATAGGGATTGCACTCAATCTATGAATTTTGGGGGGTAGTATAGACATAATAAATCTTCCCATTCACAAACACAGGGTATCTTTCCATTTGCTTGTGTCCTCTTCAATTTCTTTAATTTTGCTGATGTTGTTGGTGTTTTTATATTTTGAGATGAAATCACTCTTCAACTATCTTTCATCATTCATGGACTCACAGCCCCTACCTCTCCCTTTTCCAGACTAAGTTAATCAAGTACCCAGTAGCTCCTTTGGCCAGGCTCAATATCCCTAGTTCCTCCAACTTTTCTTCACATAACATAAACAATAACCCAGATCTGTAAGCTTTTGCCAGGAAGAAAGGATTTGTTGTAGTTAAAAGCATAGCCTTTGCTGACAGATAAACCCCTGGGTGGAATTTCAGTTCTGCACTCACACCCATGCCCAAGGAATGTTTATTTAATCTGACCATATTTTGGGTTCCTTTTACATAAATTGATAAAGATGATACCAACCTCCTAAGGTTTTGGGGGTAAATAAATGTACTAATACATGTAAAATGCTAAGTGCCATGTTTAACCCTTTGTAGGCATTCAACATATATATTTGAATAGAGGAATGAATGAACCCCTAGTTGGGTACTTTGTCTAAACTCAGCACTGAGATATTTTGTAGAATAAGCAGCAAACCTGGAGAAGACCCTGCTGGGGAGATGGGCATAGGAGGAAGGCAAGTAAAAGATGCAAATGAGAACTTAGGGCTATCGTGGTTGATGAATTTTATACAAAGTTCACCTCAGCTCTTTCTGTCCCAAGTTTACCAACCACCCAGAAAGCAGTGTGCTTCCTATACGGCATTCTGTTCAGTACAGGAGTGGTAGGAAAAGTCTTGAATGCATGTCCTTTCCTACTACTCTGGACAGTCTCATAAAGACCCAACCACATGCAAATTTGAAAGCTCAAATACTAAGTTATTTTGGGAATGGGAGAAAAGGTACTTTATATTCTTTCTCCTTCCTCTACAAAAATAGCTGAACAAACTTTCCTAACTCATTCCCAAAACCTTCTTGTTTGGGCTGAGCTCAGTCCTGGAAGGTCTTACCCTCGAGAGAAAGGCCTGAGAAAGTCATTAGAGGCAAGTGAGAACCCTGGAATGGAAAGACGCAGGGAAGATGGAAATTCAATTGGATTTTTCTCCCAGGTGATCCATCTTTCAATAACAGGAAGATGAAACCAAGTAAACTGCTCAAGGATAACATCTCCTAAATCATTATGAACTTAAATATAGCTTGAAGTGGGGCTTTGGATATAGTCTGCCTTGCCTAGAATTCAGGCTCCTCTCTTTATTATATAGACTGTGGAAAAGAGACTGAAATTACTTAGGCCTCAGTTTTCTCCACTATAAAAAAAAAACAGATAATGGTCCTTATAAGATTTTGAAGAGAACTAAAACAAAGAATCCAATTTGTTCTGTTGCTAGTATGTACCTTAGAACTATCTCGTTAGGTGTAAAACAAGAAGCCTTTGTCCTATTAACATATTGTAATCAAATCATTGATACTGAGTCCATACTCTTTCCCCCCTCCTTATTCTTATTCCTGTGTCCCTTCTGGATCTTGGTGGGAAGGAAAAATACTATACCAATATATTATCCACCACTTCTCAGAAAAAAACTTATCAAAGAGGAAGGACCACATGCATTAAGGTTGGAGTATAACTCAAAAGGAAGGCATAGCAACCAGATTGTTGCTAAGCATCATGCAATGTTCTCCTATAATAAGAAATTATCTAGCCAAAAATATCAATAGTGCCAAAGCTGAGAATCACTGGTCTAGAATACACAGGACACAAGGGATTGGTGGCACAAGAGGGAGATGATAATAAAAGGATCTTGAATATTAAGCTAAGATTTCTTATGAAAGATAATGCATTATAGGATTACAGGATTGCATTATAGGGTTTGAGGTATGAAGAAAATAGAATTTGGGGATGATTTGTATTACAAAGCTTTGTCTAATATATTGGAACATAGAGAGTTCTAGGCATCCTCATGCCTAGTACATCTTTTATATCATATTGTAGATACAATGTCCCAACATCTGCTTGAGAAGTGAAAGAATCTATCAAAAGGTTAATTTTATCTCATTGGCATGAACAAACAAAAATCATGATTTCTGATCTTTCCATTGATTGGGGCTTCCTCTAAATTTTTGCAAGACAATTAAAGGGGATAGAGAGAGTCAATTTAGTCTAACTAATAGTTCTGCATGATGTAGACAAAACATCTGGTTGACTGGCACTTTCATTCCCTACTTGGTTGTTTTGAAGTGGAGGAAACATAATCATTGTTGATGCTTACCAGTCATCATTGTAAACCCAGCTGATCACAGGGTAGGTTCAACTCATCCTAAAATAAAGAATCAGAGGTACCCATCTTCAATCTGAAAGACCATTGCTTACCAAAAAAAAAAAAAAAAAGGCTCCAAAGTTCAATTGAAGAACACAAGCATAAGTCATTTCATTGTGATTGTTCATATTCAAACACACTTTTGAAGTTGCCTAATGTGTCTGGGAATTTGTTTAATCCATCAGAGCACTGGGCAAGGCCATGTTTTCTAGACCAGGGCTATCTAGGTCTGGAGGAAGTCTCTCCTTTCTCCTCACACACAAATTGCTATCTGCTTACAAAACCAGATACACCCAAGAGAATGAATCCACCCAGAATGGTAGCATTGTGTTTTTGTTTTAAATTTGTCTGCCAAAAGACACACCTTATTCTAATTTATCTGAAGGAATGATACAGGCCAGTGAAAACCTCAGTACTTTTTTCCTAACTCACAAATACTGCACATCTTTCTAAGCCCAGCTCATCTGCCTTCTCTTGAACTACTCTTCCTGGTAATATCCTACATGAAAACGTTAGCAAAGACTCTTTGGATCACTGTGTCAAGCAGAATCTGGGAGACTTATCAGGGCTCAGTGAGAAAGAACTCTATGATCAACTAGCACTGTCTTCCATGATCATTAGATGAGGAAGAGGAGACACTGTGTGAACCAAGTATTTGCTTTCTTCATCCTTCCTGACATTTATTGACAGTGTCATTAAGTTTTGTCACCAGTGCTAGACACTGCTCTGGAAATAGGAAATAATAGATATTATCCTTGCTCTCCTTGAGCTTAAAGAGTAGGAAAGGGATCATTAAGAAAATAACCATCTATATGAATAATAATCTCTAATGTATTCAGGACAGCCACAATTGTTTGTTGCTTCATCCATGAAAAGCTGGCATCTACTTCTTTGAATCCAGATAGCCTGTGACTTGCTTTGACCAATAGAATGTCGTAGGGGTGACATCGTGTTAGCTATGAACCTGAATTTTAAAAGGCCTGACAGGCCACTTTTGCTCTGTCCATGCTTGTCACCAAAGTGTGAAGTTTGTTGAAATGTTGGACTAGACTACTGAGCGAAGAGCCCACATGCCGAGATCCAGGAAAGGCAGAGATCTTGTTGGATCTGACAAAGCCATCCAAGCTCCCAAACTGCTGCTTTACGAGTGACCTCAGTCATCACAATGTGGAGCAGAAAAATCACCCAGGTGATTCAAGTCAAACCAAAGAACGGTTAGAAACATAAAATTGTCATTTTCTAATCCACAGAATGTGAGGTTCATTTGGATGACACAGACCTCCACCACATTTCCCTTTCGATTACATTACCCTGTTTTGTGAAATACTTTTTTAGTTGTTGATAGACCTTTATTTTATTCATTTATTTATGTGTGGTACTGAGACTCCAACACAGTGCCTCATACATGTGAGGCAAGTGCTCTACCACTTAGCCCATTACTCTGTTTTATTTTCTTTATGGCTTTTATCACTATCTAAAATCACTGTTTTTATTTATCTGTTGTTCATGTTTCTAAGTGGGAGAAAATCTTTGTGAGAGATGAGACCTTACTTATACTGTTTCCTGCCATAACCTTAGTGCCTAGAACAATGCCTGATACAAAGCAGATGTTAATACTATACACATAAATATTTGCAGAGTAAGAGAAGAGATGATTAGATGCAATTATAACAGATGTGGAAAGGGAAAATAGATGTTATTGTAATAGTTTATAAGAAGAAGATTATTATAAATTCCCTTGGTGAGGGAAGGGAGGGAAAGGAAGGCTTGTTTTAATGAAATATGCATCTGCTGTGTATAGGATGAATGTTAGGAAACTCTAGTTACTGTTCAGTTGACTACTTGTCTTGTAAGTAACAATATCACTTTAAACTTTCTGTGATGGCAGAGTATGTTTTTGTTTTAGTTTCAAAATGGTTTTAGAACCATCTGCCAAGGATCCATGGACTAATTACCTATTTAACTAATTAAGTCGACAAGGGTCATAAGAACATATTACAAAACTTCTCAAGAAGAGAATACACAAAGTCTACTGTCTGCCTCTGCTAAGGACACATAGAAGGGGAAAACTCTTCCTTCTAAATCTGAAAAAAAAAAGCCTCTTTTATTTTTTAACTAATTTATTTTAATTAGGTATATATCACAGCAGAATTCATTTTGATTTATTGTACACAATTGCAGCACAACTTTACATTTCTATGGTTGTACACAATGTAACATCACACCATATGTGCAGTCAGACATGTACCTAGGGAATGATATCCATCTCATTTCACCATGATATCCATCTCATTCCACCTGCCTCTGTGCACCCTCTCTACCCTCCCTCCCCTTTACCCAATCAAAGTTGCTCCATTTTCCCCATGCCTCCCTCCTCCCCACTATGGATCAGCATTCACTTATCAGAGAGAATATTCAGCCTTTGGTTTTTTGAGATTGGCTTTCTTTGCTTAGCATGATATTCTCTAACTCCATCCATTGACCTGCAAATGCCATAATTTCATTTTCTTTCAATGCTGAGTAGAAGTCCATTGTGTAAATATACCACAGTTTCTTTATCCATTCACCTATTGAAGGGCATCTAAGTTACTTCCACAGTTTAGCTATTGTGAATTGAGCTGCTATGAATATTGATGTGGCTGTGTTACTATACTATGCTGATTTTAAGTCCTTTGGGGATGAGGAGTGGGACAGCTGGGTCAAATGGTGGTTTCACTCCAAGTTTTCTAAGGAATCTCCATACTGCTTTCCATATTGGTTGTGCCAATTTTCAGTCCCACCAGCAATGTATGAGTGTACCTTTTCCTTCACATCCTTGCCAACATTTATTTTTGTATTCTTGCTTACTGCCATTTCTGACTGGTGTGTCAAAATGGTCATACTACTCAAAGGGCTATACAAATTCAATGTGATTCCAATTAAAATCCCAACATCATTCCTTATAGAAATAGAAAAAGCAATCATGAAATTCATTTGGAAAAATAAGAAATCCCACGAATAGCCAAAGCAATCCTTAGCAAGAAGAATGAAGCAGGAGGCATCACAGTACCTTAAACTATACTACAAAGCTATAAGTATCAAAAATTACATGGTATAATAACAAAATACACATGTAGACCAATGGTACAGAATAGAAGACACAGAGACAAACACACAGTTATCTCATATTAGACAAAGGCGCCAAAAACATATATTGGAGAGAGGATAGCCTCTTCCACAAATGGTGCTGGGTGAACTGGAAATCCATATGCAGCAAAACGAAAATAAAGCTCTATCTCTCACCATGCACAAAACTCAACTTAAAGTGGATCAAGGACCTAGGAATTAGTCCAGAGACCCTGTATTTAATAGAGGAAAAAGTAGGCCCAAATCTTAATCATGTTGAATTAGGCTCTGACTTCCTTAATAAGACTCCTAAAGCACAAGAAATAAAATCAAGAATGAATAAATGTGATGGATTCAAACTAAAAAGCTTTTTAGAAAAAGAAACAATCAATGAGGTTAACAGAGAGCCTACATTTGGGGAGTACTAATCTCCAGGATATATAAAGAACTCAAAAAACTTAATACCCAAAACAACCCAATCAATCAATTGGCTAAAGATCTGCACAGATACTTCTCAGAAGAAGATATACATTCAATCAACAAATATATGAAAAAAATGTTCAACATCTCTAGTAATTAGAGAAATACAAATAAAAAGCCTCTTTTTAAATGTGAGAGGAAATTCTAAGAGTATTTTGTTATTTTCTAATCAGATTCTCCATTGGAAATTTCTTAACATATAGAAATAGCTCTTAAGAGCTCGTGAGAGAGAAACAGGGAAAGATCTATGTCTTCTCTCCCTAGGAAATGTTTTCTTGTTGGGAAAGAGGAAAGTAGAAGAGATCTGACGCAGAGCAACCCAAGAGCCAGACACATTGTACTGAGGTTGTAACTGAGTGACTGAGCCAGCAGCCAAGACCCATGAAGATAAGAGAATTAAAATCAGAAAGAGAAACAAATAAAATGAAAATGAGAAATAATAGAAGTGACATTAATTTCAATGATGGTTGTATTAGTCAGCTTTTTGTTGCTGTGACCAAAATATCTGACTAGAACAACCTAGAGGAAGGAATATTTATTTTTGTTTATGTGTTCATAGTTACAGCCCATGGTCTGCTGGCTCCAAGGGAATCACAATAGCAGAAGGGTATGGTGCAAGGAAGTTTCTTAGCTCAAGGAAGCCAGGAAGCAGAGAGAGAGGGAGGGAGCCTGAGCCAGATACATCCCCCAAGGGTATTCCCCCAGAGACCGAATTCTTTCAATCACCACCTGCTTACAGCTACCACCTAGTAGCGCATTCACATTATTAATGTTTCAAATGAATCCCCTGTTTGTCCTTGTGATCCAATCATTTCCTGAATGTCCTAGATCTGATCTTGCTGCACTGTGGACCATGCTTTCAACAATGAGCTTTTGGGGGGCATTCTACATCCAAACTGTGACAGCTGTGTGTAGTATACATGTCTAATACATATGTGGGGGGATCTGGTAGTATTAAACAATTTTATGTCTTCCTGATACTTTTATATATTTTCACAAATATTTACAAACACATGTGTGCATGTCTGTTTTAGTCAGCTTTTTGCTGCTATGACTAAAAGATCCCATAAGAACAAGTTTAGTGGAAGAAAAGTTTATTTGGAGGCTCATGAGTTCAGAGGTCTCAGTCCTTAGACAGCAGGCTCCATTCCTCAGGGCTTCAGAAGAGGTTGAACATCATGATGGAAGAGTGTGGTAGAAGGAAGTGGCTCACATGATGATCAGACTGCAGATAAAGAGAGACTCCACTTGCAAGGTATAAAATATATACTCCAAAGCCACACCCCCAGGGGACCACCTCCTCTATCCATACCTACCTGCTTTCAGTTCCACTCAGTTAATCCCTATCCGGGGATGAGTTCACTAATTGGGTTAAGAAACTCATAACCCAATCATTTCTCCTCTAAATCTTGCACTGTTTCACACATGAGCTTTTAAGGGACACCCAATGTATAAAATTTAATGTTATCCAATATATATTCCAACATACACAAACATACATATCGACACACACATATATATTTATATTTTGAGTTCTGTTTTTAAATTTTCCTCTAAATTATTGTTTTGATCTTTAAAACTTAGCTTTATTTGTTTTAGTACAAAGATAAACAGTGGCATAAAAGGAATGGACATCCATGGTCATAAAACTCTGAGATAATTTTTTAAAAAAAATAACAAGATAACTTAGTATGTAGACAGAAAAGAAAACTCAAGTCAAAAGATAAACTCAGACCTGATTAATTTGGACTTCTGTTTCAATCTTTGACCCAATACTTCAGACATTGGGGACAATAGTCAACTACTTATATTTAAACAACAGGCATTTCCTAACCAATTTAAGAAATTTTTATGGAGTACTTTCTATAGTCAGTCTGACATTTTAGCAGGGAGCAATTTGGACATAGAATTTATAATTTATCCAGGAAAAGAGATACCTCGGAAGTAAGTTATAAATGAGCTGAGACTGCTCTCAAAAGATTTTGATTTGACATAGTTTCCTTATAAAGTGCTTGAGAAGATTTTGTAAAATAACACAAATAAAAACTTAGCTACTGTGTTTAACACAACATTCATCCAATAACTTCAAGTTCTCCATCCCCTGGGCATGGCAGCCAACAGAAAGTGGATGCCCAATATATCCTAGATTTGAAAGGTGGATGAGGGTCAGAGCCTACGTTTTATTGAGTTCATCAAAGTAAATTATAAAGTGAGATACTTTTTGCCCATTCTTTCTTACAGGATTTTATTATGAATGGCTGAGCTGATCCCTTTGAAAGCTTCAACATAAGACAAACGGCTAGTTGTGCAATTTTGTAGCATTCCCTGCTATTGAAGGCAAGAACAGCACCTCACTTGTCTTTTAGGATCCTATGAAGATCAGCACTGTTCTTAAGGAAGAATAGAAAGAGCAGACCAATGGGAAAAGACCAACCTGGTAGGAGAAAGAGTTCTATCTCTGCACTTCTCATCTGTAACTCACATAATCTCTAAAGGCCAGCATTCCTACTTGTTAATAGAGTTCTGTAATCCTTGGTTCCATCACCAAGAGATCACGTGAGATGATATACGTAGAAGTGCTCAGAGAACTGTACGATAACAACACAAGTATGAAGGACTGTTCTGGCACTTTGATGCATTAAGCCTCTGCCATCCATTTCCTTCCAACCATCCCTTCTCTGAGACTATTCTTTCAAGAGTTACCTAATAAAGCCATTTGAGACAAAACAGGCAGCAAAGTAGATTTGTTGCCAGTAAATATTAGCCAGTTCATTTCTAAGAGGTCTCTCACTTTACAATTTACTTTGATGAACTCAAAAAAATGTAGGCTCTGACCCTCAGCCTGGCAGCTCCAGAAACTAAACCTTAACAATTTTACAAAGTAGATTTTATTCAGCATAATAACTCATGCTAATATGACTCTATAAAACAGGATATATGTTTTTAAATATATAAAAAATATCTATTTCTGTTGCACCTTATCTCCCTCCATGAAAGCTATGTGAAAGTCACCTTATCAGAAGCTTGATAAGAAAAGAATTGGATCCCTCATAATTAACTCTAGTGATTGGAATGTTTATTGATATCATTGTTTCTGCTTCCATGATAAGGATGCATCTGCTTAGGAAAAATGGTTGTTTACATATCTAATCAGGGCCCTATCTTCTCTGGCTTATATCACTCTGTTTCTTCTGGTCACCATCCCTTCTGACTTGACATTTTTTCTTTAGATAAGGTAATGCTTTCAATCATGTTCCAGTCCTGTATCTTTTATGTAACTTTGCCTAATTCTGAACTATCAAATCTAAGTATTCATTTTATAGTTTAACTTTTATGTGGCTATCATATGTCTTTTCTTCTCGTATTTATGGCGATTTTACTGTTGCCCCATCTGTCACCAATATAATAACCTTTTAACTTACCTCCTAATCCTTCTCCGTCCACATTCTCTTTCACCTCTGCAGTATGATAGTGTTCACCTTGCCTGCATTAAGCAGTGCTGGGCATTATTTTCCCAGTAGTATATCTATGGCCTTGTGGAAAATTACCTTTTCCAATTGTGTTTGAAGGATAATTTCTGAATTATGAATTTCCATTTCCAGTGATGAAAATCTAGAATAATGGATTCTGGTTCTGCTGGGGCAGGCACGTGACTATATATCACAGTCTTTGAGACTTATTTCTCCTAGAGTTATTTGCTGAATAGCTCCAGCTTCTCGCATTTTGTCCTCTGAATTGATGTATGTGTGTGTGTGTGTGTGTGAGAGAGAGAGAGAGAGAGAGAGAGAGAGAGAGAGAAACAGACAGAGACAGATGCAAATGCACAGACACAGAGAGATAGCTAGAAGATACAGATAGATAGATTCATTCATTCATTCATTCATTCATTCTTGGTTCCTCTCATTCCTAAACCTGTTCTCTATAATGCCTTTTGATTCTGTGAACCCCTAAAATCATCCCACTAAATCAATTATTTAATTGTTTTCTGCTTAGTACCAAGAAAATTTTTTATCTCCCCAAGTACATTGAAAGCAGCAAAAATGAATTTTCATCACCTCCTCAACTACTACTACTGCCTTATACGTAAAAGTGCTCAATAAATGAACTATTGTATGTTAGATATTCAGAAACCGTGAGTTGAACTTAATTCAGATGAACTGAACAGACATTTCTCAGATCCATAGCAGCTATAAAATGGGAATATTTTACCACCATTTAGAAAATTGAGATCACAAGATTAGATTCTGATTCTTGACAAGTAAGATTTTGACAATTCCTTATTTAAACACATCCAAGAGAGAGATCCAAGATGGTGAACTAGAAGGAGACTAAATTCCTTCTTGCTCCATGACTCTGGATTCAAGCAGAGGAAATACTATTTCTCTGAAAGACAGCCCTCACAGCCCACTGATCCCCTGCTCTTTGTCCCCTGTTTGTCTGCTAGAATCACCAACCTTTTCCCATGCAGATCACTCACAGACCACTGCCAACTGCCCACTAGTTGCCTGTTTGCCCGCTTTTTGCCTGGCCATTGTCCACATTTAGCCTACCCATTGCCCACCATCTGACGCCCACCCACCAAGCACCCAACCTTTGCCTGCAGAGCACTCATAGATGGCCCACCAAGTGTCCACTTCCCGTTGCTGCCTGGAAGTCCTTTGCCAAGTTTGGTTACACAAGGCCACTGCCATCTTGGGACACTTGCCAGTATATTACAGTTTGGTTGTATATTTTTATATTATTATTTTATATTTTTATATTATGTATATTTTTATATTTTTACTTTTTAAAAAATATATATATATATATATATATATATATATATATATATATATTCTCTCACTTATCTGTCCCCCTAGATTCTCTTTCTTACTTCTCACATGCTAACAGCCAACCTCTATTAATTCCTCATTCACTCTTACTACAAATTTTTACCTCTCTCTTCTCTTCCCTCTCATAAACATCACATCCTATATTACGTTTAATCTCTTTTGTCCATCAATTGATATAGTAAACTATCAAACTTACTATTAATATTGTAGACAGTAATTGAAAACACCATTTCTCCTTACTGTGACAAAACTGTAGAAATCTTAATAGGCGCTAATTGGTTTAAGGTTGCATATTATTTGCATTGGGTGCTATTAATATTGGTGTCCCCTTAAAGATGAGGTACTGGAAGACTTCAGGGACACTATTAGACTATAGAGTAAAACTACTGCCTCAGATCCATACCACTAGATGAGAAGACACACAAATGACACTGAAAAAAGAAAACAGCACCTCAAACAAACCAAGATGTTCCAACAATAAAATTGACAGACAACACAGTAAAAGAAATGTCAGAGAAGGAGTTCAGAAGGTACATACTTACTAGACTGACCTTTGAAATAAAGGATGGTATTGGAAAGAAAATTCAGGAAGTGAAAGATCACTTCAATAAAGAGACAGAGATTATAAAAAGGAACCAAGCAGAAATCCTCAAAATGAAGGAAACAATAAACTAAATTAAAAATCCAATGGACAGCATCACCAACAGACTAGACCACTTGGAAGACAGAACCTCAGGCAATGAAGACAAAATATATACTCTTGAAAATAAAGTTGATCTTACAGAGAAGATGTTAAGAAATCCTGAACAGAACAGAACTTCCAGGAAGTATGGGATAATATGAAAAGGACCAAATTTAAGATTTATCAGAAAAGATGAAGGTGTATAGATATAAACCAAATGAATGCACAATTTTTTCAATAATATAATATCAGAAAATTTCCCAGATCTAAAGAATGAAATGGAAAATCAACTACAAGAGGCTTATAGGACTCCAAATATACAAAATTACAGCAGACCCACACCAAGCCTCATTATAATGAGAATGACTGACATACAGAATAAGTATAGAATTTTAAAGGCTATGATAAAAACAAATCAAATTGCATGTGGGGGAAACCAATTTGAATTTCAGCTGATTTCTCAACTCAGACCCTGAATGCCATAAGGTCCTAGAATAACATATGTCAAGCTTTGAAAGACAATGAATGCCAACCAAGAATTTTCTTTTTAGCAAAACTAAGCTTTAGCTCTGAAGATGAAATAAAAACTTTCATCCATCATTGAGGAACTACACCTTCTTCTCAGCAGCACATGGATCCCTCTCTAAAATAGACCATATGTTATGCCACAAAGCAACTTTCAGAAAATACACAAAAATATATATGCTACCCTGTATTCTATTAGATCATAATACAATGTAACTAGAAATTAATGATAAAATGAAAAATAGAAACTACTCCAACACCTGGAGACTAAATAATATACTATTTAATGATGAAGAGATAGCAGAAGAAACTAGGGAAGAAAAAAACAAAAAAAAAAATAGAGGTAAATGAGAACACCAATACCACATATCAAAATCTCTGGGACACTATGAAGGCAGTGCTAAGAGGAAAGTTTGCTGCATTGAACTCATTTGTTAAAAGAATGAAAAGTCAACAAATAAATAACCTAATATTACATCTCAAATCCCTATAAATAGAAGATCAAATCAACACCAAAAGCAGTAGAAGATAGGAAATTATTAAATTCAGAGCTGAAATCAATGAAATCAAAACAAAAGAAACAATTCAAAAAATTGACAAAACAAAAAGTTGGTTCTTTGAAAAAATAAATAAAATTGATAAACCCTTAGCTACAATAACAAAAGAGAAAGATACAGAAAACCTAAATTACAAAAATTTGTGATGAAAAGGGAAATATCATGATGTACACTACTGAAATACAGAAGATAATTAGAAACTATTTTGAAAATTTAAGCTCCAATAAAACAGAAAATCTCAAAGACATCAACAAATTTCTAGAGATATATGAACTACCCAAACTGAATTGAGAGTACATACACAATTTAAACAGATCAGTTTTAAGCAAGGAAATAGGAAATGCCATCAAAAGCATACCAATCAAGAAAAGCCCAGGACCAGACAGATTTACAGCTGAGTTCTACAAGACTTTCAAAGAAGAATTAACACCAATACTCCTCAAATTATTCCATGAAATAGAAAAGGAAGGAACTCTTCCAAACTCATTCTATAAAGCTAGTTTCACCCTGATACTAAAACCAAACAAAGAAAACTTTTGATCAATATCCCTGATGAACCTAGAAATAAAATTTCTCAATAAAATTTTGGCAAATCACATACAAAAACATATAGTGCACCACAAATAAGTGGGTTTCATTGCAAGGATACAATGTTGGTTCAACATATGAAAATCAATAAATGTAATTCACATCAATTTTTTTTTAAAAAAAGAATCATATGATCATCTCAATAGATGCAGAAAAAGCATTTGGCAAACTTCTGCACCTCTTCATGTTCAAAACACTAGAAAATCTAGGGATAGTAAGAACATTATAAAATCTATCTATGCTAAGCCCAAGGCCAACATCATTCTAAATGGAGAAAAATTGAAATCATTCCCTTTAAAAACTGGAACAAGACAGGGATGCCCTCTTTCACCACTTCTATTCAATACATCCCTTGAAACTCTAGCCAGAACAATCAGATAGGTGAAAGAAGGTTAAGTCATGTGAATAATAAAAGAAAAACTCAAAACTATTACTATTTGCCAATGACATGGTTCTATACTTAGAGGATCCAAAAAATTCCACCAAAGAACTTTTAGAATTAATAAATGAATTCATCAAAGTAGCAGGGTATAAAATCAATACCCATAAATCAAATGCAATTTCTGCACATCAGTGATGAATCCTCTGAAAGAGAAATTAGGAAAACTACCCCATTCATAATAGCCAAAAAAAAAAAATGGGAATCATCCTAATGAAGGAAGTAAAATGCTTCTACAATGAAAACTACATATCATAAAAGAAAGAAATTGAAGAATATCATATAAGATGGAAAGGTCTCCCATGCTCTTATCAAAATGGCCATACTACCAAAACTGTTATACAGATTAAATCCAAATCCTATTAAAATTCCAATGATATTCTTCAAAGAACTAGAAAAAGCAATCATGAAATTCATTTAGAAAAATAAGAGACCCAGAATAGCCAAAGCAATCCTTAGCAAGAAGAGTGAAGCAGGAGGCATCACAATACCAGACCTTAAACTATACTACAGAGCAACAGTAACAAAAATGGCATGGTATTTATACCAAAATAGATAAGAAGACAAATGGTATGGTACAGAATAGAAGACACAGAGACAAACCCATATAAATATGGTTATCTTAATTAGAGAAAGGTGCCAAAAACAAACATTGCAGAAAAAATAGCCTAACCAACAAATGGTACTGGGAAAATGGAAATCCATATTTAACAAAATAAATTTAAGCCTCTCTCTCACCCTGCAAGAAAATAAACTCAAAGTGGATCAAATACTTATGCACTAAAACAGAGACCCTGCACCTAACAGAAGAAAAAGTAGGAACAAATCTCTACCATATTGGCTTAGGAACTTACTTTTTTAACCAGACTCTTAAAGTGCAAGAAGTAAAATCAACAGTCAATAAATAATCCAGGTGTGATGGTGCATGCCTGTAATCCCAGCAGTTTGGGAGGCTAAGGCAGGGGGATTGCAAGTTCAACACCAGTCTCAGCAAAAGCGAAGTGCTAAGCAACTCAGTGAGACCCTATACAAAATACAAAATAGGGCTGGGCATGTGGCTCAGTGGTTGAGTATTCCTGAGTTCAATCCCCAGTAACCCCAACCCCCACCCCTCCCAAAAAATCAATAAATGGGATGGACTCAAATTAAAAAGCTTCTTCTCAGCAAAGGAAAAAATCAAGAACATAAAGAGGAGCCTACAGAATGAGAGAAAAATCTTTACCACACACACTTTAGAGCACTAATCTTCAGGATATATAAAGAACTCAAAAAACTTAACAAACAAACAAACAAAAAAACCCCAAATAACCCAATCAATAAATGGGCAAAGGAACTGAACAGGCACTTCACAGAAGAGGAAATATGAATGGTCAACAAATATATAAAGAAATGTTCGACATTTCTAGCAGTTAGAGAAATGCAAATCAAAACTACATCCGAGATTTCATCTCATTCCAGTCAGAATGACAGTTATCAAGAATACAAGAAACAACAGCGAAATAGCCAATCCCCCCCAAAAAAACTAAGGCCAAATGTTTTCTCAATTATGTGGATGCTAATCCAGAATGGGTCAGGGGGCAAGGGAAGAATGGGGGAATTCTGGATTAGGCAGAGGGGTGAGGAGAGGGTATGGGGGTGGGAAAAGATGGTGTAATGAGATGGACATATTATCCTATGTACATGTATGGTTGCACAAATGGTGTGACTCAGCATCATATATAACCAGAGAAATGAAAAGTTGTACTCATTTGTGTACAATGAGTCAAAATGCATTCTGCTGTCATGTATAACTAATTGGATAAAAAAAGAATACAAGCAACAATAAGTGTTGGCAAGGATGTGGGGGAAAAGGCACACTCATAGATTGCTAGTGGGATTGCAAATTGATGCAACCACCATGGAAAGCAGTATGGAGATCTCTCAAAAACTTGGAATGGAACCACCATTTGATCCAGTTATCCTACTCCTCAGTCTACACCCAAATGACTTAAAACCAGCATACTACAGTAACACAGACACATCAATGTTTATAGTAGCTCAGTTCACAATAGCTAAACTATGGAACCAACCTAGATGCCCTCCAACAGATGAATGGATAAAGAAAATGTGGTACATATACACAATGGAATATTACTCAACCTTAAAGAAGAATGAAATTATGGCATTTGCAGGTAATTGGATGGATATCATGCTAAGTGAATAAGCCAAACCCAAAAAAACAAGGCCAAATGTTTTCTCTGATAAATGGCTGCTGATCCATAAGGAAGGGGTGAGTGGAGAAACTCTGGGTTGTGCAGAGGGGAGAGAGGGGAGGGCAATGGGTGTGGGGATGGGAAGGACAGTGGAATGAAATTACGTTATTACCCTGTATATATGTATGATTACACTACCAGTGTGACTCTGCACTATGTTCAGCCAGAGGAAGGAGAAATTGTGTTCCATTTGTGTACAATGTGTCAAAATGCATTCGAACATGTCCTCGAAAAATTATGTGCCACACTACGCTACTAGAAATTCTAGCAAGGATCTACAAGTGAAATGCACAGAAGCAACTGCCGATGTATGTCACCATGAAGTAGCTATAGTGGTCTGCACTGTTTGTTTAGGCTTCTAATTTAACCACAGACTCTAAATCAACAACATGGATTTGCAGAATCAGATGGAAAAACATGTACTAAAAAGTAATTGAAGAAAATACTGTGGATTGGGTTTTTTCCTTCTCAAACTCAGAAAAAAAAATTGTTTGTTTTCTATGTTACTGGGTTTCTATAGCATCTTCCTTATCCAAAGTTTGATCAATTCTATTTGGCACTTATGAAAGTCTGTTAAACAAAAATGAAAGCTTGCCGTTCTGTTTCTGGAAAACTCTCTCAAAAAACCTATTGAATAAGATGATTTTTTATTTTAAATAGGTAGGAGTGGACCTGGATTTTATAAATGACCGGTATTTATAAGGTGTAAATGTTTAATAAAACAGGACTATATGCTAACTTTATCAAGTAGTATTTCTATTTATTTTTGAGAATGAACCTATTCCTGGGGAGAAACCTTGAATTACTGCTAACCACAGCAGAGCTGGATTTCATCAATGAAACCACAGAATTTGCTGAGGACTGCCCCTCACTTTTATCCGGGGATAAGTATAACATACAGACAAAACATCTCAGCAGCTTTTTTGGTCTTGAGCAAATTTGCCATTCACCAATTTTGCAGAGCACTCAAACCCACACAACCATTCATTACTTAATGACAGGAATACTATTTTGAGAAATTCACTGTGAGGCAACTTCATCAATATGCAAACATAATAGAGTGTACTTACCCAAACTTATATAGCTATCGTGTCATCCAGCAATATAATGATACATCAGGCCACCATCATATTTGTGATCCATCAATAGGGTGACTGATGACATTGTTTAAAGATATATCCTTGATGAAAAACAAGCTTAATTTGCAGTCACAGATTGTAATCATAAAGGGGGAACTTTGGGGACAAAAAGTAAGTGTCTCAATGAAGGGTAATCTCCCCAAATTTCTTTAAGAGAGATGACTTAAAGAAAATTGAAATAGTTTCTATACTAAGAAAAATGTAAGAATGAAAGTATAATAATCCTTCCTGATCTTCAGACACATAAAAAAATAAATAAATAAGAAAGCAAGCTTTGGCAAGGAGTGACCCCTCTTACCTCAGAGTAATTGTCTTAATTTCTTTGGGCAAAGTATAACAGAATACCATGGACTCCACAGCATATAAACAACAGAAATTTATTTCTCCCCAGTGTTAGAAGCTGGGAAGCCCAAGATCAAAATACCAGTAGGTCTAGTATCTGATGAGGACCCATTTCCTGACCACAAATTACTTTCTCACCATCTTCTCACATGGTAAAAGGTAGCCCCCTGGAGCTTCTGTTATGATGACACTAATCACCTCCAAGAGGCCCAAGATCTAAAACCATCACATTGGTGATTAAGTTTCTCCACGAACTCTGAGGAACCCAAATGTCAGACCACAGGAGTAATGATGGAGAGTTTATCCAAGAAAAAGAGTGATGTGGTCCATGTTGAGAGTGGATTGTCATCTAGGTAGAGGACTCGACTTTAATCCTAGAGATTAGAGATGATGAAGTAGAAATTACACTATAAATTAGTTGTCTATATAAGAAAAAAATATAATTCGATTTCTGCCTCACCCACAGTAATCAGCTCCAAACAAATAAAGAACTGATGTCAAAATCCAAGACTTTAGTGAAAGATAAAGGTGAATTTGTTCCTCATCTTAAGGTAGAGAAGGATTTCTTAAAATCCAAAATGTGTCAATATGAGTGGAGAAACATCATTGGGTTTATCTATGTTAAAATTAAGACCACTTGCGAATCATGAGAAGATTTGTTAAAAGAAGTGAAAAATACATGTTATAAACTGAAAAAAGGTATTTTTAACATGTGTACCTAATAAAAGACCAATAACAAGAATACATAAAGCACTCTTTAAAACCATAAAGAAAAGATAAAAACACAATTAAAAATGGTTTAAAGATACGAACAAGCACTTCAAGGTAAAGTAAACACATTTGACCAATACTCATACAAAGAAATATTCTGTGGCTTGGCATGGTGGTGCACCCCTATAATTTCAGCTACTTGGGAGGCTGAGGCAGGAAGATCACCAGTTCAAGGCCAGTCTGGGCAACTTGGTAAGACCCTGTCTCAAAATTTAAATATACCTCAGTGTAGTTTAATTTTTATATATACTCCATCTCACTCCAGTCAGAATGACAATTCTCAAGAATACAAGTAACAATAAATGTTGAGAGAGAGACAGACAGACAGGTAGGATTGGAGATATAACTCAGTAGTAAAGTGTCCTGGGTTCAATCCCTAGTAACAACAACAACAACAACCAAAAAAGAAGAAGGAGGAGGAGAAGGAGGAGGAGGAGGAGGAGGGGAGAAAGAGAGAAAGCAAAAAAAAAAAATGTATTTTGTGGAAAATACAAATTATAACATATTATTTTAGATTAATTTCATTGGCAAAAGAATAAAAATTATATTAATGTTTGACAACACCAAGTGTTGGAGACTATAGAAAGAAATGGTGCCTCTAAGTCTCCATGGAAATCTACTTTGTTCAAATGCCCAAGGTCCAAACCTAATTAATCACAAGGCTTAAACCACAGTTCCCTGATTTTACCACAGATGGACTGGGGCTTCCAGAAACATGAATATTTGTGTCAAATGACAAGCCCTGTCATTCAGTCACCATCATATAGCTGCAGCTGCTAGATTTGGAACCTGAGCTGCAGATTACCTCAAAGGAGAGGCCGTCCTACTCTCTATCAAGAAGAATCAGCTAGCAGTATAGAGATGGACTGAAGGTTCTACTATGTTACTTTGCTAGTTTTTGAACTCAAAATGTATCAAGAAAAGAGCTACAACAACCTAAATCATGTAGATAAAAGCCTCACAACACATCAATCTAAAAAGCTTCTTCATAGCAAAGGACACAAACAAGAACATGAACAAAGAGCTTACAGATTCAGAGAAAATCTTTACCACATGCACCTCAGATAGTGCACTAATCTCTAGGATATATAAAGAATTGAAAAAAACTTAACACAAAAAAAATTAAATAGCCTAATCAATTAAGGATCTGAACATACAGTTCATAGAAGAAAAAATGGTCAACAATATATATAAAGAAATGTTCAACATCTCTAGCAATTAGAGAAAATGCAAATCAAAACTACACTGAGATTTCATCACACTCCAGTCCAAACAGCAATTATCAAGAATACAAGTAAAGGGATGTGGGGAAATAGGTTCATTTATACACTGCTGGTGGGACTGTAAATTGGTGCAACCACTATGGAAAGCAGTATGGTCATTTCTTAGAAAACTTTAAATGGAACTACCATTTGACCCAGTTATCTCACTCCTTGTTATAGACCAAAGGATTTAAAATCAGCATACTATAGTGATGTGGCCACATCAATGTTCATTGCAGCTCAATTCAGAATAGCTAAACTATTGAACCAATCTAGATGCCCTTCAACAGATGAATGGATAAAAATAATTTGGTTCATATACACAATGGAATATGACTCAATCTTAAAGAAGAATTAAATTAGGGCATTTGCCAGTAAATGGGTGGGACTGGAGACTATCATGGTGAGTGAAATAAGCCAGTCCCAAATAGACCAAAGGCCGAATGTTCTCTCTGATATTTGAATGCTGTCTCACAACAGGCAGTGGGGGTGGAGGGAGGTGGAGTTTCACTGATTGGACACCAGGGAAGGGGGATGAGAATGGGAAAAACAGTAAAACAAATTGAACATAATTTCCCTATGTTCCTACATTTCCTATGTTCCTATGAATATAACTTTCCTATGTTTCCTATGAACATAACTTTCCTGTTTCCTATGTTCCTATGAATACATGACCAGTGTAACTCCACATCATGTACGACTACAAGAATGGGATTCTAATTAGAATATGTTACAGTCCATGTACGTATAATATGTCAAAATACACTCTACATCATGTATACCTTAAAAGTACAAATAAAATAATGAAAAAAATTAAAAATAAAAGCCTCCTCACAACCCAAAAGGCAGAGTCTTCCCCTTATCATCTAAGATCTGGCTGTGCTAGGTAACTATGTTCTACCCTATTACTGAGTAGGCAAACAGGAGCCCAAACAATAGTATACTTCTTATATTGAGTGTTGGGTCCTCAAGTGTTTATTACATTGTAGAAAATAAGTAAATAATTATGAACAAATAGACAAAAATGACAAGGGAAAATCATTTGTGAGCTAGTTATGGGAGTAGCTTATGAAAACACTATTAATTAATCTAATTAATCCAACCCTGCCCTCTTGAGTCCAAACTAAAAGGGAAAAAATGTGTTTTATAACTTTATTATAGGTGGTTCATATGCCTTACCTAAAATTGTAGTGGTAATTTGTGATGTGGTATGTCATTTATATTCATTTTTTCATATTTTTGTGCATTATGATGTTTTAATATATTAAAATGTGGTTTTGTTTTTTTTCTGGCTGGATAGAGGCTGCCCTTCTGTCACTTGACAGTTCTTAGAGATATCAAAGTGCTCAGCTGGGAGCATGCCTTTACTATGCCAACTAATCCAAGGCCATACCACCTCCATCAAGCTCCACACACCCCAGTAGAAGATAATATGCCTTTCCCAAGTTCTTTTTAGGAATTGCACTATTCTCTTCTCACTGTGCAAATTGTGTAGTAAATAAGGAGATTTCCTCTTTATCCCAACAGTGCAATCAGAGCTTTTGGTACTAATTGGGAAAATGATCATAAGCAAAAAGATGGAGAATGTTGTAAAAACATTGAAAGCTAAGAACAAATTTAAAATATTATAAGCTAGGCACAGTGGTGCACACCAGTAATCCCTGCTACTCAGGAGGCTGATACAGGAGGATTGCAAATTTAAGGCCAACATGGACAATTTAGGGAGACCATATCTCAAAATAAAAGGACCTAAGAAGATAGCTCAATAGTAGAGAGCCACTGAGTTCAATTCCGGTACTTGGGGAGGGGGGAGTCTTATAAATGCATCTGGATAAGAAAACTATGTGAGATTTAAGATCTAGTTAAATTTTCTCAAGTGAGTAAATGACATAAATACACTCCCTCTAGCTAAATTTGCTCAAGTGAGTAAATAACTTAAATATACTCTCTCCAAATGATAAAATTTCCCACAGAATTGCATGTGTTGGGCCATGTTCTTGAGGAGATCTCAATATAGAATATATATTTTCTTCCAGTTATATTCTAATTTTGTCTACTACAACATATTATTCAATCCTAAACCCGTTTTCCCAGGCATATTTTTAAGTCACTTGTTCTAGTAGTCAAAAAATACCTCACAAGTACAAAACAGCCTGCAGAGTACTTCATTTGCTGAACAGCAAAGCAGCAAACCAAATTATCTGTTTCTCTTTTGAAGTCACCTGACTGCTGTCTTGCAGAAAAGCTTCATACAGGGGATACAAGAAAACTGCCTGCAAAGTTCCCTTGAGTCCCCCTGGATCTCCTAGAATTTTCCCAGAGATTAATAAGAGGCAATCAGTTAATTTTGTGGAGGATCTGTAGGATTTGGACCAATGTTACAATGTTGATTTGGAAACCACTGGATAATTGTAGGGAAGCATCAGATTATACCCTCAAATTCACAGATAACATTTGTTCTGCTCCATTTCCAGCATTTGCGTTAAACTCAGCCACCAACAGTTCATTACACATCTTTCTAGCTGTAGAAATTCTAAACACTCCCTCTGGAGATGGTGGAGATGGTGGAGATGGCTGAGGTCCAGCTGTGGTTGATAATGCACGATTGACATAATGGCAGTCAACACTATAGAAAATTCCTACCTTGTTTTCAACAGGTGCTTAACAGAACTCAGTGGTTCACATATCTACAATCAGATCTGTATTTCCCTGGGTCTTTTTCTTTTCTTTTTATTGCTTTTTTAAAAATACATGTTATACATGACAGAACAATCCATTTTGATATAATTACTCAAATTAGGACCCCATTCTTGTGGATGTACAGGATGGTGAGATTCACTGTGGTGTGTTAATGTATGTACATGGGAACCGTATGTCAGAATCATTCCTTTGCCTTTCCTTTTCCTATCCCCCCACTCTTCCCTTCATCCCCCTTTGTCTAATCTAGTGAACTTCTATTCTCCCCATACCCTTATTGTGGGTTAGCTTCCACATATCAGCAAAATCCTTCAACCTTTGTTTTTTGGGGACTGGCTTATTTCATTTAGCATAATAGTCTCCAGGTCCCTTTACTTGCTGGAAAATGTCACAAAGTCATTCTTATTAATGGCTGAGTAATACTCTATTGCATCACTGGGTCTTGAGGAAAGTAAAAGTTAAAAATGACTTAGAGCACGGGTAGCTCTTGGAAAGAAGTATGAAGAAAAAAGCTTCTATCCGCTGAGATTCCTCAATTTTCTCCTCTTACACTTTATACTCAAATCCACACAGAGATGTTGGCCCCCTCTTTTCCTGTTCTACTGGCCCCTAGATGATCTGATTCCTGCAGTCTAACCTCATCTGCTCCCATTCTTCCCTTTATCTCCGTGTGCATTCACAGTGGCCTGCCTGCTTCTCAAATGCACTAAGTTGACCCCTTTCTCAAACAATTTTGTGTTGCTCTTCCTCTGCCTAAAAATGTTCTTATCCCCTTCCTAATCCTGCTGTCCTCTCTGCCTGAATGTTTTTCCCTTATCTCCCAAAGATGGACTCCTCTTCCTTCAAGTCTATGCATGAGCGTTTTCTTCATTAAAAAAAAAGTCCCTAATTAACTAATATCCTTTCATTAAATTTCTATCTATCCCATTACCCTGCTTCGTATTTCTTATAGCATTCCACTAACTGAAATTATCTTATCAATTTATTAATGTGTGTGTGTGTTGCTGGGAATCAAACGAGGGCCTTGTGCAAGGTAGGCAAGTGGTCTACAAGTGAGCCACAGGCCTAGCCCCTATCAATTTGTTTACTTATTTTGGTGTTCCTAGATGGCATAGAAGCTCCTTGAGGAGCATCTTGAGCAGTGCATAGTGGACTCTTAAAAATGCTTGTTGAATGAATAATCAGATGAATATTGTAGTCACTTCATTGTTGCACGATGATAAACAGCTCAGGTTTTAGAGTCAGTACTGTGTTTGAATTCCAGCTTCTAAATAAAATGTTCTTTGTGTATTACTTAACATCTCTAAGCTTCATTCTCCTCATCTGTAAAGTAGGAATAAACATATGTACCTTACTGAGTTTTGTGAAGATTAGACAAAATAAAGCACAAGATACTAACTTCGAAGTATCTGCCCTATAATAAATGCTCAAGAAACCTCAGTGACATAAGTAACGCCTATCCCCAAAAAATGTTTGCATCTGAAAAGATCTCAAGGACAATCTGAATCTCAAGGAGGAGATGCTGTGTCTTGCTAGCCATGGGACTAGGTACCATGGGTGTGTTTTCTCTGGGCAGAGAAGAGATCTCATTAAGAAGATAACCAGCACTCTTCACATTATGCTTGGAGATAAGGTTATCAACAGAAAGGCACACGCAAGAACTGTCTTTTGCAAGGTGATAGAAGTCAGATTGTGCCAGAAGTACATGGCTGATAAAGAGAAGGCCTTAGGCAATAGCACCTTCTGTGTATTTACCACATTCAAGTACTGTCCATGCAGACACATAAAATGTCAGTCTCCTAGAGTTGACAACATTTACTGAGACTCCCTCACATCATCTTAATTAAAGCATACAATCTAGAGATCAATTTATTAAATTATGAGAACTCTAAATTACAAATGTAAAATATTCATATTGACTTGATCCATTTCTTCTCTCCATCTAGGAAAAAAAATTATGGAAATCAAATTGTGATTCATAAACAGTTTGATCAAGGAAAAGTATTTGTAGGTCTCAAATATTATTGGACCCATGCTGTAGAAATTAATTCTTTGTCAGGTGTACTGCAATAATCCTTGGGCTGGTACAAGAGGGATGCTGTTTTCTTCCTCTAAACCCTGTTAGTCAACGTTTTCTCACATTCCAACCAGTCCTTTCTTTAGACATCTTAATATCATTCATCCCACAAGAGCTTGGGTCTCACTAATCCAGCCAGCTCATAGCCTGGTCTCCAGGGAGCGAGAAATTTTTTAGCCACTGAGTCACATGGTAATTTTCTGAATGTATTTTCTATAATTGCATTCTTAAAGCATCTTACTTTTAAAGGTCTTTGTGCGTATTCCATGTTTACTCTTAGAGTCTATGAGTTGACGCGTTTAAAAATCATCAATGATTGTATGACTAATAAGGATCCATACATAGGGACTGTTCAAAATATTCCAGTTTTCCTCCTTCAAAGAATACAATAGGATTGCAGTCCTACCCCCTTGAAGGGATACATGACCACTAACAAAAAGAGTGGAAATATTATTATGAGACACTTGCAGTATAAGACTTTAAATTCCAGGCATCATGAGTCATGCTTATTTTCTCTCTGACACATCATCTGATGATGTTCCAGGGAGTAGAGGCTTCATCAATCTTGATCCCGAAGTTCAAAGCTCTTTCATGATGGGTGTGTGGTATATGTGAAAAAATACTGCTGTCTTTAGGCACTGAGATTTGCAGTTATTTACTAATGTACCATTTCCTAATCCATTCTGACTAATATCAAAGATAAAAATACCTAGACTGTCCCCTGGTAATATCTAGTTTTACTTTCACTTAGAAGTATTTCATGCTCACCATCTAGAAAATTAGATCATTAAATCAGAAAATGTTCACAGCTCTTTCAACTCACAAATTATACTTCTATCATTTATACTTATACTTCTAATTTACTGAAGATTTTCCTAGGCTCTGTCTTTAAGTTGATGTCCATAGTGACAAATCTGTGTTTTCACTCAGCAGCCCATCCAGATGAATTTCCAATATTTTTATCATCTGATCGGCGCAGGACTTTCCTTTTTGCAAATCTTTTGGAAAAAGGACTGCATTTTTGATAGTATAAAGGAAGACTCACAGACAAGGTCTTTTCTATGTTTAAAAGAAGTTTTTTTTCTTAGGCATTTGAGTTTTTAAAAACAGTGCTCAGTTACTTGGGAAATGGTAGGTAAAACAAAAGCTACTTGTGGCACTAAAAAGTAAAAAAAGAGAGAGAGAAAGAAAACAAAAAAAATCTAACTGCTGAGAATATATTGAGGAGGGGAAGAAGGCTCATTTTAGGCATGGTAGCAACATTAAAATACATATTTGGAGAGAGAAGAAAAAACCCCATGAGAGGTAAAACATCTGCTATCATAAATTACTAAGAAAAAAATAATGCTTATACTAAATGTGTAAACTACCAACCAATGAAACAGTTCCTGAGTTACAAAAATTTTGAGTAGAAATTACCACTCCTCATTAAGCTTTGTTCCATTAGCACAGCTAATGAAAGAGAGAAGCCCACAGCTGAATTTTTTGTGCTTCCTTATTTTTTACACGTTCATCTTGAAAACTCAAAACATTCCTCGCTGAGGACAACATATGGAATGACTAAATCTCAAGTATTAATTCAAAGCCATTTTTCTCTCCACTATCCCAAGATGCAAAATACAGCTGAGAATAAAGTCAGAGCATAAAACACAGACTTCCCTCTCCTAGGCTCAGATAACAGACGTCAAGCCAAAATGGAATTTTACCAAACTTTCTAAAATGAGTAACATAGTGTGAGCATTGTTCCTTTGGGAACATTATGAAAATGAGATGTTGATCACAAGGGTCCTCCAAGAAAAACCCTGAGAAAAATGGGCATTTGACTTTGCCTCAAGACAACAGCAGAAAATTACAAACACCTAAGAATAGCCCAAAGTAAAAATCCTCAGATTTGGATAATAAAAAGAAACTGAAAACTAAATATGGATAATAAAAAGAAATTAAAATTTATTGAATGTCTATTATTCATTCTTTCAGCAACATTTATTGGTTATATACAAAGTTCCAAGAACCGAGTAATATGCTTTCATATGAACTGCCTCATTTAGTCAAGAACCATATAAAGTACAGATTAATTTGTAGAAAAATGGCTTGCCTGAAGTCACACAACTAATAAGACCTTTTATGCAAGAAATATTTACTAAGGATCTGTTAAATTCAGACATTTCGTTATGTACTAGACCCCATCATAAATATTTGAGGGACTCAAGATGAGAGTATAAAGGAAGACTCACAGTCAAGCTGAGTTAATTGAGGTTAATTGAGATTCCTACACCACCCACATGTATGAATATTTAAAATTGTAAATAGTGATGGGCTAGAGCCAGGTCTTCTAAGCTGAAGAGCGCTATTTATATGCATCATTTTCCAAATTCACATTCAGTAATGTTGCAATGGTAGAGAGAAATAAATCATAGTAGAAGCATTTTGGTCACGATAAATCGCAAACACTAGAACTCCATAGGTCTTTGCCTGAATATTTGTTTATTTTCCAAGAGCCTCTTTTTAAGTATTTACTAGCGTAGCACCATTTATAAAGTATAACTAGGAAGTAAAAATAAATTCTATCCTCCACACTTGAAAAAATATACCTTCATAATAACCTGGAAGGTCATGTTTGAATTAAATCACAGATTTCTTATTATTCCACATCAGTATTTGGCAGGGAAGAGAGTCATTCTCTAGATTCCAGCCCCCAGACTGCAGTGTGAAGCCTTAGCTTCCTCCTTTTCTCATTCCATCCCAGTGTTCATCTTGCCCCAGGAGGGAGTTCATGTGAATGCCAGAGCCGTTCCAATGCACACAACTAATAGGACTTTTTACGCAAGCAATATTTATTAAGGATCTGTAAAATGAGGACATTTCTTTATGTACAAGACCTCATCATAAATATCTGAGGGACTCGAGATGAGAATTAAAAGAAGACTCCCAGACAAGGTGAGTTAATTGAGGTTAATTGAGATTCACGTGTGTATACCCCATACATGCATACAAAGCTGCCTGTAGACCACCCCCTTAGGCTTAGGAGCATATATACCTGTATGGTAAGATAACATCAGTGGGCAGGAAGAAGGGAAGTGAGCATTCACATACCCTAGAAGCAGACACAAGTCCGGAGCGGTCCGAAAAGTCAAGGTCTGGGATCCCAGACCATTACTTAAAATAGTGGAATGGTGTGAGCTCTAACTGGTCCCTTAATCCCAAAGATAAATCATCCTTTGGTGAGTGGTACAACTGGAAGTGGACAAGAATAGAGCCCACTAAAACACAGAGCTCAGAATAGGGGTCCTTACTGCCTATTCAAAAAATGGTACCAAATACAGAACTTCCAAAGCCCTGTGAGTTCCCATTCCACTGATGTGATATAAAATAAACAAATAATTTTGAAGATGGAATTATCTATATTTCCATCCCTCTTTATAATCCAAGTAAAATAATAATATTAACCACCATTTATTAGCAAATAGCAAGCTTGCTATTTTCTCAGAGCTTATTAATTTCTTGAAGACTGAATGGCTCAAAATTCAGAATTTGGTTGTTACTTTTAGTTAGCAATAATTTATATTATTTACAATAATATAATAGAGTTATGTTATATGCTAATATTTACTTATCATAAAATACTTGTTATTGGATGGCCCCAGGGCAGCTTACCACTCATTGAAAGTGCTCCTTCCATCTATCCAGATGAATCTTTTGAAAATTCTGGCCTGATCGTGTTCCTTGATCAGGGTCCTGTCACCATGCATGACAGAAGCACTTTCATTATTTATCAGAGAATTAGAAACACGAGGGCAGAGCATAAGCATATTGGCTCCAAAACCAATGCTACCCTGTATATGCATCGGTATCTTCTAAACTTCTTGAGGCACTATGGGGTCATTTCCTCCACCTGCAATCCACAATATTAGCACTAATTGCTACTCAGGATGGTGCACTGAAAACCATGTGTGAAAGAAAGCAGAAGACCACAAACAGGGGAGAGCCCTCAGGAAATGCCTCATGTTATGTTCTTCAGTCTTAAGGAGGCTTACTTCAAGGCTGGGGTTGTGGCTCAGCGGTAGAGTGCTCACTTAGCATGTGCGAGGTGCTGGATTTGAGCCTCAGAACCACATAAAAAGAAATAAAATAGAAGTTTTTTTTTAAGGAGTCTTATTTATTTTAAGGTATATTTTAAAAATAATTATTGCATATATTTACAGTATACAATGTATTGTTTTGCTATATGAATACATTACGAAATGGTTAAATCAAACTAATTAATGTACACATTACCTCACATAGTTACCAATTTTTTGTTGTGACAACATTTAAGATCTATTCTCTTACAAATTTTCCATTATACATTATTATTAGTTTATAGTCATCTCTACAACAGGTCTCCTGAACTTATTTATCCTATGTAAATGAAGCTTTGTACCTTTGATCAACATCTCCCTAGCTCCTCACCCCAATCTCCAGCCTCTGGCATCCACCCTTCTACCATCTGCTTCTATGAGTTCGACGTTTTTAGATCCCACATAAGCAAGATCATGCAGTACTTGTCTTTGGCTTATTTAATTTATCACAGTGTTCTCCAGGTTTATCCATGTTGTTGCAAATGATAGAATTTCCTTCATTTTTAAGGCTGAATGGTATTTCAGTGTGTGTGTATGTGTGTGTGAGAGAGAGAGAGAGAGAGAGAGATTTCATTTATCAGTTCATCTGTTAATGGAACTTAGGTTGACTTCCTAGCTTCGACATTGTGGCCAACGCTGAAATGACAATGTTCTGGGCAATGTTCTGTTGTGGTTATTGTTGTTTTGTTTTGTTTCAATA
Source organism: Urocitellus parryii (assembly GCF_045843805.1). Classification (NCBI taxonomy): domain Eukaryota; kingdom Metazoa; phylum Chordata; class Mammalia; order Rodentia; family Sciuridae; genus Urocitellus; species Urocitellus parryii. Next base: position 37,773,003 of record NC_135534.1, on the reverse strand, counting down.
TTACCTAAAAACACAAGCAAGAAGAGCAAGAATAGACAAATGGGATTAAATCAATTAAAAAGTTCTACACCGCCCGAAACAATAGAGAGAAGAGACAAGCTGTGGAATGGGATAAAATATTCTCAAACCACACATCTCATAAGGAGTTAACATTCAAAGTACACAAGGAACCAAAACAACCCAAAGCAAGAAAACAAATAGCCTGATTTAAAAAAATGGAAAAAGAACCTGAATTGAAATTTCTCAAAACTAGACACACAAATGTGCAATAAGTATAAGAAAAAATGCCCCCCAAATCACAAATGATCAGGGAAATGAAAATTAAAGCCACAGGGAGATACCACTTGACACTGTTAGAATGGCTTCTCAGAAAGATGAACGAAGTGCTGTCAAGCATGTGGAGACAAGGCAGCTCTTGCCCACGGGTGATGGTAAGGTAAAGTAGTACAACCATTATGGAAATCAGAGTGGTGGCTTGGCAACATGACCGAAAATCAAATTACTGCCAAGCGCAGTGGTGCACACCTGTAATCCCAGCAGCTCAGGAGGCTGAGACAGGAGGATCCAAAGTTCAGAGACAACCTCAGCAACTTAGCGAGGTCCTAAGAAACTCAGCAAGATCCTTTCTTAAAATAAAAATAAATAAATAAATAAAAGAGGTCTGGGAAGGTCGTTCAGTGGTTAAGTACTCCTGGGTTCAATCCCTGGTACCACAACAAATAAATACATAAAAACATAAGTAAACAATCCCACTACCACATGAGCCAGCAATCCCACTACTGGGTACATATGCAAAGAACAGGGAATCCATATGGTAAAAAGACATCTGCATTCTCATGTTCATTTACAAGGCTCCTTCCAGTGAAGAACAGGGTTTTCTTTGCCATCTTGCCTGTTTATTTGCCTATTTGTTGGTAGAAATTGACTCTTTATTTGCAAATTTTTAAACCTTATTGACAGATTTATTTGTGGTTTGTCTCATTTTGTTTACTCATTCCATTAGAAACCATGTACATGCAACATATTTTTTAAACAACTTCCTTAAAGCTGAAACAGAGTTTCCTTAATTGATTCAAGCATTTTTTTTTCCTAAAGCTCAAGATGTCAAGTAAAACCAACAGTATTTTTGTTATGTCATGAGTTATTCAAATATAATCAACTGATGACTTCTAGCTCATCGATACCTTTGATTGCTGTGGGTTTAAATGCTGTCAGTACTTAATAATGCACCCCACATACACACCTCCTCCCATACAAGGGAAACAACCTGCTGTCACCTTCACTGGACACTGGGTGTCAGTAATTTGACTTGAGGAAGGAAGGGAAGTGGAGGCGGTAACCACAGATGAAGGGACAGTAAATGTTACTGTGAAAGGAATTGACAGAGCATCATTGAGGGAGGGGATGCTGCTGTTCTGGAAAGGGGTGGTTGTTCTGTGCAACAAACCGTAGAGAAAAATCACGGAGGAGTTAGGCTGCATTTTTCTCTCCCTTTGGTTCACTCACTCTTGTTTCTTTTCTGTCTGAGCCGTGTGACTCCTTTGGGCAAGAAACAACAAGTTGCAGGCTGAGGCTGCCTCTGTGTAGTCTTGGGAAGAGCAGAGGTGGTGAGAGGAGGACAGAAGTCTTGTACGTCTCTTTCCTGGACTTCACCTGCTAGCTGATGACTCTCTCTTAATATAACAAGGACCGTGTTAGAAACTGGGACTTGGGACTTGTCCAACAAGCTCTCCCCTAGTCCTGGGAACTCCCCAAGTAAATGCCTGGCAGCCAAGCTCTGGATCCTTGGCACAGTGCCCACGCTGGCCCTTCTCTTTTGTTGCCATAAAGGCTGTGTGTTGTGAGTAAAATCACTGAGCAACCAACTGCCTTCAGAAGAACTCCGGGTTCTCTGGCAACTACTGCATATTTCAGCCAAAACTGTAGAGAAAGGGTATCAGACTAAGTGGGGGTGGCATGCAATCCCAGCCTTCTCCTAGCCCCTTATAACTAGCACATTAGTCTTCAAAGACTCTCATGTTGGAATAGTCCATGAGCAAGTAGATGCCACCTCATTCTACTCAGGTAAGAGTTGGTAGCTCCTGCCTGTCAGATGCACATTGTCATGCAGAAGTGAATTTTCAAAGAGCTATCACTGTGAACAGGAAGATGAGAACAGAAAGAACATTTTCACTTGTTCCTGTTACTGCTGCTTCAGGCCTAGGGACAAGACACAGACAAATAGGAAATGTGTTTCCTTCTATCAGGAAAGATTCTAAACTGAGGCCATGCTTTGCATTGTAGTCCTGGAGTTTTGTGGTTTGTGGACTTTTGGAACTCATGGTAATTAAAAGTACTTTCTCTTGTTAACTGCTTCCCCTCCAGGCCATAAAAGCTCTTTATGTTTCACTTTTAAACTTCCAGGTTCCCTTCAGGAGTTGCTACACCTTCAGATTGAGACATCCTTCCTCATTTGCAAATCTCAGCTGTGTCTGGGGGCAGGGCTGCTGAAGAGCTAGCTGCCAAGAGCAGACAGGCTTCCAAGGACAAGTCCCACATCAGACTGGAAACTGAGGGTAGTCCGTCCTGTGTGACAGGCACTGGAAGGCTCCCTCTCCAAAGGACACCTAGGAGCAAAGCTGACATTTTCTTTACTTGGTGAGTTTTGTGTGGTTTAGTGCCTTAAAGCCTATCTGAAATGGGTATGATTGAGTTCAAGTTTCTTTTATGTGAAGGGTTTATAGATTCATGTCCCTGGATTGTGGGTAGGGGGAAGTATTCAGTTGGAATTCCAGTCACATGTAGCTCATAGCCATGGGGCTGCGATGGGGATGGTCCATCCGGCATTTGGAAGAGGCTTGATTTTGGAATGCAGTGGATCTGATTGCTTCTTGGCAGCTTCTCTTTCCCAATTATGTTTGGCTTAGTCTGGTCTCCAAATTACTTTGCAATCCCTAAACTGATCCAGAAAGTATACAGAGTGGACAGGCAGAATACTGTCTAAAAAGCAGACTGGGAATGGGGGAAGAAGGGCTTTGCAATGCTCCCTACATAATTTATAACATAGCCCAAAGAAAAGGGACGGCATGTTATTCCTTGCCCATTTCTTAAGTCCAAAAAGCTGAGCGTGTAATGCAGTTCTTTAAAATCCTGGTCAATTAAGGCCATGATACACACTTTCTATCATTTGTTTCTCTAATGAAGCTCAAGAAGAAATAGTATAGGTATTTGGACTTGATTTGATTAAAAACATCAGATTTATCAAGATTAATATATATGTGGTCTGGTTCAAAGAATTGAAAAATCTTCCACTACTCTTTATGAACAAATGCCTTGATAATTAGAATTCCAGTCTAAACACGGTAATTCCACTGGAGTGAAACTAGTGTTTCCCATTTGTAATTTATGGAGAAAGTTTTTGCATAAAATTTGTTGCTTAAAATGAGACAATAGGCAAAATGGTGAAACTTCTCAAGAGAATGCTAATAGCTCTCCAGAATTCATTATTTACATGAGAATGTATTCACATAGTATTATGTATCTCAGCCACTTACCATATCTAGTTAAAAATAAATTGTAAAAAAAAAAAATTAAATCTCTAAACTAAATGGTCTTGGGTAGCAGTTGTCATTAGTTAGCTTTCCCCTCCAAAGATTATGTTTCAAATTAGTTAAAGTTAACATTTGCAAAACTTCTGCACTCTCTTTTATTAATACTAGAAAATGTTGACTTTATGTGTGAATAGGGAGCTGGTAAAACTAGGTTTGGAACAACCTCTCCCACTAACCAGAAGGTAGGCTTAGACTAATCACATCCAACATCTCTGAGCTTCTGTTTTCCCTGCGTATCTGATGAGGGCACTGAACCTAGTAATATTACAGATTGTTTCTTTCTGGCTGTAAGAGTTCTAGTTCCAAGTTACTTCTCTTTCTAAGATCAATGCATAAAGCAATTTCCAGAGCTACTTTTTAAAGTTTTCGAACAATGCTGGAGAGATGGGGTGACAAATTTAAGTTTATAAAATTTTAAAAAGGAAAACAACAACAACAACAACAAAACCCAGACAAAACCACACCCATCACTGAAGTAGAATAATCTCAAAAACAATTTAGTTGTGCCAAACAGAAGTCCGAGATAAAGTCTATAATTCTGAAGAGTAAAAATATGGTGGTTGATAAGGAAGGAAAAAACACACTCTCATATCCTAAGTGATGTTATGAAATAAAAAAACAATTATCCCATCAGATAGGACACTGCCCAAATCCCAGAGCTTTATAAAGGACAGACAAAACTACTCTTTTCCACCAAAACCAAACTGATATTTCATGAAAGAAATTACTGAAAGAAGCAGCAAAATAACAAAGTGTAAACCCTTGTCATGATGCTTCAACTGGACTCAATTCAGGTGAGTTCAGTTTAAAAATAGACATCAACTCATTCTCCTGTATGAATTTTCAGAAAGAATTTTCTTTTAAATATTGATGATACTTGATTTTTTTTCCTTTTGAATTTTCATTATGTTTTCTCCAGTAAAACTTTAAATAAACTCAGAAAGTTAAAATGGGAAATTATTTGTAATCAAACAAAAACATTTTACCATGTTTTTGTTTGGATTACCATTCACATTTGTCATAAAGCTAAGAAAGCGATCGTGAAGAATAGAAATGACCTGCCAAGTCCCTGCATAGATACCTAAATAATTTAGCTTCATCAGCACCCTAGTTTTTCTAGTTCTTCCACATACCCCGTGTGCCTCAGGCAGTCTCCCATTCGGAAGGTCCTGATGTCTCCACCTCTTTTTGATCAGATGGTTTGGAGCAAGAGTCTCAGGTTCCCCCAGTGACTGAAATGAGCTTTTCCCTCTCCACTTCAAATGGCCTAGATAGAAAAAGAAAAAGAAAGACATATAAAAGTCATTATAACTGGGAATGTGATTAGTGTTTGTTGTTGCAAATTTCTACAGCTGTGATCACTTCAACAGTAGATGTGACACGGGCACAGTGCCATCTTTAATACAGGAATGTTGTTCATGGTGGTGGAAAATACATCCTTTAAACAGTGCACCCATTAAGTATCAGTGTTTCATATTTCAAGTTGCATAAAAATTCTTTCAAGCAAGAAAACTTTCAAATCTATTAATAAGCATGTTATTGAAGCAAATAGAGTTTAGAATACATACACTTGGAACATGAATGATAAAAATAAATGAGATTTTTAAATTGTCTTAATGTTAAGATAACTCAAGATGGATTTTACTATCGTCTGTATGTTATTTCCTAGCCCATTTCTACTTCTGCATTCTTGGGTAATTGCAGTCAATTTTTCTTTGGGTTGATATGAAGAGTCAGTGAGTTTCTATATAAAGCACTTAGACCACTGAGTGGCATAAAGAAAGCATTTGGTAAATGCAAATTATTAATTCTACTACTACAACCACTGCTGCTTTTAATTCAATTACTACTATTGTAACCCTAGTGTCTAGATAATTAAAACTCATATTATTTTTTTCTAAGTTTTGTTGAGTTATAATCTACAAATAAATATTTATACATTTATTGTACCCAATGTGATATTTGATTATGTATACATTGTGAAATAATTACCATAATCAAAATAATTAATGTCTATCACCTCACATAATGTTCCCGTGCATGCCTGTGTATCTAGTGAGAACACTTGGGATCTACTCTCTTATTAAATTTCCAGCATCTAATATAGTATTAACTATATTAACTATACTATATTAGAGCTCCAAAATTTACTCATCCTGCATAACGGAAACTCTTTGCCCTTTGACCAACATCTTCTCCTTTCCCCAACACCCAGGCCCTGCCAATCACCATTCTACCCTCTGTTTCTATGAGTTGAAAATTTTAGATTCCATATATAAGTTAGATCATACAGTACTTGTCTCTCTGTGCCTAGTTTAGTTCACTTAGCATAACGTCCTTTATCCATGTTGTTACAAATGACAAAAGTTCCTTCTTTTATATGACTAGAAAAAAGTTCATTACTTATACATATACACATACACATGTGGATCCCTTGGTTGATTCCATACCTTGACTACTGTGAATAATACTACAGTTAACATGATACTTCAGCTATCTCTTCAACACACTGGTTTCATCTCTTTTGGATAGGTACCCAGTAGTGAGATTGATTGATCATATTTGTAATTTTTTGAGGAATCCCATTCCAGTTTTCCATAATAACTGTACCACTTTGCATTCTCCCTAACAGTGTGCAATGCTTCCCCATTCTCTATAGCCTCAACAACACTTATTTTTTTGTCTTTGTATCACAGCCATTCTAATAGTTGTGAGATTGTATCTTATGGTGATTTGGGTTTATATTTCTATAATATATATGTACATATACATATTATAGAAATATATACATATATATCATAGAAATACAAACCCAAACCACCATAAGATACACACACACACACACACACACACATATACTGGGGATTGAACACATGAGTGCTTCGTCATGTTGTTACATCCCCAATCCTTTTTATTTTTTACTTTTTTATTACTTTTTGAGGCGACATCTTGCTAAGTTGCTGAGGGTCTCACTAAGTTGCTGAGGATGGCCTCAAACTTACAATCCTCCTGTCTCAGCCTCCTGAGTCACTTGGGACTGTGGGTGAGAACCATTGTGCCCAATCTCTGATGAAACTTGATTAAGCATTTTTCACAGACCTCCTGGGCCATTCTGGGCCATTGATAAATCCTCTTTGGAGAAATGTCCATTCACGTCCCTTTTCCAGTTTTTAATAGGGTAATTTATATTCTTCCTAGTAAATCATTTAGGTTCCTAATGTATTTTGGTTATAAACTTATTATTAGATATATTGCTTGCAAATATTTTCTCCCATTCTGTTGATCATCTGTTTTCTCTGTTGATTGTTTCCTCAGCTGTACAGAAGATTTTTAGCTTGAGATAATCCCATTTGTCTATTCTTGCTTTTTATTTACTGTGCTTTTCTGTCCATATCAAAATATCCATATCATGCAGCTTTCTCCTTATATTTTATTCTAGTAGTTTTAATTTGGGTGTATTATTTTAAATCATTATTCCATTTTGAGATGATTTTTATTTAGGGTGTGAGAGAAGGGTCCAAATTCATTCTCTGAACAGAGATATACAGTATGGCATCGCCATTTGTTGAAGACACTGTCTTTTCTTCATTGAGTGTTATTGGAAACTTTGTCAAAGACCAATTAACCTTAAATACATGGATTTATTTCTGATCTTAACTGTTCCATTCCATTGGTTTATGTGTTTTCTTAATATACTAGTGCTATGTTATTTTGATTGCCATAGTACTGTAGTGTACTTTGAGTTACTTGGTGCCTCCAACTTAATTTTTCTTTGTTATGATTACTTTGGCTATTTGAAACTTTTATGGTTTTATACAAATTTGGGTTCTTTTTTCTGTTTCATTGAAAAAATGTATTTGGCATTTTGATAGAAATTGCACTAAAGGCACAAATCCCTTTTAGTAATATTCATTATTCAAATTCATGAATCTAAGGTATTTCAATTAGTTATGAATCTAAGGTATTTTCAATTTTCAGTTACTTCTTCAATTTATTGAATCATTGTCTTAGAGTTTTCAGTGTGTAGATCTGTCATTTCCTTAGTTATACTGAATTCTATGTGTTTTCATTGATGATATGGTAAATTATATATGCTCTTATTACCTTTTTAGAACATTCATTGTTATTGTTCAGAAATAATGTGGTATTTGAATGTTGATAGTATCCTGAAACCTTGCTACATTTGCTTGTTACTTCTAAAAGTTTTTCTGTAGTCTTTAGGGGGTCCTGTTATAATACTATGTCATCAATGAACAGAGACAATTTTATTCCTTCCTTTCAGATTTTATGATGTTTTTCCTTCTTATTGCCTAATTTCTCTGCCTAGAATTCCAATATCATGTTGAATAGAAATGGTCAGAGTGGGCACTCTTGTCTTGTTCCTGTTATCAGAGAATTTTTTTTTTTTTACTTTTTATCCTTTAGTGTGATGCTAGTTGTGGGCATGTCATACATAGCCTTCATTATGTTAAGGGACATTCCTTCTGTACCTCTTTTCTTGAGAGGTTGTTATGAAAGTATGTTGAATTTTGTCAAAGACTTTTTTCTGCATCTATTGTGATGGTTATGATTTTTATCCTTCATTCAATCAATGCAGTTTATCACATTTATTGATTTGCTTATATTGAATAATCCTTATATACCAAGAAAAATCACACTTTATCTTGGTATTTGATCTTTTTTAAACACTAAATTAATTTTTCTAGCATTTTATTGAGGATTTTTACATCTATGTTCATCTACATTGGCCTATAATTTTCTAATCTTTTAAAGTCCTTGCCTAGTTTTGATTTAAGGGTAATACTGGCTACATAAAATGAGTTCAGAAGTGTTCCATCTTCTTTTATTTTTTATGGAAGAGTTTGAGAAGAATTGTGTCAATTATTCTTTAAATATTTTTTTAAAATTACCAATGAAGCCATTAGATACTGGGTTTTTCATGGTTGAAGGGTTTTGATTATTGATTCAATTTCACACTCATTAGTAATCTGTTCAGATTTTTTATTCTTTAATATTCAACCTTCCATATGTCTCATACATAACATATATATATATATATATATATATATATATATATATATATATATAACTGTTAACCTTCTTGATAAATTGATTTATCTTTATTGCCTGTTACAGTTTTTTACTTCAAGTCTATTTCATCTGGTGCAAGTAACCACTATTATTTTCTTTTGGTTGTTCTTTTCACATTCCTTTATTTCCAGCCAATATATGTTCTTAAAGCTACTGTAACTACAAAATGTTTTATATAAGCATCATGATAACCACCGTACACCCACAAAAAAGCCTGTACTGATTTAATAATGATAAATGGAAATTAAAGCATATCACTACAAAAACAAATATCAAATAGGAAAAGATGTCAGCAAGACAAGAAGAATCAAACAAGGAACCCTACAACAGAAAAAAATTAATAAAATGATAATAGTAAATTTTTGACCTATCAATAATTATTTTAAATGAAAATCAGTTAAATTATCCAATGAAAACACATATATTAACCAAATGGGAAAAAAAGACCAGACCCAAAGGTATTTTGCCTACAAGTAACTCACTATAGCTTTAAAATCATACCCCCAGCCCTGAATATTTTTGTGGGGTATACACTGTGAATTGAACCCAAGAGCTACATCCCCAGTCCTTTGTGTTTATTTATTTATTTTAATTTTGAGACAGAGTCTTACTAAGTTGCTGAGAGTCTTGCCAAATTGTTGAAGCTGGCCTCAAACTTACTATCCTCCTGCCTCAGCCTCCCAAGTCACTGGGATTTCTAGTTCCAACTCTGCATATTTTATGTTTTTTTTTTTTTTAAAGAGAGAGTGAGAGAGGAGAGAGAGTGAGAGAGAAAGAGAGAATTTTTAATATTTATTTTTTAGTTCTCGGCGGACACAACATCTTTGTTGGTATGTGGTGCTGAGGATCGAACCCGGGCCACATGCATGCCAGGCAAGCAAGCTACCACTTTACCACTTGAGCCACATCCTCAGCCCATATTTTATGTTTTTGATATCACAAATTATACTTTTATATTGTGTGTTCATTAAAAATTACTAAAACTATACTAATTTTAATACCTTTATCTTTCATATTATAGTTAAAAGTGATTCATGCACAATCATAACTGTTTTAGAGTATTCTGAATTAGACTATATCTTAATTTTATTTCTTATGAATTTTCATGTTGTTAGTATCCTTTTACTTGAATTTTAAGAACTTCCTTTAGCATTTCCTTTAAAGAATTTTTAGTGCTAATAAACCCCTACAGCTTTTGCTTGTTTGGGAAAGTGCTTTTTTTTTTTTTTAATCTCTCTTTCATTTCTGAAAGACAACTATTCAGATAAAATAATCTTGTTTGGCAGTTTCCATCAATACTTTGAGTATGTCATCCCAGTCTGCAAGGATTCTACTGAAAAATCTGATGTCTATATAGAAGTTCCCTTGTATGTAAGAAGTTGTTTTTCCCTTGCTCCTTTCAAAATTCTTTTTGACTTTGATTTTGTGACAATTTTATTATAATGTATATTGGTCCAGATTTCTTCAATGCTTTATCCAGTTGAGATTCTTTGGGCTATATAGATCCAGATATTTATTTTCCTCTCCATTATTTTCTGTCATTATTTCTTCAAGTGAGCTTTCTATCTTATTCTTTCTGTCTGCTCCTTTTGAATTCTCTTAATGTTTGTGTTGTTTCACTTGATGGTATTACATCATCCACATAAGGTTTTTTCATCCCTTTTCATTTTTTTTTTTAATTTTTTCCCCTTTTTCTGGTTTCAAATGACCTGAAACTCTTTGTGGAGTTTTTGGTTCAGTCATTGCTCTTCACCTTCAGAATTCGTTTGCTTCTTTTTTATGTTTTCTATGCCTTCATCAAACATCTAATTTTGTGCACGTTTTCCTGATACAATTTAGTTATCTCTGTGTATTCTCTCAAAACTGCTTAATTTGAACTAACTGGATTAATTTGAATTCTTTTTCAGGAAGTTCATAGATCTCAATTTCTTTAGAGTCAATATCTGGTGCTTTATCTTGTTCTTCTGTGACATATTGTCTTTATTATTCAGAATCCTTGTGCCCTTGTTTTTGTGTCCATGTATTTGAAAATGTCAGTACCTCTTCCAGTTTTTGAAGACTGGATTTAGCAAGAGAAGTCCTTTGCTAACAGCTCCATTCAGAGAGTCTAGGTGGGACAACTACGCCAGTGGACAGGACACCTTGCTGCTGAAGTCTTCTGGCTGGCTGTCCTTGGGTCACTAGGCAGGTGAGACTAGAAAATGGTTTCACAAGAGTGGGATAAGTTTGAGCATATGATTGCTGATTTAGTACCTGGACATATCCATGAGGGCCAGCCTGGTGCTGGGTTTCACTGGGCTATCCCTGACAACTAGTTCCACGTGGGTAAGTTTTTAAACAAATATTTTTGTTTGATAACCAAATCAATTTCTCTTTCATATGATGCCATAAGCAATTTCCACTATTCTCCCTAACCATCAAGTTGAGAAAAAAATAAAAATAAAAACTTGTTTTGTTTTGTTTACTTTTCCTTCAAACAGAGTACTATTTTTTTTTTTTTTTTGGTTTTCATAATGAAGATATCACATTCTTGGTATCCTTTAAAATTTGGATCCTCACATTTTGAAAGAAATTTGTAAACTGGAAGGTAACTATGAGAGAGCATTCTGGAAAGTGTAGAATCTAAAGGTCACATCTTGTGAAAAGTAGTCAGAAAAACTTGACTTATTTATCTTAGATAAGAGAGAAGATGAAGAGGGCACATTAAAACAGTTTTAATAACAGAAGTGCTATTATTATGGAATGAATGCATCCTCTGTTGTTTACAAACATTGCATTAGAACCAATAAGTGAGATTTTTTTTGAAGTATTTTCTTACAAAGAAGATCATCATAAAGAAAACGAACTTCCAAGCTGTATCTGTTTGTTTTATGAGCATTGTTATTTTGAGGTATCTTTAGCATCTGGTTTTTATCAACTAATTTTAGTAAATGAATAATCCAACAACTTAAAAATAGATTAGGTTAAAGACCACAAGGATATGAGATACACAAACTAGGATACATGCATATAACTTTTTTAGTTCTTTCTATTTTGTCTGTGGGCTTGCCATCATCTATGTTAATAATTATTTGCTGTGAAACCTGAATTTTCCCTGTCTGCTTGCCACTCACTGGAAAACTTTGAAATAAAAAAGAAAACTTGGTATACATGCAGGTGTAGCAAAGATATCCACTGTTGGGTGTCCATATGAACAATTGCCTTCTGTGTTGTATTTCTTGTTATCTCTAATAGATTGCAGTTATTACTCTTTTGATACAGAGCTGGCAAATTTAGATTTAAATGAGTAAGGAATTTGTTTTGCTCATGTTAAAAGAGGTCTAGATGTGACCATCTATTTCTAGTAATGTGATTTCACAGAAACATGGGGAACCCTGACTTCTTTGTAGATTTGTATATTTCTTGATACCTCTTAGGTGGTTGCAAAATGACAGCCCCACTCCCAATACCACCTCCACATTCATATCCATAAAGAAAGGAATGGAAGTAAGTAGGGGAAAAGAGCATGTGGTAGCCAAGTCTATCTTCTTTTAAAATGTTTTCCTGCTCAGAAACTTCCAAACATATTTCATCAATTTGGCCAAAATCACATCATACATACACATCTTAGCTATAGAAAAAACTGGAAATATAGCTATTTACCCTCTTATGCTTCTATGAAGAAATGAAAGTTGATCACAGATCCTTTAAGAATTATTCAAGTAGTCATCTTCTATACTGGGGTGTCCTGGAGCTTCTCAGACAACTATCAACACCATTTTTATTGGTCTTATTTTTTGTTTACTTTCATAACCATCTCAACTTCCCTTATCATTAGAACTTCATGGTCAACTTTGTACCCTCTAGTGCAGTGTCACAAAGGAGATATTTATTGTGTATTTTAATGGTAAGTTTAATTTTATATACGAGGAGGAAAAAGAGAAACCATGCATCTAGGCATGGTTATATCCAACTGTGGTGAAAACATGAATTGAATAACTTCATCAAGGACAGGCAAACTACAATATATGGACCAGATGTGGTCTACAGGCTGCTTTTGTGCACTCCGTGAGCTCACGATATTTATTACATTCTTACAGGGTTTAAAAAAATAAGAACATGCAACAGAAACTGTATGTACCCTGCAAATTTTTTTTAAAAAAGGGCCTATCTGTCCTTTCAAGATAGTATTTAGCAACTCCCTACATAGATTTAAAAAAATAGAAATCTTTGTATTTCTATTTTTTTCCTTAGCTATGACATGTTATTTAAGGATTTGATTATATTATCCCAGAATTTCTATCGAAATCATTACTGTCTTTGAAACTGTATAAGTGAGAAAATATTCCAAACTGCCCCTCCTCCTATCAGAAAAAACAAATTGCCTACCCATTTCACAGAGAAATTGATGTTAGGACTTGCCTAAAACCCCTTACTCAAACTCATGAACTAAATTTTCAGAATTTAACTAAATTATAATTTTAATGATTTTTAAGTAGCAGTTCTGTTATGTCATTATACAAATTTAAAAAAAAAAAAACAGGAATTCCCAAGTAGAAATATACCCAAGACCCAGTGAATTGTATTTTCCTATTAGATAGCTGTAGTGAGTTAAATAAAGAAAACAATCTTCCTTGTCTTGACGCTTTTCCATTACCTGACTAAAACATTAAAGCTAATGATTTGGAAGGAACATGTGTAACAACACTCAACTAAAGTTGCTTTATTTTAATATTGTGTATTTTTAAAGTTATTTTTAATGTTATATAAAATCTTTCCAGAAGTTCAAGAAAAACAAGGATCAATTTTGTCTTATTGGCATTGAAGCACCTAATTGCTGTAAATGGAAGGAGTTTTACAAACATTCATTGTGTGTGTGTATGTGTGTGTGAGAGAGAGAGAAAAAAACACATAAATCAAGGCAATGGAGTTTCATTTCTATTGTTCACATCACCTTCTATTAATGATTAACTGATAATTACCTGGAAGATTGAGACTTTTTACTTTCATGTAACTTATATTTTTTCTATATAAGCTCTAATCCTTATTTATGAGTTCTGGAAAATAAAAATGAAGAAAGTGAAATTTAGGGCACTGTCATGTTTTTTGATATTAAGTATAAAGTCATTAATGGAATCAGGATCAACACCGAGGTGCTAAGTCTATAACACTACAATGGCTCACTTGCACTAGATTTTCTTTCCCATAGATATGCATATCTACAAATTTGGTGGATGTCTTAATTTTTAAAAAGTCATGTATTCTCAATTAAAATGAAGGTACATAAAAATAATCCATAAATGTTCAGAATAAATTAACCAAAATATCAAAGCACACTATTGATTTATACCAAAGCAAATTCCTTGCATAACTTAAAGTTGTTGAGAATATTTCATTAGACAATGTACTACATCAGAAAAAGAGTAAATACTAAACCAGGTGGAGTGGACATGCATGTAATCCCAGCAGCTCAGGAGACCAAGGCAAGAGAATCACAAATTCAAAGCCAGCCTCAGCAATTTAGCAAATATTGTCTCTCAAAATAAAAAATAAAATGGGCAGGGTATGTGGCTCAGTGGTTGAGTGCCTCTGGGTTCAATTCCTGGTAGCAAATTTATATATATTAGACCAGAGATAACCATATGTTCTAACTTATAGTATGCCTTAAAATAAATTGCATTAATATTCCCTTGATTAGAATAAGTTTCCTAGTTAAGTATTATGAAAATATCTGTTTTCAAAGACTTTATACAATTGGGCATCAGTTAAAACAGCAAAGGCACAATTGTTATATTATCAAATTGTGGGGAATTTTTTCTCTTAAAAAAGTTTCAGAGCCTTTATCAAACATAAAAGTATGTATGTCTGAATTTATTATCTAAAATTTCTGTGAGAAAAACAAGGAATTCTTCTTATCTGAATCCTGGCCAGGATTGGTTCTGAATTTATTATCTAAAATTTCTGTAAGAAAAACAAGGAATTCTTTTTATCTTATTTACTTTTAGCAACTGTGTTTCTGTTTATAGCATCTGAAATGCTCTCATCAGAACAAGGTCCCCAGAATTGATAAGTCAAATCCACAGGCTCAGGCAGCTAGGTGACTAGTAGAGGCCAGAGTCCACTTGAACTGTGCACACTCACAGAGGTCAAGTTTAGATCCACTCCATCTGACTATTTCTTTGAACACTGATTTAACAGCAGCTCTCTAACAGGATTTACCCTCAAACACCAGAAACATGCATTGTGCCATCCAAAAGGCAGAAGCTCTGGATGGGAATCACTTGATGCAAATCCTCTGGAATGATGGGACAGAGTCTCTCTACCCAGCTGTATGGCTGCGAGACAACTGCCAGTGCTCCGATTGCTACCTGGATTCTGCAAAAGCACGGAAACTTCTCCTGGAAACCCTTGATGTGAACATTGGTATTAAAGACCTGGAGTTTGACAAAAAAAAGGTAATACCTCTAAAGAATCACTTCCTTCTCTTCCAGACAAATAAAGGGGCTCGTCTAAAATAAGTCAAATAACTTGTTTTTAATGTGATTATGTATATTCCAACTATAGGATCATGTTCATGTAGTGCTCAATGCAAATTAAGCATACTCAGTAAATGAAAGTATAAGCTATTATTATTACTTGTACCATTTTTAATACAATCTGCATTATTGCTCATTATTCTTTCCATGAATGGCATTGAAGACACAACTATGTCAGTGGTTTTGAGCCTCAGTTTATTCATTTGTAAACTAGGGGTTCTAATAAAATTTGTTCATAGTAATGCTGTCAGGACTCAATGAGATAAAATGGCTAAAAAAGAATAGTTTAACATACTGCTCAATATACAGACGACACTCAAAAAATAGTACTGATGACTTTTTTAAAATTTATCAATGTATTTTTTATTAGTTAGTAGTGGTGTAAAGTTTTGCCCTGAAAGAATAGTCTTCAAAACCAAATGATGAATGACCAAATTTACCAGAATTCTTATCAGAAGGGAAGATTTAAGCAGAAAGGGCATACTTTTCCCATTTTTTTATCTTTGTCTCAACCTG
This sequence comes from Urocitellus parryii, assembly GCF_045843805.1. Lineage (NCBI taxonomy): Eukaryota > Metazoa > Chordata > Mammalia > Rodentia > Sciuridae > Urocitellus > Urocitellus parryii. The sequence goes on along the minus strand of NC_135534.1, from coordinate 37,757,291 downwards.
AGGACCAGGTGTTCTCACTTTTATTAGTAATATTATTTCTGTCTCATTACCATTACTCTTTCTAATACCCTTGCCAGGAATCGTAATTACTATCTAACTCCAGTCATCACAGGATATTTGGGGATCACAAGTTTAGAGAATGTAGAAAAAAGACTCTGGGTCAAGCCAAATTCTACTTTTTGCATAACTATTTTGGTGGACTCATCCTCAGATGTATCGCCTTGACCTGCAAGGGATAACTAGATTCCCTGAACACCTTAAATAGCATTGAGAAATGGTGCAACCAGAGAGGACACAATTATTTGGAAGTATAATGTACACTTAGGTGATATTTTCTTTTTATTACAAGGTGAATATCACATGGCCGAATGAGCATTGCAGTGAATTTGAAGCTGATTGGCTGAAGAAAAGATGTTTTTCCCGGAAGGCCAGAGCAAAACTTCAGGAAGAATTGTTTTTGCCAGGTAATCCTGCTACAGTCTTCAAAGCCACTTAAAACCCTTACTATCAGTAAGGGTCTTTTTAAAAGATTTACTTTAATTGTACATAATTGGGGGGTACTCTTTGATAATTTGATGCATGTATAAATTTCAAATCAGAGTAGTTAGTAATTTTATGGCACATACTTATGAGGTGCACTATGATATTTTAATACATAAATATCCAGATATGATCTGTATTTCTACCTCTTGATCATGACTTTGTAAGGATTTTATGGTAAGGAATCTGCTCAGCAACAAATTCAAACCCTATGATTTTAAAAAATAATATTGCCACTTATATAAAATGTTTAAAATGTTACCACAATGTACAGAGGATTTCTAAGACATTAAAAATAGGTGGGACAAAAGAATTGCAGCAGACTTTGTCCTTATTGTCTAAAGTTAAATCTGGCATCTCACTGGCACTTTGTAAGTGTTCCCTGAAAAGGAGCAGGATGAACCAGAGGCAGACTTCTCCTTAATAATTTTGTCTTAGTGCCAGAACAACACAAATCAGCCAAGCAAGAATTCCTAACCTGGTGTCCACAGATGGAAGTATGTGATCAATGCACCCATAGAATGGTGAGCACCGCATTAAATATGAGTGTGAGTTGAGTGTGACTGAAAGTATATGTGTTCATTTGCACTCCAGCACATTTGTCTGGAGAGAGTGTATATGTTTCTAAGGAGAATCTGTTGCCAGAAAAAATATTCAGAAAAGCTGCAGAGGATGGATTCTGTAGAAAAAAAAGAGGACTTATTTTTGAGCTAATAGACAAAATAAAATGAAATACCTAAAACAAAGAGAAAGATAATTTTAAAGTATAACTTGTAGGAGATACAGAATAATAGACCTAATGCAGAGGCACTCCTGAGGGTGGGAGGAATGCATGACTTACTCTGCATCTTCAGATTTGTTACACATGGTTAAAGGCTAACTTTCGCGAACAGGATGATTTTTGTGTATTTGCTAGAACCTTGACTAATACGAACATACTTATGTGACATGTTCCCTTAAACTTTTTCTGCTACTATTAACTAGACATATTGAAAGTCTACCCCTTTCAGCAACCTTGTAGGATTCTGTAACACCTCTGCGGGAACTCTCGAGTCAAATAGAAATTTCAAAAAGAGATTTCACCTTACTCTTTCAAAATTCTCAAAAACGTGGTAATTATCCATGGTTTTGAATGCTACACTTAGAATAGGTTACTGTGCATGTCACTAATTAATTACTACACCAGATAGCTTTACCTTTTCCTGTGGTTGTCAGTACTAGGGTATGATAGAGTCCCCTTTGTCTTTAAGCATAGACCAATTTTGTCAAGAATTAATTTTCTTGCTTGCTTAGTCTGACCATTCTGCAGCTGACAAGGTTTTGTTCTAGTGCTTTGTGTCTAAAACACCAGGAATCCATTTTTCCCTCTCTACAATCCTGCTAGCTGGTTGAATACACATGAGTATCCAGGGAAAAATGTTTTTTCTGCTTTCTTCCAATGAGCACATTACTAGATTCTTCAAGGAGTCTCCAGTTACACAACTTTATAGCAATTGTCTGGGTCAAATTGTAGTATCTCAAATGTATTATCTTTTATTTATTTTAGATTTCTTCTGGCACTCAAAGCATTTTTTTCTTAACTCTGCCTTAATTTTGTAATCCAGTTGGATTTTACTTTCATTTCCTTCAAGTTCTTCTTCAGATTATTTCAGGAAATAAAAGCCAACATTTTATTATTACAGCTTAAGCTTTTAAGCACTGTAAAAGGATATGGTCACCCCCTATTAACATTTCTTGATTTCAGTTTTACAGCTTACATTTCTCAGTACTATCAGTCAGTAGCAAAGTAGAAATGATACTACACTCGGTTAAGTAGTGGAAAAAACTGATCACAATGACAGGCTGCAATCACAAATAATATAAGGAGAACTGGCTGTAATGTAGACATTGGAAAATACTTTGATTTAAAACAAGATCAGATTTTTAAAATATGTTCCCAAGATGTGCAATTGGTGAGTAAAAGAAGGCACTATGGTTCATTTTGGGGATATGGGTTCTATGGCTTTTTGCCTACAGAATTTGATACTCTATTTCATGGCCATTGCATATTTTCAAACATCAGTACTCCAGGGCACCTAAACAAATTGAGTTACATTCGTGGAAGGATTTTGTTTTGAATCCCAATAGCAATGTCACCTCCTCTGCTTTTCCTAAGAGTGAGGGCCGCAGGATTTTTAAAATCTGGAGTCAAGATGCAGAGCACTGGCCTTGATCTTCTCCTGGAACGAGCTGTTGAACACAAAACTGAAAAGGCAAATGATAATCAGCTGTGGGATGGATTGTGGGACAGTCATGGGACAGACTAACATGGAACAGTCACAGCTAAAAGGAAGATGTGGGTAATAATCATTTTTCCTGAATTTCTATTTAGCGGTGTGCCAATTTTGTGCTGGGGAATCTGCAAGAAAATACCAAAATAGAAAAAGCATTTGTGTCCATCCTTTAGGACTTATCAAGTCTAGTACAGAACAAAGTCATGAAAACAAGTAAGCAGAGTACATTAAGTATATTGAAGCATGAATTGAAGGTAAATGGTGACCCAGAAGAAGAAATTTGAGGAGATGAGGTATTGATGCTTGAGTCAGCTTCTGAAGAATTCGTCAATTTTTTAGGCAAAGACAGAAAGTAAGGAAATTCTCTACAGAGGGAAAAAAAGAAAACATGTAGAAGATCTTTGAAGTGTTAAATAGAAGGATGGTTTTGGGAAACTGTTATAAACTATTAACATTGGTGAAGTTAAAGCTGCTAGGCGACGGAGGAGAGGGAAGGGTCCAAACTAGGACGGGGCTCAAGTGCCCTGCGTGGTCCTCCACCCACAGAAAAGGAAAATTCTTCCTAACATAGAGTCCAGATATCCCATTACATGAGCACCCCACAGATTCTCATCCTATGAGGTCAAAGAAATGAGCTGAAGATGTTTACAGGTTTAAGATCACCTTAATTTTTTTGGCTGAATTTTACATTTTTGGAGTTGTGTCAGTTGATTTTAATTAAATGACTATTATTTCTCAAATGCCTACAAGTCTGTGAGCATCTAAAATGCTTTGCTTTGCTTTTGTTGCAGTCTCCCCTCCTGCAGTGTGTGTCTTTGGCCCTGGGTTTGCATTTTTCTTATGAAATGAGTGAAAGGATCATATTTGTATTGTAGGAAAGCCCTAGTCCCAGCTGTGTGTTGCATGGACTATATGTGGAGAGACAGGGAACAGGGACCCATAGCATGGCCTAGGAATGGTACCATCAGAGACAATGATGACTTAAAGGGAAGAAAGGTTGGGGAAGAATTTGTATTCAAAGAAACATATATTAACATATAGGGTGGGAAGTTGGTGGCCCCATTCTCTCATCTCTATCAAGTAAAAACTTGACCGATAAAGTCTAGCCTATGAATATTTCCAAATACATGGATGAAAATTGAGGACTTTAATAGAATACTAAAAACAAAATTGTATTATGCAATTGTTTTAACTTCTTTGCAAAATTTCAATGTAATTATACACTCGTTTTTGTGACTGGTAAGCAAGATTGACAAAACTAAAATGAAAAAAAGATTACTAAATGAGGTAGATAAAATGACTGATCTGCAAATATTATTCTTTTATTAATACTCAGTGTCAAAATAAATGAATGTGTGCTTTTCTCTTTGATTTTAATCGTCTCTTTGAATTGGTACTAAAATATATCAGTCTCTGATTTTAATATTTGTTATGGAAAATTGAATTTTAAAAGTTATAATTTAGAGAAATTTTTTTTTTCAATTTGAGATTGTAAGCTCAGATTTCTCAGGACTCCAGGACTAAGCCCTTTATACAGTCAAAAGAGAACATTTTCTCTCAATTCTGTATGCCTCTCTTATAGCAGAGCCAGCCTGGCCATCCACTTAATCCAATGACAACCCCTCCCTCAGTCTATAGCTATAATCCCCTCCTTTGTTTCAAAAGAACAAGCCACAGAAGTGAAAACTCTCAAGTAACTGTCAGGGCCCTCTAAAATCTATTTGCCTTGCCCACAGCAAGAAAAAACACAGAGCTTTCCTTTCTCAAAGAGAACTGTGTGTTTACTTGAAGATGAAGATTGTTATTATAGTGTAAAGAACAGGGCTGGTTTGGTTCAGAGGCCATTTTTACAGAACCTTGTCAAAAAGCAAAAAGCATGTGTATATGTATTTAGTTGGAAACTAACACACACAATAAAAATGTCTAAGCCCATGTGTTATTTTATCCCATCTCTGAGCCTTGACCCATCCATTCTTGGGAGTCTTCGATGGAGCGAGGGGAGTGAGGGTATTTATTTCACCTATTACTGTCCTTGGGGATTATAAACAGAGATGGAAGGTTTTGTTTTTCATTTCTCGGGCAGCTTTAACATGTTCCAGGGTCTCCGAGTTGCCAGGTCACAATGGCTTCAAAACAACCTTGTCAAACAGCTGCAATTGAGCCATAAGGCCATCTTCCAAATATGCTTACCTCCCCCCCCAAAAAAAGACCTAATAAAAGAACCTTTTCTGAGGTCTCCTTGGCTCATGAGCTGAGTCTCCATTCTGTTGAGCCTGTTATATGTACAAAGGGCCTCTTGACTTTTAGATCTTTGGGGTTTTGATAGAATACACCTACCTCAATGATCTGTGAGATTACTCTGTTCCTTGTTGATGTCTTTTAATGCGTCCTATTTTTTTTCTGAATAAAATATTATTTAGTATTCCTACTTAATTTCCTCATTGTACTTGGTAAACTCAGATAAAATATCTAAAGGATCCTGTGTCCTTCTAAGAGACTGGATTGCCCTTGTTCTGTCAGCCCAACAGGGAAGACAGAGCCTGGAGTGATCTACATTATTATAATAATAATCTAGAGGTTGTGCCCACAATTTCTAGATTAGTGGTATCTTTCTTACAAGCTTAGCTTACTTTTTTCTATACCCCTGGAATGAATTTTATAACATTGGCATTTGTACTAAAAATTTAGAATTACGAATTTAGGAATTTATTCCTAAGGGTGACAATTTCAAAAAGTAAAGTTGTATGTTAACTTCACATTTCCCAAACCTACAGATAAGGGATAAATTTAGCCTGACATTTTTGCTAGAGCCTATATATCAGGAAATTCACTAACCAAATAAATAAATAACAACTAATTAAAAATTATTTCTTCTTACTTCTGGTTTTACTTTGCTTCTTCAAGATGACAGACTAATGAACCTTAATATTGAAGTAGTAGGTATCTTTATCAGATTTAAATTTCTTCTTTTAAATTTCAAGCCCAGACTTTCAAATATGTCCATGGAATAGCTATGGGCTATCTTTTTTGGAAAAAAAGAGACAGATTTTTTTTTAATTTTCCCATTTCATTCTGTGGATTTGCCTAATTTTTAGTTGAGCAAATTAGAAAAAGTTCTACTCCAATCAGTGAGTTCTCTAACTTTACTAATTTTTTTTTTATCTTGAAATCCTATGTTTGTATCAATGCATAGCTTTGCTCTTAATCTAAAGGGCACTAGAGCACTGTGAGTCCTAGGCCTTGATGGATCTGTGACTTTAAGCAACTCATTCAACCTTTCTAAGCTACAAAATCTTTATCTGCCTGATAGTATGCAGCCACCTTCTTGAGTAATGCAATGCTAAGTGAAGGGCAATGATGCAGGGTATGTAGTTACTAAGTTTTCACAGGACTCCCCTGACATGGATATAAATGACCACAGAGAGTAGCCCTGAGAGGTTTCTTGATGCTCTAGACAGTATATCATTATTTTTTGAATGCAGAGTCCTATCATTGAAATTCTTTTCTCCAGGTGGCTTTCAAGTTTCCATGAACACTGTTGGCACTGAGAAGAATGATATTTAACAGGTTATAGAGGCAAATATTGCACAAGCTGTATCTTATGACAACTTAGTTGGAACCTTTATCATCTCATGCCTGGATTCCTGAGTTAACTAGGCTGCCCACACTAGGCTTGTACAACTCTGCAGAGTAATGTCCCTGATGCACAAAATCATCTCCCCTCCCCCTCTTTACTCTGGTGTCTCATTGCTTGAAGAATAAAATCCAGCTGTCACTTGGGCTTTTAAGTCATTCTATAATCTGGCACCCCCTACACAAGCATGTGGACTTTAATTCCAGTTCTACCTGCTCCCTGGATTACTTGTTCTACTTTTTCTCTCTGGGCAAATTCACCTATTCATCTTACAAGGTCTACTCACATCCCAATGAAGCCTTTTACCAATTATATACTGGTAGCACTGAAATACAAAGTCATAATATAACAATGGAAACCTAGGGTGTTTTTTTTTAAATTTTGTTAGAAATTAAAAAGAAAGTGAAAAAATATAGTGTGTAAAGAAAAAGCTCTTCACCTGTAAACAGTCATATTATGAAAGGAGCACAGACATTAGAGTTAGCAAAGTTGGCCTTTCGCTTGGCAATCTTGCTATGTTGCCCAGGCTGGTCTCCAACTCCAGGACTCAAGTGATTCTCCTGCCTCAGCTCCTGGGGTAGCTAGAACTACAGGCATATGATACCATGCCCAGCTTAGCAGTGACTTTGACTCTGCTCTGTGAACTTAGTTTCATAAATTATCTAACCTCACTTTTTTCACATATAAATGAGGCAACACTTCTCAGCTTTGGGGAGAAACTTTTCCTCTTAGAGAGCATAGACATAAGAGCAGAGGTACAGTCAGGAACATTTAGTAAAGTGAGAAGGAGAAAGATACAGTATCTGATGATTGAGCTTCTCTGACGGGAAGAATAATCATGTTATATTCCTGATTAAAAGCACCAGAGTTTAGAGTTGAACTGTGGCTATGAAAGGACTTTGATCATTCAAACAGTGGTTTGACCCTAGCCAAAAGTTACCTACGTGGCAAAGTTTCATTTATATTGAATTTTAAAAGGCAGTGATAAATGGGTCAATTGTAAGCCTAATTCCAGTCAAGAATATGCAAATCTTTCATGAAGCTGGAATGGCCAGCAGAGTTGGGAAAAATTAACCATCATTTTAGTTAGTTAAGGATAGCTACAGAGGAAGACACCAGCAATCCTCAGGTATGTCACACATGTGCTAGGGAGTTGGAAGAGAAAAATTCTAGACCCAAACTAGGTCCAATCCTATGCCCATATAGAAGCTATAATCTTAATAAGGAAGATAAACAAAAAATATCTAAGAAAACGAGATTCCCATACAATGAAGAAGTAGCCTCTAAGCTTTACATCAATAGGGCATAATGAAAGTTTCTAGCCCATAATAAACTGTCCAGTTAAAATATGATGGACAACAAAAATTGGGTTTAATAAAGTGATTTGAGAAGTATGGGGGGGGGAAGAGGAAAATCAGAGAAGAAATGTATCCTTTGATGGCAGCGGATGGTCTAAGGTAATTTTACTCCCTGAATAGTCTTTTCCATCTCAGTAGATGGCAACTCCATCTCCCCAGTAGCAGACTCATCCTTGACTTCTCTTGTCTTTCATTCTACCCATCCAACTCATCAAAAAATTCCATTAGCTCTATCATCAAAATAATCCACCATCCAACCATTTCTCACTATCTCCACCATTACCCCTCTGTCTAAACTACCAACATCATATGTTCTTCTCTGTCCTAAACTTTTTCTCCTACTCTCACGCCACTCTTCTTTTTTCACATGCTTAAGCATTGATATATGCCAGCTGCTGAGGTCAGTGTTTAATGCATATTGCCCTATTTAGTCCTAGAAATAACTACACAAAGGCAACATTGTCATTATAATCTTTTTACATGTAGGAAAATGAGACTGATAGAAATCATCCAAAGAGAAAGGGGTAGTAGTCTTCTGATGAGCCAAGGTGCAACTGAAGAACACCTGCATAATCAAATAGTTCCCCTCCTCCTCTGCTATGTGCTCACATCAATAGGTGTGGGTTCCTCAGTCTGCTACTACCATTATTGCATTGAATGATCATGGTCTGTCTATGCAACTGTCTTCCCCCATTAAACTGTTGAAATCCAGGGAAATAATTACTGTTAGTAACAGATATTTATTCATCATCTACCATGTGCTGTGCATTTACTCATTCATCACATTCCACAGTGTCTGTTATGTATCAGGCACTGCACCCTGGGGCTGGGAATTTAGTGTGGGCAAAACATAAAAAGACCCTGACCCTTTGGAGCCAAGTATACATAGGAATTAAGAGAAACTTGAGGACAGAGAATGTGAAAAAAAAATCAGCTATGGGAGCTGAAGATACAGATAACTAGAGATGAATGATTATGTGATAAGTTCAGCCATCCTAATGTGTTTTCTTCTGGCCATATTCAGTTGCTCTGGTTCAAGTGAAAACTGAACCAGGTAGCAGACCACTGTGTTGTGTTCTTTATAGATATCATCTCAGTTAAATTTCACAACAACCCTGTAGGTTACTTTCATCCTGCATTTTCCAGACAAATAAGATGAACTTTGAGAGTTTCTCAGTTTCTGAAGATCATGCAGATGGTAAATATTGGAATTCATATTTGAATCCAGATCTCTCACATTCAAATCGTGAGTCGGTAACTTTGAAGCAAGGTCTCTATCAAATGGAAATTGCACCCTATCTCTATATGAGCTTAGAAAGCTTTCAATGAATGAATGTCAGAAATAAAGTAAATGAGGGGGAAGAACTCTTGGCTAGCAATCAGTTCATACCATTCTCATTGACCAAAATGTTAATAGAAGTCAACAGAGCTGAGGCTGACATAAAAGACTAATTAGACATTGGCTGCATTATTTAAATTATAGTAGTGAACTAGCCCACCACGAAAGAAGGGACCAAATCACATTTATAATATTATGTCCAATTCAAGATATTCACACTGTCATGGGGCATCAGCACACTTGAATACATGATCCAAAGAAAAACAGAGAGGGTGATCAAGAGTCTGGTACTCATAAAACCTGGCATAGAATGGAAGAAGAAAGAGGATACTCAGCCTCAAAAAAGCTTAGCACAGTTGCTGTCTTCATGGACATTCCCAAAATTTCTGTATTGTGTAACGTAGAATTGGGGTTTAAAAAAAAAAATGGTGACATGGGAAGATTGTGCTTTACAGAAAAGACTTGGAGCAGTCAGAAACTATCTTCTCCATAGAGGTGTGTTCTGGGTAATTGAAAGGGATAAATAGGGTGTTTTATAAACTTTTTGTGGATGTTATAGTGGGTAGCCAGAGCAAGGACAGAAGGTGAGTCTGACTCGTTTCCCCTGCCTACCCTAAGGAAGTCTAGGATGGTGATCTTTTTTTTCCTGAGCTGCATCAGTGCTCACTTTCTTTCACTATACAATTCCTTTCCTCAATGTCTGGAGTCAAATTGTGTGGGTGATCCAGTTCTGACAGATATTAGCTATGTGATATTGGGCCAATTATCTCAGGTCTCCTCTTCATCTATAAAATGAAAATAGTAGAACATATTCTGCAAAGTTGTTGTAAGGGTTACATGAAGTCATCCATATACAGTGCTTAGAAGAATGCCTGAAATCGTAAGTGCTCCATAAACATTAGCTCCCGTTATTTAAAAAATTATCCATTGTGTACTGTGTCACCTCACCGTTTTACGTGTTCCTCTTGTTTACTCCAGTTATCTGGTCATTCTTGTCATGAGGATGAGCATATAGACTATCCTAGGTACTTAATAGCCCAAAAGCAAAATTGGTTGCTTTCCTTTCAAGCAGGATAAATTTGTTTAGATGTCTCATTTATACTTTCTGAGGGATATTTTTAGAGTCTGATGGGATTATTACCTAGAGAAAGAGTTTGATAGATTTCTCCATCTTCCAAAATACTAAGATGTTCTCAGACACAATCCCATTTTTAAAGGTGACTTCTAGTCTTTAGTCATCATTAGGAAGTAAGCAAAGACTTATTAAGGATATAGAAAGTATAGGTTTTCTAAAAACCCACTAGGTACAATCCTTGGACTATATACCTAGGGATGAGTGGGAGAGAAAGAAGCAATATTGGTGAAGAAATAAAGATAAATGGCATGACCCCCATAGTTCATGAAGGACTTATAATCTAGAGAAAAGTGGAGATGAAGTCCTGCCTGACCCAGCCCTACTCCACTTCATCTTATCTGACACACTCCCTCTGGCTGCCTCTGCCCTAGTTTCAGTGACTCTGAGTTTCTCCAGAAAGCTAGGAGATGCTCCGTCTCTCCCTGTCTCTCCTGCTTGCACATTCTTCTCCCTGTCCTTTGTATGAAGGTTTTCTCTTACTCCTTGGCATTTGGTTTAAATAATTGCTCTTCAACTTGGCTTTTCTTGACCGACACATGTCAATAAGTTCCCCACCTCAACCCCAGCCATTGTTTTTTTATTGTCATTGACCCCACTGGTTATACACATAGCACTTGCCAATTTTTTTTATTCTTTATGTTTTTCTATCTGCTTCTTTGTTTATACACCATTTTCCCCTTACAAAGGCAGCTATCACATGTACTTTGTGTGTATGTGTGTGTGTGTGTGTGTGTGTGTGTGTGTGCATTTGATCTCTTGCCCCCAAAGGGCATTTGATAAATATGTATTAGGTATAATTTCAACATCATGAGGTAAGCACTGGGACTGAGATATGTACCAGTGCTGGGAGGCCAGAGGATACAGGCATCTAACCCACCTTTAGCAGATTCAGGAGATTTCCAGAAGCAGGGCATTGCAGAGGTTGTTGGTGCCCCTCAGCACTCATCCTACACAAGCCAGCACCTTCCAACTGCGAAACTGCCACTTGCCTTCCCTGTATGGGGGAGCATGCTTGGCTTGCACATAGGGAAGACCAGAAAGACCCAGGAGTGAAGAGTGGGTGTTTGGGTCTCTGCATCTCCTTGCACCATAGCTGGGACACCCCTAGAGTATAATTCTACAGTCACTCTATAAGGTCCCACAGTGCTGAACTCATTGCCCAAAGCCATAACCCACTCACTGAAACTCTTTCCACGGGCTTTCTACTCTCTTGCATCCCCATCTCTTATTAGTGCTTCCAGGGCTAACTCTTTTTCATCTTTGAATCCTCCTCTCAGGAATACCTCAACCTAAGAGACAACAAGTAACCAGAATCTTGAAAGACACATAGAGTTCCCTGAACACAAGGTGAAAGAATATCCAAAAGAAAGCAATCTTTCAAATAGTGCTGGAAAAGAGAATTGAAGCCCTATTTCCTTCCTTTCGGGTGCCTTTTCTCTAATAGCAGTCAGATTTTGGTTTTGGTAGGGCCCTTCCAAAGTATTCCTAGAAAAGACAGTACAAGATTGGCTGATGCTCATGATGCCATTTCAGAGCCAGAAGCTGAATTCAGTGCAGGTAGACAGAAGGTCCTAAACCCCTGAAATAACACATTGCAAACCAACATGCTGTGCTCATAAATTTTTAGCTAAATAACTTCTTTGTGTCTTTTCCTTTTTGAAACATAACTCAGGCCCCTGGAATGTGGTGCTTAACCCTCACAAGGAAACCTGTACAAATGGTTCCTTGAAAGCCAGTATGTAGCCTGTTCATAAATTTTATGATGTGTGAAGCACATGTTCAAGGAAGTATTTATTAGTAAGACCATAAGTTAAATTAGGAAGAGTGGTTCATACCTTAAATATGCCATCATTTTCCATTCAGTTCATGTATTCAGACCCAAGCGTGAAACTTAAATTTGTTTTTAATGTATTCTCTTGACAAATGATTTACTCTAGTCAGATGTATTTTCTTTTGGCTCCCCTGATAGTTAGGTTTTGCAGTTGGTAGGAAATAGGAAAATGTTCTTAAATTACTCTTTCAAGGTTAAAGTTTTAATATTGTGTGCAGATATCACAGAATAATTTTCCCGCTAGAGTTAATGAAATAGAGTACTACTACTTCTCTCTGAAAATTGGCGTTTTATATTCAAGAGAGCATGATGATTTGGGAAACTGGCTAGTCACAGGACTATCTCTGAATGTTTGAGTGGTTCCTATTCAGTAATAGGTTCTGTGATAAGCTTTGTCCCTTGGTTTTGGATTTCTGCAAACCTCCTGCAAGGGCATTCCAAAATGAGAGCTATGGTTAAAAAAAAATTAGAAGTTCTACAGAACTTAAGAACTATTGCAACTGTATTCTTGACATTAACATTCTGAAAACTGTAGGTTATTTATAATGTGGTCTGTGCTATATATTTTATTGACAGGCTTGTTTCTTTACCAGAGTCTCTGATATGTGAATATGCTTAATTTTACATATTTAAAGAGTAACATTTATTACAAGAATCTAAATCTTTCCATAGTCCTAAAATTAAAAATAGTGGAGTTTTGTGTGTATGCATTATTTTATAATGGAAAAAAAATAACTCATATATAAATAAAAATTCTTGCAAAGGTGTTATAAAAAGTATACTCTCAAGAAAATAAAAAAAAATGCCATAAATATATATAGTATGTTCCTTAAACAGAGCTTTCTAAAATATACAAATAAGTCATAACACAAACCCAAAAGTTTTAAAAACAATTAGATCTTGTGAAAAAACTTTTAAATCTCTGTTTATTATATCTTACTATCACACAGTCATTGAAACTCTCTGAAAGGTGATACTGGCCTTAAATAAAACCAAAAAGGAATGGATCAGTGAAATACATTGGCATGAATTAAAGAAGCTAAAGTTAGCTGATTTTTAAATGTGCAGAGCTTTGGCTCATTTCACAAAAGGTAAACAGTGATGTTGTTGCAGGGTTATGCAATGAGCCCTATTCCTAATGTTTTCTCTGCATTTAAAATTCTGACAGGGAGCCAAGGTTTATCATTAAATGCCCATGCTCAAACAAGTTCAGACAAAGTGTTCCTCATTTAACTTGCCCTACTTTCTGTATTACCTAGTAGACTTCCTTTATAAAGGTAGGATAAGCTATGGACATTTAGACATAGGATTCAAAAATGCCTATGATGACAGAACTTCAATGTATCAAGAGTTTATGTACAATTTTTGAAATTACAGACCTGGGGACCTGTCACCTGGATTTGACCAGCTCTGCAAATCATTAGCTATGTGCCTTGGACATCTAGTTCCTTCGTTATAGCATGGAAATTCTGAAAGCATACACCCCATGTATTTGTTGTGGAGCTAAAAAAAAGTTTGTAAAACTTGTAGCAGTGGGATTGCTCTTAGAAAATATTCAGCAAATATTAATATTTTTATTGTTATTATGGGTCTACTCTGTGCCAGGCATTATGTTAGACACCTTGCATAATCTCATTGCATCGTCACAAAAGACCTACAAGATAAATATAATTGTCCCTAATTTACAAATTAAAAAACTGAAACTCAGAGAAGAGCCCAAAAAACTTGCTAGTAAGAAGAAGAACAATGAATAAAACCCATATTAGGACATCCAAGTTCTGCCCATGTCACCAGTCATATGTGTCAATTTAAATTTAAATTAATTAAAATTTAATAAGGTAAAAAATTAGTTTTTCAATTCCATTAGCTGGATATCAAGTCTCAACAGCCATTGGTTGCTAATAGCTATGGCACTGGATGGTGCAGATAATAGAATTCCATGAATTCAGAAAGTTCTAATGAACATCACTGTAATCTATACCAGTCTGTCTAGACTGACTTACAATATCAAAAAATGTGTTTTCTAAAAATTATAGTAAATTTTTGTTAATAAGTTACAAAACCTTGGTGATAAAGACGATGCATTTGTTATAGATACACATACAGACAGTAGCTAATTCCATCCAACAGGCTGCATAAGAATGGAAAACATGTATTTGCACAGATTAGCACCGTGCCAGAATACTAGAAAAACTCTCAGTGGTAGTTTAGGCAAATTTTTACCCAATGACAAAAACTAATGGTGATGGAAAATCTAAAGCCAGTATGAAAATGCCAAATGATTCTCTGACATTCATCCAGCTCTAGTACTATGTGGATCCCTAATTTTCTTCTGAGACTCACTAAGATAAAAATGTTCTCACATTTTCTTTTACATTTCTGAATATAGTCTGTATAGAAATTAACTTTAGAAGGAAGATAGTGACTGGTTATCTACTTCCATAACACTGATATTTTCCCCAGGAAATTTTTCTCCTAGCTGGAAACCAAATGACCTTCCTAGACGGGCAGTCAATATGTAATACACATGACATTTATCATCTTCTTTTTGCAGATCATTTTGATTGACATCAGGTATTACAATATAGGACTTAAAATGCAATGAGTAAATGGGAGTGGTAAAGCAAACAGCCACATAATTTAATATTTAAAACAAAGCCAAGTAGATTCCTCCTTTGAACAGAGTCTCTTTCATATAAAGCCAACTCTGTTTGACTTTAGAAGAAGAAATACTTGAGACATGAAGAAACAGAACTGAGTAACATCATGCATGTAAAAGAATAGATGGCATTATAGAGTTTTAGATAAAGATCAGAAGACCTGATACCTCTTAAACCTTCATCAACTATGGTATATATTCTATTGTGTTTTTTATTTATATATTTTTGTTGGTACATTATAATGGTGGTATCTGTTCTTACATTCTCATATATACACACAGCATAACAATATAATCTGGTCAATTTAAATCATCAGTGGCTCTCTTTTCTTTTCCTCATCCTTTCCCCTGAACTCCTTTCCTCTACCTCTACTGGTCATACTGTGTTTTAATTGTTAGCTTTCATGTCTGATTCTCCCATAGACTGTGAGCTCCTTAAAACCTACTGCCTATCCATAGTTGATTGTGACATGGTAAAATGTTGGATTTATTGAAAAGATAAGTGAACAAATAATTATTGGGTAGCTAATATGCTCAAGAAATGCCATCCTACTCTCAAAAAAAAAAAAACAATTAAGATAATTATCCTGAAACCTCCATACCTCATGGTTTCTACTGCCTCATCCAACCTTCTCTGGTCTAATGCAACATGGCCCATGCTTTCCTTTGCCAAGGTGACTTGGTTACTATTTTGGTTAGTCCCACAGAGAGTAAAGAGTTAAAGTGAAAAATTAGGAAACAGTAACTAGACATCTCTTTGACTTGCTAAGATGATATAGTAAGTCACTTGAGCCTTTAGAATCTCTTCAATACTAAAGAGAATTAATGCATCTGCCAGGTAAGCTTAGTTTGGAATTTAGATCTTGAAAATTCTATTTCATTATGCAAGCTTTCATGATCAACAACCTAGAAACATTGGCAATATATGCATTAATCACTTAATTTGGACTTCCTGAATAAACTCACCTACTTACTCCTGCAAATGTCCTCATGCAGCTAACTGGTAGAAGAACAAGAAGAAGTGGCTCAATAGCCGCCCATATCTTTGCACTACTGAAGCTACTGATTCCTAAAGGAACTCCTACTTCTGAAGAGCCAGCCATGATGACACCAAAGAGAAAATGATTCATAATTCACAAGTACAAGTGGCACTGACCCATTCTTCATTCTTAAACTGAGGGCTCTAGGGTTGGTTTCCATAATGTAGTATATTCCTCAGTTAGAAAAGGGAGTGCTGCCCAGGATAATATTGAGATCATATGTTCTCATTCTATCACTTGTTAGGAAGGTTTGCCTTTCTAAGGCAATTTCCTTCCCAAGAAAGGAAGAAATGAAATGGATTAACTAGCATTTGGTCCTTCCTGAATCAGTTGTTAGTATCTGAGTTGTTTCCCTTGGAAAAATTATATTTCCTCAGTGCTCCATTTCCTTTGGCAAAGCCTAGTTTGCAAATCAAATACTGTTTACATTTGTTTTTCATTATATTTTCTCAGGTCAACATTTTGATAAGCATTTAATCATCAGGAAGGAGAGGGTTAAGGAAAGGCATTTGACTTTTATATCCTGCATATCACCTCCAAAGCCATCTATGCCTCCCAGGAACACACCTTCATCTTTCCTTCACTATGACCAACTCTCACTGACTCCAAAGAACAACATGATCCCAGAGACAGTCTTATAGCTTTTAATCAGGTGAAATAAGAGAAAGAAAGGACTGTACCTACCCTCCTAACAGAATAAGCATACGCTGTTCTAGTCCACCATTCTGATTTTATCATCCATTTGGAGTTAAGAAATAGAACTTAGCTGGTAACACTCAGAGTGTCTCAGAGTCACTTCTAAGCAGTATCCTGGAAGGGAATTTCTAAGAACATAGTTAAACAACATTCCCTCAATAAATGGATTATGCTGAATACTGATTATGTGCCAGACACAGTTGTAGAAGAGGCATATCATAGAATGGCATGGCTCCCAGGAAGCTAGGCCTGGTGACAGGCATTTCTGGTATAACTAGCATTTAGTAATCTCCATGATCAATGGAAGATCAACTCTAGTGACCTAGTCCCTTCTCTAAGGTTCCTGTCTTATATGAAACCAATGTAATCCCATATGATTTTGTTTTCTTAATTCACAGAATGTCAATACTGGGGTTCAGAGCTCCAGCTACCTACTCTAAGTTTTGAAGATGTTTTAAAAAATGATGAACATGCATACAAGTGGCTCTCCAGCCTCAAGAAAGTAGGCATTGTGCGACTCACCGGAGCATCTAACAAGCGAGGAGAAGTAACAAAACTTGGGAAAAGGATTGGTTTCCTCTATCTCACATTTTATGGGTGAGTTACCAAATGTTTTGTATTCT
Organism: Urocitellus parryii; assembly: GCF_045843805.1. Classification (NCBI taxonomy): domain Eukaryota; kingdom Metazoa; phylum Chordata; class Mammalia; order Rodentia; family Sciuridae; genus Urocitellus; species Urocitellus parryii. The sequence goes on along the minus strand of NC_135534.1, from coordinate 37,740,163 downwards.
GCCATCACAAAGACAGTTTGATATATTTTCCAAAGTGGGTACTCGTTTGGTTGAATATACAGTAATGTCCGTGATGTCTTAGGAAGTCACATGGAAAGAAGAGTCTAAAAGAAGGATTTCTCTGAGAATGACTAGAATTTTTAAAGAGCCCCAAAGCTCAAAGACCTCAAGTAACAAAGACATCAGGCTAGTTACAGGTAGTGTATTACTCAAGCTGCCGTAACAAAATACCACAGACTGGGTGATGTAAACAACAGTAATTAATTTTTCTCACAGCAACTGGAAGTCCAAGATCAAGGTAGTAACTGACTAGCTTAGTTTATGGTAGGGCTTCTTTTACTGGTTTTCAGCTGATTCTCTTGTTTATCTCCATGCAGCCTTTCCTCTGTGTATAGCATATTCCTACTGTTCCTTCCTCTTCTTATGTAGACAACAAGTCTTATTGGATTAGGTACTACCCATAAAATCTTATTTAAACTTAATTACCTTGTTCAAGGCCCTATCTCCAAATACATTGGATGTTTGGGTTCCACAGATGAATCTGGAGGACACAATTCAATTCAAAACAGGTAGGATGAAAGATTATGTTTCTCTAAGACTTTTAAAAAGCACTCAACTTCATAAATGTTAAAGTTGATTAAAGTTCTACCTCTCAAGAGTTGGCACAAAATAACGTTGGATCCTAGGGAATTGAAACCAGCCACCAGATGTTGTAAAAAGATAAAATTAACATCCAGAAAATTGAGCCTATGTGCTTTAGTATAACAGGAAATATAATTAATTTTAACCTTGGAATAGGAAGCTATTTTCATAAGAATTTCCTACAAAGTAACATTGATTACGACATATCTGAAAGACGGGGGAGTGGGTATAACTGAATTTCTAAAGGTTAGGGTGAGCACCTCATGCAAGATGGATACCATTATTTTTGGACTCAGAGCATTGGAAGTAGGAGAGACCTTCAAAATCCAAAGGTCGAAAACTGGTAGCACACAAGCTATATTCAGATATGTTTGGTTTGGCGCACATGATGTTGAAAGAAAATGGAATTAGTTGTCAACACTTAAAAACTGGAAGTCTTTAAATTTATCTGGATTTGCCTTTTTCTTGAAAAATCAAATCTAGCAACAACTGAGCCCACAAGCCAGCATACGACCAGTCTGCTGGATACAAGTAGAGGCTGTGCCTGGAAGAGTTTGCCAAACACCACCCCATCCCAGGACTTAAGGGCCTTGCTAGCTTTTGAATTTGCCACCCCAACCTAGAGTAAGACATTGTTTTAGATTAAAAAAAAAGTATCAGAAAAATTTAATCAACTTCCTTTAATAAATTATGCAAGTTTATTAAAGGCAGAACACTCTATCTACCATGTTGAGACTTGAACAACCTAGTCTCCATCTCCTTCCTAAGAATTTGTTTATGCCATTAGTATATTTACATCATATAAAATTTTTTTGCATCCCCTCCATCTGCAAGAATTTGGGCTGCCATAAAAATTACATCACTAAAAACAAAGGAAATAGGAGAAATATACTTGAAATCATTAAGAACTTAAGATGTATTATTTCTCTAATTCTTACAAGATCTCTGAAATAGATATTACCCACCAATTCACTGGTAAGGAATCTGGAACCCAAAGAATTTATTTGTAACCCAAGTAATAATGAAGGAATGAAGAAGTGTAAATTTGGGCTTTCCTCTTCATGTTTCCAATGTTAATATATATAAAGAATATACATGGGAAAGGTGTATTTGGTCACTATGATTAAACAAAACACTTCAAAATAAATTTATTTCATTTAGTTTTTATTTGCTAATAACACTTTTTGATATATTCCAACACATTGCACAATTTCATAACCATGAGCAAATTCAGGGGCTCTTTTCTGAAGTTCCCTAACTCCACCCGTCCATCCACCCATCTCACTAGAGCTCAGAATCTTAGTCCTGATTTATGATTTGTCTTTTGTTTTGTTTTGTTTCTACAGGTCCTATAAAAGGACTGAATAACTTGGCCACTATCTAATATTGTGAAACTTATTTGGAATAAATACTAAAGGTCTGTTGTCAAAACAAATCAGACCTCCTACTACTATTCCATTCCCTATATCCAGGGCTTTCCCATCTAACCAACAACGTTGATCTGCCCCATCTCACCTTCCACAGATGATCAGATTTCTTCTCAGAATCTCAAACAATACACAAGCAAAGAAATGCCTTTCTTGCCATATGACCCCTAATCCACCAAGGATTACCAAAATCAATCAATCAATCTCTCTCTCTCTCTCTCTCTCTCTCTCTCTCTCTCTCTCTCCTATTTTTCTCTTTCGCAATTTTTAATCCTCTACCTCAAGAACTTAGAAAAGAGTTATGTTGTTACTGCTGTTGTTTTGTTTGCTTTTTTTTTTTTTTTTGCTGTTGTTAAGAGAATGAAGTATGTGAATATTTTCTCCAAAGTCATCCCTTTTTTCTTGTCCTCTTCACAGTAATGTGGCAAAGTGATATTGAGATTTGGGTAATATGAGATTTAAAAGAATATCAAGGAATATCCCTTAGCATGCTAATGTCCCTTAATATTCTGAATTAGCTAAAAGAGGGAGTCTCAACCAGGACTGAATATTGGAATAACCAGTTTTTAAAATTCACACATCTGGGTCCTATCTCCAAAGATTTTTTTTAACAGGGCTGATATTTGATCTAAGTAAATCTGATTTGATTTAAAAACCCAGCAGATGAACCACGAGCAATGGCATGTGCCTTTAATCTCAGATACTCAGGAGGCTGAGGCACAAGGATCACAAGTTCAAGACCAGCCTGAGCAACTTAGTGAGACCCTGTCTCAAAACAAAAAGTAAAAAAGGGGTCTAGGAATGTAACTCAGAGGTTTAGTGCCCTGGATTCAATATCCGGTGATGAAAACAAAAACAAAAACAACTCATCAAGTGATTCTGCAAAGTTGAAAACCTCCAATTGAAAGGAAGGGTTACTTCAAGACAGGCAGGTCTCAATTGCAATAGAAGTTGGGTGTTTTACATTTTCTGAACTCTCAACTCCATGCACTAAATAACATGGATCAAGTTCTTCTTTCTATGTTGGTTAGTTATGTCTGGGCATGGCTTATCTTTATAACAGAATTGACACCTGCTTTAAACAAGGTCACTATCGTTCAGATATTTGTTTCTATATTGTAAATTGTCATACTCTTGTTTGAAAAGCAACTGGCTGATGAGTGAGTGAATGGAATAAATAAATGAAGACAATAAATAATGCAGAAGAGGGACTATCAAATATAGAAGAGGATTAGAGAAAGGAAAGTAAGAGCAAGTTAAATGTAAACTTTGCTTTTCATGGAAATTTGTCAAGGAACTTTGTGAGGGTTCTTGCTTAGATGCCAAAAACAATAGTAGCTTATTGTAGGTGTCAATTTCACATGCCTCCCTAGGGAAATGAATACCCATCTTGCACTTTTCCATTCAAATAGCTACTAGTTGGGGCTGGGGTTGTGACTCAGTGGTGGAGTGCTCCCCTAGCACGTGTGAGTGAGGCCCGAGGTTCTACCCTCAGCATCACATAAAAATAAATAAATAAAATAAAGATATTGTGTCCAACTAAAAAATAAATATTTTTTAAAAATCAGCTACTAGTTTGGAGAATTTTAAAAGCATGGGTCCAAAATGAGAAATGAGAATAGCTATTTTTAGTTCTTGGCTGTCATCTCAATTGTTAAATGTTTGATTGGAAGAAAAAACAAATGTGATTCCAGAATTTCACGTAGTCTTCACATAAAGGAGGCAAGAAATAAGTGTTTCATGAATAAATGCATTTCTAGATATTTTTAAAGAACTATAAAAAAGCAGATGAATACAATAATTATTAGAGCATTTCATAATCATAAACTTATGTTCAACTAGATCAAAATGGTAATAGATTAAGGAAAAAAAGCACACGTCATTTTCCACATCTGCGTTTTCTCAGATGCTTGTCATTATTTTGTCATCACATCATCTAGGCAATATTTTTTTCTTCATGCAACCATGTGAAATTCTTAGTAACCCTAATGCCTTGATGATGAAAGCTTTCCCGGAATAGAAGTAAAGAGCTAGTAAAGAAAATTCCACTCTCAATTTTGTTAAATATTGATCAGGAGAGTAGTATGTAAAAAAAAAAAAAAAAAGTTTACCTTTTTAGAAGAATTTAAACCTTTGGTTTGCAGTAATGTAGTTTTTACAAAGTGGAGTAAAAATTCTCATCCCATTTCTTCCCCTTCCCACTTAAAAAAATGATAACAATAACTTTCGGAAACCCTTTTGGGAAAGGTGATATTGGTGAAAAAAAAACTATCTGAATTTTGTAACATGATTTAACCCAATAAGTAGTCACCATAAGCTATCTTCTATCTGTATACTGATATCTTCAATAACTACATCAAGAATATTTTCAAGTATGCATCCTACAAATTAAACGTTCCCCCCCACACACTAAAAACAAAACAAAACATAAAAACCACACTACAATTGCTCTCATAAAGAAATTTTTAAAATACTTTGTGTTTGGGATTTTGTTCTAAAATAGGCCTGAGTCTGGAAATAGTGGTCTAATCCAGATCATGTCTTTAGTATTAACTCAATGCAAGGGGAGTTATCTGTCATGAAATTTTAGTGAAAAGGGAATGCATGTATGCTGAGATACTGAAAATTTCCATTGGGGCAAAACAATAAAAATTCTTTTCTTAACATTGTTGACCTAAGTCCTCAGTTCAAAAATCAACCTTACCAGCAACTCAAAATGACTCTTCTTCATCAAAAAGTCAAGTGGAAGAAAATCACCTTTCAACCTTAGCTAGAAAAACTGTTTTCTTCCTAGAATTGGACTCAGAAGTTCAGATTTGCTTTTTTTTTTTTTTCTAAGAATGTATAATTGGCTGGTGCAAGCAATTTGCATTGTCAATACATGGTTAAGCACAGAGCTTGAGTGCTGAGAATAATGAAGTGGAAAATGAAAATGTTCCTTCTAAAATGTTAACTTTAAGAATCACATGAAGAGGGCAAGAGACAGTAACAAAAGGGGGTAAAAGAAAGTAAACATACAGATCTTGGTAACTGTCAAAATTTTATCTTGTGGAGCATTACACAGAAACTGGACAATGGCTGAATAACATTACTTATAAGGCCACAAGCTGTTGTAGAAAAATATAAATAAATACTTTAGAACACGTCTTTCCAAAAATTTGGGAAAGAATTGAGGACTGAACAGCCCACAGCATCTGCATTGCATTACTACCCAGAGAGCTGTCCGCAGAACCAACAGGGAAACAAGTTTAATCATGGCTTTACTGAAAGCTATTTGTAGGTGAGAAGTGGACTTAAGCTCTTCATGTAATTTCCCAGATCTCTCTGATCCTCTTCCACTGAGGACTCTCCTCTTTCTAAGGGAGTGTTTTAATACCTGTCTTGCCCTTTGAGGCCCTCGGAGGAAAGTTTGCTGGGAAATGTGACCACGGCTGCCCAGTTTTGCATCTGTGTGAGTGCCTTGAGCATCCTTCATCAGATGAATTTTTTAAAAGTCAACAAAAATGTTTCTAGTGGGCTGTTTGTCAACTAGCACAGCCAGACCAGTTACAAATTAACAATATTGAAATTGTCCCTGGGGAGGACAAGGATATAGGCTTTCCAGCATCTACTGGATTTTTGCTAGCCTTTCTGAAAGATGTTTGAAAGCCAGCCCAGCAGCATTTTACACATTAGGCTGTATTAGAGATCAAGGATGTCTAAGTGAAAAAGATTCTTAGTCCTTGGCCCATGGCCCTTAGAAATTGCTCCCACCATTAGCACTGCCTCCAAATCAACTGAAATAGCTTCTTGCTTGTTATACATGTTACCAGAAAATATTTGTGAAGAGAGGGGATAGAACGGGAAAAGAAAACCCAAGTTTACCCATTTTGTTGAATTTTCTAGCCAAGAAATTGCTTGAGAAAACCACGAAGCCCTCTTGAATAAAAATGGCCTGAGGGTTATGGGAAAAAAAAAAAAAAAAAAAAAAAAAACTTCGAAGCAATTCAGACTTGGGAAGAAAACAAAGGAGGCTTGTCTGAGTTCTGAATTTGGTTGCAGTCCTACCCAGCTTTGTGAAAAGTTTATACTGGGACATCTGAATGACTTGGTTTAAATATAGTACTGAAATATACTGTGTGAGTAGTGTTTATTGTACCATAGTGTTTGAGTAGAGGGGAAATCTTTAAAACACGTGTTCTAGTAAGTATTAGGGTTTCTTAAGCAGAGTAACAAGCCATGTTCTTATAGCCATCATGAACCCCAGTTTACGTTATCAGCCAAGAGCCAGTCTCTGGGGGTTCCCTTCATGGGGTTAAGTTTCACAGTAATTAATGCAGCTGCCAACAAAACCACTTAAGTATGAAGTCATCTCATGAATGGGAGGAAAAATAATTTCTGTCCCATACTACTCTGGAAATCACTTATGGAGGTTTTTGAGACAATTGTTATGGTATAGATGTGAGGTATCCGCCAGAAGCTCATGTGTGAGACAAGGCAAGAGATTTAGAGGTGAAATTTAGGGTTATGAGAGCCTAATTAATGCATAAATCCAATGATAGGAATTAACAGAGTGTTAACTGTAGGCAGGTAGGAAGTGGCTGGAGGAGGTGGGTCATTGAGGGCATGCCTTTGGGGTATGTATTTTGTCCATGGTGAGGGGAGTCTCTCTGCTTCCTGGTGCGATGTCCTGAGATGTTTTCCTGTGCCACACACTTCCACATGATGCTCCATCTCAGACCCCAAGCAATGGAATTGGCCATCTAAGGACTGAGGCCTCTGAAACTGTGAGCCACAAAATAAACTTTTCCTCCTGCAATTGTTGTTGGCAGGTCTTTTGGTCACAGCAGTGGAAAAAGCTGACTAATACAGTAACCTATTGAGGCAGTTCTTCTCCAGAAGTCCGCTCTGGCTCCCATTATCTCCTTGATTTATATTCTGTGCAGCCAGGACAGGCCACTGTCTTTGGAATGGGAGAAATAATTTTCCATTAAGCACCTTTTCTCTACTAAGTATCAAGCTCAGCTCTTTCTTTATAGTCATTATCTTGAATCTTCAATTCTTTTAAGAATCATTATTCCCTTGCTGAGAAGCAGATTTTTCATTTGAATCCATCCCATTTATTGATTCTTGATTTTACTTCTTGTGCTTTAGGAGTCTGGTTAAGGAAGTCAAATCCTAAGCTGACGTGGTAAAGATTTGGGCCTAATTTTTTCTTCTATTAGGCGCCTAAGTCTTTGATCCACTTTGAGTTCATTTTTGTGAGGGTGAGAGATAGAGGTTTAATTTCACTTTGCTATGGATTTCCAGTTTTACTAGCACCATTTGTTGAATAGGGTCTTTTCTCCAGTGAATGTTTTTGACACCCTTGTCTAGTATGAGATAACCGTATTTCTGTGGATTTGTCTCTTTGTCCTCTTTGCCCTCTATTTGTACCTCTATTGGTCTACAAGTCAATTTTGGTGCCAATACCATGCTATTTTTGTTACTATAGCTCTGTAGTATAGTTTAAAGTCTGGTATTGTGATGCCTCCTGCTTCACTACTTTTGCTAAGAATTGCTTTAACTATTTTGAGTCTCTTTTTTTCCAAGTAAATTACATGAATACTTTTTCTATTTCTATGAAGAATGTCATTGGGATTTTAATAGGAATTGCATTAAATCTGTATAATGCTTTTGGTAGTATGGCCATTTTGACAATATTAATTCTGCCTATCCAGGAGCATGGGAGATCTTTCCATCTTCTGAGGTTTTCTTCAATTTCTTTCTTTAGTTTTCACTGCAGAGGTCTTTCACCTCTTTTGTTAGATTGATTCCTGAGGTGTTTTGTTTTGGTTTTTGACGCTACTGTGAATGAAGTAGTTTTCCTAATTTCTCTTTCAGTGGTTTCATGGCTGATGTATAGTAATGCATTTGATTTATGGGTGTTGATTTTATATCCTGCTACTTTGTGAGAAGAGAGCCTACAGTTTGGGAAAAAATATTTACCACATTCACCTCCAATAAAGCATTAATCTCTAGGATATATAAAGAACTCAAAAAAACTTAACATCAAAAAACTCAAATAACTCAATCAAAAAATGGGCTAAGGAAATGAACAAGCACTTCACAGAAGAAGAAATACAATTGATCAACAAATATATGAAAACGTGTTCAACATCTCTAGCAATTAGAGAAAAGCAAACCATCTCACTCCTGTCAGAATGGCAATCATCAAAAATACAGGCAACACTAAATGTTGTCAAGGATGTGGTGAAAATGGTACACTCATACATTGCTAGTAGAACTGCAAATTGGTTCAACCATTATGGAAAACAGTATGGAGGAGACTCCTCAGAAAACTGGGAATGGAATCACCATATGATCCAGCTATCCCACTCCTTGGTTTATACCCAAAGGACTTTAAATCAGCATACTATAGTAATGTAGCCACATCAATGTTTATAGCAGCTCAATTCACAATAGCTAGACTATGGAACCAACCTAGGTGTCCCTCAATAGATGAATGGATAAAGAAAATGTGGTATATATACTCAATGGAATATTACTCAGCTTTAAAGAAGAGTGAATTATGGCATTTACCAGTAAATGGTTGGAGTTGGAGAATATCATGCTAAGCAAAATAAGCCAATCCCACAAAACCAAGGCCAAATGTTTTCTCTAATATGTGGATGCTAATTCACAATAAGGCAGGGGGAACTAGGGAAGAATAGAGTCACCTTAGAGGGAAGTGATGGGAGGGAAGGAGAGGGGATGTGGGGATAGGAAAGATATTAGAATGAAACAGACATTATTTACTGTGTGTATATATGTGACTGCATGACCAATATGATTCTGCAACATGTACACTCAGAAAAAATGGGAAATTATATCCCATTTTATGTATGATATATCAAAGAGCATAAATGCATTCTACTGTCATATATCACTAATTAAAACAAATTTAAAAACTTAAATCAAAAAAAGAAAGAATCATTATTTCCTTTTTATCATGAGGCAGAAGAATCAGGCAAACCTGATTATATCCTAGGGTTACATGACTCAACAGGCTGAAGTCTTTCCCTTATGTGTGTGTCTACATTACTCTCTTAGCAAATTTCAAGTATACACTATTATTAACTATATTTTAAGAATATTAACTATAGTCACCATGTTTTACATAAGGTCTTTAATATTAATAAGAGAAGGTTTGTGCTTTTTAACTAGTATTTCTCCTTTTCTTCCACCTCTAATTCAAGGTAAACACCATTCTATTCTCTATTACTATGACTTCTATTGGCAAAATGTAATATAGTACAGGGAAAATCACACAACACAAATGCATAGCTTAACTATTATAAGGCAGACACTCTTTTTTTATTTACTTATATATGCCAGTGGAATGCATTACAATTCTTATTACACATAGAGAGCACAGTTTTTCATATGTCTGGTTGTATACATAGTATATTCACACCAATTTGTGTCTACATATCTGTACTTTGGATAATAATGATCATCACATTCCACCATCATTAATTACCCCATGCCCCCCCCTTCCCATCTAACCCCTCTGCCTTATCTAGAGTTCGTCTATTCCTCCCATGCTGCCCCTCCTTACCCCACTATGAATCAGCCTCCTTATATCAGAGAAAATATTCGGCATTTGGTTTTTTGGGAATGGCTAACCTCAATTAGCATTATCTTCTCTAACTCCATCCATCTACCTACAAAGGGCAAACACCACCCAGATCAAGAAATGGAACATTGCCAGCCATCCCCAAACCCATCCATCTGTCCCTACCAAAACCAAACTTTATTTCTCTTCAAATGTAATGACTTTCCTGAATTTTGTGGTATATCACACCTTCCTGTCCTAATTTAGAGTATTATCACCCACATGTGCATCTCGCAGCACTACAGTTTAGTTTCCCTACTTCGTAATTTTTGTATCTTTTTGAACCCTTATAACTTGTTTAAGTAAATATGTTTACTGCTCAGCAGAAATCCTGTGTCAATTAATCTGTATTTATTTTGATTGTCTAAAGCCCATTCTCTTGCAAATTTCTCAGGAAGTTCTCATGGGAACAGCATTCCCTGACTCCTTACATGTTGACAGCAGTTTAAGGTCTGTCTTTATACTTGAAATTGGACTTGGCTAAATATAGAACTCTTGACTCACAGGGTCTTATGTCGGTATGGTTTATTGGTAATCTAATTTTCTTTTCCTTTTGAGTAATTTGACATTTTTACCTGGATGATGAATAGATTTTTTTTTTCTTTAAAGTGTATTTATCTTACAGACTATGTCTTTTTGATCGCTCTTAGGCAATTTATTTGTGCAGCTTCAATTTTTTTTTTAATTTCAAGAAACTTTTCTTGAATCGTAGTTTTCAGCATTTGTCCTCTTTTTAGTTATTGTTCTGTTCTTTTCGAGAACCCCTACTATGAATATATTAAGTCATCTCCTTTGCCTGTCCTCTTGTTACTTTTTCTCAGATCCATTTTATCTCTCTCTTTTTTTTTTATTTAAAATCTTCTCTCTTTTATCTCCTGGTTAAAAAGGGGCATTTGTACTAAAAAATCCTAGGCTGGAGACCTGACTTTGGAGGTCCCAGTAGCCCAGATTTTGCCATCTACCACCATGAGAGACCAATCAGACAGACAAAAGTGGTGGTGAAGAAAGAAAGGAATTTATTTAGTGTGGCCACAATGGGAAGAAACAGGAGAACCAGCATTCTAAGCCCTGTCTTTGGAGTCCTGACAAAAGCTTCAGGATTGCATAGGGGAAGGACAAAAGCAGGGGGCAAGAAATATGCATAGTCCAGGAGTCGTGGTCACACTGTCGTCTGGTTGATCATTATCTGAGGTCTGATTCTATGAGAGCCTGTTGGCACCCGGGAAATTATTATTGCTTGAGGATGTTTCCTGTAATGAAATGAGTGCTCCCACTCTGTGTTCGTCAGCTTTTCATCCCTGTGACCAAAACACCCCATCAAAATAACTTAGAGGAGAGAGAATTCATTTTAGCTCACAGTGTTAGAGGTTCAATTCATGGTGGACCAACTCCTTAGCTCTGGGCCCATGATGAGCCAGAACATCATGAAGGAAGGGTGGGATGGAAGAAAGCTGTTCCACTGTCCAGGAAGTAGAGACAGGCTGCTGGGAAGGGGCTGCTGGGAAAAACAACCCTACCAGGGCACATCTGCAGGGACCCAACTCCTCCAGCCATGCCCTACTTGCCTACAGTTACCACACAGTCAATCCTTTTATACTAGGACAGACTGAATAGGTTACAGCTCTCACAACCCAATCATTTTTACCTCCAAACATTCTTGCATTAACCCAGGAATGTTTATGGGACATCTCACATCCAAACTATAACAAGTTTAGGAGGGGGAGAGAGCAGCCTTGTTTTCATCATAAGGTGTAAGACCAAAGGGCTTGATATTCCCAAAATTTGAGATAAACTGGGAAGTATCTAGAAGAAGAACAAGTTAGAAAGGCAAAAATGGAGTTAGTTAGGACAACATCTGGATCCTCTTTCAGCCTTACCTATAATGCTTATTTGATCATACATTCCTTCTTGTTTAGTCTTTGTTTGTTTAATGATTCTTTTCTTTCCTGACTTATCACCCTAAATTTAAGTCTTTACTTCTGATGTATGTTATTCTTCATATACTGTAATATTTCATTAAGGACTTTTGAATTCATTAGAAGTAGTGATAAGTAGAAAATAGAAATTGGAAAACTAAAATATTTATCATCTTCTGAGGTGTATGGCCTTGTGACAGATACTGTCAGTAAATATGCTATTTTGTTACTTATTTGTTTTATTCTTAAAATATTTTTTTTAATTTTAAGGTTTAATTACATTTGATTGTTAATTTTACATGAAATTAGTTTTCTTTTTTTTTTTACTATTAAAGGCAGATATGATTCAGAAACTTTTTTAAACCTATGATTTTAAGCTCTTTTTCAAAACTATAGCTGATAACTTTCTGAGACCTGATTTTCTCTCCTTCATGTTTATCTGGCCCTTCTTTTTGTTTCATATTTATTGACAATGCATTTATCAGTATGGAGGGTTTTTGGTTTTTTCCCTCAGAAAAAAAAAAAAAGACTTACTATGAAAAAAATATTTGTTTGGTTAGTTTCTAGAATTCATAAGGCCCAGATTATACTGATCTCTAACCCTGGACCTCCCGTACTCAGCTATAACGGAATGTAGACATCCTCCCCACCCCACCCCAATGCATTTACTTACCATCCTCAAATTGCTCTACTGAACTTACTAGTGAACATCTGTGAGTGATTTGAGAATGTTTTAGATATGTCATGTACCCAGTGCTTCCTTCTGTTTCTTTTTGTATCGTTGCTGATCTCACTTCAGTCTTGTGACTTTGGAAGGTTTATATCTATCCACTTTAATTTTGGGGTTATGGGAGTATCTTGTCACCAAATTTTGGTTTAGATATTGTTCATGAGTTTTTAATTTTTCATTCCAAATATTCTGCAGGAGGAATTCAGAGAGATGTAAAAAATTATATCACTCCCATAACCCCAGAATCCCCCTTCTATACATCAAACCTTTGTTTCATGAAGATTTCAACATTCATTTAATGGGTTGATTAAGAGCAACACTAAATATCAGAAAGGTTATTTTTGTGTTTGTACCTTTTATTTGAGGATACTAACTCTCAGCCTAAAATTGTATAAAGTCTTTATTTTTCAGATATGAATCAATGTAAAATATTATCTCTAATATAAATAGAACTGGAACCTTTTAAAACAGGACTCTAGAAATTTTGCCATGTACTGATATAAAAACAACAACAACAAAAATCTAAAATACTTCCTTAGAATGAAGACAATAACAATTATTGATATAAAAAATTATTTTTGACTTCCATATACTCAAAATATAACATTGACTAAGCTTATAGTTTTAAAATAATGTAAAAAAATGCAATTTACAATTATAGCATGCATGTCTTCAATCAACACATTTTGGCAGTGGGTTAAATACTACCAGATAAAGAAAATGTTTGAACCCAATTCCCTAAAGTAATGAGATGTTTTGTAAGATTTTATAGCACAACAAGGGAACCAGAAATTTGAACAGAAGCCAAGAATAGTCATAGAGCAAACCCTGACCACACACTATTGGATTTCTCTCATTTGCTCTCAGAGGCAGTGGGCCTTCCTACTTTTTATTTCTCCTGTCAAGGTAAAGCTACTCCATCTTCAGAACTCCATTTATTATTTATTTCTTCATTCATATGACACTTGGTTCTTTTGCTTGGGAAGATAAATCACATCAATTTGTCTTCCAAATAGATTTCCAAGTAATTTTTGGATAGTGCAATCACTGTGTCTTCTATTTCTGGATCCCCAGTTTCTAGCTCATTGTAGGTATATAATACATGATAATGGAAAAATAGATACCTGGAGCTCTGGTGAGTGATTGACTCTATCTTGTAGTTCAGATGTGAATGTTACAACTATAGTCTGCAATATAATATTTCTTTCCACATGTAGCTTTAAAATTCTTTTTAAAACTTTAGCTAGAGAATCATCCATTTTGAACTTTAAAAATAGCATATGGGCATTTTGTTTTGGATCCAATGGAATAACAATGTTCAAAATAAGGAATCTTGCATAATCTGATAAGAGTTTGCAGTAGGTTCATTGGAGGTTGTGATTGCTGGTAATAATAAATCCAGGTTTGAACACATAGAGCATCTTGTCACATAAAATTTATTACAAAAAAGTTTACAAATTAATTCGACATCATTTTCCAAGTGCAAATCATAACCATAAGACTGTAAAAATCTATCACCAAAGATAAAAGAAAAAATCCAGTAAAAACAATATTAAAATATTCCATAAGCACTGAAGAATTCAAATTTGTCCCAAAACATTATTGATATCATGAATATCTATCACCAGACATCTGTGTTTGGGTAAATCTAGTAGATTAGCATTCAAGACAACCCAACAACATATTCTCTAAAAATCAATAAAGTACAAGAGGTTTTAATAGAATTCTTGAAGAAAGAAATATCACTATTCAAAAACAAAAGCAAATGTTCTAATAAAATGTTGTGAATGACAAGAACCACTCAGGCATCTTAAGTTAAAGCAGGAATACTTGCAAATAAAACATGCAATTACCACATTAGCACAATAGCAACCAAGTCTATACCACTGGATTATGATATCATACTTGAGTTGTCTCTTCAGTTTTAAAACTGCTCTAACAATGGCAATTCTAGGTCATCTTCTTGGGTTCTTGCTTTACCTAGAACAACATTAGAAAGTGCTGGGGAGTGATATTGGCCAAAGTATATTATTTACATTTTATGCATGTACAAATACATAACAACAAATTTCATCATTATGTACAACTCTAATGTACCAATTAAAGAGTGGGGGGAAAAGGGCTAGGGATATAGCTCAGTTGGTAGAGTGCTTGCCTTATATGCACAAGGCCTTGGATTCAATCCTCAGCACCATAAAAAAGTGGGGAAAAAAAATTAGAATCTGTATCTAATGAGAAGCTCATGTATATGTGCATCATCTTATTAAGACCCCACAAGAAGGCTTTAAAAATAATTTCTACACAGGTCAATGCATCATGTGTGTTTACTTTGTATTTTTCCTGAATTTTCTTGGAGATTTAGATTTGGGATACATAAGTGAAAACTTAAGAGTCACAGACAATCGACATCATACTGTTTGCCATGATTAATTTCTATAAGGATAAAGAAAGGAAGACTGGATGACATTTTAAGAGGTTTTCCAAACTCATGCTATAACCATTAGAATGTTTTATGGTTGGAATTGGTGAGCTCCCCTCCTAGGATGTATCAGATTGTGTGAGCACAGACTTTTGGGCTACACATCTCCTACTATGCCTAAGACACTCTAGTACTGGAAAATACTTATCATCTCCTAACTATTATCTAAGGAGGCCAGGGAAGTTCTGATGAAGCCAAGTCCCAAGCCTCATCCCTGCAGAAGCCAATTAAAGTCAACAAAGAAAATATCTGTTCTCTGTCTGAAGTCTGAGCCCTGAATCTCAGCCAGCTCTTAGCTATAGCAAAACTCCATCCTTAACCATAGGGAAAATCATGAAAAAGAATGTAGGTGGACTGATGCAAAACCATCGTCACTTTTGTAAAGAAAGTCTGAATAGTCATTTTCTGCTGATATTGTCAACAGCATTGGCAACTTAGTCAAAAGGTATTATACATTCTATAATTTGATGAAGTTATGTTTTTGATCTCCTTAAATCCTTTGCTACATGTTGGTAATTCTAAAAATGCCAATGTTGACAACAGTCTGGAGCTGTATTTTATATGGGCTATAGAATTACATGAACCTCATAGAGAACATGTATTTCTTGGCTACAGTCACTGCAATATACTGGATTGCCTGACTCCTACTTAAAATGGGTTGCAACTGGCTATATATACTCCTCTTTCCCTCCACTCAGTCTCATTACAGTTTATGGGCACATATGGATGGCCATTTGACCTTCAGTGAAACATATACTGAGTTTTCCTTTCTAAGTTTAAATGAGTAAAGCAGAACAAAATAGCCAGTTTCATTCTCAGACCTGGAGAACAGGGAAGAAGCCCTACTTTTGCTCATTAAGAAAAACAGTTCCATATGTGGGAGCACATTTTAGGTTGTGTCCCTGGAGGAAGAAGGAGGAAGGTGTCAACTTGACTGTTTTATCTCTTCCCACCCTCTTGTGGTCATCCTTAACCTACCCTTACCCTTTACCCTAGGAGAATGAAGGCTCAGAAAAGTCACCCTGTGCTCCTTCTTATGCTCATTCTGTCACTATTTATTGGTTCCCTGTTTTAGCATAAGGACTGGATTAGGTAACAGGAGAAGAGCAAAACTTGGTTTTGCACTTAGTGAATTTAAAACTCAGAAGACAAAGCAGAATTATGTTATAATATATGAAAATGTAATCAGAGTGATAACTCTTTTAAAATTGAAACTATTGTCACAAAATACCAAACAACTTCAGTTCCAATAAATGAGTCAAATAAACATACATGGAGAGCCCCAAGGAGTGAGAGGTAAATGTTAAGTAAACAGGAAACGAAAAAAGGTCAGAAAGTCCTAAAGAGCATCTCTTATGTGTCAAACATAGACCTTGCCTATTTGCTATAGCAGCTCTTTGAAGTTTATAACTATTTCACTATACAAATATATAAATTGAAGTTCAGAAATTATAAATTGTCCAAGACAATTTGAAGCTAGTCCAGGTTAAATTTAAAAACTGAATTTCTGGAATCTAGACTATGAAGGAGTTGGCACTTAAGCTGGGCTTTGACTAGTGGGTCTAGGTAGATAGGAAATTAAGAAGAGAAAAGGCAGAAAAGCTTAAGGCAAGCAGTGAAATGAGATCAACAGGATCAGAACAGAAAACTCAAGTATGGCCATAGTTGGCAAGCCTAGAACTTGCATTGGATGTTTGAATTATGGAGAATCAATAGGAACTCTGACAGGGAAAGGCAGAGTGAACATGCAGGGTTAAGGAGGTTTGCCAGGTTGTAGGATATAGGTGGAATACTAGGCAAGGGGACCTGCCCCTGGGTGACATGCAGGGGACAGCTAAAGCACCAAAATCAAGGGGGATCATGTGTCCATCTGTGAATGAAGTTTTCGTTTTGGGGTTTTTTTGTTTGTTTGTTTGTTTGTTTTTTAGTTCTGGGCATTGAACTCAAGGGTTCTCAACCAGCCCTATTTTGTATTTATTTAGAGATGAGGTCTCACTGAGTTGTTCAGCACTTTGCTTTTTACTGAGGCTGGCTTAGAACTCGAGATCCTCCTATCTCAGCTTCCGGAGCTGCTGGGATTTACAGGCATGCACCACTGTGCATGGCCTAAATAAAGAATTTTTTTTCAATGACATACATGGACCTATGTATTCTTTTTTTCATAGAAGAGTCTTAGAGGAAATTCTCCATGACATCAAATAGGCAATGTCATATATATATGACAGCAGAATGTATTACAATTCTTATTATACATATAAAACACAAATTTTCATATCTCTGGTGAATAAAGAATTTTTTAAAGCACCAAAAAAAGTCATTTAAATTATGTGAATCAAACTGCCTATGATAGGATGTTCTAGATTTCTGTCTCTTGTAACTCTGCAAAAAGAATAAGAATAGAAATGGATTCCTCCAACCTGATGGTGTGTTTTTACAGAGTGAATCTCAGTAAATGGGACCACTCTCTATCTGGTTCCTCAAGCTGAAAACCTGGGCATCATTCTGGACTCCATTTCCCTCTCATCCTACATCCAATTCATAAAAGAACCTTATTAATTCTAACTTCAAAATTCAAACCTGGCCATTCTTTCCTATGATGGCTTCTGCTCTAGTCTTGGTCACCATCATCTCTCTTTTTTGGCATCTTTTTCCCAGTACCATCTACTCCCCCGCTCAACAACAAAGCAATTCTGTAAAACAACTACTCAGTATAATTTTCACAGTGGAGAAACTCGGAGTCTTCCATCACAAATCCTTAGCTTAGTCCACCAGCCCTTCAGGATCTGGCTTCCCCGGTGCATCTGATGAATTTCCCCCTCCGGATTCCCTGGCAGCTCTGCTGCAGCCACACTCTCCCAGGCACATTCCAAACTCAGCTCCTTTTCACTTAGGGTTCCTCTGCCTAACATACAGCTCCCAGGATTTCACATTTCTCCTTCTCTTAATATATTTGGGTTTCTGCATTTTTTAAAAATGTCAACTATTTACCATGTAGTTACCAAAGCAACATCTCTGCACCCCCCCACACCCACATCTTCTCTTTACCTTGGCTTACTTTCATTATAGTGCTTATCTCTAAAATTTTGTAATTATTTATTTGTCTTTTTTCTTCCTTAAGTTGTCTCTCTCTATATATTTTTTCTTTTGTAGTACTGGGGATTAAACCCAGGAGTGTTCTCATACTGGGTTACATCCCCATCCTTCTTTATTTTTTATTCTGAGACAGGGTCTTTCCAAGTTACCCAGGCTTACCTTGAACTTGAGATCCTCTTGCCTCAATTTCCCAAGTCACTGGGATTACAGGTGTGCAGGATTGCACCCAGCTGCCTTGTGCTATCGCTAATGCAGAATCCATGTCAGGAATAGCATATCTGTTAAATATATTTATTCAAAAATGATTTGATAACTACAAACATAAGCTAATAAGTAGACATTATACAGAAATAAAATGGCATATCTAAGTAGCAACTCTTTTAAAGCTATATTTTGAAACATAGCTTCTTCCCAAGTACCCATTGTTTCAATCTTCAAAGAGAAACACCTTGCAAAGTCTGAATAATGACTTTACTTTTCTTGCCACGGAATTGCAAGTAGCCCTTGGTTCTTTTTATAATTACCTAGTTTTTATACTTTTAAGACTAGGGATTTTTTCTTAAAAATTCGTGACTGTTCTGTGTCATTTAGTACATTCACAATTTTATGAAACATTACCTCAATTTAGTTTTAATACATATTTATCAATAATGTTATATTTTAAAGAACTTATTGTTAAATTTGGCATGGTAGGAAGCAAATTGATTATATTACAAATGGTAAATAAAGAGATGGCATCGAGTTTTTATCTAATCATCTTTATATAAGACATTATATAGTGTCACCAAATAGCAGGTTAGAGAAAAGCAGGTTATTTTTAAAAGTAATCCACCAGATAAATAAAAATAAATTATCAGTTTGTACTTCACAATTTGAGCATGAACGTGTACAAACATCACAAAAAGGAATGCAGACATTACAACTTTTAGAAAACACACACACACACACACACACACACACACACATACACATGCCACCTACAGTTTTACCAAAGAGAGAGAATAGAGTCTGTCAAAGCCTCTGCTTCCAACTGCCAATTCTTCAGGAACACAGAAGACAGGAGAAACTGTCAAATATCACTGTGGGTGTGCAGCCAGCAAAGTCCAGACAGGGGCACTCGATAGGTCAAATTCCCTTTGATCTTCAAACAATAACTTGGAAGAACAGCTTGGAAGGAAAAGTTGTAGATTAAGAGATTTAAAATGTATAACAGTTGTTTTCTGAGCAAGCTTAAGCTGTGTTGAGAGATGCACATTTGGGTGATAAAACTCTAAGAAAGTGCAAAGAAATTGCAACAATAGAAGTCACAGCTGTGGTTACCTTGGAGAAGAGAGAAGGGATTATAACTGGGACAGGGCGTCTATAGGAGCTTGGTGCTGGGACAGCTGAATATCCACACGCAAGAGAACAAAGCTGTACTGTGCTTCACATCATATACAAAAATTAACTCAAAATGAATCCATAACAGAAATATAAGATTTAAGATCATAAAAATCTTAGAGGAAAATCTCCATGACATCAAATAGGCAATGAATTCAGATACAACATCAAAAACATAAGCAACAATAAAAATAGAAAAATTGGATTTCATCACATTTTAAAGCTTTGGGGCATCAAAGGACATTAGTAAAAAAAAATTAAAAATCACCCACAGAAGAGGTGAAAATATTCCCAAATCACATGTCTGATAGGGTTCAATATCTAGGATATATAAAGAACTCTTACTACTAAATAAAAAGTTCAATTTAAAAATGAGCAAAGGGCTAGGCATGTTTGCACATACCTGTAATCTCAGATGTTCAGGAAGCTGAGACAGGAGGATCACAAGTTTGAGGCCAGCCTGGGCAACTTGGTGACACCTTGTTTTAAAATAGGAAATGAAAAGGCCTGGGGATGTAGCTCAGTGTCAAAGTACCCCAAGACTCAATCCCCAGTACCAAAATAAATGCAAAGACTTGAATAAACAGCTCTACAAAAGGCCAAGAAGTACATGAAAAATACTCAACATGTTTACTCATCAGGAAAAAGCAAATGAAAACCACAATGAGATGCAATTTCATACCCATTAGAAAGATTATAATAAGTTTTTATCCCCTGATACTGAGGATTGAAACTAGGAGTGCTTTACTACTGAGCTACATCCCAGTCCTATTTGTTTATTCATTCATTCATTCATTCATTCATTTTTAATTTTGAGACGGTGTTTCACTAAGTGACTAAGGATCTCACTAAGTGGCTGAGGCTGACGTCAAACTCACCATCCTCCTGCCTCAGCCTCTCAAGTTACTGGGATTTCAGGTGGGTGCCACCATGCCTGAAAACAATTTTTTTTTTAATAAAGAAAATTAAAAGTATAGGTGAAGATGTAGATAAAATGAGACTCTCACACATTGCTAGTTGGAATATAAAAATGATATGGATGCTATGAAGAACAACTTGGCAGTTCCTCAAACTGTTAAGCACTGAATTATGATATGATCCCAGAATTCTATCCTTATGTACATATCCAAAAAATTGAAAACTCAAATAAGTATTTGCATATACATGTTCTGTGCTCCATTAGCACTATTTACAACAGCTAGAAAGTAGAAGCAGCCCAAATATCCATCAGTAAGTGAATAGATAAACAAATTGTGGTTATCTGTACAATAAAGTATTAAGTCATAAACAGAAATTATATACTAATACATGCTACAATTTGAGAAATCTGGAAAATATGCTAAGTGAAATAAGTCAAACATATCACATACTATATAATTCCATATATATTAAATATTAAAACTAAGTATAAAGAGAAAAAGCAGATGAATGGCTGCCAAGGACCTCGGGAAGAGCAAGAAACTTCTTACTGAAAAAGTGGTTTTATTTAAGAACGATTGAAATGCTTTAAAACTTAAGATATGGGGACAGTGGATGCAGCTCAGTGATATAGCACTCATGTAGCATGCATGAGGCCCTGGGTTCAATCCCAAGCACGTCCCACCAAAAGCCAAACAAAACAACCAGATACATAGTAATTATAGTAGTGATGGTTGCCACTTG
Organism: Urocitellus parryii; assembly: GCF_045843805.1. NCBI lineage: Eukaryota > Metazoa > Chordata > Mammalia > Rodentia > Sciuridae > Urocitellus > Urocitellus parryii. The sequence continues at coordinate 37,719,198 of NC_135534.1, read as the reverse complement.
TGAATGTACTAAATTCAACTGAATTGCTCACTTTAAAAAGTTTCATTTTATACTGGGTGCAGTGGCACATGCCTGTAATCCCAGCAGTTTGAGAGGTTGATACAGGAGGATCTTGAGTTCAAAGCCAGCCTCAGCAACGGTGAGGTGGTAAGCAATTCAGTGAGACCCTGTCTCTAAATAAAATAAAAAATAGGGCTAGGGATGTGGCTTAGTGGGCAAGTGCCCCTGAGTTCAATCCTCAGTAACTCCCCACCAAAAAAGCTTCATTTTGTTATATGCATCAAGCTATTAAAAAAAAGATGACCTATAATCCCACATTTACTTCTTTATGAATTCTGTAGGATAAACTAGTGTGAAGATGTGGTTTTGTTGAGGGGAAAAATGAGGAGATGCTAATTATATTACTTCAGCCATAGGAATGTTACACTACCTTTTTGGTTCATAGTCATTACGTTAATTATTTCATAAAATGAAAAAGTTATCATCCCCCTCCATATCTAATTCATTCTAACACATTTGCTCTGGCTTCTGGCTTCATGACAATCTGCTTAAACATGTGTTTCTTGTATTTTACAGACATACTTGGCAAGTGCAAGACAAAATTGATGCAAACAATGTGGCTTACACAACTGGGAAGCTAAGCTTTCACACGGATTATCCAGCCCTCCACCATCCACCTGGGGTAAGGTGAGCTTCAACATATTTTCCACAAAGCAGGCCAAGGACCAAATCCTTCTATATTTTGAGTGTATAAGATGACATATTTCACCAGCTAATTTGTCATATGTAATTTTTTTTCTTCAAACACAATCCAAACACAACATTTATGTGCCTGAATTCTGAATATCAGAATTGCTGAGGGATAGGACATTTTCATGTATCTTTTTTAAAAAAAAATATTTATTTGTTCTTCCTGGAAATAATTATTGGTACTTTTTGCTTTGCCATGACAGACAGCAGTATAACCTGGTGTCTTTTTGTATATATATCCCCGGTAAGAGAGTTAAAAAAAGAAAAAGAAATCAGGGAACACAGATGGTGTTCTCCCACAGTGTGACATGGCTGTCATTTTTATCAGTTATTGCTACATGAAAACCCACTTCCTAACTTAACGGCTAAAAAGAGCACCCACGTACTTAGCCCATGCTTGCTATTCAGGCTGTGTTCTGCTGGAAAGTTCTTATTTGCAGATTAACTCAGCTGATGAGTTGGCTAAGGGCTGGTGACTTCATCTAGGATGGCTTGTCTGCTCCACAAGCTAGCCCAGGCTTCTGCCCATGGCAACTTGCCGCAGTCCTCCGGCTGCAGCAAAATAACCAGGGGTGACGAACAACTTGTGTAGATTGATACAGCAGGAGTGGGAGCCGTTTATTGTAGGACCGGAGGGGTATATATACATTCCACGCAGCTTATCTAATTAACATAAACTAGATACAGCAGTCAACCAATCAGAAATCTCTACACTTCATGGCTCGCTGGCGTTACTTCACAAACCACACCCTCTGGCAAAATGCCAGGCGCCATCCTGACTTGTTTACAGACTCTAACAGCAACTGACACAATGTTCAGAGAAAGAGCCAACGTATACAAGGCTTCCTGGGGCCTGGGCTAGTATTTGTGCAGTGTTTCTTCTGCTGTGTGTTATTGGTCTAAGCAAACCACAAGTCTTGCCCAGATTCAAGAAATGAGGAAGTAGTCAACTCAAGGAAGGAGCTGTGAACATGCGTAAGAACGGGATTCAAAGATAAGGAACAGAGTACTCATGCTATTTTTGGAAACCATCTCCTATCTCGCTAATAAAATTCCCTCTCAACCAAGGAGGTGCTCCATGTAGAGCCACAAAGGCCCCAGAGGAATTTCTGAGTAGACACTCTTCCTCTACATCTTCACAAAATTATCATTTTAGTAAACCAAATACATTTTTACAAAATCACCATTTACTAAATTAAAACACAAATAGTCAGGACAATATGATTTTTTGAAAGAAAAAAATATGTTCTTTGCCTATTTTTAAAGCTGAACTGGACTAAATGAAATAACCACCCAGAAATCTGTATCTTCAAAGATAAATGAAAATCTGGACAATTCTCAAGTTAATAAAGGAGAAATGGGCCAAAACCAAGATTAATCCCTCTTTTTCATCATCTTGACTGAACATATTTTCTCTGTGCCCTGGTTGCTACCCATTGTTCTTGCCAGTATTAGCTAAGCGTGTATAGAATTTGACCACATGTTTTAAATTATTTTGTTGATTGGAAAAAAGAAATCCACATGATTTCATTGAACTAAATGATGACAGAAAAATGACTCCTATAGTCACCTTTTTGAGTGGGAGTTGAGGGAGGAGACACAACCATGTGATTTATTCAAAATATGGTTCTGAGATATTTTTCTGAAACCCTGTTATTAAAAGCCAAACTAGTCAGCTCAACTCACCTCTCAGAGATCAGTTAGAGAGGTTGGATAGAATAAAACTTGAAGAGTGAGAAGAGAAAACTAAAGATTCTATTTCAAATTTTTAAATTATCTTCTGTATTTTATGACTTCACGTTTTGTTTCTGGGTTAAAATTGAAAGCCTAAGAAAAAGTGATTAAATGATGTCATAAATTTTCCTGAAGTACAATGGAATTTTTGACATTTTCATAGAAAGTTATGCTTTTCAAAGCATTTTGACTTGTCTTTCTTTATATGATCACTCTTAACATTCCTTTAAGGTTAACATGATTGTGACTTTTATGTAAAATGGGGAAATGAAGTACAAGGGTAAAAACTTTTATAGGGTGATTCATGGGGAATTTGAACTTGAACCTGGATTTCCATCTAGTTTATCATCACCTCATAAAGCTCCCGAATTGGAATTTCTAATTATCATAATTGTATAATGTCATATAATGTAATGTGATAGATTATTTGTATATATTGTCACACTTTACAAACTCTTCAAAGACAAGGATTGAATCATACCTTTCTCTATCTCAAAACTTCATACATCATCTTGCACATAATTTAGACATAACAGATACTCTATAAATAAGCAAAGTGCAATAAAGGTCTAAAATTACATAAATGACTTGATAGATTTTTACTATAATTTCTTTCAATACTGGGAATTAAACCCAAGGATGCTCTATCACAGTGCTGTTTTCCCAACTTTTATTTTATTTTATTTTTTAAATAGAGCCTAAGTTGCCCAGGGTCTGCTCAAACTTGTGATTCTGATAAAAGAAAAAATATATAGATACCTGCTTATACTATTATTCAAACTTCCATTTTTAATGGTTATTTTTTTAATTTTGTATTTGAGCTTTCCCATAACAATTAGAAAAGAAATTAGAAAAGATAATTAAATGATTTATAGTAAAATGTTTATCAAATAAAAGTTTATTAAAATGTCATTTTAATTACAGATGAAATGACTTGGATAATTAGTTTCCTCTTGAGCATGCAGTTTGATGGATTTGGATCCAATGGGGGTCAAGATAAGAAGACACATCTTTAATGAAACACAGATATTACTTTGCTCACTATTTTTCTCTGGGCCAAAAGTCACATGCTGCCACAAAGAAACACTTTAAAAGAAAATATTTTTTAATTCTGAATGACTCACATGAAATAAAATTTGGTTTTCTACAAATTTGAATTAGTGGTAAGGGTATCAGGCTCCATCATCATTTTCCTGTCATAAGATTGTATTAAAAATTTAACTACATGAAAGAAGATGTTAGTTGGCCTTGCCTTGTGCAAAAACATCAGCTAACCTTTTATAAAACTGATATTTGAAATATTCTGTGAGTTCATTTATGATGAAATTGAAAAGAATCTCAAGAACCCTCCAATTCTCTCCAAAATAAAATTATGCTATCATTTTGCCATTGAGAGTTTGATGGACTTTTCCATTTCCTTTTCTTTTTCATCATACTGCATTGTCCCTCATGGCCCTTGTGAGATGATTTTCTTAAGCAACTTGATCAGCTTATGCATGTATTTTTCAAGCATAAAAAAAAATGGCATAAAGTTGGCTGTGGTGGCACACTCCTGTAGTCCCAGTGGCTCAGGAGGCTGAGGCAGGAGGATCACTACTTCAAAGCCAGTCTCAGGAATTTAGCAAGGCCCTAAGTAACTCAGCAAGACCTAGTCTCTAAATAAGATATATTTTAAAAAATAAAAGGGCTGAGGATGTGGCTCAGTAGTATAGTTCTCTGGGGTTCAGCCCCCAAGTACCAAAAAAGAAAAAAAATGCCATCAATTTAAAGATTGAACCATTATTAATTTAGACCAGTTATCTTCCAACATCAATAAATAAGGATGGATATTTTAAATTGGCAAAGTACAGATATATCTACACACCACACAATACTGAATAGCTAAGAGTATTATAAAGGGATTTTTCTCTTTGTAAACAAAAGACTTGCTATGTAGAGGTTTTTAGGCAAATAGGCCAAAGTTTGAATACCAGCTTTTCCACATTTTAGCCAAATTCTCATTAGCTAGCCAGTTTTGACACCTCTATATCTCAGTCTCTCCATCTGCAAAATGAAGATAAAACTATCAAATTCTAAGGATTCTTATGTGTAGTAATATACATGATACAATTTCAATTTTAGAATAAATTATATATAAAATTATAAAAACTGGGGAAACTTGTACATTAGGTTTGGAAGAGAAGCAGTATTTATGTTCTAGATCAGCATTATCCAATAGTAGTCACTAGTCACAAGTGACTATTCACACTTTAATTAAAATTAAGACTAAATAAAATTCAAAATTCAACTCCTCAGTCACACTACATTTCAAGCACACAATAGCCAGGTTAGAGATTGCTGTATTAGACAGCAAATAAGAATATTCCATTGTTGCAAAAGTTCTGATGGACATCATTATTCCAGGCCAGCTGTGGAACAAACCAAACTAAATTATTATTATTTTTTAACTAATACTGGTATCCCTCCAAGGCTGGGTATTTGATCATATTTGTCTTTTCCATTCTATAAGCACTCTATCAGACAATGTTTTTAATTTATTTCACTCAGTGAGAATGAAGATTTGCAATTCAATGCTATTAGTTTCTTCCAATAGAAAACCAGGGTCTAAATTTAAATACTCAAAATCACCCGTCTATGCTGACTTACCAAAAGGAGTCACAAAACCAATGAAAAGCTCCACTCAAAAGTATCTTTAAATTTTTACTATGATTTACTTTTCAAAATGAAATAATATTAAAAATTTTCCCAAAAATCTTAATAAAATTTATTAGTACTTAATAGCATGGCTTTCTCATTCTCAGTGTGTCAGAGCTTATCCATCCCTCATACTCCCACCCCACTTCCTTCCTTTTTTATCCTTACATCTGAATTATGGCCTTAGACTCTCAAGTAGCTACTATCTGGCCTGTTTCCTCCTCAAAAATAATTCATTTACTGTAACACCACTGGGCTAATTTTTTCAGGTCAGTTCTATATTGCTTCCATATTCAATAATTCCCAACAGAAAGAATAGAAATTTTTTATCTAACATTTAAGACTCTCCATGAAACTCCAAATCATGTTTTAACCTGATCTTCTCTTTCCATTTATACCTTGTGCCACTGCAAAACTGTCTGTTACTGAGTGAACTGTGTACTTTTGCATGCACATCCTCTCTGTTTCTATTTGCACTCTCAGTCTAGTTTGCACATACCAAATCTTATCCATTGCCCTTTGCCCAGCTTAAATATCCCCTCTTCTGCTGGCCTTTCCTGCCTGCTCCAACATCCAGAGTTCACTCTCTACAGCTCTTATGACCTGTGCCTTTTGCTTACTAGTGAACATTATCATGCCTATGTCCATGTCTTCAATTATAACAGATTTTAACTATACAGTATTGATCATAACCATCTTTTTTGTCCCCAGCCCCTTTCTCTGCTGATGTAAGAGAACAGATATAAAAACAAATTTCATTGATTTTGATTTGTGCATATTTTTTGAATATTTAAATCAAAAATAGTAAAATGCTATTATTTTAAACTCTATTTCTCCATTTCTTCTTTCAGGTTCAGCTTCTGCACTGCATAAAACAAACAGTCACAGGGGGTGATTCAGAAATTGTAGATGGGTTTAATGTGTGCCAAAAGCTCAAGGAAAAAAATCCTCGGGCATTCCAGATTTTGTCTTCCACCTTTGTGGACTTTACAGACATTGGAGTGGATTACTGTGATTTCTCTGTACAATCTAAACACAAAATTATAGAGTGAGTACTATTTATGAATTTCTCATTGCAATAAAACAATTGACAGCAAACTCTCCATTAATCCAATGCTTAAACAGTAGAATACTTTAACTGCAAAGCTTTTTTTTTGTTTATCTTTTAAGCCAAAAGGGAAAAAAAGAATATTTCCATAGTTGAATGAATTTTTTAATCAAATTACCTTAAATAATCTATTAATATTAGAGGAAAAGTAAGATTTAATGTGCACTTCATTTTAAAAGTGTTAGTTCTACATAGTCTTAGTCAGTGTGATTGTACTAGCCAAAAGTGAAAGGACATAACTCAAAATAGGTAGATCCAGGAGTTACACATTGTTATCTGGAATTTTTCTCTACCCTCCCCCACCCCATATTGACTCCTTTTTAAAGATGATCCTCAGAAGCTCCAAGTGTTCATTACCCTTGGAGATGACAATCACAGCACAAGAAGTGTACTTTTTTTCTGTACAACTGTGACAAAGGTAGATGATTCCTTGTCCAACTTATGTCTATGTCTGTCCTTGAAGCAAATGCCGTGGCCAACGTTGGAGAATTCCTTGTGGCCGTGCCAGGACCACATGCTCATCTATAGAGAGGGTCAGCCTTGTTTGAACTGCATGGACTGAGAATGAAACAGAATCTCCCTCAAAAGATGCTAAGTCAACAAAGATCATATATTCCTTACAGAGAATATTTATGTCTTTGTTCTCTTAAATGATTTTATCATGATTTTTCTAAGTACCCACTAAGGCTATAATTTATCATTTTATTGGAGAATTATCTTAGATTTGTCTCTAGGACATTATGTATTCAAAGAGACTTCAGTTAATTTGGGGGTATTTCTGATTTTAGAATTAAATTTGTATTCTTTTTAAAGTAATAGCCACATAGGGAAATAAATTCATTTAGTAGATGATCAAATCTGTAGCACACAGTTTCATTATCGTATTTTTATGTACAGCCTTCATTTATTCATCAACAAATAGTAACTGAGGCCAGACATTTTTCTTAGTACTTGGGATATGCCACTGGACAAAATAAAGATGCCTGCTCTCACACAGCTTGGGTTCTAGTGGGGAAGGGGAGAATTTGAAATTTTGAAATAAATAAGCAAATCATAATGAATATTAAAAACTATTACAGGCTTAAGAGGGGGGAAAAAAGGAAAAGTAGATCAAGATTAAGGGAATCTGTAGGACCAAAGACTTACCACCGATAAAATTTTCATCATTCAATAATGTAGTAAGGGAAAGATTTGAACAAAGACTTAAAGAAGTGAAGGAGTTTTCTAGAAAGTGCTAGAGCAAGAGTCCTAAGAAATCTTCAAGAACATGTCTAGAGAGTTCAAGAAACAGCCAGAGCTGAGAGAAGGGAAGTGTGTTAGAAGAGGAGGTCAGATGGGGTCAGCTCATCCATAGTGTTGTTAATAACTATGAACACCTAGGTTCTCATTCTGAGTGAAGTAGGGAGCTGTCATAAGGTTTTGACCAAAGAAGAGACATTTGTATTTAGTTATGTGTTATATAGATCCTCTGGCTATTGTGTTGAACATAGTATAAAATAGAGCAAGAACAGGAGAAGGAAGACCAGGCAGGAAACTACTGCTAGGACTCCCTGTCGAGATGATGGCACCCTGAACATAAGTGGTCCAAGTGACAGTTATGGCCATGTTGAAAAGGATATATTTTTTGATATATTTTTCAGGGAAAAAGATTATTTTCCTGATAGTTTGGATAAGAGGTATGAAGGAAAGACAATCCTCAGGAATATATTCTAGATCAAAATGAAGCTGAGGTGTTCTCTGAGAACTCAGCCATTGAGGGGAGAAAGAGAAGAAATAATTCAAGCTTCTTCGTTATATTATGACAGTTTTTAATTATCTAAACGGCTCCTTTAAAATGAGAGCTTTTATCATTTTATCATCAGGAGATTAATAAATTTAATCTGATATACACATTACACATGTATATAAATGTATCAAAACATTATGTTACCCTATTAATGTGTAATTTTTAATTTTTATGTTTTATGCGTGAGTTGAAATAAATTTAAATTTTAAAAATCCATGACAAATAAAAATTTTTGTGAAGACCTAAAATAATTGCAGATTCTGTAAGAGAAGTGAAGCAAGAAACTTAGTTATTGAATGAGATTAACTGAATGTCCATCAACCAAATCATGACTTGGCTTTGATATATTTTGTAATACAATCCAAAATTTGGCCATTTGCAAGGTCTCAGGGATATCCATGGAGATAATAAAGTGTTTAACATTAATCTATTTAAAAATACATTTTTAACAACAAGAGAGAAAACAAGGGGGTTTCAGTTAATGAGGGCTTCCGACTCCTGAGTGTTTGGGTTAATTTAATTTTCTTGTAGTTAAACTTTTAAATTCTTTTGAAATTTTCATATCCTTACTAGTACAAAAGAGTCTCTAAGGCTGCTAAAAGAATCAGTAACAATCCAATACAATGAAAAATAAATTAATGAAGAAACTGGTGCAAAAAATAATAGTGGAATTAATCAATCCTATTGATTGCAAGTTTACTCATGTGAATACAAGTCTTTTATTTGCCATCTATGCAACCACTTATTCACTGACTTCCCCTTGCTGATTCAGTTTCTTTTCTAAAACAAAAAAAAGAAAGAATACCTGCCACTTATCAATAATTTATGATGAAGTAGGAAGTCTAGAGTTAATAAATGGAAGCACTTACCAAAATGCCTATCAGTGAAAATGCAAAGTATATTTGAGCTTGCTATAATTTTCATTTTATAAATGCCAACAATTTACTGATAATAGTTTTCTATTTCTTATCCAACCTAGAAACCAAAGCAAAGAAAGAATATAATCAGTTATAAGAGTCAAATTGCTTCTAAAGTCTAAAATAATTTTTTCCTGCAGATTCTCTCATAAAATGTGATGCAATAGATAATACCATAGAGACACTCCCCCAGTAAAAGCAAGAAGTTCCATAAAACATCCCATCTCCCTGCAAGACTAATGGGAAATATTCATAGCAGCAACTGGGACTGTGGGAGATATCTATGGTCCTTCTTTGGGTTCTTGTTGGCATCACTGATGATGATTTGCCTAGATTGGTTCACTGTCATCTTGTTGCTGGTTTATTTTTAAATATTTGTCCTTTGTTCACAGCTAAATATATGGCTAGTTATTCTCATCTTTTATGACATTTTACCCTTCCTCTGCATGAAAGTTTGCATTAGATGCTTCCTTTTATTCTGTTGTTCTATAAAGGAATTTCCTGCTTACTAAGATCCAATTTTGCATTTTAGGTTGATCTTTAAGGTTTCAGCCCCCCCACACACACACACTTCTTCTAACTCTTCAATCCTGAGACTAATGTCTTCTCTAGCAGTCAATTGCATCCTTCCTTCTGTATCCTGACATTGATCATGGTTCACTCTCTGTGTGACCAGTCAGCTAAGTGCAGCCCAGACCCAAACACAAGTTCTCTATGTCCAAGCACATTGAACAATTTGTTTGGTCTGATCCATCAGGTGTGGACTCCACTTAGCTGTTGGCAACCATTACTACCCCCTGGGTTTGTCCCTTGGGGACACTTCTTTAGGAAGTAATACTAAGCAATATGTCACCATCCTGGACCACTTTCTTTCCTATTTTCATTCATACCTACTGTTTCTACCTAAAGGAAAAATAAAAGTTGGGAGTTGCTTGGTACTGAAGGTCTGGCTGAAAGTCCACCTTCCCAATAAGCTAAAAACAAAAACTACACACACACACACACACACACACACACACACAAACACACAGAGAAAAAAAATCTCCTCTTTTTGCCTCTGTATGTAAGTGATGTCCATGTCTTGCTAATTTTAACCAGCATAGTCCAAACTCCAGAAAGTTTGTTATCTTTTCTTACATTGAAAGTTGTATTATCTTGCATTGTCATGATCACAGTCCATATTATAAGAAAGGGTAGAGAAATCACAGCATTAGGATCTTCCAAGGTACTAAAGAGACTTCAGTACTCCCCTAAAGCATGAAAAATATACAGACACAACAAATGTTTATTTACCAACTCTTATGTCCAGGCTTTATGTTGAGAGCTGGGAATACAACATTGAGTGAGATACAGTACCAATCTTCTAAAGGTCTTCAGACTAAGACATGTGGTATAGAGAGGTAGATAGGAAGAATGTTCTCAGGCTAGTCTCTTCTTTTCTCTATTTTCCACTTTCCCTCATCTCCAAACTAGGCATTAAATAAGAACCATATATGTCAATCTCTTAAAGAATAAAATTTTCTTCCAATTAGATAAAATACAAAAGGTAACTGACCTATAAACTTGTTGCATGAGATTTTAATATGTAAAGCCTATTTCAAAGAACAACAAATAAATTTCACTAAGCATAACAAAATGTTGACTTGAATATATCAGTAACATTTTAATTTTAGTATAATCCCTCCTAGCATTTTTTGCAGTGAGATTTCTAAAAACACTTATTCATAATGAATGAATGAAAAAGATGAAGGAATACATTGTACCACAGGTAAATTGAATATCTTGACCCTTACAAATGTAAATAGATATTTCATGAATTATATATTAATTTTTTCTCTTCAACAGGTTAGATGACAAAGGCCAAGTGGTTCGCATCAACTTCAACAATGCAACTAGAGACACGATATTTGATGTACCTGTTGAGAGAGTTCAACCTTTTTATGCTGCTCTAAAAGAGTTTGTTGATCTCATGAACAGCAAAGAAAACAAGTTTATCTTCAAGATGAATCCAGGTCAGTGGGGACATTTTTTCAAAAAAGTAAAAAATTTGGATTTTCTCCAACTTTACCCATGGAGAATGATATTCAGAACAGTTTTACAGTAGAATCTTGGTGAACAGCTGATTTGGCTTAAAACAGCAGCCTCCTGGCTCCCATCTCTGCTACTTTAAAGAAACTCTGGGCCAAATGAAACCTTCTGTCTGATATTAAGTCTGGTGTTTTCTATTTTCTATCCCAATAGCCTATCAATACAAGCTGAGCCTTCTACTTTATTTTCCTATCCTGGTAAACAAATATGTCCTCATGAAGCTGATCATAAAACACTTAAGTTTATTTCTAAAACTTATAGGCAGAGATAGTATTGAATGAAATAAAATAGTACTTGGAGTACTCTAGCTACTTGAAATAAAGGCGCAAAAAACACTGATTTTTTTTTTTTTCTGGACCATCTCTGCTAAGTGAAGTGCCTCCATAATTTAGCCTTTTTTATTTATTTGTTTTTAATTGACAAACAAAATTGTATATACTTGTCATATACATGTTGCTTTGAAGCATGTATATATTATGGAATGGTTAAATCATTCTAATGAATATATGCATTATCTCACATAGGTATTTTTTTTAACAGTAGAAACATAAAGTCTACTTTCTTGGCAACTTTCAACAATATAGTACATTGTTATTAACATATTGTGCAATGACTCTCTTGAACTTAAGGCTTTTGTTATCTATAATGAAAGGCATAATTTCTCTCTGCTCTTGATTTGGCCAAATGGAAAATTCATTTTACTGTAATTGTTTTTATTTCTTTTCTTTTTTCTTTATCTGTCTTTCTTATTTTTTCTCATGACAGTATCTTGGTATATTTCCCAATATGGGTCTGAAACTCCTGAACTCAAGTGAACCTCTCATCTCAGCCCTCCAAGTAGCTGAGACTACCTTAGTGCACCACCATGCATGGTGGAAATTATTTTTAGAATTGAACTTTGGCATAATAAAAAGACTAGAAATTACCATAAACCCATTGCCACGCAGTCACAGCAGGTTGATTTTAAGAGTGGCAACGTGTAAACTGAAACACCATGGGGGGAAATAGTTGGAATCCAGGTTTACCATGTGAAGGCAATGAAGCTTTGGGCAAATCCCTCAACTTGTTGAAGCTTTGATGTTCTCATGTATGAAAGGGCAATTCTTTTTTTTAGAGTTCTTATGAATCTTAAAAATAATGTCCATAAAAGACTGGGAATATAAAGAACCAAATAATAATATCACTGAATGATTTGAAACTGTTAAACCAGGTGAATAATTTCCTAATTAAGAGATAAGTGACAAGCAGTAAAAACATTAAAAAGCTTTACACAGAGAAAATCTTCCAAGTAAGAATTATTAAGATGTCCACAGGAGCCTACCAGGCTATGTGATTTAAGTGTCAAGGCCTAAAACAGTTTGCATCTAGAGGTTGATTAGTGTGACAGCAAATGTGCAGTCTTGGGTAAAGAAATAAATGGACTATTTATTGATATGAACTGAGCAGCATTGGGGTTTTGCCTGTTATATTTGCCTGCTTTGTAAATCATTTAAACACAAATTATCAATAATGGGAAAAAAAATTCTTTCGTTTAGGTGATGTGATTACTTTTGATAATTGGCGCTTACTTCACGGCCGACGCAGCTATGAAGCAGGAACTGAGATAACCCGCCATCTGGAGGGAGCCTATGCTGATTGGGATGTGGTGATGTCAAGGCTTCGCATCTTAAGGCAGGGCGTTGCTAATGGGAACTGAACCTTGTGTCTCTAATTTTAATAAGATTTCAGTGACTGCATTTATAAGATATGTCACGGTTATTCAAAAGATCACCATCTGTATGGTTCACATATCAATTTAGCACTGAACATGTAACTCCCTCACAACAGTACACTGTTGCTTGTAATTCTACTCAATGTCAGCCTTTTCAATGGTGTAGCAATATAACCTCTTCTCCAAATAAATCATTCTTCTGTCTTATTGAATGTTTAGACCCTAATTTCTTTTGCCCACATAAGAGTGCTTCCAGAATGCCTACAAATAGTTTTTAAAGCAAATGAAATATTTCTTCTACAGTTTTTTTTTTTAACAGAGTTTTTGCTTCAAATAAAACTTGGGCTTCAGATAAAATTTCTTAAAACATGCTCCTGCTCTGTTGCCTATGGAGTCTCATTTTTCATGACTTCATATGACTGTCTTGGGAAAAAGATATTTTCAAAGAACGTTTTTATTCACTTTTGTTATAGAATTCCATTAGCCAAATCTCCAACGTGGTGACCTCAACATTGTTTTGTAATACCTAAATTATGACAGCAAAGCCAAGTATACCAACTTAAGAAAAAAAAATCTTATCTCCCTAAATTTCTCTTACCCTAAATAAAACTCCCACGGATTACCAGCATTGCTTGCTCCTGTGCATGGATCCATACTTATTCCTTGCCTCCTACTAACAACTGGGAAGAGAAAAACCAAGACTCAGGCAGTACTCGTGAATGGGCTTCATGTCTGCCACCCTCTGCTCTCTTCAGGGCCAACGCCTTGCCCTAGTGGTGGAACATAGCAATGGAAGTCTCAGTCCTGCTGAGCCCAGTTCCTCACCCCTGACACAAGGGGAGCCTTATCATTAGCATTTGCTGAAATCCCAGTAATACAGACATCTTATAGTCCATAGTATTTGGACCCAACCAAGCCTCCTGTTCTGAAGTCTTAATCGCTGCCATCCTGGCAGGGCACTCCCTGTTGCCTCAAGACCACAGGTAAACATTGCTTCCATTCATATTTTAATTTTGCTTCACACTCACTTCAGTTTCCATGGCACTCAGAGTCTGGATCAAGAGTACCTTTATCCCATGTCAGAATACCCCTCTGATGCTCTGAACTCTGGTATTGAGTCTACATCACCAGGCCAGACTCCTCCTTATTATCATATTGTTCATTGCTGGGACTTCCATGTCCTTTCCTATTATCTGGTCTTGCCTAGGGCCACTGCAGTGTGTAACTTATGCTTCATTTCTTTGAACTTGAAAAGGAATGGGCTGGATTCCCAATCTCTCCTCAAATACTCCTAAAATGAAAATAGGTGAGTTCAATAGGGGAATGACCTAGTTCGAAAGCGCAGCATTCAATACCTCAAAACAAATAATTTACTGGAGTGAGCCCAGACTTCATCTATTCAAAGCATCTAAATTCAAGGCACTTTCCAAATGACACTACATTTTTTATTCATTTAGCGGATATTTATCCCACACTGTGGTATATGCCACTCTGCTAGTATAAGGATGTAGAAGGTCCTGAAATAAGCCTCTTTATACCTATTAGGGAATCAGATAAAGATGTAGATAATGATGTGTCACATTAACAGGATGGTTCATAGGAAGGCAACCAAGCCAGAACGAGAAGGCTCCAGGAAAGTTGCAGTCTGAGTTGAATTATGAGAACTAATGGTAATTTTCCAAGTAAAACTATTATCTGTGTCTCTTATGCTCCCATTAAAGCATAAGAAGCACAGATAGTTGAAGAGTAAACACAGAACACGTGTTGACTCTTAAATGAGCAAAGCAGAAAGCAGACCATAGCGGCAGTGTAAATGCTGGGATTGGATGTCTAGGTTCAAATCATACTGATGGCAATCATTTAACCATGTCTCTTTCCCCTAAGTCTCATTTCTTTCTACCTATAAATGAGACTAATAACAGTTATTATTTCATTATATTTTTAAATAAAAGTTCACATGAAGCTGTGTTTTCCCAAATTTCTGAGATGATGAGTCACACCCACAGGGCCTTTTCTTTTTAAGAAAAAAAGACAGCATCCCAGATCATTCCCTGAAGATTATGATTCAATAAGTCTGGGACAAAGACCAGCAATTATATTTTTAGCAAGGATCCCAGGTGATATGCATCACTAGTAAAGTTTGGAAAATACAATAATAACAGAGGTTGTAGAGGGAGAGAGTAGGTTAGGGTGAGAAGAGATATATGAGACTGAAGACAGAGACAAGGCCAAATCATGAAATGTTAAATGCATGCTGCATTACAGAATTGGCATTTATCTTGAAAGAGCAAGGAAAAGTCATTTAAAGGAATCAAGCAGTGAAATGCCTTGATCAGATATTCATTTTTTAAAGATCCATCTGGCTTCATTGTAGAGGAAATTGTATGTGAGCAAAACTAAAACCCAAAAATTTACTTAGGAGATTACTGCAGGGAGCCATATGAAAAATGAAGAAGGATTGCACTAGAACACTGGGAAGGGGGGATACAGGGATACGTAGAAGTCCAGATCTAAAAGGCCTGACCCACAAAATATAAAGAGGGAGGGAGATAGCTAGGGTCTCTCTCAGGTTTCTCATTAGGAAAATGCTTTACACACAGAGAAAGAAGTGACATCTGTCCACTTGGCAGTTGGATATATATGCACATAGATCTCTGGACAGAGATCTGGATTAGAAATCTACATTTGGAAAGTATAAAGATTGTAGTTGAAATCGTCACTTGCTTCCTTGGAGACATAGTGACTAAAGTCACAGCCATAATGGGTTGATGATAAACTAATGATATTGCCTTAGCTTATACAATCAGTTTTATGAAAAATATAGGCTTATATTCAAAATCGTATAAACTTCTCACATATTGTATTTTTGTCTCCAGAAGACAATGTCCCAAGCCACCACTCCACAGCCTTCCTGTTTCTTTCTCTGCAGCAAATATTATTTCTGTCCTGGAAAGGAGATACAGAAAATTGGATGCAATTGCAACAATTTCTAAAGTGTTATATATGACATGACATATAATGGGCTACAGCAGCTGGTGCTAAATAAAGATGATTGGGTTTCCTGGATATAATTGTCTGAAGAATTGACTTACCCCCAAATCCATAACAGACCTGATGTAACTTGGATTAGAAAATGGCCTTGTTGGCAGAATAGATGCTACTGCCTTCCATTTCTCTGATTTGTCTTGGAGCATGTTAGCTGCTTGCTAGTTAATTGGAATAACTCCACAGTTCACCAGAATGACATGTCACTGATGGATCTGATCCTGATGGATCTCTATCTCTTCTTTTAGCCAACCATTAAAAGGCGAGCAAATGAATACTGGTAGAAGGAATTTATGCAAGAAAAGAAATTCTATAGAAAATCTAAGTAACACTGAGGATAATTTCTCTTCAGAAGTTTAGACTATGAAATGGGAGATGTCTTTTAGACAAAAGTATTTCTCTGTGTTAAACATCACCAGGGATACATTTGAAGCAAAAGTTCTTGCAATGAATATGTGATAGAGTTGGACGTGACAGCTTAGTGTATATCTGAATCTGTGCACATTTTCCCCCAGTTATCTAGAATACCCTTCTCCATTTACTGCCTTTTAGCTCAAAAACTCCTTTTTCTTCTTCAAAATTCAATTCGATTGGCCAACAGTATTTTAGAATAGGAGGTTCTACACTCATATCCCCCCAAAGCAACAATAATTTTGACAGCCACCAACAGAAAATGTGTTTTTAGAAGGAATTTTTAGAATCAGGCAGGAAGTGACAAAATCCCAGTGAAGCACAAGACCAAAAAGGCCTGTTTTGAGAAGGCAGATTTATACTCTGGTAGCAGACCCAGAATTAGCCCTACCTCCTGTGGTCTTAGATATAGCTCTGTTTGGCCTTCATCTTGCCACCAGCATGACCTGCTGTGGGACCAAGGGTGAGTCATTCCCCTTCTTCCCATGCCCTAGGTAATAGGCCTGCCAAATTTGGCTCCAGCTAAGGACCCTAAAATGACTTGTGACCTAGCTCTCTCTGCTCCCAGCCATATGGAAACATTCCTGCCTGCATAGTGACCCACTAGGAGACACATTTGTCCATATCCATGGAGGCCAATTTGCCTAGATCCTGAAAGAGCCTTGCAACTAAGCTCCAGCCCCTCTCAGCTGCAGGCTAAGGATCCACCATGAGATATGCCCATTTCATGCCCCTGGATTTTGCTTGCTGTCTCAGTCAGATCGCAGATCCTGAAGCAACTCTAGAAAACAGATCCCAGGATCCCAACAAGAAGCACCATGTACCATGTACCTGGAGGTAGACTTATAGACTACAGTCTCAACTATAAGCACAGAAGTATCCCTCTGACTCTCTTCTGGTCTTGCCTCCCCAAAACCCACCTAATAACGTGGTGAGAGCCTTCCCAGGTACCTGATAGGAGACATAACTTTCTGTGAACCCAGCAGTAAATTTGCTGTCTATGGACATAACTATAGACCCCTGAAGTAGACCCCTGTCCCAGCTCCAACACTACTAACCCAGGTCCTGGAGGCAGTCTAGTATACCCAGGGGCCAGACAAGATTCACACTGGCTGAGCCTCAAATAACAGGCCTGCCAACCACAAGCTCCATCAGAGGTCATGTAACCTGCTATAGATTCAGTCAATTGTGATCCTAGAAGCAATTACATCAAGGCAGAGACCCAACTGAAAAAAGTGTTCACCTGCTAAAACTAGTCTATAAAGACCTGAAGAAGTGTTTACTTCTTTAAATGCATAGATACTAATTCAAGGTTACACATATCAAAGAAGGAGGCAAACACACCATCTCCAAAGGAAATTAATGGATTTCCTATAACTAACCCCAAAGAAATAGAGATCCCTGGGTTACTTGACAAATAATTCAAACTAATCAGTGTAAAGAAATTCAGTGAGATACAAGACGGCAAAAGAGATTAGATAACTAAACAAAACAGAAAAGCAGCAGATTCCGACATGCAGAATAAGTAATTGCACACTTGAAAACAAGTCATTGACAATGAGCCAATGAGCAAAATGAAAAGAAAAAGTAAGGGAAAAAAAAAGACAAGAAAGCATTCCTGACCTATCAGACATCATCAATCAAATGAACAAAGGAGGACAAGCAAGATCAATTCAAAGACTATATTTTTGAGACACATTATAACCAATTTGACAAAAGGCAAAGATAAAGAAAATGTTGAATGCAGCAAGAAAAGAATGACTTATAGCATACAAAGGAGCTTCCATGAGGCTGGATTTCTAACAGAAACCTTACTGGCCAAGAGAGAGAAAGAGGACATATTCTAAGTGTAGGACAAAAAATGCCAATCAAGAATACTGTATTTGTCAAAACTGTCCTTTAGAAAGCAAGAAAGGATTTCCAGATAAGCAAGAGCCAAGGACGTTTATCACCACTAGACCTAGAACAAATCCCAAAGAGATTTCTTCAAATAAAAGTGAAAGGACATAAAGTAACAACATAAAACATTAGAAAATATAAAACTCATTGGTAATGGCAAATATATAGTCAAATTCAGAATTCTCTAATTCTGTCTGTAATTGCAGTGTACACATTGTGTGGTGGGGGGAAGCAAAAGTTCAGAATTTTTATATGTAATAGAAGTTATCAGTTTAAAATAGACTGCTACACCTGTAAGATATTTCAGACAAGTTTGATGGTAACCACAAAGAGAAAACCTCTAGAATCAAACATACGCCTACAAATAATCATCAAATCATAAAGGAAGACAACAAGAGAGAAATAAAGGAACTAAGAAGGACAGTCAGAAAACAATTTAACAATATGGTAATAGTGGTTGAACAGATTAATAAAAGCAGGATCCAACTGTATATGTTACCTCTAAGAGACCCACTTCAGCTTTAAAAGCACAGAAGTGAAGTGAAGAAAGAGAAAGATATTCTGTGCAAATGATAACCAATCTAGAGCATGGTTGACTCTACTTCGACTAAAGGAAGACATTAAACTGTCTCTGTTAGCAGATGACATGATCTTTTACACAGAAAACCCTAAATGCTCCACTTAAAAATGGGTAAATCAATTCAACAACTTCAGTAAAGTTACAAGATACCAAGGAAACATAGGAGATAAAATAGCCCCTTCAGTGCATCAGATATGACAAGATTATGAAATAATTTGAATAGAAATTTTTTAAACTATGATTAATATGCTCTCATAGGTAGACAATATGCAAGTGGATATTGCAGATGGATAAAACAAGCATAAAAAAAGTAAACTCATAGAAAAATAAAAAGAATGCTAGGGATTGAAACTACTATAAGAGAAATTATGCATGCATGCCTTTGACAGGCTCATTAGTAGACCAGACATGATTGAAGAAAGAATTTCTAAGAGGACATGAAAATAGAAATTCCCAAAATGAAAATCAAAGGAAAAAAAAGACTACAAGAGAAAACAACAGAATATACAAGACCTGTGGGACCACTATAAAAGGTGTAATATAGACATTATAGAAACACCAGAAGGAGAAGAAAAGCAAACAGAGGTAATATTTGAAGTGATAATGACTAATTTACCTAAAACTAATGTTAGACGCCAAACCACAGATCCAAAAAAGTCAGAGAACACAAAGCAGGCTAATGCCAAAATAAAGAACAAACATTTTTTAAAAAACACTACGCATACCTTTGTTCAAATTTCAGACAATTAAAGATGTTTTTTAGAAACCAGAGGAAAAATAGCTTATCTACAGAGAAGCAATGATAAGAATTATATTATACCTATCTTCAGACACCATACAGGAAATCAAAAAGATAGTGAAGTGAAATAATTAAAGTGTTGTGAAAAAACATCTGCCACCCTAAAATTCTAGACCCTGAAAAGGAATTTTCAAAATTGAAAAAGAAGCAGAAATTTTCTCAAACAAAAACTGAATCGGTTGCCATTATATCTGCTTTGCATGAAATATTAAAAGAAGCTCAGAGAGAAACAAGTTGATATGTGTCAGAAACTCAGACCGACATAAAGAAAAGAAGAGCACCAGAGAATGAATAAGTAAAGGTAAAAGAAAATGCCACATTACGTATAACTAAGTGGTTGCCTTCTCAAGTATTTGATTACATTAACTCATCAGTGTCTCTGATGAGAATCATCTTTCTACTTGTTTCTTTTAGTTGAAACATAAAATAATTTGATCAAATCATGAGACTCTTTGCTTTCATTTAATCTTAGTAGTAGCATACTGAGTGTTTTAACTCTTGAGTATTTTCTACATTAATAATGTTGATACAAGGGTACAGTATAGCATGTTAACATCTGACTCCAGTTATTATTAAACCCCCAAAGGATTTTGCTCTCTCTTTGATGGAATTTAAAGCTCAGGGGTTTGACATAAGGAGGTTCAAAAATACAAAATTATTATGTATTTGGGCATGTGTATCATGCATACTTTTCTAAATCAAAATCATAAGTTAATCATATATTCAAAGTAACTGACATCACCTAAAAGAAAATCAAGAAATCATTCTTGCAAATTTACTATTAAGTACTGGAAGGAGGAAATACACACACACACACACACACACACTTTAATTCCATTATCTTGGTCATCCTCATAAAAAGATTGATTTACCATTGTCCCAGTAGAGGGGACAATTTTCCTTCTTGTTGACTAGAACACCATGTCTAAATGGGATGAGTTTGTGCCCATCTTTACTTCAGTACTGTCAGAGAACAGGAGATACATCAGTCTCACAATGTTTTAGTCAGCTTTTTCTCTGTTGCAACCAAAAGACCTGACAAGAACAATTATAAGAGGAAACAATTAGAGGAAGAAAAGTTGGGGCTCATGGTTTCAGAGGTCTTAGCCCATAGATGGCCAACTTCATTTTCTGGGGTTCGAGGTGAGGCAGAACATCATAGTAGAAAAGTGTGGTGAAGGGAAACAACTCAAGACATGGCCCAGGAAGCAGAGAGAGAGAGAGAGAGAGAGAACTCTGCACAACAAAGACAAAATGTATACCACAGAGACCATAACACAGAGACAATGGTTATTCTTTGTACTAGTTTTTATTATCCTTTTTTCCCCTACTGAATGAACCAACTATGTTGATGTTGCGTGCACAGAACCACAACAAATTCCTTTGATAATAATCACTGTGACAAATCTTAAGGGCAACTGTGACCACTTACTTCAAAGATAAGCAATATGAATGAGACCCTCGAGTACAGCTTGAACATATTAGACAGTGTCTTTTTAGAAGGTCCCACCCTCAATTCATCACCACAAACACCTATCTCCCAACTTTTTCCCCACCACCACCACGCAATAACCTAAAGAAAGCACAATATGTTAACATTGTGAACTCACATGGAATTTCATGTCTGCTAAAACTGTATTTTTTCTAATTCCAATTTAGTTTTAAAGGTTTGAAAAGGCAGATGAGGTTAGCAGAAGTTATAAAGGAAAACATTTCTTGCTTCAAACTGTATACTTGATATAGGAATTTAATTAAATATTTGAGTAGCATCAAAGGCCATTTCTTTTGGAGGGAGAGCCACTACTTTTTCATATTTTTATTATAGAATTTTTGCTTGATAATCACACAAAGTTGATATCTCAGAAATTGGACTCTGTTCTCCTTTCCAGAAATAAAGAAGACCTCCAACATAACTCCAATAAATACATAGATCGATAGAATGAAAAATTACCTAAACTATCATTTAATTTACTATTTCCCAAAGTATAATACAATATCATTAATAATAGATGAGATTATTTTAGAGCATCAATAATATACTCTAAGTTTTTTTAATTGTTACATATTTTATAGTTGTAACTTCTAATTATGATGAATGGTGCTAGTTTACCCATGATGGAAATGACATAAGGTTGCTTTTCAAATTGAACTAAGTAACTATGAAAATAGTCTTAATATTACAGGTGGTACTAATTTGAAAAGTAGTATCCTATTGTCTGAAATTTGGAAGATGCTGATTACTTTATAAACAAGCAAACAAAATCACAACAAAAGAAATTAATTTTCATGGCCATATGTAGTGAATCATATAGCCAGAATTCAAACACAAATTTTGGCTTCCTATTCATTTCACTGTTCCTCTCTGCAAGGATTTCAGTCTCATGTGGAATTAGATTGGCTCCTTGCTTCTTTCAAGTGTTTGACCAATGGCATTAAATTGGCTGTGAAACAATCCCAGAATTGATTCAGCAAAAAAAAAAAAAAAAAAAAAAAAAAAATGTGAAAGGGCATAGAGATCATTTGGAAGGTCTAACAATCACACCAATCTAAATCAATGCAAATGTTCTCCAATTACAGAGTGCATTGGAATCACCTTGGAAGTTTGTTTAAAATGCTGACCATGCCCACAA
This sequence comes from Urocitellus parryii, assembly GCF_045843805.1. Taxonomy (NCBI): domain Eukaryota; kingdom Metazoa; phylum Chordata; class Mammalia; order Rodentia; family Sciuridae; genus Urocitellus; species Urocitellus parryii. The sequence goes on along the minus strand of NC_135534.1, from coordinate 37,697,046 downwards.
CCCGCCATCACTCATATTCCGTTGGTCTAGGTCTACAAATATGGATATTTAAATAGCATCCCAGGATTTGGGCTGTAAATAACCTGAACTATAAGAAATTGCTCTGATCACTTGGTCTAAAGGAAGTGCTTCCTTTAAGCTAAAATGGCCTAAGGAATATTTAATATATATGGTTTACCTGAACTTCTCTCACTTTCTTCAAACTAAGACTTCCCGTATTTTCCTTTGGTTCACCAAAGAAGCCAAGAGAACTATCACAGAAAGGGTATCTTTATTCTATACACTTAGGGTTCAGTAACTAGATCCCTCTCTCAGTCCAAGTAAGTTGTATTTCTTCCTCAGACTCTGGGCCTACCACATGCTCTCCTTAAAACTAAATTCTTCCTGGAAGCATTGACCACAACTATAATCAAAGGACTTTCTTTGTAAACCATTACCTGGACTTTTCTTTTTCCTTCTTGGGTGAACATATTGGTATTAGCATTGCTATAGTCACAATACACAGCACACCACGTGGGACCCAGAATACAATTAATGAACAGTTGCTAAATAAACAAGCATGACAGCATTTTGGTGAACAGATCTTTCTTTTTAGAAACGGTCTAAAATTTATATTTGGTAGGTAGAAAAAAGTGAAAAAAAATATACCTTTCCTTCTATCCTTGGAGAAAGTAGCATTTCCAATGGTCATCCTATCATTTGGCCAGGATGATAATGGTTATAAATGCTTATTATTGAAATTGTATGAGAAAACACAATGAATGCCAAAAAAAAGTGTTTTGGCTTATGATATAAGCAAAGTCTATGATATAAGCAAAGATCCTGAGCTAAGTTTTACATTGTCTGGAAGTCATATGGAAAATGTCACCCGTCACTGATGTTCAGTAGACCCAAATATTGGCATTCACCAAAGACATCAGCAGGCCTCACTGCCCCTTCAGATATCCCTAGCCTTGGCTGTTGAGGACTACCAAGCTTTCAGCAAGACAAATCTCAGCTAACAGAACTGCAGACAGATTACCCACTTGGACCTTCCCTGAAGGTGACCTGCCATACTCTACCCAGCCAGCATCCTCATACCCACCCACAAATAAAAAGTCTGTCCTCTTTAAAACCAGAGTGAAATGCCCATTCAATCTCTTTTTTTGTCATAGAATCTATTTTTATTGGTTGTTCAAAACATTACATAGCTCTTGACATATCATATTTCATACTTTAGATTCAAGTGGGTTATGAACTCCCATTTTTACCCCATATACAGATTGCAGAATCACATCAGTTACACATCCATATTTTTACATAATGCCATATTAGTAACTGTTGTATTCTGATACCTTTCCTATCCTCTACTATCCCCCCTCCCCTCCCCTCCCATCTTCTCTCTGTATCCCATGTGCTGTAATTTAATTCTCTCCCTTGTTTATTTTTTTCCTTTCCCCTCACAACCTCTTATATGTAATTTTGTATAACAATGAGGGTCTCCTTTCATTTCCATGCAATTTCCCTTTTTTCTCCTTTTCCCCTCCCACCTCATGTCTCTGTTTAATGTTAATCTTTTCCTCTTGCTCTTCCTCCCTGCTCTGTTCTTAGTTGCTCTCATTATATCAAAGAAGACATTTGGCATTTGTTTTTTAGGGATTGGCTAGCTTCACTTAGCATAATCTGCTCTAATGCCATCCATTTCCCTGCAAATTCCATAATTTTGTCATTTTTTAGTGCTGAGTAATAGTCCATTGTGTATAAATGCCATTTTTTTTTTTATCCATTCATCTATTGAAGGGCTTCTGGGTTGGTTCCACAGTCTAGCTATTGTGAATTATGCTGCTATGAACATCGATGTGGCAGTATCCCTGTAGTACGCTCTTTTAAGGTCTTCAGGGAATAGTCGGAGAAGGGCAATAGCTGGGTCAAATGGTGGTTCCATTCCCAGCTTTCCCAGGAATCTCCATACTGTTTTCCAAATTGGCTGCACCAATTTGCAGTCCCACCAATTCCAATGGCACATTTCACAGAAATAGAAAAGACAATCCTAAAATATGTGCTGCAAAAGTGCAATCAATGAGAGCAAAAATAAACAAGGGGACTATGTCAAACTAAAATATTCTGAATATCAAAGAAAACAACTCAGAAAAATGGAAGGCAAGCTACCTAATGGGAGAAAATGTCTGCAATCCAAATATGTGATAGAGTTAATCTCTGAAATACTTGAGGAACTCAGTCAACTCAAGAAAAATAAAATAAAATAAAATAATTTTAAAATGTGCAAAAGAATTTGAACAAATATTTTTTCAAAGAAGATAATTATGAGTAGTCAATATCACTAATTATCAGGAAAATGCAAATCAAAACCACAATGAGATATGACCTCACACTTGTTAACAAGCTGTTCTCAAAAAGACAAGAGATAACAAGTATTGGCAAAAGTGTAGAGAAAAGAAAATTCTTACATACTGCTGGTGGGACTGTAAACTGGCACAGCCATTATGAAAAACACGGAGGTGCTTGCCTTGCATGCACAAGGCCCTGGGTACAATCCCCAGCACCACAAAAACAAACAAACCAACAAACAAAAACATGGAGAGCCACCAAAAGGGGATGGTTTCAGATCCAGGGGGAAAGCATAGGGAGAACTTGTACTAAAAAGAAAGAAGTGCCTTGAGAATAAGGGGGATACCAAATGTGAGATCATTTGAGCATGACTATGGCAACAGATTGACTATGGTTAGCAGTTCCTGAATTCATACTAAAATTAACAAAGAGAGGTGAATGGAAGGTGCCACCTTTCAGTTAGAATGCTAGCTAATAAGATGGGAAGAATAATAGAATTAGAAAACTACCTTGACCATAAGAAGTGATTCAAATAAAGATTATCAGCATATACTGAAACTATTTTACTATGGGTGAAAGTTTAAGAAACAGAATTTTTACATAGTTTCACAGTAACTCTTCATACACTATTTGTTACCTACTTGATAACTAATAAGTACAGAAATGCTTAAAAACTCAGAACTCTTGCAGATACCATGTTAGTCAAGTAATAAAATTCAACACCTAAAACATCGGCTTGAATACACCCCTTATGCTTCCTTATATGAAGAACTAATAATAGCATAGGATAACTCTGCCTTTCTGGCCTATGGCAGAAAATATCGGATCTAAATATGAGAAAATATCAGATAAATCTAAATATGAGAAAATATCAGATAACTCTGAGGAACACTCTACATAGTAACTTTCCTGTACTTGTCCAAAAGGTCAGAGTCATGAATAGCAAGGGAAAAAAAAATAAAATCTTTCAAGTTGAAGAGGACCAAAGACACTTGACAACTAAATGCAACGGTGATCCTAGGTTAACTCTTAAGGAAAAGGAAAGGATGCCACTTACAAACAGCATTTTTTAATAATGGTAAAATTTAAATATAGTCCAGTTTTGAATAGTAATATTTTATTGTTACTTGGTTCTGAGAGTTGTCTCATGGTTTTGGAACACAAGGTTCTTAAAGAATTTAGTTGTGAAAAGGCATTGTATCTTCAACTTATTTTCTAATGTTTCCAAAATAATAATATAATAATAAAAATATAAATTAAATATACCCATAATATATACACGCATATACAGAGAAAGAAATTTAAAAGGTAAATATAGTAAAATGTTTACTTTTGGAGAATCTGAGTTAAGTTTGCACAGAAGTTTAACCTATTCATGCAACTTTTTAGTAAATTTGAAAGATTAAATGAAGAAGAAAAGACTCTTAAAATGGAGGTAACAAGAGCTATACTATAGATTTAATACGTGTGAAGTGCTTGGTGCTAGAGTCTAGAAGATGCTTAGCAAATCATAGCAACTATACATTCTAAAGCTCTCATTACACATCCATGCACTGGTTCTAATGGAATTTTGAGGACGTTTTCTGATGAGTTTTGCATTTTCTTTAACTTATAGAGCTATTGTAACAGGTAAAAAAATAATTTCTTTATTGGAATGTTCCAAATTTTCCTAAATCAATACAAATGTTTGCCCATTCAACTTTTCCCAAGCATTTTAGTAAAAAGCAAAAATTCTGCTGATAGCCCCTTATGTTCATATAGTGAATATTTGCAAATTTTGTCTCACTGGATACTCACAATGACCCTGTGGGTAGTTAAAATCATTACTTGTGTTTCACAGATAAGAAACTGAGAGTGGAAAAAAATGTTAAATAATTTATAGCTAATAATTGGAGGGGCACAGTCCCATATTTTGTGATTTTTAAATCTAGTACTTCTTTTCTACTAAGAATTAATTTACCATATTATGCAGTGTTTAAAGAAATTTACATGATTTGTACAAATTGGGATGGCCATAAAATCTTGCTAAAACATGACTGCATATATGGTTAGGGAGGGCAATTAAAACAAAACATGGGGGACTGGGGTTGTAGCTCAGTGGTAGAACACTTGCCTAGCACACGTAAGGCACTGTGTTCAATCCTCAGCACCACATAAAAATAAATAAGATAAAGGCATTGTGCCTATCTAAAACTAAAAGTATTTTTTAAAAAACATGGAATATATAGAATTCAGACTAGCTACAAATGTAAAAGATTCAGTCTTTTGTAACAAGCTAACTTTACCAAAGCACTTTAAAGACCTAAATAAATACAGAGATATACCATGATGCTGGATGGAAAGTTTAATGTTATAAAAATGTCCATTCTCTTCCAATTCATTCATAATAAAATAAAATTAGAACCATAATTCCAATTGGATCATTTGTGAACTATGACAAGCTGATTCTGAAACTCATATAAAAGAGAAAAGGCACAGGAATAGCCAAGAACATTACAACAAAGAAAAGGAAAAACAAGGGGTGTCTACACTACCAGATGTCAAAGCAAACCATGTCATAGTAGTGAGAACTACAGTGTTGGCATAGGAATAGAAAACTCTTCCATGATATAGAACAGAGTACAAAACCTATCTGTAATTTTATTTATGATAAAAGTGAAATTTCATATCAATGGGGAAAAGATGTTCTTTCCAATAAATAGCATTGAATAACTGCCATCTATTTTCAAAGCTATAAATTTAGATCCCGACCTAGTGTTATAAACAAAAGTAAATTCCAGATAGATTATGAACTTAGCTAAACACACAAAATGTGAACATATACTAAGAACTACATGAGAATATTTTACAGTAATGGAATAGGAAAGACCTCCCTAAACTAAACACAAAATCTAAAAGACAAAAGGTTGAACTTCATAAAAATGTAAAACTTGCTGGGCGCACATGCCTGTAATCCCAGCATCTCCGGAGGCTGAGACAGGAGGATTGTGAGTTCAAAGCCAGCCTCAGCAAAAAGTGAGGTACTAAACAATTCAGTGAGACCCTGTCTCTAAATAAAATACAAAAAATAGAATGGGGATGTGGCTCAGTGATCGTAGTGCCCCTGAATTCAATCCCCAGGATACCCACCAATAAAAAACAAATGTAAAATTTCTTCTCAACAAAAGCCAAAATAAAAACAAAAGATAGATAAAAAAATTAACAAGTAAATTATTATTTTAAAAATATATAAAGAACTACAACTTTTAAATTAAAACCAAGAAAGAAATGGTTAAAAGACATGAATAGGCAACTACAGAGGAAGAAATGTGATCAGCCAAAAAATATCTGAGAAGATGCTCAATCTCACTGGTAATCAGGAAATTATAAATTAAAATAACAGTGAGATGTGTTTTTCCATCAGACTGGCAGAAATAAAAAGACTGATATCCAATAATGAGATAAAGGTGGTGAAAAGACTTCTGTAACCCAGAAGAGTCAGAAAGACATGGCTGATGAGCTGAGTGGAAACAACTAGAAGTTCTAGGTAAGGAAAGTGAGAAAACCAACTTCTTCTGATTTCCTAAAACAAGGCCAATATTTATATCCAATCCAGATGTTGTTGCTATTATTGAGTCTGAACATGGTAATTAGTGGGCTGAGACATTATTTTCTTAACTTGTGTGACTGGAGAAGGCATACAACTTAAATGTATTTTCATCTAGGTCAGGATAAGAACTAGTGCCCAGAGAAGATTCAGAGACACAGTGAAAAAAAATATAAAATATCTTTACTATTACATCTATGAGTTGAGCTTATTAAACATCACATATGTGCATACATGCATACACATAGACATACACACTCATACTTATGCACACTCAGTGTTGGTCCCCATACTGACACATTCAACGACATATTCAACAGATTAAACTTGGGAAAAAAATATGTCTGTACTAAACTTGCTCAGACTTTTTTTCTTTTTATTATTTTCTAAACAATTATTACCCACTATTTACACAGCATTTACATTGTTTTAGGTATTATAGTGTATGCATTTGTGTATGTTCTATACAAATACCACACCATTACATGTAGAGGATTTAAGGGTCCTGAACCCAAATCACCAGCAGATACCAAGGAACAACTGTATACATACAAAGTACTGGAAAGATACAATTATATTGTTGCCACAAATTTCCTCCAGAAAATAATTACATTTTTATGTATGCACAAAATGCCACAATGAAACCCTCAATTCTGTAAAAATAATATGCAACAATAAAAAGTACATATCAAGAATTTTTATAAAAAGTAGGCATGTGAGAATTATTATGTGGTACATCTCTTTCAATAATAGATCTTATGCATTATTCCTAAATAGCATCAACTTAATTCTATAGCATCCAAAAAAGATGTGCATAGGCATTGATGTATACCTGAAAAGAAGAATAATTCCGAGGCTACCAAAAACAAATCTTAGGCAGAAAAAAAAAATCTATCCTAATTTATGCCTTCATCTTGTCTCTGCTGAACCACTAGAGTCCATACAACTGATAGTACTCTATCAAGTTCTATACTCTTTCTTGCTGGCTATGTGGTCTTGGGCAAGTTACTTAGCTTTTCCAAGCCTAAACTTTATTTATAAGATAGGGTTAAAGTACTTCTATTTATCTCTAAGGATTGTTGTGAAGATTAAATATCATGTAAGACTCAGTATTGCTGGGTGTGGTGTCTCTAAATAAAATACAAATATGGCTGGGGATGTGGCTCAATAGGGGAGTGCAGCTGAGTTCAATCCCAGGTACCCCCTGCAAAAAAAAAAAAAAAAAAAAAAAAAAAGAAAGAAAAAATATTATTTGAAAATTAATGCAATGTTAATATGATTAATATAAACATCTAATATAAATATATAATGCTAAATATTTAATGGATTAGTACAAATACTTAATATTTACAATCAATACATTATGATTAATGATTGATATATGGTACCTATGCTATTGTAAGAAATTCCTAATTTACCTCCTTACCACTAATCTAACCACTTGCTAGTCTCACTGTGACAAAGTTATTTTTTCCAAAATAAGAGTTTAGTCTTTCCTCTGGTCCTCTAAGGCTCAGCTTGTGTGTCATCTCTCCCACAAAGTTATCCTACTTCTTTTCATAATGTGACAGATAATCTTTTTGTGTATGTAAAATCCTCTGTTGCCCTTTGTATAATATTTATCTGTTATAGGTAATCTCCCTTACTTGATGGTGGTATATAAAATGAGAGATGCTAGCACATACAAAGCGCTTCCAATATGAAAGGTAGCGTTCAGCATTTCTAATTACTTTTTCCAGTTACTCCTTAACAGGTTAAGAAATAGATGCTAAATGTCTTGATCAAGAACATTGGGTGAGTAAGGTAGGAAGTCACTACATAAACCCAATCTTCATGCTCCAAAGACCATATTTCAATTGCTATGTCTTGTACTTCTTGATATTCGCAGAACCTGCTATAGGATTTAGTAAATATTTGAGGAAAAAAATAAAAATATGATGTAGTCAAGTGTGTGTATCATTACGTCAAAATAAAACATCACTATTATATATAACTATAATGCACTAGAAACAACTTCAAAACAGAAATTACTGCCAACAAAATTGGGAAGAGGAGAAACACAGCTCCCCTCTTTTTCAGAGAAAAGAATGATCCGATAATAAACAATGACAAATACCAGAGAAAATACAGAAAGGAAAAAAAAATCTACCTGTACTCTCTGGAGACTAAACAAAACAGTAAAATTTGAAAGGTTATCAAAACTTGGGTGAAGAAACTAAAAGGAGTTTTCAATGTCTGCTCCCATAGCTTGAGGACAAACCGCAGTCATGACGTGATAAAATGTATTAGGGTGGCTAATTTTCTGAGAGAAAGCCTTCCATCTTGGTCACCTAAGGAGCAGAACAATGGAGTCTGGGAAATCCAGTCACCAGAAAGTGAGGGGCTAACCTCAGATGGTAGAAATCTAAAGAAGAAGGGTTCCAGATGATGGGTAAGAATTCTAAAATACATGTGCTGGTTCCACTCAAAGATTCACATAAAACTTAAAGAACTCGTCTGAGATCTAAATTTTCACCACAGTTGAGACAGGCTTTCTAGTCTGAGCGTAGCCAAGGTAAGTGCCTGCTAATGAATACTCTTTAGAGAATTAAAACAGTATACAAATTCCCAACATATAAACACACAATGTGCAGGACATAATCCAAAATTACTCAAAGAATGAGGAACCAAGAACATGTGAACCATTCTCATAGGAAAAGACAAACATCGGAAGTCAACCACCAAATGACCCTATTCTGGGGGTTATCAGACAATGACTTTAAAGAAGCTGTTATAATGCTCTATAAGATGAGAGAAAAAAAATGCTTTAATGCATCAGAAGAAAGGATAGATTTCTCAGCAAAGAAACAAAATAAAGAATGAACCTAAACACCTGAAATGAAATTCATGGAAAAAGCTTAAAACCATAAATGGAAATATCAAAGGCAGTATTCGGTCAACTTAAAAATTAATCAATACATAAATTTCTTCCAATCTAAAGAAGAGTGAGAAATAATGCAGAAAGCCTCCAGTACTGGGAAAAATCTTGAAATCTCTAGAATATGCATTCTTTTAGTCCAAAAAAAGAAAAGAAAAGAGAGACTTGAGAAGGAAAAACTATTTAAAGAAAGAACAGCTGAAAACATCCAAATATGGTAAATGAAATACACAGTGATTTCCACAGATTCAAGAACCTCAGGAAACACTAAACAGTGAAAGTATGAAGAAAACCACATCTAGCATGTCATAGTCAAACTGCTGAAACCAAACATAAAGAGAAAAAAACTAAAGTCAACCAGAAAATAAGCATATAGTGGAAGAAAAGAACAAGGAACACAGCATAATTTATTTGGTTAAAAGAAAGCTGTCATCCTGGAATTCTATGTCCTTTAAGAATGAAGGTGAAAAAGCTACTTTAGTATAAAATAAACTAAGGGAATTCACAACCAGATCGACACTAAAAGATAAGCTTGCTAAAAGGGCATTTCTTTTTTCAGACTGAATGAATTTAATTGCAGAGATAAACACAGACCTTTAAGAAAGAATGAAAAGTGCCCCCAAAGAATCAACATTTGGTAAATTTTTAAAATGAATCTTAATGTTTTTTAAAATACACAAAAATACTTCATGCAAATATAGTAGTATATTCTTGCAATATATTTGCCATGTGATCCAGCCCCCCATCTCCTAGATGTTTACCCAAGAAATGTAAAAACATGTCTAATCAAAGACCTGCCCCAAAATGTTCTTTGCCCACAATATTAACAATAATAAAAACTGTTATTCCCTTTATTAACAATAATAAAAACTGGATGCATGTGAAGCCCCAGTCAACAGGTGGCTGGACAAAGGGTAGTATATTCTTACAGTGAACTACTACTCCGCAATGAAAGAGAACAAATATCTGATACATGGAACTACATGGAGGAATATAAAAACACTTTACTAAGCAAAAGAAGCTACACATGAAGGGTACATATGGTGATTCTATTTATATAGAACCCTAGAAAAGGCAAACTGATCTACAATGTCAGAAGCGGTACCTAGAGCAGAGGCACAGGGAAGACTGGACTGTGAAAAGTCCTGAGGAAACATTTCAGGGTGGTGGGAATGTTCTATAACTTGACAATGGGACCCCTGGTGTCAAAATTTATCTAGGTCTGAAGTGCTTTAAATTACTGTAGGTATTGCATATAAAATATACTTCAATGAAGTTAATAAAAATTTTTCAACTAAAATAAAAGTAGGAAGAAATGAGTTGAGTCTAAGAGAGTATATATGAGAGAGATGGTTAAAATGAAAATTACTGGGATAAATACAATGCTGTGGCTTACATGGGGCCTTAAGACCAAATAAAGTGTATTTGCGGAAGGCAAACTCTTACATTCCTCAAAAGATAATCTCACATTTGACTGCTACATACTTTTAGGTCAATGCTTTTCTTGCACTTCTAACCCATATTTGTCTACGAATAACTGCTGACTCAGGATAAAATTCCTTGTACAAAAATATCCGGAAGTCAAAAAACTCTTGGAGATTTAATCACAAATTGCATCATAATTGTAGTTAATGTCACCTCAATAAAATTATGTTGGATGAGTTAATTTGCTTAGCTGACAAAATGACTTGACTGAAAAGCACAGAGTACTGAGATTTTTAAAAATTAGCTATACCATCTCCTCTAGCAATTGTACTTCCTGTTTATTAATTAAAAAATAATGAAACCATCTCTGGAAGCACATTTACAAGTTCAGCACATCTGTCCACCATTAGCTTTGAATCTAATGGAAAGATGAAAACAGCAAGCAGCTAACTTAGCAGGAAGATTTTGCTCTTTAATATTAATATTCTTTTACTCTCTGAAGTGCTCCAAGGTTTGATCCAACTACACAAATGAAAAAGAATTTGGACTGAATCTGAATTAAATTTTTATTAGAAAATTTTTGAACCATTTCAATCATTCAGTTTTATTAAAAATCCTCCCCTATTTCCTACTTTAGGAACACTAGAAGAGAAGGGTGTTTGGACTACTGCAGGGTAAACTGTGCTTTCTAAAATAGAAGGAAGAAAATGAAAGAGAGAACAGGCTAGGGAAGGAGGCAGAGGAGGAGAAGGAAAGAGAAGAAAGAGTGAGTTTTAAATATTTCCTTCTTATAATTGTGTCTTCAGTAAGTCCCTCACGATAGAGTCAGAGTAAATGTAACTAGTATATGTCTTATGGGATTTATAAACTTATTTTGAAAGAAAACATTAATAATAGGATCAAAATGGGGAGGTATTGTTGTGATTTATGTGACTTTTCAAGGCTACATAGAACTATCTGAACCTAAAATATAGAAAAGATACATTTGACTAGAGACTCCAAATTTAATAAAATAAAATAAGCATACAGAAACCCTGGTAAACAAGAAGTGACTTAGTAAATAGTTACATCCCCATCACAATATGCATCCTTCTTAGACCTTTTGGCTGGTCTTGCACAAAGTTAGAGTTTCCCTTAATGAAGGAATGGTGAACACCCCTTCAATTAAAGGAAGTCAAGGAAGGACTCCAGAGGAAAAGAAAATGGTTCCAGCCTCCAGAGTTAATTCTCATACTTGTTTCTCAATATCACCTCCTAACTCAGTGAAGAGTTCCAACATTCATTCCATTGCCCAAACCCACAACCTGTGAGCAGCAATCTATCAATAAATGGGATGCCATCGAGTTCAAAAGCTTCTGCACAAAAAAGGAAATGATTGAGAGTGAAGGGAGAGCCTACAGGATGGAGAAAAAATGTTGCCAGCTACTCCTCTGACAGGGAATTAATATCTAGAATATATTAAAAACTTGATGCCAAAAAAACAAATTGCCTACTTAATATATGAGCGAAAGAATTAAACAGAAACTTAAAAAAAAAAGAACTTCTCTCTCACTCTTGACAACAAAGCATTCACAGATCTCTTTGATCCTTTATATAAAATAGTGCTTGATCTGAATGCCCCACTGTCACTTTCCAAGTACTGGTTCCCATTATGGCTCCCTAGACCAATGTAATACCCTTCCTCCAATCTTATGTGGATGCCTCTGATCCACTCTTGCCTTGACAGCCAGAACAACTTCTAAAACGCAATTCTAGCTGATCTTCGGCCAATAATACCCATGCTGCCTACCATTGTTTTAAGTCTTTATGGTTAATACTGTGCTACCTGCTCAATATCAAGCATCATCCTGACAGCTGAGCCTTTCACTCCTTAAAATCATTCTCTTACTCAAAATTTATTACTTCTAGGATATAGTCCAAACTGCTTGGCAATGTAAAGAAGTAATCCTAAAATATTATTATTTTTTTTTATTATTTTAACTCCATTTCCTCTTAATGCCGGTTTTAAACTATGGCCAAGTTTTGCAATCACTTATTTTGCATTAGGGATTTTGCTTAGAGTAAATTAGAAACTGAAATGTTTTATAAATGTCTAAATCTTTTGGAGAAATTTAATTATATCAGACCACCTGGAAGATGAGGAGGATAGAGAAAATGATGGTGTTAAGAGAAATAATTAAGGACATTGGGATAAAATAGAGACGTTCATGAACAACAGACCCCCCATACCCCACAGCTCAACCATGAGCAGAAAGATGGAGAGACCTTAGATAGCAAGGCAAATGGACTACCCAAGGAATCTAATTCCTACACACTCGCCTTCCCACCTTAGCAATGATTCCCACGGGTGACTACAAACACAGATTTGCAAGAACAACAACAAAAACAAAAGTCTAGAATAATGTGTTTCCGTGATAATCACTGTGAGCAGATACCTCATCCCTACAGGGCCTTGAGAACACAGAAATCTCCAAGAATAACAAGAATGATGCCTTTCTCACAAGCTACTAAAGTGTTCAATCATGGCAATAGTTACTATTTATCAGTCCAGGAGCTGACAAGCTTTTTTTATAAAGGGCCAGACAGTAAATATTTAGCCCTAAATTGTCACCAGTACAGTCTTATCAGTGCCATTCAACTCTGCTGTCATAGCACAAAATAATCAAAGACAATGTGTAAATGAATGGATACCTCAGTGTTCCAATACAACTTTATTTATAAGAACAGCAGTGGGCCAGTTTGATCCAAAAGCCATAATTTGTCACCCCTAGCCTAGCACATTTAACAAAAGCTTACTGAGGTCAAAGATCATGTTTCCTAAACTAGCAAAAATTTATGGGAATTTACCAACTCTGAAAGGCTAAGCATTAGGTTTATAATAAACCTAAATACGAGAAAATCGGTGCTTTAATATAGCTTGGATTCTAGTAAGTGTGAGACACAGTAAATAAAATCAATATCTGAGAAGAATCATTATTATCCACCAATGAGCAATGTTCTACTGCCCAGCACTGTATTTAGTACCCAGGAAGTACTGAATATATATTTGCTGAAAGAATCTGCCTGACACTTTAAAGTCTTTGTCTAACCGTTGGCTTTCTTCTAAGTAGCCAGAGGACTAAGGTGCTGAGGCTTTCAGAAGGAAGCAGAGGCAAGCCCTAGAGTGGTTCCCTCCAACACTCATCATTTAGTGGAGCCACAAGTAGCTCCTGCATCCAGCTCCCACCAGAGGAGTGGGAAGGACCAGGGGCTGAAATACATCTTTAGTGTAAGTGATTCTGCCAGGACACTGTGCCCTCTGCTAAAATTACAGGGAATGAAATGCTCCTGTGGTAGGCTGAATGATGGCTCCACAAAACGTCCACCTCTTACCTCAGAAAATGGAAAGATCTGCCATGTTCTTGGATAGGCATAATTAACATAGTCAAAATGGCTATACTACCAAAAGCAATATATACATTCAATGAAATCCCCATCAAAATACCAATGATGTTCTTCACAGAACTACAAAAAGAAAGTTCTAAAATTCATGTGGAAGAATAAAAATAAGAAGAAACCTGGAATAGCCAACACAATTCTGAACAAGAAAAGTGATGCAGGAGGCATCACAACATTCAATCTCAAATTACACTACACGGATATAGCATCAAAAACAGCATGGTATTGGCATCAAAATAGACATAAAGACCAATAGAATAGAAGACACAAGAACAAATCCAAATTTTTATATCTATCTGATACTTCACAAAGGTGCCAAAAATATATGTGGAGAAAAGACAGCCTTCCTAATAAATGGTGCTGGGAAAACTGGATGTTCATATGTGGAAGAATGAATTTATATCCCTATCTTTCACCATGCACAATAACCAAATCAAAATGGACCAAAGACTTAGAAACCTTGCAACTGCTAGAAGAAAACATAGGGTCACTCTATCATATAGGTACAGGCACTGACTTCTGCAATAAAACCTCTAATGCCCAAAAACGTAAAACCAAGGATCTATAAGTTGGATGCCATCAAATTAAAAAGCTTCTGCATAAAAAAAGAAAATGATTGAGAGTGAAGAGAGAGCTTTTCAGAATGGGAGAAAAATGCTGTCAGCTACTCCTCTGACAGGGTATTAATATCCAGAATATGTTAAAAACTTGATGCCAAAAAAAAAACAAATTGCCTACTTGATATATGAGCAAAAGAATTAAACAGAAACTTTTAAAAAGAAGAAACACTAATGACCAAGAAGTATATTTTTTAAAAATATGAAGAAATGTTCAACATCTCAAGCAATTAGGAAAATGTAAATCAAAACTACACTAAAATTTTATTTCACAATTGTCAGAATGGCCCTTATCAAGAAAACAAATAGTAATAAATCTGGCAAGGATTTTGTTGGTGGAGTTGCAAAGGAGTACAACCACTCTGGAAAACAGCTTGGAGATTCTTCAGAAAACAAGGAATGAAACCACCCCATGACCCAGCTATCCATTTATCTATTATGTATATACAGTGAAGTTTTACTCACCCATAATGAAGAATGAAATAATGGCATTTGCAAGTTAATGTACAGAAATGGAGAAAATCTCACTAAATGTAATAAGCCAGACCCAGAGAATCAAGGGTCAAATATTTCCTCTCATATATGGATACTAAGGCAAAACCAAGGACAGGAAGTGGTTAGGGAGGGGATGGGAAAACATAAAGAAACAGGGAAGACCAGAGGAGCAGAAGAAGGAGGACAAGAGCGAGGGAGGGAGAAAGAAAAAGGGGGAAATTAATGTAATTAATTTAACAAAATTATGTTATATTTATATATAAAGGTACCAAAGGGGAATTTCATATATATATATATATATATATATATATATATATATATGAGAAAAGAAGTTTAGTAGAGGAGGGAGAATGGAGGGGAGGAAAAGTGTAGGGGGGAGGATAGGACTTAGTATCAAATTCTTTGCATGTATGATTTTTCCAGAATGAACCCAATTACTATATATAATTATGATGACTTAATTTTTTAAAAAGGGGGAAAAATGTTGTTTACCTCTTCATTCCCTGAATCCGTGAATGTGTTATTCTTCATAGCAAAAAGGACTCTGCTTAGGGCTGAGATTGTGGCTCTGCGATAGAGCGCTTGCCTCTCACGGGTGGGACCAGGGTTAGATCCTCAGCACCGCTTAAAAATAAAGGCATTGTATTGTGTCCATCTACACCTAAAACAAAATATAAAAAAAAAAAGACTCTGCAGTTGTGGTTAAATATTTTGAGACTGGGAGACTTTACTAGATTATCCAAGTAGGTCCAACATAACCACAAAGGTCTTTATAATAGGGTTGCAGGAGGGTAAGAGTAGGAAGCAGAGGGAGAAGAAGAGGGAGAAGAAGTTAAAGGGATGATTTGAAGATACTAAAAGCAGCCAGGAGTCAAGAGTTGTAAATGGTCTCCATAAACTAGAAAAGGTAAGGCATTTATTCTCCACTAGAACCTAAGAAAGGAACTGATACCCTGCTGACATCTTGATTTTTGCCTCATAAGACTCATTTCAGACTTATGACCTCAAAATCTGTAAGATGATAAATTTGTGTAGCTTTAAGATATGAAACTTCATTACACTGGCAGTAGGAAATTAATATATTCCCTCACTCCTGATCTGGCACAGCTGAAGAGGCCTGCAGGGCCTTTAAATTTTGCTGTAAATGCCTTAGAAACCTTGCAACTGCTAGAAGAAAACATAGGATCACGCTATCATATAGGTACAGGCACTGACTTCTGCAATAAAACCAGATTTGATACTGCAGCCCCCTCCAAGAGACAGCCAGGCAGAGAGGTTACTGAAGATGGCCCAGGATTGTTCTCCAATCTGCTCTTTTCTTCTCTCTTAATGAACTTTCTCCAGCTGCTCTACCAAACCCAGCCAGGGTTCTGCAGGAATCTTCTACTCACTATCTCTGTATCCAGACTTGACTATCTCCTGGCCAGCAGGTCTTCCTGTGTTCTTGATGGGAAGGTGTTCCAAGGAATATAACTGACCACCCAGGACAGAGAAAACACACCTGTGTCAATTGTAAAATTTTAGATACAAGGAAAAGAACACTTAGAAGGTGATGATGGTGAGGTCTGTAGCTGAACAGGCCTCCTCATCTGGATGTAAAGAAGAGTCCCTATGGCTCTGCTTCTCTCTTCTTTCATCACTGAAATGACAGCTTTTTCTTTAGTGTAGGCATTAGCTTGCAGATCCTCAGAAAGGAACTAGATGGCTTTCTAAGGGGCCATTTGCTGTGCCAAGATGTGTGAGTCGCATACTCAGGACTAAGAGAAGATTTTCCTTAATGGAATTAAGGTTCTTTCTACCACTGGACTCATAGCATTGAGACTTTCTGTGCCAGACTTCTTTCCACAAAATCTTGAGAAGCCTCTATAATTTACAGGTCCAGCTTGACTGGTAAGGTCAAGATTGTCTTCAAATGAAGGAGAGACATAGAATCCCTACTACTCCCAGGTTCATATTCTTTTTAATTGGCTTTATTTATATAAACCTAAGCCTGTATCATTTTAGCTGGATTTATTCTTTGAAACTTTGATTCTTTTTGTGTTAACTCTTAGAGTGTATTTGTAGTGCCTTGGTTTATTTCATCTCTTTATTGTTATTTATATTGCTTTATTGAGAGTTTGCTTGGAGAGTCTAGCAGCAGAGCACAGCTACACTTATACCCTTGACTGAAGAAGGGCCCTCCTCTACTGGAAAAAATTTAGGTGGTCTTCTTGCAAGGAGCACACATCAGGTGGGATGCACATGGAGTAAGGGAGGAAGAAGATACCCACCTAGCAGCCAGATTAGCTGAATCAACTTGGTGATATTAACAGGGTGACAAATGTGGCAACCAGTTCACCCTCACATTCTTTATATTGCTTTCTTACCCCTGTTCTTCCCAGGGCATGTTCAGGATTCAGATGTACTTGTTTGGTTCTCTTTTTACTTTAATTTTTATTTTTTTCCAGTCAATTTCTTCATCTTATCTTTTCTAGTTATCTAAGTTATATAATTGGAAAGCACAAATCTTAATCTTCAGAAATACTCCAGAGTCTAAGCAAGAGAAGTCAAATATTTTCCCCAACAGGGACCTACCACTTTGTCTCTGGGCAATTTTTAGATGTCAGTAAAAATTGCTAGGGATGCAGCTCAATACTAGAGTGCATGCTTAGCGTGTGTGTAAGGCCGTGGTTTCAATCTCCATCTCAAAAAATAATAATAATAAATTAAATAAATAAATAGCAGTCTGCTCTAGGTCTTGGAACTAAAACAAATACAATAGAATTTCTCTGAGCATTAGAGGCTAACATCCCCCTGTTGGTGGGAGAGAATCCTGATTTGTATTAGAAAAAAAGAGTAATATCATATAATAGCCCTGTGCACTTACCCCACGGTTGCTCTTGGGGAGCTCAAAGTCAGCAAAAAGCACTTCTGAGGCTTACAGTCATGGAAGCCTTCTGGGAGGAGTCTATCCTACTACTACTTTACATAAACTGGCTTGCTGACCAACAGTTGAGGAGGGGTTTTATTTCCTTATAATATAATGCAATTTTATTACATTGACCTCTATAACAGATCAACTTTAAAAACTATTTTTTGTTGTTGGTTTATTGTGATACCAGGGATTGAACTCAAGGGCACTCAACCACTGAGCCGCATCCCCAGTCCCAACTTTAAAAACTATTTTAAATCTATTTTTTTTAAAGTTGCAATGCATCTATGTACATTAAATTTTAAAGCTCCTTTACACATAACAGGAATACTTAAAGATGAGCAGTATATTCTTGGAAAATATATCCAGTTCTAGTGCTATGTCACTGGTGCTTCGGAACCTTATTTTTTTTTTACATAATCTTAGTTTTTATTTTTTTCATAAAATTCTCTACAAGCTTCAAAATCAATATTTATAGTTAACAGATATGATATTAATAACTATGCTTGACTGTTTTAGTAGACCATTATAATATTTAATGAGAGACTATTCTCTGTACAGGTGTTAAGTTTACCAGAAAACTCAAAGCAATTTCTGTTAAATGGAGGACTTTAGCATTTTTTAATATTATTTGGTTAAATTCAGCCCAAATATGCCCAAATTCACCCTGTATTTCCTCTATTTAAAATATCTTTATCTAATAAAATAATTTACAAAGCATCAATTATTAAAATAGTTTTCTCAATAATTTTCTTCATTGTGTCACCAAATTTAAATGCTACAAAATTATAGGTCTCTTTGTTTTCATTCTGTCCTAGAACAGAATACAAATATACCTAATTAACATTAGGAGATCCATCAAAAGATTTGCTAAATCAGGGGCTAGGGATATAGCTTAGCTGGTAGCATACTTACCTCTCATCCTCTCATGCACAAGGCCCTGGGTTCAATCCCCAGCACCACCAAAAAAAAAAAGAAAAAAGAAGAAGAAGAAGAATCTTCCCTAAATCAAGGTATTCTTAACTTCCCATTTGGGGTATTGAGTCCTTGGCCAAGATTAAAACTGCAAGTTTTAATCTCTCAGCACTGTAAAACCACCAAGAGCTGGGCTTCCCTCCTCAACTTTTTTAGATGCAGCTTTCACTCACCTTCTGCTCCTCTCTACCTGGCCATTTAGTATAGCAAATGCCAAGAGAAGAAAAGCCATCAGAATGCTTGCACTACCCAGTAAGTTTCCCTTCCCTCTCGGGTCTTGGCACCTGAAGTCCTGACTGCCTTAATAGCAACCTGATTATTGAAACAGATTTGTCAAATGTTTCCAATTTTTCTAGTGTTTTCTGTAGGAAGATTGGTCAGTTGTAAGTTAATCATCATAGTCTAGGACCTAAACCTAAGAAAAAAGCATGCATTACTGATAGGCAGAGACTGAAGGTTAGAGAAGTCTTAAGCACAGCTCTGGAGGCCAGGAAGTTCATGGTACTTGTTATGGTTTAGATATGAGGTATCCTCCAAAAGCACATATGTGAGACAACTAAAGAATGTTCAAAGACGAAATCATTAGATTATGAGAGTTGTAACCTAATTCATGGATTAATCCACTGGTGGATTAACTGGATGGGTTAATCCAGTTAATCCAGACAAGTTCAAAAACCATCCATAAGCAAATAGGGTATGGTTGGAGGAAGTAGGTCACTGAGGAAGTAGGCCTTTGGGATTTATACTTCATACTTGTGGAATAGCATAAAGCAGAGAGTGGAATTCTCTCTCTGCTTTCTTGTTCCCATGTCCTAAGTTGCTTCCCTCCATGCCCTTTCACCATGATGCTAAGCATCATCTTGGACCAAGAGCTATGGAGTTGGCCAACCATGGACTTAACTTCTGGAGCTGTCATCCAAAATAGATTTTATTTTTCTCCTATACATTGTTCTTATCGGGTCGTTTGATCACAGTAACACAAAAGCTAACTAAAATGTTATTTATCCTTATACCTATAGGAAAGTAGATTCTAATCAGGCTTAAGTATGTGGGAAGGAGCACTGAGATCCCTTGATTAATTTTTCTCAGCTTCTATACCACACCCAGCCAGGGTTCTGCAGGACTATCTCCCCTTTCACTCCCCACTTCTGCATCCACCTTGAATTGCCCCAGGCCAGCTGTACTTCCTGTGTCCTTGATAAGAAACCACTGTTCTTGGATACCCTTCCCCTCCGCAGCTCAATACTCCCAAACAACCCAGAGAATGGGTCCAGGGGATATAACTGACCACCCAGAGCAGATCGAACACACTGGAAGCATCTAGACAACATAGACAAGTTCAAAAACCAGACTGTTTTAGCTGAAGAAAATTTGGGGCAGGGCACAAAAAGTTTAAAATAGATTAGTTGGCAGCATGTAAGAGTAATCTCTCAATCCTCTCCTCACAACAACTCTGAATATTGTCCCCACACAACAGATGAAGAATAGCATTTTGAGATGATAAAAATTCTTGCGTAGGGCTGAGTGTCTAGCTTAGTGGCAGAGCTTTTGCCTAGCATGCACAAGGCCTTGGGTTCATACCTTTCACTACAAAAACAAACATGGCTAATTATCAGTAGCACTAAAATTAAAACTTGGACCACCGGACCCCAAATGGGTTTTCATTACCCCATAGTCACCTACATTGATGAAGACAACATGACTTTCAGGCACTAAAAAACAGATGATTCTACTCTCCTCTCTATTGGACAAGCATTACCCAACATCTACCCTGAGTCAATAGATGGTAAAGAGAAAAAGAAGGTGACCTAGGACAGAACTCAAGGGAACACCAACATTTAGGGGCATGCAAGAAGCTAGGTGAGCATTAGAAGAATACAATGTCCTCAGCTGGATGAAGTCAGTGGCCAGATGCAGAAGCCAGTGAATGAACCCTATCACTACTACCAGATCCTCCAGGATCTTGGACATATGTGGTATAGCAGGCACATATTTCCTTCTCACGCAGTGACTCAGTTTTTTTCTGCAGGAAATAATCTAAAGAAACAAACAGATTACCCTCATGAGCTTAAAGCAGGAGTCTGTAAACACAGTCACATTCATTCTCTTATAATGACAGAGATTAGTAGTTACAACAGAGATAGGTTTAAGCTAGGCCCACAAAGCCCAAAACATGTATTACTATCAGATCTGTATAGGAAGAGTTTGCCAACCCCACCCAGACAAAAACATTGTAGGAGGAAATACGTATTCCTTGGATGATACAATCTAACTAATCCACATGACTCCTAGCACTCTTTAGGACACAAATAAATGAGATTTTATATAAGTAAATAGGAGAAGGAAAAAATGGAAAGGATATATGGGCAAGTTCTGACGGATAGATTCAAGGAAGAAGCTACAAGCAGCTAAGGATAAAGAATGGAGGGGGAGATATAGCTTAAGGTTTAGAAAGTTCCAAGTAACAAAATTCTATTCAACAACTCCAGAAGAATTCACACGTACCTCACAGGTGCTAAGGAAAGGAAGTCACACCTTTCTCAAGAAGGGAGGAATCCTGACTTAGACCTTGAGAAACCAAAGTTGTACTACTACTCCTTCCAGGATGGCAGTCATTTATTTAATCTTCTCCTTCTGTGTCTATTTCCCTCTTCTGTCTCCTCTGTTCTCCTTCTCCTCCTTCTAAATATACATCTCCTCCATATTCGTCTTCTTTTTATTCATGTCTCCCTCTCCTTCTCTCCTTCCCTCTCTCCTTACTGCTGGTCTCCTGTTTAACGAAAA
Source organism: Urocitellus parryii (assembly GCF_045843805.1). NCBI lineage: Eukaryota > Metazoa > Chordata > Mammalia > Rodentia > Sciuridae > Urocitellus > Urocitellus parryii. The sequence continues at coordinate 37,675,570 of NC_135534.1, read as the reverse complement.
CATAACAAGAAACCACAGTTCTGGCGCTATCTAACTTCCTAACTCTCCACAACAACTGATACTTGTTTCTATAACAAATCCCAATTCCTGGAAGAAAAAAAATTGCTTCAGTTTGGTGCAGGTGGTCCCTCATCATGCTTATCCTGGCTCTCCTGCCCTTTCTCTGCTTTGTTCTGTACCCCAGGGCCAGGCCCCACAGGAAGTGTTTCCCAAGCTCTCCTGACAGCTGCCTCTGGTGAGTCCAGCTAATGGAGATGGGGAAGCCAAGGAAACAGAAAGCTAGGTAATTTTCCCTTCCTGCTCTGTCTTGAGTGGCATCTCAAGTAGGGGATATATCTTCCCATGGTCCCATTTAGTGCTGTCAGGCCTTCTGTGTCTGGTAACCCCTGTTTCTGGCCTCAGGTAATTCTATCTACTCCCTTGGTCCCTTTCAGCCTGGGGGGTATAGTAATGACTTCTTGCTATTGTGAATCTCTGGGTTGCCTGACTGCCCTCTTAGGCTTCACAGCCTAATCTATCCTGGTCAATCTCAACAGAGTCACCAATCAGCTGGGATGGTACCAAAACATTGTCCTCTTGACAGTCTTTAGTGGGGTATAGAAGAGGAGACAAACTGACAAATGTTCTCTACTCCTGATGCAAGAGATGCAGAGATAAGGGAAGTCACACACTGGCAGGGATCCTAACCCAGCATTGAGGACACTGGAGAAAAAAAGTCTTTGTCCCCCATTTTCTTTCAGCCACCTTGACCTTGGTCAATCTAGCAAGGTAAATTTAAGGCTACTCAGTGTCAAAGTTTCCCCAAGGCTAACATAAATGTAGACCAATTATTCATCTGGTTGAACTAGAAAACAAATCATTCTTTGTCAAATGCAAAGTTGTTATTTTCTTAAGCACAGAAGAGAAACAGGCAAAGCCTGTGAATGGTGAGTGGACCTATATATCTCAAGTGTGAAACTTCATTTGGTGGAAATGTCAAATACTTGTGAGTTTATAGCTCATTAAGTCCATCTGTACCATGCTTCAATGAATGGAGTTTTATTTTCAGGGTAAATGCACACTTGTTTCTAATGATCCTCACAACACAAAATAAGGCCGGACTCAAGTACCACAACCATGGAATAATCAATGAGAGTCAGAAAAACTCACCTCCACCTCCAGTTTTTGCAAGTTATTTTACTGTCCACTTAAGCTCTAAATCCCATACTGGGAGGATTACTTATATTTACAGTTCCCTTTCAAGGAACAAAGAACTCTTTTCAGGACACTTAAGGCTCATAAAATGGAGGATAAGGACAAAGCTGGCCATTCCGACATTCAGAGGAAAAAATGTGTTGAAAAAATTAAAAACATTCCCATAGTTATCTAAGTATAATGAGCCATAGTGGACTGAGTGACCCATTTTTTGTGGCAATCTCTGAGTAAAAAAGTGGAGAATTGATGAAATACTTTAAAAGGGACTGTGCTCCACAACAACAACAACAACTAAAGATTACAGAGCTTTTTAGTAGATTGTAGCTTCACCTGGTGCCCCCAATTCACGTTTTCAGCTGGATACAGATTTGAGTGACTGAGCCTCTAAGCACGTTCTTTAGGCAGGGCCTCCATCTAGTGGTTCACCCTAGAAATTAAACTGCAGCCTTTACTAAACACTTTTTCCTTTCATAAACTTTATAAAAATATAAAAATAAAGCTTCCTGGGATAGCCTGACAGAGGGAAATCTCTCTCCCAAACCCCCAAATCCTGATTCTCCATTGCCAAGAGAAGCAAAAAACTTAACCACTAGATTTTGCCATACACTCTCCATTTATGGAAACCTAATATCCAGTGTGTTTCTTTGCACATAAAAGAAAAATGTGATTTCTAATCATCAAAAGGAACAAAGCTGTGTATGTGGTATGTGTTGGGTTGGTTTATGCTTTGGAAGAGCTTAGTTGTGGAATTAGAGAGGACAATGGCAATTGCTAAAGTTGAAGGCATAAGATCCATATCAGGAAGAACCAATGAAGGTTTGTTGGACAATGAGATAAAAGCAGATGCACAATCTTACAAGGGAGGAACAGTGTGGTACCCCCAAAGGACCAGGAAGAACAATGTGGTCAAAATGAGACAAATATCAGATGGGATATGTATATCATTTATGGTCCTGAACAAGTGATCTCAGGAGAGTTCTGCTGCTGCCAGCATGCAGCCTTGAACAAGTTCTTCTCCATTTGAACAGTCTTTATCACTGTATCTTAAAGCCCCTTTGGACAAAGATTCCCCCCAGGGACATTCTTCTTCTATTTACATGAAATTTCATACACAATCTTGATGGTTTAAGGACATCCCCAAAGCCCATTCCTGATCTCTAGATTCATTATTACATAGAAAATAGGCCTGTGACCATTCTTAGATTGGTGAAGCTTCCTCCATTCTTTAAGTTTCCCTTGCTTCTACTTTAAATGTCTTGCAGTGTCTTCTCTGTGCTCTCATACACTATTGGAAGGTGTTGATTCTGTTTTCTCCATCATTGTTCATTTTCCCTTGTGTTTTCCATTACTCATTTGACTCCTTTTCTCTCCATCTACAATTTTTCATTTGACATGTTCCTTTTCAACCACACTAAGGACAAACAAATTATTTGCTCTTAGCAAACAAAATAAGGAAAATATTTATGCCCATAAAGAGAGAATCAAAAACTATGATACAGGACAGCAGATGAGTGATAGTGTATAGGAAGGGAATTATTTTTAAAAAAATGTGATGATGTGAAAATAGAACAGAGGTGCAGAGAGACACCAGATCAAGAAAGACAGTTTGATTTTAAGGACAGCAGCTTTCAGCTTTGGGGAGGTTACCGCACATGTTCAAGTATTAGAAATCTTGTTAGCATAGGTGAATTTGTGGCAGCATATTTTTTCCTCAAAGATGAACAAAACAAACTCATGTTAAAATGGGACTTGGCATTCCACCCATTGAAGGTGTGTCCCCTCCCCTTGAGTTTGAGTGGTCTGTGACTCATTCATGACCAATACATTGCAATAGAAATAAATTCCAAAACTAGGTTAGAAATTTAGGGGACCCTCTGTCTTGCCCAAGTGAAGGCTTGCACTGGGAGCATTATTTACCTTATAAGCCCTGCTGTGAGGAAGCTGGCTAGTTCACACAAACAGGCCACACACAGAAGCCCTGCCTCTGCCTCCTGAGCTACAGGGATCACAGTCTTGTGCCACCCCCACTGATTCAGCTGCCAATAACTGATACAACATAAAAGACCCAAGAACATGGCCAGGCATGGTGGCACATGCCTATAATCCCTGTAGCTCAGGAGGCAGAGGCAGGAGAATTGCACGTTCAAAGCCAGCCTCAGCAACTTAGTGAGATCCTGTGTCAAAATAAAATAAAATAAAGGCTGGGCATGAGGCTCAAGGGTTGAGAGAACCTGTGTTCAATCTCTGGTATTAAAAAAAAAAAAAAGAACCATCCAATTGAGCCTTATTCCATATCACTAACCCAGAAAACCCAGAGAAATGATGAAACAATCATTGCCATTATAAACCACTTAGCTTGGGGATAATTTGTTATACAGCAATAGGTAATTGAAACATAATAAAAATTTTAAAACTAGTCTGAAATCTTTAAAATGTAATCATCACTACAGATTCATTGTGTCTTGCATGGTCTATAAAAATATTCTCAATTTCTTCCTGGGATTCCCCATAGCAGGGCTCCCTTTCGAAGAAGCTCAAACTCCACGAAACACTCTTTCTTTGGTCCTGGTTGATGTCCTTTTCCCAGCAATATACACTGCCAACAATATCTCCCTGACCAACTCAGCGCAGTGCTTCATTTATCAAACACTAACTCAATAGCGGGACTATTTGGAATCCAAATCCAGTGGCTCACCCAGCACCCAGATATTGGTTTCCAATACAATTCTCCAATGAAAGGAACCAGGGCCCCTTGGAAAAATGGCTGCTTCAGGGTGGGGAATGATGATCACAGGGCATCATTCAATGCCAGAAACCAAGAAAGTGCTCAAAGGGCAAAAAATGGTCAAAGATACTCAGGAGTCAGCCTGAAAGAACTCCCATGGGTCAAAGCAGAGAAAATTTGAACAGCAAAATAATATTGTATCTGAGTATTATCCAAAGTACAAAAAGGTCATGAGTCCCCCTTTTATAGACAAGTTAAATAATAACACAATGAATAACAATAATTGTTTTTATATATTATTGTGTTCTAAAGTGTTCAAAACACTTTGTCTATGTTATTTTAATTCTTATAGCACCCTATGAGATATATACTATTTTTATCATTACTTTACAGCTGAGGAACACAAGGCTTGACATGTCAAAGCACAAATTAAAAAAAAAAAGATACCATTTGTACAGCATATTGAAGGTACTGGCAAGTGTAAGAAACCATCTGGGGGTCAGAGTGAGTGGGCACTGGCCACTTGGGGCCCTATTCAGTCATTCAAAGAATTGAAGGAGCTGGGTGTAGTGGGACACACCTGTAATCTCAACAGCTTGGGAGGCTGAGGCAGGAGGATCACAAGTTCCTTTTGCCAGTCTCAGCAAAAGCAAGGCGCTAAGTAACTCAGTGAGACCCTGTGTCTAAATAAAATACAAAACTGGGCTGGGGATGTGGTTCAGTGGACAAATACTCCTGAGTTCAATCCCCAGTACTCCCCCCAAAAGAGTTGAAGGTAAAGGTATTAGTGAACTGTTTTAAAACACATAAAGAAGCTCTGATACCATTCCCTAAATGTTCCACAGCCTAGGCGAAATCTAGATTTATCTGGCACCAAAATTTGACCTCTCGAGTTCTCTACTCTAAAATCAAAATAGTAAATGCCAGAACTATGATAATATTAAGATTATACAATCATATTAAGATTCAATGTAGAGTATCAGAAATTGTAGAGTCTGTCAGTGCCCCAAAGAATATCGAGTTGGTAACTTATTAAGAGTAAAGTATCTGCCCAAGCAAGAGACCCAGGACCAACTTGCTCAATGGAGAGATATAAAGCCTCTCAAGCAGAACCCAGCCAATCCAAACTCTCTGTTCCAAGAATTTTAGCTGAGTTCCACTTCTAAGAAAAGAAACACACGAGGGAATAAGGTGAATTCATTTTCCTTGAACTAAAACAACATCCAGAAGGTTTCTGGGGTCAGAACAAACTCAAAGTCCAGCATCCAACCCCCTCCCTCCTCACATGTCGTTACAATAAAGAATAATAACACTGAGAAAGAGCAGAAAACAGTACAGAGAGGAAGTCAGGGGGGGGAATATTCACTACCTAACACCTGCTATGTGCTAAGAACTGTGCAGGACACCATCCAGCACCATTTTATTGCTTTTCCTACATTTTCAGAAAAGTATCAGTAACCTCATTTTATGCATGAACCCAAGGTTCAGAGAGGCACAATAATTTACCTAGGGTCACTCAGTTAATAAATGATGAGAGAGTACTGGAGTCCAGTCATAACTGGCTCCAAAACCCAAGTGTGTCCTTGTAAAACCACAACCAAGGAAAGACACTTAAGGATGTAGGCAGATCCCGAAGCTCCAGGGAGGCCTATATCCTAAAGAGAGTGATCCAGAAAGCACCTCGTGGTTCAATGCTGGAATACAGGTCCCAAACTCCATGTTTATAAGAAGGGATCAATCCACAAAGAGAAGCAGATGACACATCCTTCCAAGTACAGTGTGTAAAACAGCAGAAAATAGCTCAGGAAGGATAATCAGAAATCAGTCATGAAGGCTGGGTTACAGAGGCAGACTTCCTGTCTTGGGGAGCAGAAAATGAGTTTCATCAATTTCTCATTCCTCGTGATTCCGTGGATCAGGAATTCAGGTATGGCTTAGATGAGAGGTCCTTCTGCTTCACATGGCATAGCTGGAGTTACCCACGTGACGACACCCACTGGTAGCTAGGTCTGGCTGAATGAGTCAAAAATGCTCTGCTCACCTGTGTAACTCCTGTAGGCTCCTCTCTTTGGCTCCCTTTCTCTAGGTGCTCTTTCTTTAAGTCTAATTTAGGCATCATCTCAGAACAGCAACCTCAGGATGGTCAGAACCTTTTTTTGTTTGTTTATTTGTTTGGGGGGTTTTGTTTTTTCTTTAAACTAATTTTAGACTTAGGGGAAAATTACAAAAAAATAGTACAGAGAGTTCCTGTATGCTCATTACCCATATTCCCTAACGTTAACATGTTAGACACCTTACTTCATCATCAATCCAAGAAATTAGCACAGTACAATACCATTAGGTAACTTAGATTTCCTACCAAATTTTAACTACGAATGATCTATTTCTCTCTCAAGGTCCTCTTCATGATCACACATTTGTATTTAGTAGTTATTTCTCCTTAGTCTCCTCCAGTGGACAGCAGTCCAAGAACTTCCATAGTTTTCCATGGTCTTGACATTTTTGACTGGTATTTATCTGTCATTTTTGTAGAACTTCTCTCAGTTTGGTTCTGACATTTTGTCTTAACCAGAATGAGGCTATGGTCTGACTGTTCACATGATGCGTGCCTTCTGAGAGAGGTGAGGGAGTTTCCTCTCCTCCTGCAGCTTGAATGAAGACACTTGAGTTGCATTCTCTTGGTCAAAGCAAGGAATCCAGACAGCCCAAAGTCAAGACTCTCTCTCTCTCTCTCTCTCTCTCTGAATGTGAGAATGAGATCAACCTCCAGGAATAGGAGCAATCGATGGTGTCCATCTTGGAAGATTTTCTATTACCACTGGGTTTTCAAAATACTTTAAAACCCACTTAACAAGATAACTAAGAAATCTGGAAACCTGCCACTACCACACATATTATTTTTAATTATATGAAGCTTGAAATAGCCCTTAAGGGCCAATAGTTCCTGCTCTGCCTACTTCAGGGAGCGTGACAGGCACCGAGTGTGACAGACAGCAATTCACTGAAGAAGAAGAAAACCGCCAGGAGAAGTATGGTTAGCCAATAGCTTCCAGCTGCCACATTTTAATGATCTGCTATTAACATTCATGCCAGGGCCATACCCCCTCCTCCCACCAGCACCACAGGTTGTTTCTTCCCAGCAGCTGAGCGCCGAACTAGAACCAAACCATTTGTGCATGTCACAGGATTCCTCTAATGAGCAGGAGCTCCTTAATAGCCAAGCAGTTCCTACCCAATTCTCCTTTCTCCTCTTGTCTTTTCCTGAGTGTCAGACCTGCACTGGACTTGAAGGCTTTCCCTGCCTATTTCTGCTCCCTCTCCCCTTCATTTTTATGCATTTTGTTTTCTAAAGTTTCATTTTATTTTTACTATTTTTTTTCATTTGATGATTTTTTTTATTAGAGCTTTATAGTTATCATAGTACTTTACGTTCATCCTGACAAACTCATATATGCATGGAATTCAATTTAATTGGGCACATTTACAGAGTACAAAATGTTGACTTGATACATAGATACATTGAGAAATGACCGAATTAGACTAATTAGCATATCTATAACCCTAAGTATTTATCATATTTTAGTGAGAAATTTTTTAAAATCCTCCCTATTAGCAATTTTAAAATGTATAATGCATTATTATTGACAATAGTCATCATGCTACACTATTCTACATCAAAATTATGACTCCTAACTTTAGTTTAGTACCCAGTGACCAACTTCTTTTCATCTCTCCCTTCCCTCTGCTTTCTCCAGCCTCTGGTAGTCACTTAACTTTTTTGGCTTTCACATGTGAGTAGATCATATGGTATTTATCTTCTGTGCTTGGCTTATTTCACCTAACATAATGACCTCTAGGTTCATCCATGTTGTCAAAAATGACAGAGTTTCCCATTTTTTAAATCAGAGTCATCTTCCATTCTGTAGATATAATACATTTTTTAATTCTTTCATCTGTTGCTAGACACTTGGGTTGTTTCTAAACCTGTATACTCATCACCTTGGCTATCATGAACAATGCTGCAATGAACATAGGAGGGCTGATACCCCTTCCGTATACTGATTTCAATTCCTTTGGGGATATAGCCAGAAGTGAAGTTGGCGGATCATATGATAATTAGTTTTTTGAAGAAGCTTCATACTATTTCCAAAATGACTGCACCAATTTACAATTCTACAAGGATTCCCTTTCCTCCATCTCCTCAGCAACACTTGCTATCTTTCATCTTTTTGATAATAGTCAATCTAACAGGTGTGGGGTGAAATCTCATTGTGGTTTTCATTTGCATTTCTCTGATGAATAGAGATGTTGGGCATTTTTTTTTCATATATCTTCCTCTTTATCTTTCATAGGCATTTCCCTCAATAAATCTCACACTTTTAATTTCATCTTAGCATTTGCAGCCAGGAGGACCTCATGTGGTACACAAGGATATCTTGAGGATCAAATAAAATTATGGATATAAACATCTTTTGAAAACCATGGAGTGAGAAGTATTATTATTTAAAGAATGCAAGCACAAATTGTTTTGAGTAAGTAGCCTACTAAAACTCATCACCCTGTTCATTAATTAATACAAATATCCTCAACTATACCCTGAAGTTTTTCTAAATGTTGTATCAAATAGTCTCCAACGTAACGTAAATTTGTATTGAATTGAAAGAGATTTCCATTAGAAAGAGACTTTAGTTCTTCAAGGGATAATGTTTAGTTACCTTGGATATCTAGAAGTCTTTTGTGTTTAATTCTCCCCATGGAATACCACATTTTCTAGGAATTTGGCGAAAGCTGGCTATTTAGATTAGAAATCTTGACCATGAAGTCCCCACCAAGAGCTCCTGAGATGATAAATTTCCTTCCGCCCCTTTTGATTGTAATAATCCACAAAGCAGGAATCCCCTACCTGTTGCCTCTTCTGTGTATCCACTAAATTTCTTCTAGCTACCATCCAATCTATTCTACACTCAGCATCAAGGACCACCCTTCCTCTGTTAATTAGCTTAATTAGCACATTGAGGTAAAGTCAAAATGTTTTAAGATACTTGATCTGATGATAGGCTACCACTTGCCACCTCACCCTGACCCCTGCAATACACACACACACCCTGTCTGTTTCAGCTATCTTTCACAATCTTTGAGAGGCATATTTTTCTAGTTTCACACCTTTGAGTCAAGACTCATCTGAAAATCAACGTAGAATAGATCATAGTTGCACCTAATTGTTTTGGCTTTACATGAACAAACATGAAAAACGCCAGCTTCAAAACTGCCAGAATGGGTGTTAGCTGGAAAGAAAATACTAGAAACAACTTTGGACCACCTTTTAACCCCTGGAATCGAATAGTTGTGGGGAGGTCGTGGGGGGACCTTAAGCAACATTACCCAAATGGGGATCAAGAGTAAGCTACTTCCACATGCTCACACAATGAGTTTAAGATCTCAGCCCCAGTGGTTTTTCATTCTTCCGCTAATTATTTTAAGAAATGCTGAGTCTCTGATGCTCTCAACCATGTTGCGTGGAAATGCATGATGTAATTATCTCTGAATCAAAAAGCCCTTCAGAAGAATTTGACTCTAAAAGAGAAGTTTCGGTATACTGAAAGCAAATTACATATATGTTTATCTTGCTATGTTTATTTTGCTACATTTGATAGTGTGTTATATGATTTTTTAAAAGTATGTCCAATTCAGAATAAAATGCTCTTTCAGAAAGAATTAAACTCTAAATGATGAAAAAAAAAACAATTGTGCTATAGTTTGACTGGCAGTAGCTTTTTTCTTCTTAGGTGTGTATGATATAAGGCAAATCTTAAAATCAATGGTGTCTCAAAGTAGAATAAACAAAGCAGAACCATTTCATTCTTTTGCTCTCTCTGAAGTCTGAACTTGCATGTGTTCTGCTCTCCTTCCATAGAACACATTTGTCTCTCCTCTTTGCCTGATTAACTCCCACCCAGCCGCTGGGTTTGGCTTAATTATCGCTTCTAAGCGGTGTTCCCTATCCCCTCACCCCCACCCTCAAACCATATGAGTGACTCCTGCTTTGTACTCCACAGCGCCCCATACTTCAGCTACCACAATTATCCTTTACTGTAACTGCCTGTTTAATTTTCTGTCTCCCCCACAGGCTGTAAACTCCTTAGAAACCAGGAACTTGTCTGTCTTGTTCACATCATGCCTGGCAAAGTTGGCAATCAGGAGATATTCACTTGTCAATGAATACATTAAATGAATATGGGTCTCTATTGCACAGCATATGGAAAAACTTGTGTGATTTTTGAATGGCAACCCAATAAGAATTTTTTTCTCATGGATGAGTAAACTGAGACCTAGACAGTAACAGATTAATTAGTGACAGAGTCCAAACTAAAATTTCTCAGGGTTTTAGGTAATAATGTTATGCCTGACATTTATTTAGCAATTACTAGGTAACTGCCACTGTTCTGACCTGGGTATGTAGACCATCTCAATTATCACAACTCTTTTAGGTGAATATTGTGAGTATCCCCATTTTATCAAAAGGAAAATTGAGGTACAAAAAGATATTAGAATTTCCTAAAGTAATAGATGTAATAAATTGTGCAACTGGCATGTAAACCCAGGGAAACTCCAGAATTTTCACCCTTAACCACATTGTGACAGATGCTGGTAAGTTAAGTCCAAATATTTATCAATAGTAAATACTAGTAGTCACTAGCAAATCACTTCTTAAGAATGTGTTTTCAAGCTGATCCAAGACAAATAGCTTTATTTGTTGGATATTGATGCTAACAGAACCAGAAGTAAGACCAATACAGTTGAAACAATACCATAAGATTAAGAGACCTGGGTTCTATACAGTCCAGTCTTTGAGTGGGTACATAATCCTAGGTGAATACTTTCCTAGCCCTTCATTTCTTTACTAGTTTAAAAAAAAAAAAAAAAAAGGTCAGGTAATGCAAATGAACTCTTACAATCCTTTGATAGTGTTTGTCACCTTATCTCAAAGCAATTAACAGGTACACCAAGTGGGGAGAAATCATCTACGCCAAATATTGAATTTGAGGATGTAACTTAAACTCCAGTGTTTGTTCTACAAAATTCAAATAATGTTTGGCAAGGTGAAGGGCTCTTGATCCTCCACCTGAAAGCTAGCCTTTCAAATCCCAGCCATCGACTTTTTTTCCTTTCCTTCTATTGACACTATTTGCCTTGGTGGGGAGAGGGAAGCCCAGACTTGTGTTGACAGAGTCTGACTGTTGGGGAAAAGTACATACCTGGAGGGTGAATGGTGTTTAACAAGAAATAAGGCATCAGTCTGCGCCTGACTCATTCCAAGCTTGGCCTCCCTCTGCCATTGCTTTGTTCCAACACTAGATCAGAGGCTCATGTGGAAACTTGCTGAAGTCAAATATCACAAAACTCCAGCCCAGCTATGCTGGGGAGAAAATCAAGACTCTCGCCAGATGAGTGTTGGAGCCAAAGCTACTGAGAAGAGCTAGAGAATCAGACCAGGCCTCTTGGTAGTTATCAGCCCTAGCACTGAACCCTAACCATTCCTCATTCTTCGGGGTTGCTGAGATTATTCTTATTTATGCAAACCTTTTAGAGAGTGCTTTTCTAATAGGCAGTGGTACACATTCTCTTTTCTGCACCTGGTAGGAGGTGAAAGGTTATAAGCTATTCCCAAGCTGTGCCTGAAAAGCTATATTCCTGTTCCAAAGTCATTAAATATTTTCAGGCTTCATGATGGTAGTCAAAGCTACACAAAGCCATTCACTCAAATTAAACTCTTAAAGGTTAAGTTCCCTTGCCTATAGAACAAAAAAAATAAAGTCCACACTTAAGGATTCAATAAGCTAGCAAGTGCATGTGGCACAGTATGCTTAATAAGAGGGCACTCTTTCATGATTCCTTTCAAGAAGCTCACCTAAGGTCAGCCATTTTTACACCTTCTACAACCAACCAAATTTGGGGAGGAAGTTCTCATACGAAAATATTTTCTGAAGATTGTCTTTCTAAGGCTTACAACAATTCTTCACATAATTAGAATTTTAAAAGTATTAATGGATAGATGGATATGAGAGAAACAGATAAATTATATTGCCTATGAAGTATACATTCATTCAACAAACATTTAAGAACACCAGACTTTGAAAAAGGTAATAACTGCTTCTTTGGGGGGATATATGACCACTGAGCCACATCCCTAGCTGTATTTTGTGTTTTATTTAGAGACAGGGCCTCACTGAGTTGCTTGGCACCGCGCTTTTGCTGAGGCTGGCTTTGAACTTGAAATCCTCTTGCCTCAACCTCCCCGAGCTGCTGGAATTAGAGGCGTATGCCACCGCTCCCAGTTTAATTGCTTCTTTCTAAAAGCACTTTTGGCTTTCTTCATTTTACTCAGTGAAGAGTCAAGAATCTGTATTTTCCTCTTATAGGTGGTAGTGACCATCAAAAAGAGAAACATGGTGGGTGTTATAAAACCACAGTCCTCAATATCAAATAAGCCTGGGTTTGAGCCCTAGGTCTAATAACAGTAGCATCTCCTTGAGAAAATTAAATTTTTGTATTTCATTCACCTTATCTGTAACATGGGAATAACATGCCAATCTAAGTATACCAAACTAAGTAGTACCTAATAAGGTACTCATTATATATGCTGTCTAACATTCAGTGTAACATTCTCAGTGAGTGATTATCAGGATCATTAGAGTTTTTAATTATTTTTTAAGGTCATATAGCTGAAATAACAGAATGGGGATTAACTTTTTGCTTGCTGACTTCCAATATTTTCTGCAAACAGTTTTCAAACATTTCAAAGCAACAAAGTCTCTCCTTAAAGAAGCAATCACATAATATGGCACATCAGCATGTAACAAAGGAGAACTGCCCTTATTAGAATTGGGAGAGGGGGACTAAAAAGCCTTCTGTCCACTCTTCTTGGCCACAGATAAATGTGGCTCACACACCCCACTCCACTTACTACCAAGTCAGATGCGTGCAATTATCATTGCCTGTGATTCCCCAGGGACTAGAGCTCACCAAGTTAAGAGGACAGCTGGGCACCAGTGCTTCCATGTGCCCTGTTGTTGGTGCCATATGTTCCCTCTCCTGTTTGTCTTCTCTTGTTCCTTATTTCCCAGCAACCTATTGGGGCATTGACCAGCTACCTTTTCCTGATTCACAAACCCATTGACTTTATCAGTTCCAGACTCTTTTCTAGGACCTGGTTCACAGAGGGTCACCTGACTTCTCATCCACTGCTGCCCTTAGACAATTAAGTCTACCACTGCTTGCCCATGCCATGCAAAACACTCCAGCCCCTTCTTGGTTCCCTCTGATCTTTCAAGAGAGAAAATTATGAATACTATTGACAAAAATTCTAGATCATTTCTCATGTCACATTTTTTTCAGGGCTAGATCACTGTGGTTCAAAGGTCCAAACCCATCTGTGCCTTTATCTCCACCATATGGTTGGGAGTATACATCAGCCAACCGTATCATATTTACACATATGTGCCTCTGTACAGAACTGAGCTGGTCAGAGGCTCAAGTTCAAGGTTTTAAATTTTAAAACCCAACTGAATCTTTATTCTTGTCAGCACTTTTCTCAGAACTTTGTATTGAAGGTTATTGAGTGCTCACAGGTCTAATTAGATTCCCATTTAGCTTCCATTCCCTAACTATTTCCCTCCAAAGATCAATAAGAAAGAGAATTTACTGATGAAGTAGATGTCTGTGGTCATTCCCTGGAGAACTAGGACCTGGAAGATAGGCCTATGCTCCTCCAGGTCCTGAGCTCAGAATTCTTTCCCTGCCTTTTCTCTATGAGATCCTACTGGCCCTCAAGGCTTGCCACAAATCCCTTCTCTACCTGAAGGTTTCCATGGTCCCTGTTGGCATGAGTTGTCACCTCTGGAACACATAGCATTTACTTTTTCATTCATTTGTGTCACTTATTTCATTCTACCTCATGTTCCAAGAAGTTGTTTATAACAGATCAGTCTTTCCCATGAGACTAGGAAAAACTCCAAAGCTAGGAGCCTAGTTTATTCGTTTCTGACTCCCCACTACCTGCTTCACTCAGCCAGCCTCTATCATCATGCTTTGGAAATCATGGTGCATAATGTATGTATATGTATTGGTCAGCTTGAAGTGTTCAAAGGTATTAGAAATTCCAGGAACACTGGACATTGTCTGGGCCTTCTAAAGAATGAATGGAAAACACTTTGCCAAGAGCAGGAAGAAACTCATCAAAGCAGCATCATCTTTGGCCTGCCTGGGGCTGCACTTGTTTTCCTGTTTTTCTCTCATTTTTAATTACGATCAAGCTGCCCTGTGAGTTTCCTTTTTCTCCTACCGGAACACACTGTTAGTGAGCTTTGGGTGTTGGTCCAAATATTGATTCAGGAAGTGCTGCTCAGCAATTCTGAGCTTTGGTTCCAGGCATGCTGAGGGATTCCAACACCCTAAGCCAATATTGAGACTTCATTAAAAGTTCTTGCTTCTCCCAGAAGGCCTGGTGAGGCATAGGGGAGAAAGCACAAGGTGCAGAGACTAAAGATGCCACTCAAATTTTAGACTTGCCACTTGCTTCTTATCTGGCTTTATGCAAGTTGCTTAACCTCTTTGAACCTCAGCTTATTCATCTCTAAACTAGCATCAGTAAGGTTTGAGTTCATGTGAAAAAAGTAAGCCTGAAAATATTTTTTGAGTCTGAATTTTTGGAAAGTGAAGGTGCTATCTCATCAGGCAATTCTGTCTGCTAGAGAAACAAATGTGTTTCTTCCAGGAAGAGGAAGTGCCAAAGCCCAGTTCGGGGTGAAGGATAAGTAAATACTACTAAAGGACATCTGGAAAGAAAAGGTCAGTTATTGTGTCCTCTAGGAACTCACCACAAACAAGTGATCAGAGACTGGGAAGTGTGTCGTTTTGTAAATAGGTTGCTGCTCTCTTCCCACTCTTGCTCCAAGATTCATTGTCAGGTTCGCTTTAAGAATAGAAACTCCAAGCAAAAAGGAGTCCTGCCTCTGGGCACCTCTGCAGAGACTGCCATGTTGCTATTGGCTCCCCTGCCAAGGATATTCTGTCAAGTTCAATTATGGGAGCCCCAAACAATGAGCCTGTGTTACCATCCAGCATTTCTTCACTTGCCACATGCAAGCAGGGCAGGAGAGCCAGCAGCCAGCAGCTGTGTTTACAACTTCCCAGCATCCTCATTAATTAACGAATTCGTTCTGGGCGTATTGCTCACTCTGAGTAAGCTTTTGAGGGCATGGGATGACTACAGGTTATGCCGACAGGACAGCCAGGCAGCGTCTGAGCGCTGTTCTTGATTGGGGGGAGTCCAGGGCATGTCCTGGGAATGGGAGAAAGGGTGGCTGAGAGAATATAAAGCCAGAGTTATGCACAAGGGAAAACTATTACCTTCTCCCACTCGGTACCTAATCAAGTTTAAAGAGACTCTCAGTTTTAGTGTTCATGACTTTGAAGACATTGGCTCCCAAATTACGAATGTGCAACACATTTCAGATCAAATGCCAAAGGGGCCCTGAAGATATGATTCAAAATTATAACTACTTCCTCTGAAATGTCACTTATTCCATGAATTGTAAAATGACCCAATAAGCCTGATCAGAATGATGTAAAGAAGTAGCTACCAGATCCCATGGCGATTCCATTGGAGAAAAGAATGCTCTCTTATTTTCTAATAAGTCCTACTTCATAATAGCCTCCATTCTCGGAAAGCCCTAAAATGGGAAACAGGGGAATTGAACTAGAAAACAATCTCAGTATTTACGGTCTTATTCTCTGGAAACAAAACTGTCTGTTTGTGTAATGACAAATGGATTATATCCTCAAACCAGGCTGTTCTGTGTGACTGGAGTCCAACAAAAATAATGTAAGGGAAGAGAAGCATCATCAATATATTCATGAAGTCTTTTAAAGTTGCCATTATTTTAAAAGTCTTTGTGTGTGTGTGTGTGTGTGTGTGTGTGTGTGTGTGTGTGTGTTTTAATAAGACTATTTCTGTCTTCTGAGTGTAATTGTTCTATCAAGAGAAATAACCTTCTGCAATATGGAATGTTTACTAAGCACAATAGAACCCAAAGTTTTGCTTTCTACTTTGATTATATCACCAACCAGCTGTGTAACCTTGACTAATCCTTTTCTCCTCTAGTCCTCACTTTTCTCATCTGCAAAAGGGTAATAAGGATAACTGGCCTGGATTTGGGGATGTTGATTTCACAGGGATGATGGATGGGAATTTTTTACTTAAAATATGAAAGATGAAGATAATAATGAAAATTATATTCTAGGGCAGAGTTACTGCTTTCTTTCTTATAAGACTCCTTTTTGATAATACTCCTGTGGAACTCTTTGTTTCAAAACATATTTTTTAAAAGAATGTTTAATTTTGTCCCACTCTGTTTGGTAGATGGCAGCCAGTGTTTGAGAGTTCCATCGAACTCTGATTTACAAAAGACAGAAAAGGAATATCAACCTTTAAAAAATGTTATTTAAAATAAGAAAAAGTAAAGAAAATGTTAGCCTAATAAAGGAATATGAATGAGCATTTTATGAAGTAGAGCAAATACCAAATAATAATAATTCAACGTGACACCAGATTGAGTGTCTGGAAAGAAAACTCGGGATCCAGTTCACACCTAAAGAGCACAGACACCCCTGAGGGATTATACTGACAGATTCCTAGCATAACTTAAACTTGACATTTAAGTGAGTGAAATCACCATCTTCCTATGGAGCCACAGAATTTTACTAAATGGTATTTTCTTTATATCTGACAAAGAACAAAATACACAATTAAAAACCATTTATGAAAGGCATTTTGTCAAGTTAAAGAAGCCAGTCTCAACAGACTACCCACTGTGTGCTTCTATTTATACGACATTATAAAAAACCTCAGCGATTGAGAATACATGGTGGTCAACCGGGGTAAGGACGGAGGAAGATGTGTCTATAGAGGGAGAGCAGGAGAGAGGAGTTTTGTTTTGCTTTGCTTTGTTTGTTTGTTTACTTGTTTGAGTTATTGAGCTGTTCTGCATCTTGATTGTAATGTGGCTCCCCACATCTATACACATGTTAAAAATTATGGAACTGTACACACAGAACTGTATTAATGTCTCAGGTTTGGGTTATTATAAAAATGGTCATTCAGTAGGTCTGAGATGGGGCCTGAAGGTCTGCGTTTCTGTAAACTTGTCCTTGCTTCTGTAGCTACAGAGAACACGGAAGAATCTGTAAGCTTTGCAGAATTTCATTCATTTAGAGCAATTATGGTAAATATGTGGCATCATGCCAACTGCCTCTCTCCTGCATCCATAGCAGAGATCACTGATTGTTCAAACATGAGTTCCTCCTGAGCCCCAAAATGGAATGCTTCAGAGGGCCACTGCTGCTTGGCAGAGATGGTTATGCTGTTAGGCTCTTCATCAGCATTACAAAGAAATGCACTTAGAAAAAAAAAACACAGGCCTTGGAGTCTTGTCTCAGAAAACTCTGTGTGTCCTAGAAAAATGGAACATATATCTTACCTTCCAAAGATAAGTAAACTCGTCTTTCTGATTAGGCTGAAAATTACTTGAAGGCAGGGACATACATCTACTTCCATTAGTAACTCTCTTCTTGCCACTTTGAGCCTCAGTTTCTTCATCGATAGATAAACATAATTGTACTCTCTCATGAGGTTGTTGTGTGAATTTATAAGATAATAAATATGGAGCACTTAGAATAGTGTCCTGTGTAGAGTAAGACTCAGTATTTGGTTACTGTCATCATTATTCCCCCAATAATGACCAACATGGTCCCACTCGTAGTGGATGCTCAAAGCATACTGCTATAGGAAGCCAAGACACAGAGTGGAACAAGCACTGAATTGGGAACCGAAAAATGTAGGTCACAGAGTCATTCCAGTCCCTCTACCTCTGAGTACTTTCATTTCTTCTTAGGTATAAGAAAAAAACTAAATAATTTTTGTGGTTAATTTCAGCTGAGACATTCTTAGATACAGACACCATGACATAAAACTACTGTGAAGCATCCCAAAATTTTTTTAAAAATCTGCATAGAATCCTGAATTGAGGATAGAAATCTATAAAGAATCCAGTTGCGAGCAAAAGAAAAAGGACATTTCCGACATCCAGTGTAAGTGAGAATTGAGTTCTCAACCACCATTTGAGTTACTGGTTTTCTGCCACTGGAGGGCGAACTGTGCTTGGTTGTAAAATCTTCTAGGTTTTAACTCTTGCTCAATTTGAGTCAGTTGCTTTGGAATCAGAGAATCAGAGAAACCATCTCCTTCATTTGTCAGGGTTGATAGCTGAAGAGGCAGAGTCCAGAAAGAGAAAAGTTTACTTAATCTGCCTGACGATATTTCTGTTCCTCCCTAGTATTAGCCCCCGTCAGAAGCTCATGCCACATTCTCTCTTCACTCATTTCGAGTCCATCTCTTCTCCTCACTCCTGGTTTCTTCAAGTTCCCTTGTCATTTTCACAAACCTCCATCAGAAAGTAAAGACTGGTTCTTTTGAATGTGACCCTAGCATGCTAAATGGACTTAGCTCACGGGCAGCCAATACCCATTTAGGGGGCTCAGGTAGATCTGTTGAATTCTTGGTCTGGGATGTGGATGGTGCAAAAGATATAAGAAATGGTGTTTTCCAGTCAGACAATTTTCAGCAAAACCCTAGTTGTCCTTAACTTGGAGAAAAGGGGGTGATCAATGGAAATGAACCATACTCTCTTCCTTTAAAAGGCTCCCAGACTAATTAGTATAACAAATATAGAATGAATGGGAGGGGATTCAGAGAATGAAACACTTTGAAGAAAAATATAGACTTATTCTCTCTTGCTACATGTAATCAATTGCCTGAAGTTCTATTGTTTAATTAGGAAGGTTTTTCCCAACATAGAAAGAATGAGTTTTGTAATCAATTATTCATATCTGCTATGAGCACACAATGGAGTAGGATATGTATATCTTTACCAACCCCGATTTCCACTCCACACCTACATGTTTTTGTTGTTGTTGTTGTTGTTGTTGTTGTTTTTCCATTTGGGAAAGCCAAGGCACACATAAGGAAAGGAACCTAGTCAAGATCACCCACCTGAGAGATAAGAGGTGAGTTTTTTTGCATTTGTTTTATAGATGCTATAAAAATGGAATCATGCTGTTTGCACTCTTCTGAAATTTTCACTAAAGTTTTATTTCAAAACTTTTCAAAGTTTATTCGCTTTATTACTATGCAGTAATCCATTGTGTGAATATGCCACAATTTACGTATCCATTCTAGTGTTGGTAAATATATTTTAATCATTTCCCATTTTTAATTAAGAATAATTTTGCAACGAATTTTAATGTTTCGGTAAATACTAGAGCAGTGGTTCTCAACCCAGGGCAATTTTCCCACTTGCGAAACTTTTGACAATATCCAGACATGATTTGGGTCATCATCCTTAGGGCGCCACTGGAGAAGGGGAGCAAAGGGCTATTATTGGCAAGGGGCTAGCAGGCAGTGTGCTGCCAGTCTACAATACACAGGAAGACCCTACATAGGCCAGAATTATCCCAGCCAAACTGTCAAGAGTGCTGAGTTTATGAAACCATGCTCAAGAGCATAATCAGGTGAAAATGCTGAGTTATAAGCACGTCCAGTTTCAAATTTATAAGATGGTGTCAAATTGCCAAGTTGATTGTACCAATTTTTGCACCATTCAGCACTTTGTCTCATTTTTCCATATTTTATCCTCTTTTTAAACATCTTACTGGCTAAACCAACTGGAACAAAATGGGTAGACTATACTGTTGACTACCAATGATACTGAACTACTGTCATATGTATGTTGGCCATCTATGTTTCCTCTTTTGTGAATTGCCTGTTCATGTCATTCTCTTAATTTTTTTAACTCTTCACATCTGTAATTCCGTTAGTTTATTGATGTAGTTCATATAAATTTTAGGGGTTACTTTTCTATTTTATATATTAATCACAATTACTTGTGTCATAAATATATTCCTGATATTACTCTTATCTTTTTAAGGATACCTTTTGAAGAAGAGATTGTTAATTTTAATAGTAATGTGATTCAATTTATCTCTTCATTTTAAGTACTTTGTGACTCTTGTTTAATAAACCCCTTCAGACCTTGAAATCACATGGATCTTCTTCCATATTTTATTCTTAAAGTTTTAAGGTTTTTTCCTTTCACGTTTAATGCTACTGGGAATTGTATAAACTAATGCTACCTGGAATTGATATAAACTATGGCCCGAGGTAAAATGGAATCTTTCAAAGCTGTCCTGAAACAACTTCTCAAGGCCAATTGAAAGCTCTTTCCCTAGGACAGATAAGCCGTGGGCTTTACTCAAGGACATCAGGGTAAAGAGAATCTGTGATCTCCTCTCCCAGCTCTGTCAGAGGGCTCACTAAATTGCATGTTGTAAGAAATGAAAACACTGACCCCAGATCATCTCTCCAACCTTCTATAACCACTTAGTGCCTTGGCTGCTCTCTAGACCCTGCCAACTCAGGACCTTTCTCTCCAGTCTAGAAAATGAGCCCACGGGAAAGTACTAGAAACTTACCACTCCCAACCCAACAACTCCCACTTTCTTAAAGAACTACAGACAGAGAAGAAAGAATGTTAATGGTAAAACTCCAGGCATGGATAAGGGGAGTTGAGAAGGACTGTCCAGACCTATTTAGAAAGAACAGGAAGCAGCTTGCTATGTGTAAGAGGGGAGGCCCAGTTCACTATAGGTCTTGTGGCTGTAAAGGAGAATGTGACAGATCAGCCTGGTTCCATTCCACTGTCCTCTGTGGCTCCCACAGCCCAGTTTTCAATAGCTGGTCTGGTAGCCAGAACCACTGGTGAATATAAGATCAATGGTGTGATTTGCTGGTAGCACAGCTTGAAATCAGCCATCATTCTATCATTCGCAGCACAGAATGGACAAACATCACAAATGCAGCCTTATCCCTCCTCCCAGGGCCTGCTGTTAAACATTTACCAGCGCACCACTGAAAACCCTCTCATCCTACCTATCCAGTGCCTCCAACTGCCATGTTTGCTCAGATAATCTCTGTTCATGGGACTACCTCAAGTCCAAATGTGGTTTGTGTCCCCTTATTTAGCCTTAGATCCTTCAAGGCACAAACTGAAGTCATTTTTCCCCCTCGAACAGGTAGAATATAGCTCCCAAGCCTTATGTTTTCTTCTACTTACATAGAAGGAGTGGCCTTTCCATTCAATTCTGCCCTGGACCTTGCCTCCTTTATCTCTGGGACACTGTGACTAGCATACCTAGGAGCTTGGAATAATTAACTCTGAAGAGGAAGTGTTTATCTGAGGGGCGCTTATCCTCCTCCCAGAATAATTCTGAACTGTATTATAATAGGTGATATATGATATATTTTTTTTCTTTTTCTTTTTTTTTTTGGTTGGTTGTTTTGTTCATGCTATGTTTTATGGTTGTTTGCTTATTTTTAAGGTAATTTATTCAAACATGTGTATTTTGGTGAAAAGAACATCTGAGACAGATGTGATTCTCATCCTTAACCACTAACTCATTCTGCAGTCTTGAAACCCCTTTCTGTCTGTGTCTCAATTTCCTTAATTATCAAGTGAGAAGTTAGTTTAAATCAATGGTTTTGCCCTGATTTTGGACAGTAAAAAAAAAAAAAAAACCCTTTTATAGAATGCCAACTTGTGCCCAATTCCAACAATTGAAAGAGAAAAATGGATAATGCTAGGGCTAAAGGAAAAGCTGAGTTAAGGGTTTGAAAAGGAAATCAAAAAAGTTTACTGAAAACACTGGGAATGTAACAATATGTTTAAAAAAAAATGTATTTTCCAGAATTCTTTCTAGCAATACAGCACATTTTTGAAAGGAACAGTATTCATAATTATAAGCGAAGGAGGTGAGCTCTGGATTTCTCCAGTACACATTAACAGCCAACATTGCTAAACTACTTTCTAAGTTGCATGAGGCCTATGACTTAAAGTTTTCTTTGACTACACCAGTTTGCAAGTTTGAGGCCAGAGCAGAATCACTCATGAAAACAGAGGAGAGGCTAAACATTATGTCTAGGGCTTTCTTCCCCAAAGACATGGCCCTCTCTCATCTCTGAACGATGAACGAAAATGTAAAAATATTTTATTTTTCAAGAGATGTAACATTATGAGCCTATCTAAGATGCTCCAGACCGTGATCCAGCTCTGGTTGATTGGAGGCCATAAAGGTAGGTACTTTACCTCTTCAGTTCTCTATTTCCCTGACCACCCTTGATGTACTTCTTCTGATCCTTAGGGCTTCACACTACCCAAGTTGAAAAATACCAAGTTTCCCCAGATTCTCTATTGCAACTTCTTCTTAGCCTAAACCACCATAGTTTCTTTCTTGCCTGAACCACTATTGTAATGGCTTTGTAACGCATCTACCTGTTCAATCTTTGTGCCTTTCAGTCTATTCTCCACATTTTCCTCAGTCTGTCTCTTTGAATCTTGATCACAATATTTTTTTTTTATTTAAACCCTCCAAGGGTTTTCTACTGCACTTGAAACAAAATCCAAGGCCCTTATTATCAGTTCCCAAACCTCTAATTGATCTACCCTTTCCTATTTCTTCTAACAAATTATCTACCATTCTCTTCCCCTCTGTAAGTTCATCCACAAGGACTTTCTTTCCCTTTCTTAAACTTTCTGTGGTCTTTGGGTTTCAGTGTCCTGAGCCAGGTACATTACCCCAGATCTGTATGTGGCTGACTCCCTCGTATCTCAGTATGAAGGTCATCTTCTCATACAGGTCCTCCTTGATTAACAGTAAAATTCCACCAATCCCCACTCCCACAAGGCATTCTCTATCAAGCACTCTGTTTTATTTTCTCCCCATTCCTTATCACTAACTGAAGTTATATTATTAATTGCCATTCACTTGTTTCTTGTCTGCATTTTCCTCTTAAGAATTAAGTGTTATAAGGTCAGAGACCCTGTCTGTTTTGTTCTAATCTGTGTCTCCAGCATCTAGTACAATGCTTGGCACATGATAGATGCTCAATAAATATTTGTTGAGCAAATGAATGAATTTAATGTTGTTGATATAGTATCTTGCTGTGAATGGAGGCACCAGGGCTCAATCATGATTATCGGGGATTTTCATATTTCTTATTGCTGTTATCCTCCCACTGAGAGGGTTCTTCTTGGTATTTATATTTCTATCCCCTGAAAGAAATGTTAATGGCACCCTGGACTGACTTTAAAAATTCAGAGAAACTCAATTTACCTTACACTGCAAATAAAACTCATTTGCCTTTTTTTTCCCCCTTCCTTTATAGAACACCAAAAGGATCTGAGATTTAATCAAACACAATGATTTATTCTCCATAAATGAAGCTCCTCTGCTCAGAGAGCTCCAGCATGTATTCTTTTCTCCACAACATATTCTCCCACTTCAGGGCTGCAAGCTTCTCTCTGTGTGACCTGTGCTGTGTTCTCCTTCTACTTCTCAAACTATGCATGTGTGTCCCTAGCATTCTGCAGCAATTGCCAGAAATCTTTTAATCTTCTTTGGATATCAACTCCTGTTCTATTTTAGTCCTCAGCTTCCCCCTCCCCCAATTTCAGAAGAAGCCTAAATTGAGCAAAGCAGGTTTGGTTTGTATATTTTCAAGTTCACCTAAAAGGAAATCTTGGTGCAAATCAGATTAGAAGATGATAATCTTCTTTCCTCACTCTAAAAGAAAACCCCAGTGCCTGGTTGTGACTCTAAGAGCAAGATCTGGCTTTTAATCCTAATACAACCTTTAGTCCCCTGAAGATCTCTTTGTTTATCAGCTTTTAAAACACATTGTTAAAATGGAATGAATCTAACCTAACATTCCGATTTACATATACAAATATGCCACAGTGAATTTCACCATCATGTGTATCCACAGATGCTAATTAAAAAAAAATTTTAAAACTAGAAGTAAATAGCAGAAAGATCAGTAGATGGAAGGGAACAGTGGATGGGAGGAAAGGAGGAGAAGAGGAAGTACTGGGAATTGTATTAGAACAAATTATATTCCATACTTTTGTAATTATGTCAAAATGAATTCTATTGTCATGTATAACTAAAAAGAAACCAAAAAAATATTTAAAAACACAAATAAATAACAAAGAAAGTGCCATAAAACTTTACTGTGACTATAAGGACAATATACTCTGCCCGATGCACATTGTTCTTGATTATGCAAAAAAAAAGTTTCCTTAATTTTTTCTCTTCCTCAATTATGAAGCACTTTGATAAGAACATTGTGTTCTGTGTAAAAGGTCCATTAGGGCATCTTGGCAGTCCCAACATTGCCCCAAGTCTCTCCCCACTACACTAATAACCTCGATAGGTTGGAAAGTGCTTTGAAACAGCCCTTAACCTGGGTGTGGTGGCTCATACCTATAATCCAGCAGCTCTGGAGGCTGAAGCAGGAGGATCATGAGTTCAAAGTAGCCTCAGCAACTTAACAAGACCCTAAGCAACTTGGCAAGAGACCCATCTTAAAATAAAATACAAAGTGGGCTGGAGATGTGGCACAGTGGTTAAGTGTCCCTGGATTTGATCCCTGGTACCAAAACAAAAGCAAAACAAAAAACAAAGAATAAAACCCAGCCTCCTACACTAAAAACCTACATTAGACCCTTAATAGTTGCCTAAATATGCCTTAAAACATTTGTAATTCCTTAACTTTGAGACTATCCATGGCAGATAAATGTATATTTAACCTTGCAATGAAATCCTTGTCTTACTTCATCCCCAAAGTTGTAATGGACCACTACCTTCTCTTTGAAATATTTTCCCTGTGGTTTCCATGTGTGTGGCTTTCACTTAGTTTGTTTTAATCGGCTCCACCTCATCCCCCATACTGATAAATATTGGAATCTTCAAAGCATGACGCTGAGTACTTTTTCTTCTCACTGGACATTTCGACCTGCAAAACCCAAAGGTACTTCAAAAATCATGCATTTGCCAATGACTCTAATAATTATATCTCTATTCCAGATAGTTCATTTGATCTTTTTTTAAATTTTTATTTATTTATTTATTTTAACTTATACAAGACAGTAGAATGTATTTTGACATATCATACATACAATGAAGTATAACTTCCCATTTTGGCGGTTGTATATGATGCTGAGCTACATGGATCATGTATTCATATAAGAACGTAAGAAAGTTATGGTTGATTCATCCTATTCTTTCCTATTCCTATCTCTCCTCCCTTCCCTTCACTCCCTTTGTCTAATCCAGTGAACTTCTCTTCTTTCCTTCCCCCACCCCCACTTATTGTGAGTTAACATTCACATATCAGGGAGAACACTCAGCCTTTGATTTTGGGGGATTACCTTATTTCACTTAGCATGATAGTTTCCAGTTTCAGCCATTTGCTAGCAAATACCATAATTTCATTCTTCTGAATAAATAATGACTTGAGTAATATTCCATTGTGTATATGTACCACATTTTCTTTATCCATTCATCTGTTGAAGAGCACCTAGGTTGGTTCCATAGTTTAGCTATTGTGAATTAAGCTGCTATAAAAGTTGATATGGCCATGTCACTATAGCATGCTGATTTTAAGTCCTTTGAGTATATGCTGAGAAGTAGGGATAACTGGGTGAAATGGTGCTCATTCCAAGTTTTCTGAGGAATCTCCATACTGCTTTCTAGAGTGGTTGCACCATTTTGCAGTCCCCCCAGCAACGTATGAGTGTATCTTTTCCCCCACATCCTTGCCAACATTTATTGCTATTTATATTCTTCACAATTGCCATTCTGACTGGAGTGAGATGAAATCTCAGTGTGGTTTTAATTTTCATTTCTCTAATTGCTAGAGATGTTGAACATTTTTTCATATATTTGTTGATCAATTGTATTTCCTCTGTAAAATTCAGCTCCTTAGCACATTATTGATGGGGTTATTTGTTTTGTTGCTGTTATTGTTGTTTTTTGTTTGTTTTTTTGTTTTTTTTTTTGAGTTCTTTATATATCCTGAGATTAATGTTCTATCTGACATGCAGGTGGCAAACATTTTCTCCAATTCTGTGGGCTACCTCTTCATGTTTTTGATTACTTCCTTTTCTGTGAAGAAGCTTTTTGGTTTGATACCATCCCATTTACTGATTATTGATTTTACTTCTTGTTCTTAATTTTAGAAATCCTCATTGGTTTGTACACCCAGTTCGATTCCATTTAGCCAAAGTACCTTATCCATATAGGTATGTGTATTTGTATATGCAGTTTTGTGCCATGGGCAAGCTACTTTAATTTATGACCCTGAGTTTTCTCATCTGAAATAGTCTTTGTGAAGCATTTGGTATAGAAAGCCCTTAAGTTGATAGTCATTATTAGGAAAAAGGAAGATAAGATTCATAACTAAATCTCCCTCTTTATATGTTACCTACTTTCTCCACATTCAAGAAGATCTCACTTTGCTATTACTAACAGTCAAGATTTTAGGTTTGTGAGTACTGTATAAATCTCCTTTTCCCACTCACAACTTTGTCCTCTCCAAAATAGGCATTCAGGGTTGGGCAGTGGTTAAGAAGTCACCTGGTCACGGTAGCGTACACCCAAAATCCTAGCTCAAGAGGCTGAGATAGAAGGACCACAGGTTCAAGGCCAGATTCAGCAATTTAGTGAAGCCCTAAACAACTTGCTGAGACCTTGTCTCAAAATAAAAAGGGCTGGGAATGTGGCTCAGGGCAAAGCATGCCTGGGTTCAATCCCTGGTACCAAAAGAAGAAGAAAACTACTCATTCTGCTATAAGACCATGCTTTGATGCCTTGCAAACGTCCTCTTTGGGGACATAAATGCTTTTAAAACCGCATGTTGTTATCTCAAGGCCTGGCTCCTGAGTTTTAGATAAGCAGGGACTTTTCATCAGTCTCCATTCTGCTCATGGTAAACATCACTTCTTTCAAAGGGTGCCCTGTTTCTCTTGCAGTGCTCCATACAAGTCAGGTATTCAATCAAAAAGCCCTGACACTGCCACAAAGAAGGATGACTCTGGAAGGGATTTTCCACATTACATCAGATTTGAAGGTCAAAGGTCAACTTGGACAACTTAGACCCTCCATCAATAATTTCATCCAGGACAGAATCATCAATTCCCTTCATCTCAACCAAGACCTCTGTTCAGTATGTTGGAGACTGAGCCAATGCCCTTGGTTGATCCGACATTCTTTCCTTTACTAGGTTACCCTCAACACATCATGGGCCAGTAGGATTTAAGGAAAGTTGGGGAGTTTCCAGCTATACGTACAAAACAATTTTTTTACAGTATGAGAGATAAAAATCAGGGGAGAGGTAGGACTCTGTGGAAAAATTTATTGAGCGTTTTTAAGGAGTCATGGTTAAGAGGTTCAAATGTCTCCAGCAGGAGCCCAGGGGAAAAAAATCACCTGGATATTCCTTGGTGTTCCATAATTAACTTAAGCATCAGATCTGTGTAAACAAATCAGTCATAAAACAACAAAAGGTAAAGAATGACCCTTCCATTTTTAGCAACATGAAAGATTTATGCTCGAAGATTATGGTCCATTGACCAAACAACATAACCCTATCAGAAATTTTTTAATATAATGATTATGTCACTCCTGTCTTTATTGCTCATTTTAAAACAGCAGAGTTTATAAAACACCTGGTCAATATGTAAAACGCTACAAAACCAGTCAATAAAAACTCTGTACCAAAAGAATCTCTGGTAAATCTGGTTTCAGTTATTGGGGAGCAACAGGTGCACACATGTGAAATGAAACAAATGTAGTCTGTGACTTTGGAGGAATTGAAATCAGAGATATTTAGGGAAAACCATTTGTCATCTGCACAGCAAGACTGGTGCAACACGTGCCACTTGGGATTCATTCTGTGTTGGTGACAACATGAGAGAGATGGGGAGTGTTACCAGGAGATTTCTGTCCTAACAAGATTACTGCTTCCCTGAATCTTGTTTGTGTGTTCATGTGTTGTTTTAAATTGATCTAAGGAAAAGAAAAATGATTTTTTAAATGCTTTTATTTGTTAAAAAAAAAAAAGAAAGAAAGAAAATTTTACTTTACAGAGCTCTTCCATATCTCTTCTTATTTCATCTCCTTTCCAAGACCTAGCTGAAGACCTGTTTGTGAACTGAAAGACCTAAAAAGCAAGTAAGGCTCCTGGTTTGGGATTGGCCCAATATGGCCACCTGTCATGGCTAGAGTTTTGTGTCTCTTCAGTTACCTTCTACATGATCCCAAAGAAAGGAAAACAGAGTTACAAACAGAATTTAATGTTTTTATGAGGTTGCTGTAAGTAACATTTTGTTTCTAATAGATTATGCAGAGAGACAGAAAGTATCCTCAAAAAATATTCTGGAATAGAGCTAGAGGTTTAGCTCAGTGTTAGAGCACTTGCCTAACATTTAGGAGGCCCTAGGTTCAAATGCCCAGCATCACAAAGAAAAACAATAATAAAGTCAAAACTATTCTCAAATATTCTCAAAATGTTTTCTGAATACTGAAAATTTGTCTCAATTATTCTGAAGCAAGAAGCCTTTGCTTCAGAAGAGGAGTTGGAGAAACACGTTCAAATTTTCAATTTCCCTTATTTATTCCTTCACCTCTTCCCCTTTGATTTGTCCTTTATTTTGTAATAGCCAAATCTCTAAGTTGTTAGATTTTTAACTATAATATATTTTTTCAGAACTGTACTGTTAGTTTATCTTTATGCATAACATTTAATTTCTGAAAAATAAGGTCACATTATTTATTTAATATTCTAAATAATAGTTTTTAATGCAAATAGGAAAATGTGAATCATTTTTTTAAAGTTTTTTTCCAAAATCAATCTTCATTTTTTTTACATTCCAGAGCAGAAAAGATGAAATATGCTATTAATTTTGCATTATGAGATGATTATCATTACTGGTTAACTCTCTGTTTTATTCTTAACTCCCCAGTTTCCACATGAACCCTCACACAACAGGATAAATCTGTATCCTCAATTTTACCTTTAAGAAGTAAATAATGGGGCTGGAGATATAGCTTAGTTTGATAGAGTGCTTGCCTCTCATGCACAGGCCCTGAGTTCAATCCCCAGCACCAAAAAAAAAAAAAAAAAGAAGAAGAAGAAGAAGTAAATAATGCAGACACAGGCAACCAAGTTTTATCTCAACCCTCTTTTCTTGCTTTCCAAAGGCAGCAGAAACAGATAATAAAGAGGAGAGGGTAACAGAAACCTTTCCAGAAAATCAGATGTGCTCACAATGTTCCCCCTTCAAAACCCCCATCTCTATCCACAGCCAAGAAAACAGCCAACCCTTTAAAGAAGAATTCAGAGGCTCCACACTCTCTCTTCTTTCTCTGTTCCATTGCCCATCCTGCGTTTTGCTCCAGCCACACCAGGCTGCTAGTGCCTCTCCAGACACATTCAGCTTTTTCATGGCCAATTCTCTCACCATTCAGTGGGCTTCTTGTGCACAAGGGCTGGTCTTGTTAGCACAGTCATAACTGCAGGATATG
Source organism: Urocitellus parryii (assembly GCF_045843805.1). NCBI lineage: Eukaryota > Metazoa > Chordata > Mammalia > Rodentia > Sciuridae > Urocitellus > Urocitellus parryii. Next base: position 37,646,115 of record NC_135534.1, on the reverse strand, counting down.
TGAATTTAACCAACCTCAAATTGAAAATATTTAGAAAAAAATATCACATCAGTACTGAACATACATAGAATTTTTTCTTTTCATTATTCCCTAAATATGCAGTATAACATGTAAATCATGAAGCATTTACATTGCATTGGGCATTAGAATTAATTGAAAGTACACAGGATAATTACATGGTTACATGCAAATGCTGCACCATTTTGTGCAAGCTTATGCACATTTTAGTCTCCAAGTGGGTCCTGGAAACATACCCCATGGATAACAAATGGTGACTGCATTACTATTCTCACCAGCTTGCACAACACCTTACTCAATCTCATGAATGTTTACCAAAATGAAATTCCTGAACAGTATTCAAAGTCTCCAAATTTGTCAGTTTTTTCAACCTACTTCCTATTAGAAAGTTAAGACCTCTCTGTGCCGGTTAAAGTATGGAGAAATGCCCACTCTTGGAGAAAGTGTAAGTTAGTATAACTTTTCTAAAGAGGAACTTAAGCATATATTTTCAGAAGTGACCTGGAAGTTCCACTTCTGAAAACTCATCCTGGAGAAATAATCCTTATACAAATAAGCAGGTTTACCACAGCAATGTTTACAATATCAAATCATAAAAAAACAATCAAAATTCTCAACAACAGGGGACTCATTAAGAGATAACAACTCATCTGTCCAATGGAATGAGAGCATGTGCTCAATAAATGTGGAACCAGGAAAGGACAAGTGAAGTAGAAGTACTCACAGCCTTGGAAAGATGATGAGGTTATATTAAGAAGTAAAAACCTTAGTCTGCATAATATCCACCATTTTTTGAAACAAAAGAAATGTGTTTTATTAATAGAAAATATTCAAAAGAACATGTGATTACGTTTAATTACTTGAGTCACTATGAAATTTTAAAAAAGTAATAAGATACTGTAAAGTCAGATAAACACTAGATTGTAATAGGAGCATATCAAACAGCCCTGGGCAAGCTTTCCTCCTCTGAGCAAAGCAATCAGGAAAAAGGCCAATAGCCTCATGTGTCATAGTTTGCAAACCATTGAAAATTCTTGGCCATGTCAGTGGGCCAACCCAGGCACATGCTAGAAGACTTCCCACCATGTACATGATATCCCCATTGCATAAGCAATAATTGTCCTTATATCAACTAATGCATTTTTTTAGAGAACTGAAATTTTATTGCTTTTTTTTTCAGAACTTTTCTGACTGCACCCATCTCACCACCCACATTCTCAGCTCATTCTATTCCATCAAAGGGAGAATCAACTGTTTTCTGATATCTTATCCCCCATTCTCATCTCGACAGAGTTAGTTTGAAACCCATTCATCAACCAGAAAAATCTCAACTGGTACATCTTAAAAACATACAGAGAAAGATAAACAGAAAACTTAATTACAATTTCTTGGACATTTCAACCCCCAGTGAGCTTTCAAAGTCCATTTTCGGTCGTTATTGGGTAGCTTCATTGATTCACTACTGACCAGTCACCCCATGGCTGAAAACAGAGCTATGGTCTTGAAGAATGCAGATGTTATCACTGAGAAGGTGAAGGGGCTGGAAGACAGCTGGTTGCTTTTACAGGGACTGATGTATCTGGAAGGAAAATCAGCCTGGCTTCTGAATATAAACAGGAATTAGTAAAGTAGAAGTAGAACAAATAAGCACAGTGATTGAGAGACCTTTCCCAAAGAGCAGGGCCCTGTGAAAGAGTGGGGAAAACACTCTCAGTCCTCCCTGAGCTTTCCAAAGACTCGGAGTCAGAAGGAGTGCGGGCTTTGGAGCTGACAAACCCAATTTAGAATACTGGTTCGGCCACCCATAATGGAATGTGCTAGGCAAGTTACAATATTCTCTGTAGATCTTTTTTTTTTTTTTTTTTCTGCTGGGAAAATGGGTGCAATAATGTCTACCTCCCAGAATCATTAGGAATAATTCAAGCTAATACAGAAAGTTAAAATGCCCAGCCCACTGTGAACACTAAATAAATGACGATGTCTTTATTTGAGGAAAGGAACAGAAGTCAGGTGGGATGTAGGGAACATTTTTAAAGAAAAAGATTTCTCAATATTCTTTTAACTCCAGCAGAACAGCCAGCATCCAACAGGCAGAATAGGAAGGGCCAGTTAAGCTCACACTGTCTTCACCCAGCTAGAGGTCAATGTTAATCCAATCTTTCTGGGGAAGAAAACAGGGTCCTATTTTTAGAGACTCTGTCTGCTTCTCTAGTCTCACGCTCTTTGTTGTCTTTTCTTACAATTTCCAGAATGGATTCAGCATCATGGGTAAGTGTCCTCCACGTCCCCAGAAAATTTAATCAAACCCCCACTGGTAGCTGTGGTTTGAGGGATTTTGAGGCATAGATTTAAAAAATAAAGGAGGAAGGGATTGAAGAGAACAAGAATTACCAGTTAGAACTGGCATTCTTCACGGATGGTGCATTTGAGTTATTGGCGTTTAATCATAAACCCATCATTTGGAGATGCAAAACTCATTGATGTTCATGGGCTTGACAGTTTGCATCAGACCCACTCACTCCCTGACAAATGAGAGCTCACTTGCTTGAATGAGGCAAGCAGGGAACCAAGGATGTTTCCAGGACCCTCCCTCATTTCCCATCCCCTTGCATACTAGGAAAAACTCTCTCTCTCTCTCTCTCTCTCTCTCTCTCTCTCTCTCTCTCTCTCTCTCTCTGTCTCAATCTCTCTCTTCCCTCTCCTCTCTCTCCCTCTCTTTCTCTCTCTCTTCACTTTCTTCTCTGCCCCTCTGTCTCTATCTCTGTCCCTCTGTCCTCTCTATTATCTCTCTCTGTTGTCTCTCTCTCTCCCTCTCTCCCTTCCTCTCTCTCTCCCCCTCTCTCTTACACACACACACACACACACACACACACACACACACACAGAGCCACAGTTCCCCATGAGAATGATAAAAGCAATGGTTAAAGCAAAGTGACAAACAGCCTTCCTGAAGCAAAAGGCTCATTGGCCTGGAAGGAATCACAGACATCATGTCCCCTATCTGTCTGATAAGATTTCATCTAAAATCCTTCCCGGCTGAGTGGAGATCAGGCCAGTCCAAAGGATCACCAGAAAATCGATCCCCACACACTCATTCATTCACTCACTGCAACGGATAATAATAGTAGAGGCCAATATTTATTTAGCCCCACCCCCACCCCCCGCTATGCTTAATAAAACAGCATATCAAAATAAAACCGCTTGGACAAAGCAGGCAAGGTGCATAGAACTTAAGGCTTTCCATAGGAGGAAGACATCAAAGAAATAACTAGAAAGAAAAGTACATAATCCATTCTCTTGGAAGGTGAAGGAGAGGTTCAGAGAGCTCTTTGAGTGTCCCACATGGAAACCCAACTGCACCCAAGGAAGATGCATGTGTTCAAGAACTAAAGGAAGCCAGGGTGCTCAGAGCGGGTAGTGCAAGAATCTAGAAAGGTGGGTAGGGCTGACCACACACGGGTCTTACAGAGCATATAGGACTTTAGCCTTGATCTTGGAAAAGTGGGGAACATATCCATGGAATAATATCTTAAAATAAGTCAGAGAGCACAGGATTCATGCACATCTGCTTCACCAGAACATAAGCCTCTAGGGTCTACGGCTGCAACTGAGTCTCCCTTAAAGCTAAATAGTGTCACCCGGAGATTACATTCTATATGCATCCCCATGCCAGACACCCTTTCTCAGAGGCTCTATTAGTCTACAACCATTTGAATCTGTCACATTTATTAAATCCTCCCCACCACCACTTTCACCCCACACTTGGTGCTTTGTTGGCAGCTGGGGAAAGGCAAGTAGTCAAACGAGACATGGATGAATAAGCAAATCCAAGGCAAAATAATATGGGTGCTACAAAGAGGTACTGCAAAGCAGTCATGAAAGGCAGTAGGGTTTGACAGAAAGAAACAGGAACTTGGACCCTGGGTGAAGTGGTCACTGTGCCACTTACCAGCCCTGTGACCTTGGGAAGACACCTCTGTGGATCTGTAGTGTTGTGTGTAGAAAGACTTTTGAGAAATTTATCTTGGATTTTTAAATTAATAACCATTTATTAAAGTTATAAAGTTAAAAATATTTTCTCCCTGGGTTTTAAATTTAGCTTACAAATCTTACTCTTCTATCTATAACTAGAGCAAATTTAACCATCCTTGTTAATCACTTTTAAAGGAATCTCAGCCAGTGTTTGGCTACATTGGCTACATTAAATTTTAAAATGCATTTATAAATTAAATTTTGTTTTAAGGACATTTACTGTCTGTTCAACAAACATCTTCAAACACTTAATCTAATAAATTATGTTTATAAATATGCTCAACATGAATTTCCAGTTAGAGTTTTGTCTCAGTAGTTTGTTAGTTACACATTTTGAAGAGTAACACAAATATCATCTTAAGAGGTCAGGTTCTCTAAAGTGTTACAAATACATAGAAATACAAAACATAGCCTAATTCTTAATACAAAAATATTTACATTATGGTTTTGATTATGTTAAACATTTGTGTATATATATTCTAATATTTAAAATTTATATCTTAAGAAATTTAAAATGTTTACCAAGGGGGAAAAAAAGGACAATCACTGTTTACAGAAATGACCATGCAACAAATTATTTGATTAAGGCTTCCTGGGAGATGCTTTCTACAAAAACTAAGATAACTATTAAATCATCCAAAGAGATGTGGGAAGTTGTCGTCTCAGCATTCTTGGTGTTTCTAATTATCAAAGATTTTAATGACTTTGACGTGACACACCAAGCTCTCTTTTAGAAGTTACATAAACCATTCTATAACTTCAAAAGGGGAATGCCACATCTTCGAATGTAAGTTATGTAAAACCCTTTATTGTTCTGTCTTCTTCCTAATGTCTGAAACTACAGCCCAGCTTGATTTCTGAATTAGACTACATATTTTCTTTGGTTCCTAAGATCTCTGCATGTCTCTTCCATCGAAGTTTATAGATTTTGAATGTAATACAATCCGAAAATAGATGAATGTCTTTTCAGTGTAACTCTAAATAACTTTGGCCTTAATGGAACTCCACCTTGTTTGACTACTGAATTTTGGATATCAAACGTGACTTTAACTTGTAATCACAATTTATGAAGTCACAATTTATGAAGTCAATCTACATACAACCTCTTGTCTCTGAAGCCCTAAATTTAGTGCCATAGAGTTGCTGAGAATTGAGAAAATGCACACAAAAGTCACTTGTGAGCCATAAAACACCATAAAAATAATGGGGCTGGGGTTGTGACTCAGTGGTAGAGCACTTGCCTGGCATGTGTGAGGCACTGGGTTCAATTCTCAGCACCACATATCAGTAAATGAATAAAATAAAGGTCCAACAACCACTAAAAAATACATATATAAAAAAACAAATAGTAGTGTCTGTCAGACAGTAAAGCATGGAATAGGCATTTAGATAGATAGATAGATAGATAGATAGATAGATAGATAGATAGATAATAGGCAGTCATTAAAGAGAGGAAGATGCTATGATTTGAGTGTACTATGAGAACAAGTGAAAATTAGTGATTAGTTCCAGCTGGGCCTACAAGGAAATAGTCACTGAATATGGAGCGTTTGGACGAAACTTGACAAAGGTATAGGATTTTAATTGACAGGCAGTAATGCTGGGAAGCCAGCAAAAGTCCATTTGGAAATATTTACAGCATTCAGCATAAAGCTAGCATTCACTTTCAGGAAAGGGTCAGGGTTTCTCACAGCATGCAATATTCTTCCATCCACCACCTTTCTGGCTCTCCTACACGTCTCATTTCCTACATTTTTTAAAAAAATATTTTTCTTTAGTTGTAGATGGACACAATCTCTTTATTTTATTTATTTATTTTTATGTGGTGCTGAGGATCGATCCCAGTGCCTCATGCATGTAAGGCAAGAGCTCTGTCACTGAGCCCCAACCCCAGCCCCTCATTTCCTACATGTTAATACAGTTTTATTTCCATGTCTTTACAGCCTAGGAATTCTTCTACCAAGTAGAAAACTCTGACAGCAAGACTGCCATAGGTCAGCAACTAAGTGGAAATATTCTGCATTCATTTATATCATAGGTGGTGTTCATAGGTCTAAGGAAGCTCAATTGCCTACATTTACAAAAGAAGGCAAAAAAATGGGTGCTTGGGAGTTCCCTGAACACTGGCTAGTACGGGACTCACTCACTGCAGGCTTCTTTTTAGAGTGATCAGGCAAGGAGCTGCCATTGTTCTGGGGGATACCCTAAATTCCTCAACAGGAAAGTCATTTCTCTAGGGCTATCCAGTTTCCTTAGAGAACAAGACTTCAATTGGCTTGCCTTGGGGATAGGCACCGAGCTGCCCGGAGTTCCAGTGCAAGGCGGAGACCACCTGTTCCAAACAGACTTTCCATTAAAACCTTTCTTTTCAACACCACTTCTTAGGCCTACTCCTTATCTACCTATGTATTTTTATGTGGTGCTGAGGAGCGAACCCAGGGCCTCACACGTGTAAGGCGAGCGCTCTACCGCTAAGCCACCACCCCAGCTCTCTGTATTTTTTTCATTTCCTGATCTTTGTCCAGGTTCTGCATGAGCCCCCTTCTCAGCTGAGAGGTCTAGGCTTTGGCTTCCTTCCTTGTATCTTGGTCTCTCTTACACCTTCCAGAAGCATGTTCTCATTCTGCCCAGAGATTGCCTGTCAGATGCTTTCCCCTCCCTCAACTCTTAGCTCAAATACCACCCCCTCAGGACAGTCTCCACATCTAAAGTAGCTCCATCCCCGACCTCTTCTTCATATGGCATTTACCATGGTCATTTATATCTCGTCATTCATTCGGTTATCTTTATCCCCTCAGCAGAATTCAAGTTCCAGGAGAGTACAGATCTTGTCTGTCAAATTCTATATTGTGGCATCAGACATTAGGCATTTGGTAAACAGTGGGGCTTTCAATAAATATTGGTTGAATGCATAAAATCACCCATTTATTTGTTTAACAACTATTTATTAGAAGTGTATTAGGTGCCAGGAATTGATTGTGTCTATAAAGAATTTCAGTTACTTATGAAAATTACCATATGAATAAAGTAGTGCCTTCCTGCTCCTCTACACTTCCTGCCTCCAATGCCTCTATTTCTACACACACACACACACACACACACACACACACACACACACAGGCAGGCTCTGCCTTTGCTGCCTTATGGCTGGTCCAAAAAAACAAAGATGGAGTGACCCTGTGCCCATAGCCAACTGCAGTCCAAAGCAGACCCTGGCTTCCAGCCACACAATGGAAGCCGCAGGCTTCCTGGGCCCAGCCTCGTAAATATTCAGCTGTAATAAAAGCCACGGTCCAGTGAGCAATTAGAGAAAAAGACCCAGGTGTCACTGGAGAGGGAGGTTCTTATTTACAGGAACACATGGGGCCTGGCAAGGATGCAGCCCTCCTCCTTGGCCTTGACTTTATCACAGCAAACAGGCCTGACCCAGAGCTTTCCTCCAGACACTTGCAGCTGGCTGGAAAATGAGCATGATAGTAAACACATGTTTCTTTGCTTGTGACCTGACAAATCAGATTACCTGCCTCAGACACACGCAGGGGCTTTATGGTGAGGCAATTTGGAAATTAAGCTCTGAATGTACAACTGGCTTATTGTTGTTGTTTGTTGGGGTCTAAAATTACTCAGAATGCCTCGCAGTCACGTGGAACAGAATGTCTCTTATTTTATTGTCCCCTCTTCCAAAGGAGCTAACACCAGCCTTGTTCTTGTCAAGGAGCCCAAACATTATCATTCAAAGGCTGTATTTACAAACGGAGTGGGGTGGCCATAAAACTGATGACCTTGCTGCTTCTGGAATCTCATAAAAAGTTTCCAAGCTGCTCCTCCCCAGAGCAAATAAGGGTGTTGCAGTTGCTGGTCCCCTGGCAGGGTTCCAGCTGGGGCTATTACATTCCTCCCTCATAAACTTTCCTCTGAGCTCCAAATACAGACTTGTCTGCTTGTCCGGGTGGTTAACATGGGAGGTGCTGCTGCATTTCGAGCATTTAAACCCAGAGGCAGGGTCTGTACAGAAGGAAAAACAGGGAGAGAGAAAAGACGCAACCTCGATTGAGACGCTGTTATGTGCAGGGCTCTGTGCAAAAAATTTTTCATCGATTTCTAATTCAAGCTCAGTGACTGATTCATAGGCTAGTTCTCAGTGGAGGCTTTAACCTACATTCCATGTATTGAAGGGTGGAAAGTATATGCCAGCTAAGTGCGGAATTTTTCTTGGAGCCACAGCAAACATTATTTATTAAGTGTGTGCGTGCTTGCATGCGTCCGTGTGTGTGTGTGTGTGTGTGGTTTCCCAACAGCCTTGGCAATAGAGGTGACCAGGTGATACAGAGGAGGGTGATGAGAGGCAGTGGCACAAAAATATGGGTAGGGCTTCCAGGGATCTATTGTTTTACTGATAAAAAGAACGAGGCTTAACTGGCAGGTGTCTTTTACCCTTTCCCCTCTTGATTCTTTGGATGCGGATGTGGAGCTTAGAAAGTCAGTACCTATCCTATGATCAAAAGGGTGAAAGGTGGTAAAACAGGAAACATGTCACATGGAGGCCTCCTGGAGATGCTCCCTCAAGCCCATTCTGTCTGAGACAGCCTTCTTGTTACCATGAAAACTAAGCCCCTTCTTTGTAGTAGAAAGAGACTAAGGGCACTGCCATGGTCCCCATCTACCGGTGGTGATGTATGCACCACTCCCTTTGAATACAGGTGGGCCCTGTGACTGGCTTTTAACAATAGAAATAGCAAAGGTGATGGAAGATCACAGCTGTGATGACATCATGCCGTATAAGTCCTTATCTGAGAGCAGAATTATCCTAGAAATTCTCCTTGCCAATGAGAAGGGAGGCTTCTAGGTGCTGAGAGTGGCCTTCGGGAGCTGAGGATGAGCCTGTAGTCAACAAGAAGCTGTGGTTGTCCATCTCACCGCTGCAAGGAGATACGTTCTGCCAACAACCTGCACCAGCCTGGAAGTGAATTCTTCCCCATCCAGGCCTCCAGATGACAATGCAGCCCTGCTGACACATTCATTGTGCTGAGCCTGTGAGACTCGGAGCAGAGGAATCCATTAAACCATGCTCAGACTCTTGATGCAGAGAAATCTTGACATAATCAATGCACAATGCTTCAAACCACTAAGTCTGGGGCAGTTTGCAATGAAGCAATAAAACACTAATATACTCCTTCACACTACTCTAGTCATCTTTCTGTTATGTGCAGCCAAAATGATACATAGTTGGTGGATACACAGGTGACCATCTAGGAAGACCTCAAAAAAAAAGTGTTGGGGGATGGGAATTGATGTCCAGAGCAGGTGAAAGAACAGGGATTGTTAGCTGTTGAAGAGGAAGTTGATGGATTGGGTTTTTCTCCAAGTAGAAATGAGTATTTTTATTTGAAAGGCTTTTAGCTGCTTCCCAAAAAATATCATAGGCGATTAAAGAGTGGAATAGAGAATAATTTGTTAAATAACGGTTTGAGGTAAGTCTTTGACCTAAGGCAGTAGAGCAGACTATATAGTCCTCTTTTTAAAATTGTAAGTTTTGCTAGATATAGTTTTTAATCTGAAAATAAAAATACCATCTGGCATCTCTTTGCACCCTGTGCAAAGTACTGCATCAAGTCCTTCACTCTGATTGTCTCTTTAAACTCCTACAAGGCAGGAAGGAGTATTACTCCCACATGATAGATGAGAAAACTGAGATTCTGAGAAGTTCAGTGCAGGCCAGTAGGGGGCAGAATTCAAATGCAGGTAGTCTGTCTCCTTTTCCTAGGTGTTTCAACTATGTTGCTTATTCAGTTATAAAAGATGGAAAATAGAAGAAAATAGTCATAAGAAAGGGGAGGAAACTCTTTCCCAGACTGCAAGCACCTAGAAACAACCAGAAATAACCTTTTGATACATTTCCCAGCAAGAGAAATTAAACTAAATATACAAATGTGTGTCTTGCACGTTTGTTCAAGACACACATTTGTATATTTAGTTTAATTTCCTGCAAAGTTCCTGCAAGCACTGGCAGTCTCACAGTTCATTGTCTGGATGTACCATAATTTACTAAGTTCTTCCCCTAATACCAGACAATTTAAGATGCTTTCTATTTAGGACTATTATAAATAAAGCTACACTTAGTGTCTTTGTGCATAAAGTGCTCGGTTTGGTTTGGTTTTCCGCATTTTGAGTTTCCACCTTAGGACAGAATCCCCGAGGTGGTATGATTGAATCATAAAGGATCTGTACACTTAAGGGTACTGACACTCCATGCCTTGCTTGGCTGTAGTTCAAAGATGCCACCATGAGACTCTGGAGACAAAGAAGAAAGACCTTTATCTCATGAACAGGAAAGAACTTTTCCATGAACATTCCTGTGGATTAGTCTCTTCCAAAGAGACATGAGGTGCTATTTACCTTTGAGGGCCAGATTTTTATTGTCGTGTGGAATATAGTGCTTCTTCCAGAGGTTATAAAATTCAAACCTAGTATTTGGTAAACTTCCTTCGTGTTTATGTGTTATGAACTCTCACAGCCATAGCCTCAGCCCTTTTCATATGTTCCTAAATAAACCTGGGACCTGCACATTGCCTTCCTGAGTGAGTAGACCCATCCTGCTCACCTAGCCTGCTGGTTCTCATTGGTACCCACCACAAGCCCCATTTGTTTTTCCCTCAAGTGCTCAAAAGAACAAAAAAGTATTTAACCTCATAAATACAAAAATATGATATGTGTTTTTTTAAGAGAGAAAATAACTTTGAAAATATTTTCATTATGATGGCTAAATGTCCCAGGAAAACCAGTTCCATTTTCTGCTGATCTGTTTTAAGTTAGGATAGTAGTCTAGATATTAAAATGAAAAGAGACTTTAGGACACTTGACAATAAAATAACTAGCATTTGCTGAACCCTGACTGGGTACCAGGATCTCAGCTAAGTACTTCACAAGAATTGTCCCCATTTTATAAATGGGGGAAATGGAAGGAGAGAGAAATAAGAAGTCATACAGCCTTTTGATTTACCATTAAAATTGAAAGAAGGGGCTGGGGATATAGCTCAGTTGGTAGAGTGCCTGCCCCGCATGCACAAGGCCCTGGGTTCAATCCCCAGCACCAGAGGGGGGAAAAAAAACACTGAAAGAAATCTGAGGTTTTAAACCCTGCTCCAGAACTATAGAGACCATTGTGGGGCAAGGGCTATGCAATAAAAGAAAACCAGGGTGAAAAGCTGCTGTGCACTCACTTTTCTTCCTCTATAAAAGTAAGCAGAACAGTGGTGCTCCAATAATATCCATGTTCTAACCCCCAGGGCCTGAGATGTGTTGTTAATTTACATGACAAAAGATATTTTGCAGATATGATTAAATTTTTTAAGGCACTGAGGTCGGGTGTGGTAGTGCATGTCCGTAATCCCCGTGGCTCAGGAGACGGAGGGAGGCAAGAGGATCCAGAGTTCAAAACCAGCCTCAACAACTTAGGGAAGTCCTAAACAAGTCAGTGAGACCCTGTCTCTAAATGAAATTTTAAAGAGGTGAGGTGGGGGCTAGGGATGTGGCTCAGTGGTAAATCATCTCTGGGTGGGGGCTAGGGATGTGGCTCAGTGGTAAATCATCTCTGGGAATCAAAAAATAAAATAAAAGAACCCTGAGATGGGGAGATTACCCAGAATTATTCAAGTGAGTCCTATGTAACCATACAGGTCCTTAAAAGTGAGGAACACCCACCTCGTGGGCTGATGTGATCTGTAGTTCCAGCTACTTGGGAGGCTGAGACAGGAGGATTCTTTGAGTCTAGGCTTTTGGGGCCAGCCTGGGCAACACAGGAGACGGGTCTTATAAAAAGTGAAGAGAGCGCTTCCCAGCTATGGGCTGAGGAACATGTGATGATGGCAGAATGATTAGAGAGATGCACCTTTCCAACTTTGGAGATGGAGGGAAGGTCATGGGCCTCTGGAAATTAAAAAAGACAAAGAAATGGATGATACCATAGAGCCTCCAGCAAGGAATCTTGGTGAATCTTCCCTGCCAACACCTTGATTCTCACCCAGCAAGACTCATTTGTCCTCTAACCTACAAGACTATAATGTAATAAATCTGTGTTGTTTTAAGCCACTAAAATTGCAATGGCTTGTTATTACAGCAATAGCAAACTAGTGTACCCCTGCCTCAGTCCAAAGACCTCCACAATTATATGTCTGAGATTGTCCTTTAGTGTGATATTTCAACTGAGAAAGAACCAAAGGGGACTTTTCCTTTAAAAAAAAAAAAAGTTGGAAACTATTTCTTCTTTTTTTTTTCATTACTAAAGAAAAACATTTTTGCTCCAAGAGAGGATGTGTTTTCCCATCATCAAAGAGTGACAGGGCAACCTGCCTAGTGTTTTCTCCACTGTAGCCCATACAGTGCCCAGAAATCTCCTCTGAGCCAGGTCTGTAACTCTGGGCTATGCCATGTGATCCAGCACAAAATATTTGACAGAAAATTTTGTCACTTAGTCATTCAACAATATCCACCGTGATCGATTAGATGCTACAGCAAGTATTAGACTTGAAGGACTGAATGCAACCCTGGGCTCACTGGTGGTGGAGGCGGGTGGGGGAATTCCGACAGACACTTCAGAGAAATTCGAGCTATTATATGCAGGATGGGAAAGATCACAGAGAGTCCTGGTGTCAAAGAGAGGGTTTTCTAGAGCAAATGACACCTAGGCCTAAGGGTAGGTGAAAGTTGACGAGACATGGAAGACAAAGAAGAATGTTTTGTGCAGTAAGAATAGCAATGCAAGGATAGAAGAAAAGAAAGAGATGACTTCCACACGTTGAGAATGGAGGGAAGGATGGGTTCAAATGGAAGGTGGTGGGGAAAGGTCAGACTGGAGAAGTAAGCTCTGGTGGACACCAGGGGCCTGGCCAGCTAAGTTTAAAATTCACCTGAGTTTACCATCTGCAAATACCAATGACAATGAGAAGCCATGGGGGGGTCTTCCTACACGAGGACAGAAAATGGACACAATAAATATCAGCTGATTTGGAATTTATTTAATTTATGTAGTTAAAATGTATACAAAATGCAGTGGGAAGCAAGGAGGAGGGACTGGTCCTCTCTGCTTGAAAGGGATGGGAAAGTTCACAGAGAGGGTAAGGTTGACCTGGCCCTTGAAGGATCAGCACAGCAAAGGGCATGTTAAATAATTTCATTTCCTCTGCAATCTTCTATTAGCCTACAGGAGAGTTTTTAGAATGGTCACATCCCTAAAGAGCTTCACACCTTGGAAATCCTGCAAATTCACACCTCTACCCCTGGGTTTATATATTAGTGATGTGTCATAGAACTATGCTGGATGCACTTCCTAAAGGTATGTGGTAGAGACCACCCCCTTGCTCCCCCACACCTTTTCTTCCTTAACAACAGAGTATCAGTCTACTCAAGACGACAAGGTACATAGATCTGCGGGAGCTGAAGCCTGCTTGGTCTAAGTCAGTCATGGCTGTTTCATTCACATTTGCCAGACACACTGTCCCAGGCTTCCTTGCAGCTAATGATGTTCAAGTGACCCAGTTCTGATCAATAGTATTCTGATCCATTAGATGTAAGTCATCCAGGAAGGCTGTGTGCCTTCATTGACTAAATGATAGTCATTCCAGGAAAGGGATATTTGCCACTCTACATCCACATACCCTGCCGCCTTCCTACCTTTGAATACTATTGTGGTGTCTGAAGATGCAGCAGGCGTTTTGTAGTCATGGGTCAATCAACCAAGGGATCAATGACCTATGTAAATACAGAGAATAGGAAAGTGCACAAGGAGTCAATGATAGTTGAGCTGCTCTTCTCACTTTTTTACCTGCAGATTTCCTGTTTTATAACATAACCATCTTGATGGCTTAGGTCACTATTAGGTTTGGGGGTATTTATTCACTTGTGGCTGAATAAATCCTAAATTATATAAGTGTTTTCAAAAAGAGGACAATTTTCTTTCTCATCATAATTATGAAACTCAAAGACTATTAACTAGTCATAAAAAGATCCAAGATCATGTTCCCCCCAATTATGAAAGCCTAAAACTTTCTTCCTTCAATCTTCTCTTCCTAATGATGATTTTTCCTTGTCTGGGAGGAAAGATTTGGTCCTCTGATTTCATGCCCCCAAACATCACCCATTGCTTCAATACCCTGTGCTTTGGGGCAGGCCCTTGTTCATGGTGGTCCTGCTAGAGGGCCAGGCTGGTTAGGAAGGTTAAACTTGTCAAAAATCAGAGTCAGATATTTCTTGGCAACTGCAAAGGTAAGCTGTCACCAGCCCTGTCAACAGTCACAGCAGAAAGAGAGCTATTTATGCATCTAAGACCTTCATGAGTCACAGTCTAAACATTCTGCAAACCCTCCCCTGGCAAGTCGTACCCTGCCCTGGTCTCTGGGGAGAGTGCTTCCCACCCAGCACCACTTCAACACAACAGACTCTTGGCTTTTGGCTGTCTGATCTTTGGGCTGCACAAGTGGTCATGTTATTAATGACTCTGAGTCACCACATAGGGCATTCCATCTGGAGTGTGTGTGTGTGTGTGTGTGTAAAGAGGAGAATGTTGGAGGCCTACTGTGTACCAGACAAAAAGTGGGCCTTCCTGGCCAATGCCTCTGCTTTAATGTACAACTTTTAAACTATCACCATTTCTTGCACGACACGGTCTCAGATCTCTCTCTCTCTGCCTCTTGGCCATCCCTTCTTTTAAGACCCTTTTGTTTGTCAGTGTCAATCAAGGCTCAGATAACTGACCCATAAACCAAGTGGGTCTTCCTAGTGCTGAGAGTGAGGAAGGTACAAGAGCAAGGGCTCTGATTTGTTTTAAATTTTGAATGTGAGTTCTCCACTGGCCATTTTCAACATTGTTTTAAATGTCTGCTCATTCCTAACACACACAGCAAAAGTCACTGTCTCCTCTGGAGTAAGGAAATGCCTAAGCCTTTCTGGCACAATTCATCGAAAGCGGTACTCCTCACCGACTCCTCACAAGTGTGGACATAGTTTAGTTGCTACTTCTTTCGGGAAGTCTTCCCTGATTACATCAAATGGTGATCCTTTTATGAGTCCTATCACACCTGCTACTTCCTCAATGCTGGTAGTTCAGTCACCCCCGATGAGACTGCAGGTCAATGAAAGGAAGGTCCATCTCTGGTCAGCAATGTCTACAGCATATAGTAGGCAGTTCTTTGAGTGAATGAGATAGAAGGAAGAGCTCACCCTTTACAATCTTCTACAACTGGAAAGATCTCAAAAAAAAAAAAAAGCCTCAGGCCCCTAGAAAAAATGGGGACAGAACTGATCAAAGGGCTGTTTCTCATGTCCTATTATTCTGTGGCCCTGACAACAGCAATATCTTAAGGACATGGATCAAGTCTTACACTTGTCTATCCAATCACAGGGAATCTAACCATCCTACTTACCTCTAAGTGGCCTTGACAGCAGAGTTTGACATGTTCTTTTGAGATGACAACTCACAAGACCTTAAGTGAAATGTTGCAGAGGACGTTGGGACAGACAGCCTTCCTCCACAGTGCTGGAATAAATGTCATAGAACATGGGTCGGTGAGTATTAAAAGGAAGACCTCTTGATGGGCAAGAGAAGATTGAGTCAAAAGAAGAGAGTGAAAGCCTTAAGGTTCTGTCCTAAAATGCCATTAGTTGTCCTTAAATGTCCTGTGTGTGAGAGACCCTGAATGGTGCTAATCTAGGATCATAGAGCCTAACCCCAAGAAATCTGTGCCCTCTTGAAATCCTAACACTAGTTGGGGAAACCGTCCCCAGGGGCAGGTGACCAAAGTCGGCAGATGGAGAGGAGGCACAGCAGCCATGTGTAAGGACCTCCAAGCAGACAGGAGGCAAGAGCAAATTGTTACCACTTAGATCATCAGAGCCTTCCAGGACCCCGCCAGGGGAAAGTCAGACATGGATGTAGGAAGCTTAGGAGCCCAAAAACATGCTGAGAGAGGAAGCCACAAGGTGTCAGGCATAAATGGTCCAGACCTCCTAATTTCTGGCTATTTGACCATCAATTAGTCATTCCCAAATCCTGAACCACAGCTGCTTCATTGAGAAGGTGAAAAAATAGGCCCCAATATTATAGGCTTGCTGTAAAGGGCCGAGGAGATCGTATGCTTACTGTTTATGAGCAATACAAGTCACAGTGTGTCTACAATACATGCAACAACTTTTTATCCCAAGCTAAGTAGGGACCAAGAACCAAAGTCAGTTTCCCTTCCTGTAAATTATTACCCTCTTACCTGAGTGTTTGCTGCCAGTCTGGTGTGGCCAGGGAATTCCAGATTCTGTCTGACTATCCTCCAAGGCCTAAAATGCCACCTGACTTTAAATCACTTTGCACTCTCACACACCATGTATCTATCCTCTTGCCCACAAATAGGTTATACATATCCACTACCTGGGGTATCTAGAACTTGGATCTTGACCATCTCAGCATCTAATCTAGCTTTTAAGATTTTATGTACAATCCCAATCCCTCCTGACTTCACTGGACTTTGCATTTGGATTCTCAAATATATGACTCCAAACAACCCCCATGGACCTCCTGAGTTTATCTGCTGATGTCCCTAGATTTAAGCTTCCTTCAAAGGAAGTCTTTGTCGGATCCTCAAATCCTCAACCGATGCCACCAAACACCCCAAGTTCAGACACCCAGCATGAAAAATGGCACCCAGGAAAGTGTCCGACAGCTAGTGGCCTCTTGTTTCACATTTACTTCCTCAGCTCATCACTTGAATGGCCTGGGACCCTAAGCTGTTCTAACATAGGTAACAGCCCTCTGCCTTAGACCAAAGGACAAGAAAATTGCTCATTGCTAGTTGGCAAGTGCATGTGGAAATGAATTGTTAACACTGTCAACCACGCTGACCTGAAAACCCTTTCAACATAAAATGCAGCCTATCAGAAGAATCCAGAGGATAAACATATCCCAATCCAGTTTCAGGATGTGATTGACCCCAAATAAACTAATTTTCTTAGGTTCATGATAAAAAGGGAGAAGCTTGTCCTATGCCAGACATTATTCTCATGTAAGCCACCCAACATCCTGTGACCTTCAAGGTTCCATTTTTGTGGTGAGTTGTGAAACTCAGCAGATTAGCAATTTGTCCCCACAGTTACACACTAAGTGGTCAGATGGATTCAAGTCCATCCCTGCCTCCAGGCCCAGAGTCTCTCTGCATTATCTATTCCAATAAGAACCATCAAAGTGTCAAGCTGACCTTCTTGGGGACAGTTACCATAGACATAAGACATCGCCCTTGTAGCCGTTCTCCCCTTTTCTCCCCACTAAAGGCTGCAGTGGTGCTGGCCAGCTACCAAGCAACTGAGATATATTCTTTTGACAGCAAAAGGCAGCACAACACACTCATTAAATCTGCCTCCAAAGCCAGGCAGACTGTGTTCAAATCCTGGCTCCACCACTGACCAGGCTGTATGACCTTGGACAAGGTGTTCAGATTTTCTATGCCTCAGCATCCTCATCTATAAAGTGGGGGAAATAATAGTAATCCATCTCAGGTGTGGCTGTGAAGATTGACAGTGTTCATGAAGGGCTGACACATGTCAAGGCCTCCATAAGTTTTAGCTACCAATGTTACAAGTCGATCTGATAACAACTGGACAGGGGCTTTTTTTTTTTCCTCTGTCTCATTAAGCAGAGGGCACCGAGACAGAACAGTTAATATCTTGACCACCATCACACTGCTCCCCAGAGGCAAGGCCAGGATTAGAACAAAAGTCTCCCTACTCCTCATCCGGGGCTCTCTGGCCTCCAGCTCACTGATGTTGATGCAACGCGTCATCTCCTCTCCCTGAAGTTCACCCTGTCACATGAACCACAAAGAAGTCACCGCAAACATCCATTTATTTATAAACCCACAATGTTAACCTCTTCACTTAAAAGCCACTTGGAAACTTGCTGGTTAAAAGCATTTCAGATTCTGTCAGAGAAACAAGTCCACACTGACATCTTGTCTCCATATGCCTTTGAAAACCTGTTCAGAGTCCCCTAATCCCTCACCCAGGAACGTTCCTAGGCTCTCCATTCTTCTAAGGCTTCCAAGGCTGGGTGTGGGTACTCTCTGAAAGCTCTCTCCTTTGCAAAAATTCTCCGTGCTTTGAGTCATGCCAAAACCAGAGGGAAAGGAATGCTGCCAACAGCTTCAACATTTACATAAGCTCTTAATCAGCCCTCCAGTTCATTACAATGGGACATATCAGTTTCACTGCTGTCCAGGCAAAGGAATGGGATCTCCCTCTGAGTCTGCTGTTTCGCCTTAGAGAATGTACAGGGACCTTTGAGAAGCATGCTCTCCAAGTCTTACTTAATTCTAAGAAACAGGTTCCAGCTTCTCCCTCTCTAGGAGTTTGATCGAGGGCCGTGCCTGGGTTTATCCATTCATTTAGCAAACGTTTATTGGCTTCTGATCATCACGATAAGTGCTGGGGATCAAATAGCAAGTAAAAAAAGATGTGACCCCTAACTTCATGGAGTTTATAGTCTAATGACTGACAGATAAAAATCAAAATAAAGGGTCCTTTGGGTATGGTATAGAAGGGGGAAATAAGTTGGACGTTATCTGACGTTGAGGGAAGCCTTGCCCTAATAAATGATGATTCATCTGTGATCTGTAAGTTTGCAGGCAGAAACCTCTAGGCAGCGTGTGGTACAAACCAGGCTCAACAATGCAGGGAGAAGACACCAGGGAGCCAATCACATCTTTATTGTAGAGCAACAGAAAACTGCAGAGCAGTTGGGGTCACAGTATCTAAGGGCATCATCTTCCAGGTTGTTATAAAATATTTTCCCTTGTATTATGTTTATGTCTCTTTAATCTCTTACCAACAGTATAATAACTGTCATTTTTTCTAGCATTATGTCTTTTATGCTCTTTACTCTCCATATATTATCTCAGTCAATCCTCAACCAACCCTATAAAAAATGTGCCATCATTATACTCATTTTACAGATTAGAAGAGTGAAACTCAAAAAAGGCGCATAGTTTTCCCAAGACTACACAGATGAGATGAGATTGGAATCCTCACATCTCTTATTCTAAAGTCCAATTTTTTTTTTATTTGTTCTAATTAGTTATACACAACAGCAGAGTATATTTCGATACATTGTACACAAATGAAGTACAAATTCTTATTCCTCTGGCTGTACAAAATGCAGAAGCTCACTGTTCATGCAATCATGCATGTACATAGGGTAATAACAATGTCCAACTCATTCCAACAACATCTTTCTTACCTCCACACCCTCTCCCCTCCCCTCATTTCCCTCTGTCCAATCCAAAGTTCCTCCATTCTTCCCTACCCTACACATACAATTATGGATAAGCATCCACTTATCAGAGACAACACTTGGCCTTTGGTTTTTGAGGATTGGCTTATTTTGATTAGCATTATATTCTCCAGCTCCATCCATTTACCTGCAAATACCATAATTTCATTCTTCTTTAAGGCTGAGTAATATTCCACTGTGTATAGATACCATGTTTTCATTATCCTTTCATCTGTTGAAGGGCATATAGGTTGGTTCCACAGCTTAGCTATTGTGAATTGAGCTGCTATAAATATTGAAGTGGCAGTGTCACTGTAGTATGCTGATTTTAAGTCCTTTGGGTATAAACCAAGGAGTGGGATATCTGGGTCAAATGGTGGTTCCATTCCAAGTTTTCTGAGGAATCTCCATACTGCTTTCCAGAGTGGCTGCACTCATTTGCAATCCCACCAGCAATGAATGAGTGTACTAGGTCCAAATTTGTAATAATTCAATGTTAAAAGCTTCCTGCAGGCAGGAGGGGACATTTCTGATTTTGTTTGAATAGCTAGTGCCCTGACCCATGGTGACTAGAGGTGTCTGTACCAGACTTGCTCACTTCTCCAAACCTCCTGTCCCCCCACTCCCTACCTATTCATAGATGACACCTCTTAGGCACTTACTGAATACCAAGTAAGGGTCTCAGCCCTTCACACTCATGAGCCCATTTGAATCTCTAACCAACCTATGAGGTAACAACTGTTACTTTCAGTCTTTCCATTTTATGAGAAAGAAACTCAATTATAGAAAGGTTTATGGTTTGGCTGAGGATACAAAGTAACAAGCGGCCCAGCAAGGACAGAACCCGGGCAGGCTGGATGCACAGCTGACTCGACCACTAGAGGTGTTTTTTGACCCAGCCACTTGGGCCTCTTTATATTTCTTGGAAAACACGCCTGCTTTTTCCCCTCCAGCCTTCATGAATGCCAGTGTTTCTCCCTAAGCATTCTCCCACCCCCATCATCCATCCTCATCCTCCAGGACCCTTGGAGAAGATCAACTGCCCATCCTAAGTGTGTCCCATCACCTGGCTTCCCCTCCCTGGCATTCTGCATATAAATCACCAATTTCACGTGCTGGGTTGCTGCCTGCCTCTCACGATTGACTGGAAACTGCTAGAGCAGGGTCCAAGCTGCCCAGGCCCTGTCGCCTCCAGGGCTCAATCATTATGAAACGAGGAGATAATTCTATAAATAAATATTGAATAAAAAAATATATATTGAATAATTCTTTTTGGCACCCCCATGGGTTTGGCACATAGAAGGTCCCATTCAATGCTTCTAAATGAATAACTGAGAATTATTTTTTTCCTTGTGGTCCTTTTTTTTTTTTTTCTCTCTCTGTTTTCAAAGCCCCAAGAAAAATGACATAAAAACATAGTTTAAGCACTGATTGGTTTAAAGAAAGGGTAAAGAGCTGAGTATCCAGATTTTTCTTCCAACTTCAGTTGGGGGTGGGTGTAGAATAACCTGCTTGGACCTTCAGATCTCTGAGCCGTCTGAGTCATGGCCACCTGAAGCTGGGAGCCTACAGCAGCAGATCCACCCGGGGGCTCTGCTGAGTGTGCAGGAGGCCCTGAGACGGAGCACAGCACGGAAGCTGGCGTGAGCTGTGATTGTTCCTGAGCCGCGGGGACAGTGGCTGCTCTGGGCACTTCAGGAAGTACTTGCTCCAAGAGGCCCTTCCAGCTATTGTTGCCAGGGCCAAGCATGCTGGGCTGGCACTGGGCAGGACGGTCTGCCCTCCCCAAGCTAAGGGACTGTCCAGGGCACTGAGGGCAGGAAGGTGAAGGGGCCGGGTGGGGGTGAGGGGTGGCAAGGGGGATGTGAACCAGGAAGGAGTCTTGAGTTCAGTTTTCTCTTTTCTTCAGCTGTTAACGCCGGGAGCTGCCCGCCTCTGGGTTTATTTCTGTCTCCTCGGGCCACGCATCGCCCTGATGGATGGTAACTCAGATGCCACTGAGGAGATCCCCATCTGGGCCAGCAAGAATTTTCCAATGCTGTGAGAGGGACAGAGGTTTTGGAGTTGCAGCCCCTGGGCTGGAATAGTGGCTTAGCCTCCATGTGTGCCCTTGGACACCTCTGAATCTGCTCTTCCTCTTCCTCTTCCATAAAAAAGGAATGATAACCAGCTTGAGAAGTTATGAGGATGAGATAAGCTAAGATTGATGAACCTGTCCGGTAGACAATGGCAGTGGGAAAATGCTGGCTTCCGCCCTCCTCCTGAGCAGCTGGACAAGGGAGGGGAGCCTGTGGGGAGGTGCTGGGGCAGCAGATGTCACATTTCCCGGTGTTCCTCCCCATCTCAGGCTGCATGGCCTGGGCACTGAGCCACTGCAGCCTGAATGCTCCTGACAGCTGCCTTGCTCCTCTGTGTGGCCTTGCCCATGACTCCTGGTTGAACCTAGAAAAGCCTCTGCTTTGCTCTAGTGAGAAAAAAAAAAATAACCAAGAATGATGTAATGCATGTCTTTCAAGGCCACCAGCCGTGGAGCAAGGCCAGGCTTCTAGATTGGCACCCCCAATCCATGCCAAGCTTGCAAACCAATCCCCTCCTGTCCCTTGAATCTTGGAAACTTCAGTGCCACTTCTTTACCTGGCTGAAGCTCTGTCACCCCTTTGGCTCTTAAATGAGGCCAAGCCCTGCCACCAAGGTGCAAAATCAGTCAGGAGCAGTAGAAGAGTTCTTAGATAGTTGGTCCTTGCACACCAGCCATTAGTAATAATAATCAGCAATTGCTGAGCATAACTTGCCAGAGGCTGTTCTAAGCTCTTTACATGAACTCAATCTTCACAAACACAGTCTGAGGGCAATACCATTCATATCCCCATTTTATCAAAGAGTTAACTGAGTCTTAGAGAGTTTAGTCAATGACCAAGGTCACAGAATTGACGAATTGCAGGTAAGATTTAAGCCCATCTCTTATCTGGTGTCTTTGGTTTTCCCACAATGCAATAGGCCCTCGCACCAAAAGAAACTGGCAGCCTGGATTCTGTCCCAGAGACGCTGCAAAGTAGAACTTCCCATTCTAAACACACCTTTTAAGACCCCAAACCAAGTTCAGAGAGCAAAATAGGAATCTGAGTGCTCTTCAAAGGGAGAGAAGGCTAGATGTAGTCACCCTTCCCCTCCTGTGCACTACAGGTATTTTCCTGGACTCTTTTGTGTCCCTCTCCAGTCCTCATCTATAAAAGGAGAAAATAAAATTAATTTGGCTTCAGATGAGCTCCCTTGCAATCCTGGCATTCCAAGGCCCTATGAAGAAAATACCATTTATGGAGATTCTCCTCGGGTCCAGAGACTGTGCTACATATTTCATATAATCATGGCCAGCATTGAGGAAGCACTGACTCTTTGCCAGACTCTACTGTAAGTACTTCCCACCCTATATTATCTCATTTAATCCTCAAATAGCACTCAGAGGAAGGTATTATTGTCCTCTTTCCATTATGTTTTGGATCTAAAATGTCCCCCTAAGGCCATGTGTTACAAGCTTGGTTACCAACCTGTGGCATTATTGGGAAGTGAGAGAAACTTTGTAAGGTGGGATCTTGTTGGAGGAGATGGGTCACTGAGGGCATGTCCTTGAAGGGTGTATCTTGTCCCCAGCCTTTCTCCCCAACCCTATCTTTCTCTCTTTCTTTCTCTCTCTCTGCTTTCCAGCTACCGTGAGGTAAGCAGCTCTGCTCCACCAAGTACTCTCCACCATGATGTTCTTCCTCCCTCAAAGTCACTCCCACATTGGGCCGAGTAACCATGAGCCAAAATTAATCTCTCCTCCTTTAAGTTGATTGTCTCTGGTATTTTGTCATAGCAAGGGAAAACTGACTAATACTCCCCCTCCCTCACAGCAATTGAAGGCTGAGAATGACAGTATGAGTCCATCCAAAATCATCCCGCCAGTAAGTGAGGTTTCTGGGGCTCGAATCCAGATTTGTCTAACTCCACAACCCAGGCTTTTAATCACCGTATCATTTACAGTGCCTCTTCAATGTCAGGCAAGGACCCACGCCAGGAGCAGGCCGTGTTGGTTTTTGTTTGCCCACTGGCCATCCATCTGCAGTTGCTTTTTTTCCATTCCAATAATCAATCACAGTGTGACTTAAATGGGTCAGGGAAAAGGAGTCCCCGGCTGCCAGGCAGAGCTGTAGCAGCCCACTGCCCTTCCTGTTGGCCCCGCAACAAGATCAGCAAGAGTCCTACCTTTGAAAATAAACCGATCTGGTTGGGGGCAGCCTCCCCGCCTTATTTATTTAGTCATGGCTCCCCAAGGCTAAACTGCTGGCCTGGCAGCTCTGAGTATTTTCTCTGAACGGAGAAGCCAAACTCCAAGTGCTCAGGGTGAACAGGTTGGGAAATCTGAGAACCACACAGACATCAGGGAAAATTCCGTGAGCGGTTGCCTGCCGTGAAAGGACGATGTGGCCCTAAATTCACTCTCCCAGGGATAATTTGGAAGCTGTTCTTTTTCTCCGACTCCTCTCCCTTTCCAAACTAAGAAACCAGGAAATTTTAGGAGGCATCCCAGCCTGAAGGAGAGGGCTCTTCCAGGATGGCGAGTGGAAGGGGATATGCCCAAGGTATATTTGAATCTCAAGGGAGTGGGTCACAGAAGTCACTGACCAGTGTGCCAGGGCCAGTCTTGCTGGCTCAGGAACAGATCCTGCTAATCCTGTGGGCTGAACAGCCCCAGCTGACTGCAGGATGGGGTCAGAGATGGAGTTCTTCCCAGTCGGGGAAGAGGTATCCAGCCTGATGGTCAGGGAGAGCTGTGGAAGCACAGTTCTTGGAAGAGCCGTCCAGAAGCAGGCAGTTTGAATTGAAAGAAACTTCCCATAAAAATACCTTTCGGTGAGGTCACTCACCTTGTGCGTTCACTCCCTGGAAACAATCTCTTCCATTCATTCAGAACCTTCTCAGACTACCAACTGAATTTTTTAAAATAAATAAATAAATAAATAAAAACAGTGATTTCTGAATCAAAACCACAAATATATCCACTTTAGAAAGCAGTGTGGGCGTGTCAAGCATTCCATGGCTTGCCCACGGGCGGACTAGCCTTGACACCTCAAGTTTTCTTTCAACTGTACAGCAACATATCTATCACTTGGTATGTGTTGACTGGCCTTCACTCGTACTGGTATGGTCTTATTTCTGGGCCCTCGGGGAATCTGGAGTGACAAGGGTCTGATTTCAAACCCCAGCTCAGCCATTTTTTATTTCTTCAGTACCCTAAACAAATCACTGGTGTTTCCTGGGCCTTGACTTTCCCAACTACAAAATGGGACTGGTAGTAGTACTTACCTCAAGAAACTATTATAAGACTCAAAACGTGTATAGGAAACATCGGGCTCACAGCGAGGGCAGAAGAAACTTAATTCTCTCCCCACCACCCTTTCTTCTCACATTGGACAAAGGAAATACTACAGTAATGAAAGACAAAAGAGAAAAAAAATTTCTTGCCCAAATCTCATTTCACTTGAGATTTACTATATTCCATCAGTTTTGAAGTCCTACCACCTATCCCCAAAATACCCATCCACTGGCCCCTATACTAAGAAGATGTCTGTAAGTTTTCCCCTCCCAGGGACTCTCAGGGTGGCTCCTTAAATGCACACCAGGGCAAGGATATGAGTTGGGAAATCCCTGTACACAGTGTGCGTGTAGCCTTCACACAGATGTCTCTGTCCATTGCTATCTTAGTGACACCGGGGTCAGTAATGGTGACATCTTACTCCTGGATGCCACATCCTCTTTGGATGACCATTGCATTCTTTCTCAAAGAACATCCTATCTATTTCTGCCCAACTCCATCTCTTACCCCAAGAAAGACATTAATACCACAAAGAAAGACATCTTTTAGCAAACATAAGTGAGCATTCAGTCTCTGAAGTGAAGCAGCCTCAGTTTGAAATGTGGCTTCTTGAGAATTTATTAAAATCCGTCATTAAAATATTTAGCACTGAACCTGGAACATAGTAAACACATGGTATACAACTGTGTTTTTATGTCCCGGCCATTAAAGATTTATGCACCATTTACATTTGAAAAGGAAGCATATTTTTACAACCCCTCCACCAAAATAGAAGAAGGAGGAGGAGGAGGAGGAAGAGGAGGAGGAGGAAGAAGAGGAAGAGGAGGAGGAGGAGGAAGAGGAGGAGGAAGGAAGGAAGGAAGGAAGGAAGGAAGGAAGGAAGGAAGGATAGGAATGATAAATTTTAAAAAGGAAAAGTTTCTAACACTTTTTTAAAGAAAAGCACATGGGTCTCTTAGGTTCTTCTCTAGGAGCTGTATATAAATTCTTACTCAACCCTCATCAGACCCTGTAGACTAAATATTTCCCCACTGGAGGGGCAAAGAGAGTGACCATTTGAGAACAGACTACCTAAGTCTGAACTCCGATTTGGCCACTGAGCTACATGACCTGGGGCAGGTCATTTAACCTGGGCAAATTTCTTTGTCCAATAAAATGAGCACAATGGTAGTCAAAAGGATTAAATTAGTTAATATATACAAAGCAGTAAGAGTGTAATGCAAGCAGTAAAACTTGCATTACACTCTTAGGCAATTATTACCTTTTACAGAAGTTAAAACAGAGGTTCAAAGAGGTCAATTCATCTAAGCTTAGAGGCTGCCTGGTAAATGGCAGGAGCAGAATTTAATTCCAGGTCAATGTGATTCCAAAGTCAAAGAAAGGTTTATTACATTACTCTTTCTCACCTTCCTGGCTAAAATATATATGTGTGTGATGTGTGTGTGTGTGTGTGTGTGTGTGTGTGTATGTTATATTAAAATATTTTATATATATAAATAAAATATTTTATTATATATATTTATATTATATATATATTCCCCCCCCCCAGGATTTCTTTTCTAGGCAGAAAATATGAAAGCAAAAAAAAAGGGGGGGAGTCTAGGCATGAGAGAGAGTAGTGGTTTTTCTGCCAGAATTAAGAAACATAGAAAAAGAGAATGGGTTTGGGGGGAAAGGTAGTCAATTACATATGGCATCAGAAGCCACCTCTGCAAATAAAACACTGTTTTAGGTCATATTGCTGCCTGTGAGTGTAGCTGGCATTCACGCTAGCTTGAAAACCCTCTTTTGGGAGAGTTCCAGAGAGGCTGTTTAAGTTCTGTGGAGGGAGGGGAGGAGTTGGGGCGGCGTGTGTTTTGTGGAGCTGGTTTTCCTGTACACAGACCCTCCCTGGGGTCCAGCCCCCGGGGAGGCATGGTTCCAAAGTACTAAAGCAAATATGCTCACACTTCTGCCAGGCACAGTGCCTTCAGCTCACAGAACAGGAGACCCTGGAGCCCAGGAACAATGCAAACCTGAGAGGCAGCAGGCCGCGAGGCCCAGTGTGAGATATTTACTCAAAGACTTACTTGGGACCATCATGGGCCGTGGGATCAGCAGTGATTAATTTTTCTCTTTAGTGTTTGCTTGAGCATTGAGCATATATGGCTTTGGTGATTAGAGATGAAGTTGGAACAACACAGTCGAACAACTGCTTGCGGTCATCTCTGGGGTGTGGGATGATGGGTGATTTGTGTGGCTGCTTTTTTTTTCTTTGTGTGTTTTCTGTTTTACCACATCTCCTTTGAACATGTAATGCGTTAAGGTTTAAAAGAAAGAAGAACAAACATCATTAAAACCCAAACAAGAGTGATTTCACGTGAGCCTGAGCTCTGGCCTCTCTGGCTCCTGTTACGACATGTCGGAGACAGAATTAGGTAAAGTCCTCCCTCAGCGAAGCAGGAACAACCTTCTGGAAAGAGTAGCTGCTTTCCTAGGGTGTCATGCACAGGCAATTCATTCCCCCTAACAACCCTAAACTGAGAATTGACAGCATTTTTAAAAATTATTGTTGCTGTTCAACTCACTGGCCAGATTATTTTTTACTGCATTAAAAAAAAAAAAAAAAAAGTGTTTCCACCTGATTCAAATTCATGTTGTGTCAATTAGTTCCATTCTTCAAACCAGGAAGGAAATGTTCATGTTCCCTGGAGAAATCTTTGAGGGCTATTGATTCAAATGTGTACATATATGAGCTTCTCGGGGGTATAATTTCTGCCAGGAACGAAGAGACTGGGCCAAAGTCAGTGCTTTTATTTTTGCGGGTTTTTTTTTTTTTCTTTTTTTGGTGGGGGTGGGGTGCAGTTGTGAAAATCAAGAAGAACAGTGTGACAATTAGAATCTAATGGTAAAATCCGGCACAAAAGGAGCCTAAAAAAATGGCTCTTTGTATCCCTCTCCTTTTCCACATGAGAAAGCTAAAACCCAGAGAAGTTCTGTAATTTACCCATTTCACATAGCTATAGGAAAAGAGAAACAAGATTAGAAGTCAATTTTCCCAATTTGGGGCCTGGCCCACATTGAGTTCCATCCGCTTTGGCTTTGGGTGCAGGGAGGTATGTGTGTCTTATCCGGTTCATTACAAAGGCCTTGACATTTAAAGGATCAAACATTTGGGTGATGCCCTGGGAGTATGCCTTCAAAGATAGTTCTCTCAAAAGAGGTGGATCAAAGAAGGCCAGTGGCAAGAGGGGTCTGTATCGGTCACAGTGCTTTCAACTGCCCGCAGCAGAGGAGCTGACTCAGACTGGGGCAAGTCATCAAGGGGATCTTGTTGAAAGTGCAGGGGTATGGCCACCTTCAGGGGACACTGTTCTCAGCATCTAAACTAAACCACCAATAATTCTGTTTCTACCACCTCCTTGCTCTGCCTCGGGTGATGTCTTCCTTCCCCTCTAGCCTGGGCTCAGAAGCTCACAGGACAAATCATGTTCCTTTCCTGAACTCAATTCTCTGGCCTGGAAAACCAAGAGTCAGTAACTAAATGAAGCTTTGGAGCTCTCCCATCTCTGACAGTGTTTCTTACCATGTGTGGATGTGTGTGGATGGCTGGCGGGTTCTTTGTCTCACAAATTCAAAGAATGAAATCCACAGACACTGGGGCAAAAGCAAAGTAGCAGGATTGGTTACAGTAATAGAAAGAAAGAAAGCAGAGAGGGTTGCCAAGGGGTATCTGTTGCATAGGGGTTTTCATGGGCTTGATCTGTCCCTGTATAGGATAATATCTGTCCCTATATAGGTAAATATAGGATTCAGAAAGGGGACCCAATCAACTCTATTTTGTCTTCTTAGCAAGTCTAGAAAAAAAAAGTGATTTTTTAAGCCTTAATAAGGCTTAAAAAGGGTGGGGGTGAGGATCTATTGACATAAGAGACAGTACTTTTTTGTGGTTGGTCTTATCTAGAGGTTATTAAGGAACTGTCCTTTGGGCTGGGGATAGCTAGAGTCAGAAGCTTGATTTTCCCATCTCTTTTCCTCCTTTCCTTCTCCACAACCCTTTTCCTAGCTGCCTATGGGTGGTCTTCTCTTTTCTGTCTTACTACAGCCATACAGAATGACCACCTAGGATGTGTACTCCAACTGCGTTGCTACTCCTGGCCCAGCTTCACTAAATCACAGTCTCCTGGTAATATAGGGACCTGTGGTTGGAACAAGCAGACCCAAAAGGTCCTCGTGCTTAGTAAAGTTTGATAAGCATTTGTTCCCAAGGCAAGGGAGCCCTGAATGGGGGCAAACCACACCTGCTGAGCCAAGTATTGCTGGAGAGTTAAGAATGGCTTTTAGGTTTTCAAAAGATTGTCCAGAAAAGCAAAACAAAACACAAAACACCAAGAAGACTGTGAAGCAGAGACCTTAAATGGCCTGCAAAGCCTCAAATACTTACTATCAGGTGTTTTTTTTTTTAACATCTATTTTTAAATTGTAGGTGGACACATATCTTTATTTTATTTTTATGTGGTGCTGAGGATCAGACCCAGTGTCTCATGCGTGCTAGGCGTGCGCTCCACCACTTGAGCCACAACCCCACCCCTACTATCAGGTTCTTTAGAAAAAAAAGTTTGCCAACCTCTTGCCTAGAATATTGAGGTGACTGGATGGTGAAAGAAAAGCAGAGGGTGGGGGCTGGGGTCGTGGCTCAGTGGTAGAGCATTCCCCTAGCACGTGCGAGGCCTTGGGTTGGATCCACAGCACCACATATAAATAAATAAAATAAAGATACGGTGTCCAATTACAACTAAAAAAAAATAATAATAAATACTTAAAAAAGAAGAAGAAGAAGAAGAAAAGCAGAGGGTGAATCTGAACAATTTATAGGCCTGATGAGGCCAAGAATTCCTGGGAACAGGAGTTTTCAATGTTCTATCAGCTCCCTGGAGAATCAAACAAACAAAAAAATAAAATGTCTTCAGTTGTGGAATTTTGTTTAAAACCCATTTTTCCCCCCTAGGGACCTCCTGGGGTCTACCCAATATCTAAGATTAGCATAGAAGCCAGCAGCAAGGCTAGAAAGATTCAGGAAGGACGGGTGGGGTTAGCACTATCTCTTTGCCCTGAAAGCCACCAGCCAGTTCTCATCGGTATCAAGAGCACTTTCAAGGACCAGCCTGTTGTGGCTCTTTTTTAAGCCTTCCCTCCAGCCACACTGGTCAGCTAAAGATAGGGTTCTCAGCAGGCCAAACTGGGCCCAAAGGGTAATTTCCCAGGCATTTGACAGGAAAAGATCACAGTCATTAACAGACCGTGAATGAGAAAAAAATCTATGGTAGAAGCAAGAGTGGGCAAGACTGGCTTTGGGAGTCCTGTTCCCCAGTTCTGACATTAGGCCTGCACTCTCTAAAAAGGTAACTACTACCTTCATGTGGTTATGTATATTTAAATTCATAAAATTAAGTAAAATTTAAAATTTAATATCTCCATCACAATAGACACCCTAGCTGTCACCAGTTAACTCACTACCTGCAGGAGACCTGTGGCCATCACACCAAAATAAGCAGACACAAAATATTTCCACTAGCAGAGACAACTCTCCTAGACAGCACTGCTGCAGGCAACCGTCTGACCTCCTGTTTGGACCCATCCTCTGTCTGTCTTCCCACCATGCAGTGTCCTCATTATTTTAGACTCCAATGATTTGGGAACAATTTTCTCAATTGCAAATGGCCATAATAATTTATCTGTTGACATCGTCAGGATCACAGAAGCTAGTGCAGATAAAACAATTAGCACAAAATGTGGTGCATAGAAATGGCTCAGTAAACAGCTTTTTCTGCTACTGTGCACAAAATCTCATAGCCTGTTGTTGCTAATACTCTCATCTTCCTCTAAACAAATGGTTCTCAAACTCTAGCATGCCTGAGAATCACCTGCAGGGTTGGTTATACTCCAGAAACCTGGGTCCTTCCTCCACATTTTGTGATTCAGTAGGTCTTGGGGTGGAGCTTAATAATCTGCATTTCTACAGGTTCCTAGGTCTTACAGATGAGGCAGTTTCAGGAGACACCTTTGAGAGCTGCTTCTCTGGGAGGCTATTCATAAGCCACCACTGTTTCCTTTGCAAATGTGTCCTTTCCTGAACATACCATGTTAACTTATTCCCCCGGCCTCCAAATGAGCAATCTCTCTACTTTTGAGACCCCCCCCACCCCTTTGCCAATTTTCCAACCCTAACTCAGACTGCTAAGACTGGCCAACAGCATCCTGTGTTGGTGGTTCCTTTCTCTCTGCTGCCTCTGACACTTCACTTTGTTGTTTGTTTGCTGTAGCATAACAGTCATTTGTTTCCCTGTCTGTGTTTCTCAATTGTAGGAGGTGTTCCACTGATGGTACCTGAGGCAATCTTTTGTGGTACATCAATAATTTTTGATGGTACAAAGAGAAACAAGCAACAGTAAACCACATGGCAAGGAAATTATTGTTTTCATTTCTCTCCAGACTCTACTGATTACATCGGGAGAAAACCTCAGTCTAAAGCTAATGTGACTTTACTCCCTTACTCATAACCCACCAGCTCAGAGCCTGAGTCAGGTATCATCATCATCAACATCAGCATCATCATCATCAAAACAGTGGTAGCTTAACTCCACATAGGGTTTTCTGGGTACCTGGCAGTGTTCTCAATGCTTTACATACATTTGCATACATTAATTCACTTAATTATGGTTGTGAGGACAACCCTATGAAGTAGACAGAATGAGTCATTATTCCCAATTTATAGATAGAGAAACTGAGGCACAGAGAGGTTTTATAACTTACAGTCACGTGGCTGGGAAGAATCAGGATTCCAGCTGCATTTGTCTACTTATTATTGCTGTAATATCTGAGTAAAGCAACTTAAAGTAGAAAAAGTTCATTTGGTTATATGGTTCCAGAGGTTTCAGTCCACACTTGGCTGACTCCATTGCTATGGGCCTATGGCCAGGTAGAATAAGATGATAGGGAGCACATGGTAGAACAAAGCTGCTCACCTCAGAGTGGCCAGGAAGCAGGGAGAAAGAGAGGCTAGAGAAAAAAACCATACCATTCAAGACCTTGTCCAAATTCTCCAACGAGGCCCTACCTGCTAAAGTTTCCACCACTTCCCAAAAAGCCCATTAAGTTATGAACCCATAAAAGGATTAATCCATTTATAAGGTTAGAACTTTCACGATCCAATCATTTCCCAAAGCCTCCAGCTCTCAATTCTGCTGAATTAGGGTCATCCATACTTTCCACACAGGAGCCTTTGGGGAACATTGCAGACTCAAACCATGACACCAACCTAGCAGAATATTCAGGGATGTGCTCTTCACCATGGTGACACTGAGCTAGTGTTTAACAACATGATTTTGTTTTCATGTGATTTATTTTTACCCTCATCTTATATTTTTGGTGTCTTAGTCCATTTGGTCTACTACTAAAAAAATTCTATAAACTCAATAGTTATAGAAAACAGGACTTTATTTCTCATAGTTCTGAAGGCTGAAAAGTCCAAGATCAAGGCATTAGCAGATTCAGTGCCTGGTGGAGGCCCGGCGCCGTTCATAAATGGCACCTTCTCACAGTATCCTCATGTGGTGGGAGAGACAAGCCAGCTTGTGAGGTCTCTTTTATAAGGTCATTAATCCCAATCATAAAGGCTCAACCCTTCTGGCCTAATCACCTTCCAAAGGTCCTGATTTCTAATGCCATCACGTGAGGGTTAGGATTCCACATATGAATTTGATAGCGTGGGTTGAGGGGCCACAAACATTTAAACCATAGCATGCTTTCTATGTAATTGGTAATAAAAAGTTTATTTTTCTTTTCTACCTTTTTTCTTTTACCTGAATTAACGTATGGTTTTAAAAAAAAATGAAAAGAAATTAAGTACATCATAGTTGCAGAGCTTGTTCTTGGACTTAATCGCATGAGGGAGATATGTACCTGACTGATGCTTAGAATATCTAATTTAAGTGGTCCAGAAGCTTCTCGAGGGCAGGTTCTTATTTGAGCCAGTCAGGCTCCAACTAGGGGACAGAGGACCTATGCAAAGTCTTAATTGGGAAGAGTGCAAGGAAGGCAGTATTTACAGAGCTGTGGGCAGGCAAGGCAAAGAAAGGGCCAAGATAGTGAATTGCTAGCAACTAGCTACAGAAGTAGTCTGTTACCATCAGTAAGGGACAAAGGGGAAAAAATGATTTCACCAGATCATGAGGAAGAGTTATAGCCAGCTGTTATAGCAGAACGGGGATCATTCAACAGAAGCTGCAGCCAGATCAAGCCAGCTACAGAAGGGGAGAGCCAGTCTGTTTCTGTTCCAGTCCTCCATTCTCCTTTCTCCCAACACCTGCTATGGATGGAGTCCAACCGGAGGTCAGAAGGCAAAAGAGCCTGGGACGCCATCCATAAAGATCAGCCTCAAAGCAGCCCCAAGGAAAACAGGAATGGATCTGAAGTGGCCAGCAGAGGAAAAACGAGCACAATAGCTAAGGCAGCATGGTACACAAGAGGGAGGGTGCTTCTAGTAAGGGCTCAGCACACATTTGTTCCTTGGAACTGAACTCAACCAAATGGAGAAATTGATTGCAAGAAAAAGGTGCTGCATATAAAGACAACTGGACCCTGGACCTCTAGGGTTTCACTTCCAGCTTATCTGAGCCAGTGAATCATCAGATTTCACTGCCCTCTTGGGATTTGAGTCACACATGTGCGGGAGGAGCTGTGTTGCTGGTGCATGTAAAGGGTTTCAAGCTGTAATTATATCCTCCACCTCCTCAGAGTGTCTAGACTAGATTGCAAGAGCTAAAAAAAAAAAAAAAAAAAACTGCAGCAGCTTTCAGTGGCCCTTTGAACCAGTAAGAATTCCTTCTGGGGGCCCTTTTCTCAAGTCCACAGAAGAAAATCCCCAGAAACATCAGCAGCCTCTGCTCAAAGGATGAAGATAAAAAGGGAATGAAGGCACCTCCTTTAAAAGTCTCAATAGGAAAGAGTCCTATCAAGAACTGGCAGTCAAAACATGAAGGAATTCTGCTGGTGATCCCCAGGACAAGTTTTTATGTGACTTAGCATTAGCAATATTACTTTTGTTTATAGCACACATATTGTGTGCTGAACACTAGAGTAAGCACTATATATAAATATATGTGTGTATGTGTGTGTGTGTGTGTATGTGTGTATAGTAGCATTGAATCTCTACAATATCCCTATGAAGTATCAATAATCTTATTTTTAAAAAGAAAAATTATGCTTAGAAAAGTAAAGAGAACATAGTTTCAGCTATAGTTGATTAAACATTTGATATGTGCCTGGTACTATTTTAGGTGATTTTTTTTGGGGGGGTGAGGGTACCAGGTATTGAACTCAGGGGCACTCGACCACTAAGCCACATCCCCAGCCCTATTTTGTATTTTATTTAGAGACAGTGTCTCACTGAGTTGCTTAGCGCCTTGCTTTTGCCGAGGCTGGCTTTGAACTCTTGATCCTCCGGTCTCAGCCTCCCGAGCCGCTGGGATTACAGGCATGCATCACTGCATCTGGCCATCTTAGGTGATTTTATTAGGGCTAGGTATCACAGAGATTCGTGAAGTGACGCTCATGGGTCTCTCTGGGTGCCCAAGATCCTTACTGGGAACCCACAAAGTAAAAAGACTATTTATAGTAACACTAAGCCATCATTTGCCTTCCTATTCCGTTTATATTAGGACTGATGGTCTGAAAGAAAAGTTGGAAAAAGCTGTCGGCACTATTGTAGGAAGCAAGATGGCACAGAAAGTACACCAGTGGTCATAGATTTCTTCAATGCCACCCACTTGGAGTAGAAAAAAGTGGCAGTTCACTTATGTACATCTTTGATGAAGAAGAATAATTACTAATTTTATTCCATCTCAACCCTTGAGCACACCTCTTTGTAAGATTCTGCATGAGGAAATCAGGAAGAACTCACAATGCACTTCTACACATGTCTAAGTGCCACGATTGTCTTGAGGAGAGACCCCTGCATGATTGTTGAGTTGCAATCAAACCAAAGTCTTCATAGATCACCATTGTACTTGACAGAACAAATGAGAAACCATAGCACCTAGGTTTGGTGGTTGACAGTGAAACTGTGAAACTAAGTGAAACTGTTACTTCCAGAAAAACTACTGACAATGTCTCTTGTTAATCATAACATTTGAGATTTTAAGTAAAAATTACAAATTTGGAAAATATATTTGTCACTGTTAACTTGCTGACTTCCCAATACTTGAAGATTTTCTGAGCTGGATTGTTCAATTCCATTGCCTAGAAAAGGGTGAAGGCAAGACCTGAGTTTGATCTCCAGCACTGAAAAACAAAACAAAACAAACAAACAAAGAAAAAACCCACAGAGACAAAAAAAAAAAATCTGTGACTTTTGATAATATATAAAGAAATGTATCAACATTTGGAGAATCTGCACAATTCCATAAACCACTATTTTCCAAATGTCCAATATGTCTTGTTACTAAATCATGCACATGTAAATCATGGCTTCAAAGTAAAAATTAGCCCATGGATTTTCAAATAACATAGTATAAATTTTCATTAGAATGATTTCAGATTCCACAATACAAATAACTTTTTAAAAGCTAGTGTGTAATTTCCAATATAGCATCAAGAAGTCTATAAAATATAGTTTCTTTTTTCCAACTACAGATATGAATGAAGCTAACTTGTTTTCTTAACTGCCACCAAAACAATATATGGCAACACATTACATTCCAAAGAGATTATGAGAAATCTGTCTTCTATTAAGTCACACATGAAAAAGATTTACAAAAATGTCACTTTTTTACTATGATTTTTTTAAACTCATAGTTATTTACGTGAAAACTGTTAATTATGTAAAATATAGTCAGCTCATTATTATTTTTAAATAAATTTAATAATAAGCTATTTAAAAATTTCTCAGTTGTAATTTCTGGTATAATCATCATTAATTAACAGAGCCTATATTTTAAAATAGAAATCCTTGAGATCCTCAATAACATTTTAAGAGTATAAAAGGGTCTTAGAGCCAAAATCTTTGAGAGACACCATTGTGTCAGAACCTCAGTGGGACAATGAAATTCCAGAGCTAAGAGCGTTTCAAGGACCCAGAAAATATATAAGACTCAGGCAGAAAAATAGTTGCTGGCTCCAGAATTACAAAAGAAAACAATAAAAATTAAAATTAATAAATGTCTGATTAAATGTCTACAAAAAAGGCACCAACATGCCTACTTCATTAACTGTTCAAGTTTGTATTCATAGAGATTTCATTACATCTAATGCAGTTTATTGGATCAGTTTTCTCAACTTTAATTTCTCACAAATCTCTTAAAGAACACACAGTGATTGTCGGGAACTCTTAGCCAATCATAAACTAAATGAAAGTTACATAGAGCCAAATAATTTCTAAAACACAAACATCAAAATCCTTACAAAAATTTTAGAATGAAAAAGTATATGTAAGGTAGAATATGGGTACAGTTAGTAGGCTTGATAATGTTTTGTAGAGTTGAGCCTCCAAAAATTGGAATATGTAGGGGACACGAAGGCCCAGCTTTAAGCACAGCATCTCATTTCCTTTAAATTATTCCCCTCTTGAGAAACATTTTGGTGAAAGGAGATATCTTCACTAGGCTAGGAGATGTCTTCACCAGGAGAAGCATTTCCCCCACCTATGGCAGGACCCAGGGGAAGAGAAACACATAATGAAAATACAATAAGTGGGTCAGAAGAGCAAGAAAAATCATAAGAGAAAGAGAAGCCAGATGCTGTTCTTTGGGTCTGAACAATGGCACAGCTGGCCGGGCCTAGGTCTCCTAGACAGAGAGGTTAGCACAGTACTCAAACCCAGACTCTCAGTGTGATGCTTAAGCAAGGCAGGGCTGATAGCTTAGAAGAGCCCTGGGCAACCCAGGAGGGGAAGAAAAAATTTGAAAGCGAGGGCTGGGAGTGCCTTCCAAAGGTGGCTGGCTTGAGGCAGACTCACCCAGCAGAGCTCCCACCTGTTCTGGTCAGCCCTTGCCCTGGCTCCAAGTGCCCAGGATTGCAGAGGCCTCTCTTGACTTTCTTGTTGAGGGAGGACAGATTCACTTTCATTTTCTGGAGCTGTCTAGTCTACTAAATAAATAAAACTAGAAAAATGGAAAAAAAAAAAAAAAACAGAATTATAAAGCATGCAATTTATTTGAAACATTTAACAAATCAATGTTTTCAGAATGCCCACACATGCAAAACCACAATACAATAGCATTGCTCAATTGACGATATAATTTCAAGATATATGAAAAGCAAATAGTGCGTTGTGAATACACTGTGTACACAATGGCCAGGCAAGGAGTCCAAACTGTAGAGCTCTATGGATGCTCCAGAAACTGGAGTGAATCTGTGCTCTCCTGACAGAGGAGATCTGATTTTGATGCAATAAAAGCTAGAGCAATGTGTGATTAATAATAATGGAAATTATTATTTCTTGAATATTTATCAAGAACTGATAACTTTACTTGTATCTTTTACTTAAAAAAAATAAGGTGAATGCATTTATAGCAGAAACTATAGAAAAATCAGATGAGGAAGAAAAGTAATGAGGAAGAAAGTAATTTACCTGTGACACTGCGGCAGTCATGTTAGTGAAGCTCTGTGTCTCAATGTTATCATTTTAAGATAAGAACAAAAGTTCAAAAAAAGTATTTTATTGCCAAATTGCCTTGTTAAGACACCTCCTGTTTCTGATACCACCACCAGGTTGATTGCACCATTAGCTTTCATTCCTTGTATTGATACCAGCATGTTTTCATGCAAACGTCTGGCTTCTGAACCAAAGTAAAAGAGACTGACACTCCACTATGATTTTTGATTTTTGTAACACTTATTGAATTTGGTGATATTTGGTGAATATCAAGTTGTTGTTTTAAAAAAATACTAGCTGATAGAAAAAAAAAATGTACTTCTCTCCACTACAAATTCATGTTTTTCCTTTACCCTCCCAATTTATATAATTTATGTAATTTCTGGAGACTTGCCATCTTCTCCAGGTCCACTCTATCACACTGAAGGAGGGATCAAACCAATCTATTTTCTTTGCTTTCTGTCCAATTCCTGTTGAGTAAGGCTACTACCCCTTTCTCCTACACCCTCCCCAGAAGGCAAATATGCATCTCTTGGCAGCTGCTCCTTTTGAAAATGGTTCATGAGGCTGACACCTCTTGGTATTGTTATTTCAGTTGATCCAGTTGTGAATAAGGCATCAGATGCTCTTTCTCTGAACATTTAACCTCTGATCACTGAAAACCCCTGATCATGTGGATGATATCTCTGGCAAGAATTCTCTCCCATCTGCTTCTAGTTCAGAGCTGGCCTTTGACAGCCCTGCGTCTCACACCATGACTCTAAATGGGTGTGGAAACTGCTTGGGTTTCTAGCAAGTTGAGTAGGTCCAAAGAGAGCTATTTACTATTCCTAGCAAGAATTAGGAGGGATTTTTCTGTCTCACCATTGTGTAGACTTAAGCTTATCACCAATTTTTACAGAGCAAGTGTGTCTGGTTTGACATAAAAGAGGCTCTGTTATCAGGAACAAAGGCCTTTTAAAATGATTTTGCTCCAAAGGAACACAGTAGTTTTAAAGATTGAAACAGCTGGTGTTTCCATACTTCCTCTGAGGCTATCATAAAAAAAGACGTGTCTTAACCTTACTATTTCTTCATCCACTCTTTTTAGCTGAAGCTATCACTATTTCCACTCTCCTGCTCTATGTTGGGTATTGAACCCAGGCGTGCTGAACAAATGCTTTTTATTTTGAGGCAGGGTCTCATTAAGTTGCTGATGCTGACCTCGAACTTGCAATCCTCCTGCATCCGCCTCCCATATAGCTGGGTTATAGGCATATGCCACCATGCCTGGTGTGCCTTGCTCAAAGCCATCAATTCTTGAATAGAAAACAATAGCTTCCTAATTCATATCCCTTCCTCCACTAGTGTTCCTTGCTGTCTTACCTCTACTTGCTTCCAGACTGATCTTTTGGAAATACAAATCTGAGAACCACCACTGCCCTTGCTCAACTAGCTACATTAGTTCTTTGTTGTTTATAGGAGAAAAGACAAGTTTCTTAACAAATATCCAAGGCTTTCCAGAACCCCCCTTACCCATCAGCCTCCATCCCACACCTAACCATCTTACACTCTCCAGATCATTCTATGCTCTCTGGCCTCTTAAGAAGCTATAGTGGCAAATTCTACAAGGACCAAGCCAATAACCAGTGTGAAAACTGGAGGAGATAAGACAATAGAAACTGATGGAGTCTAGAAACCAAATTCTCTCCGACCCTGTGGGACAAACCCACCATAGCATATTATAAATTTACCCGATGGTGACAATTGAAGACTCACCCTACCTTTCCACTCGTGCTACTCCAGGTGCTTGGAAGGGCCTCCTGTGCTCCTCCCCATTCCTACCTCTTCACTCAGGGCATTATTTATGTCACAGAGCTCAGTTCCAGAGATGTTTCCTTCAAAACTGTTTTTGTGGTAGCAAGAGTGGGTCAGGTGTCCTGTAGCTCTCACAGCTGTCTCCAGTCCCTCTGCAGCAGTGGCAATCACCCTGTTGCTTATCTGACGCTGTGCTTGCCTCACTCCTCCACTAGACCAGACTTCTCTACTGAAAGTGAATGGCCTACTCCTCCCTGAGTAAGTGCACAGAACATGTGCTTACTGTGGACCTGTGTTCTGTATTTCCAGGACTCCTCTTCCCTTTTCCTGGAAGTAGCCACTGCTATCCTCCTTTTGGAATTGTCCTTCCTCTGCTCTTTTTGGTCTAGGCAAAGCTGAGAACCAGACTACTCCACCTCCACCTAGAGGAGAGCATCTGACCCAAGATGAACCAATCAAATTAGGTTATGCAGGGATGAGCAGAGTTCAAAAAGAGAATGAACTATGTCATCTGGTGGTGCTCTCTAAAGGATTCTATTCTTAAGGTTTTTATACAAGTGCTCTTTTGCTCTGTAACAAGTAATCCCAAAATTTAGTGACATAAAATAATATCCACTTATTTATCTCAAAATTCTGAGGGTCCAAAATTTGGACTTTTCTAAGCAGGATATTTCTCCTGGTCTTAGAGGGATTTACACTTAACATCTGTAATTGGCTGTAGGTGAACTGGAGGCTGGCTGGTCTAGAGTGGCCTCTGCTAGGATTTGCTGTTTTTCATGATGTCTCATCTTCCAAAATTCTAGCCTAAGCTTATTTGCATGCAGCTGGGCAGGGTTCCCAGAAAGGGAGTAGAAACACACAAGGCCTGTTGAGGCCCAGGCTTGAACTTGGCCTGTCGTCATTTCCATTGCATTCCATTGGTCAAAGCAAGCCACGGGATCATCCCAGTTCAAGGAGGTGAGAAGTAGGCTTTTCTCCTTTATGAGAGGAGCTACTACAGTCCTGTCGCAAAGAGTGTGGACATCAAGGGGGTGGAAAAGCACAGTCAAGTCTGCAAACTATCACAGTTTGTTATTCAGTTGCCTTTTCACAATGTATTCCTTTGTAATTAAAAGTTAATCTAAGCTTCTATTATTTGCATTTTAAAAAACGTAATGTGTACCTGCTGGGGAACAAATGAATGAATGAATTGATAGATAAATAAGAACATGATCCAAAGAGTCAAACTTCATTCAGGGGAGAGGCAGGAAGGGAGTCAGATAGAAAGGTGACAGACATCATCAGGGGGTGAAGGAGGTGCAGAGCATGCTACATGCTGACTGCCTGTGAGCATCTCAGAAATTAGGATACCACTTCCCTTCTGGCTTCCTGACTCACCCTATGGTAACAGCCCCCAATAGCTTCAAATTGCTTTAAAAGCCAGACATGGAACAATAAGCCGATCAGTTGGAACTGCTCTCTTGTCACTAGTTAAATGGAATTTGAGACCTTAACTGGTGTTTATATTAGGTGACCATCCTCAGGTGGTATTAATGCAGCCAAATATGATAGTCCAAATTGGCTTAAATTCAAGACTTAACTTTTTAAGAAAAGATATTATAAGCAAGCAAAGGTCTTAAAGCTGAAGAAATTCTAAGATATGGTCCAGCATTTCCCAATTGTGGTACTTCTCACCCCCATTCCAACATCTTTCCAATGAAAGTCTCCATTCCCTAAGGGCCAATTCCCAGAAGAAAAAAGAAACTAAGATACATGATGAAATAAGACTAAAGTAGAAATGAATGATATCTAACATGCTTCATTTTAGAAGATAATTTACAACTTTGGAGAGAAAATTTCTTAACTCAGAAAAATCTTCTGTATGCAGAATCCTAGAAAATATGAAGGTGACATTTCTCGGGAACTACTGGCAATTTCATTTTGTGGAATCGGTGATGGTATATATAATGAAAAATAGCGTCTGATTATAAATATGACATTATATTTTTGTGATATTTAGAATTTTCATACCCTTGAAAAATATGGTTACCTTGGTTTCCAAAAAAGTTCTAGATGCTAATCATTGTGATAAGTTCTAATAAAGAAATTTTGATGAAAATGGAAACTTCTTAAAGTTTTTGCTATCTTAAGCCCAACATGTGGGTTTTAGGCAGTACCCTCGAATAAAGCAGAGCTCCTTCAGTTCCATGAGCATTTCTCACCATCTGTAAACCACAAAGCCATCACTCATGGTGCTGAGATTCACATCTTTGTGGGTGAGACAAGAAGGAGCCATATCTGCTCTCACCAAGTCTCAGGCTTGGGCATGTGCCAGCATGGCCAGATAGGATCTCCAGGGCTGAGCAAGATGGTGTGATGTTCCCTATGTGGGAGGCCTCCCAGGGAGGAGAGTGGTGACCTCACTGGGAAAATGAAAACGGTTCAATAGAGAACACTTATCTTGGAAATGATCTGCCTGAATTTGAGGCCAGTGGAGGGATTGTATTTCCAACACCCTTTCAAAGAGAAAAGTTATTTTCTGTTAATCTTGTATTGGAGAGAAATCCTACAGCACCACTTCTTGACTGAGAGGTCATGATTCAGAGAAAAAGGATCTCAACTCCAGCTCTTTCTAAAGACACATCAAGGGAATCAGCCCTTAAAAGAACCAGTTATATAAAACTTTTTTATTTCCCCCAAAATCAGAGCAGAGTGTACTCCTGGGAAGTACATCTCTGGGGAGGAACCAGCCACACAAATCACCTCAACCTTTGACCTCTGATATTTTCCTCCTGGCTTAGTTTCTTTTACTCTGCTTATGACTGAATACCCCAGAGCAGGTAATGTATAATGAACACAATCTATTTCTCAGGTTTCTGGAGTCTGGGAAGGTTTAAGGGTCTGACATCTGGTGACAGTATTTGCTGCATTAGTCCCAGAGCAGAAGACAAAGGGCAAGAGAGATTCACATGAGGGGAACAAAGTTGAACCCAACTTTTTATTAGGGACCCACTCCCCAATAATGGAATTAATCCATGCATGAGGGCAGAGCCCTCGCAATTTAATCACCTCTCAAAGTTCCCACCTTGCAACACTATTTTCAACCATGAACTTTGGGAGACACATTCAAACCTTAGAACCTTCCCTTCTGGGATGTCTCTCGTGATTATTTCCAGTGCTGCCTGTAGCGTCAACATGTCCCTGACACTGCAGTCTAAATGAAGACAAAGAAACTAAGGTTAGACATTTCACAAGAGCCTAAGGTACAGAAACACAGTCGGAAGATAAACCCAGAAAGTGTGGAAGCAAACAGATTTCCAATTCCTCCGCGATTGATCTTTGATTCTATTCTATCCTGAGCCTTATTCTTGCCTAAAGAGCAAAGAGTTGCTTTTCTTAGTCCCCAGCCCTTGGCTTTATATGTCTCCGGATTAGGAATATTAAATCTAGTGGTAAGCAGGCTGGTGGGAATGTGTTATTCCACCACCATTAATGCAACTTAATCACCTCTTCAAGTGATATTTATGGAAAATTAATGTAGCCAGACACATTAGTGGGGAACATCAGAGAACTATCATCTCTTCTCTGTTTCCTTTTAACAGGTTTGGCTGCAAGGCCAATTAGCAGAGGGATATAACTAGGAGGACCCTAGACAGTGTTGTTTGACCAAAAAAAGAAAAAAAGAAAAGAAAAAAAATAAAGTAAAATGCCACTAGGAAAAAAAAGAAAAAAAAAGAAAGGAAAATAAAAATAAATAAGAAAGCCAAAGTATTCTTAGACTTTATTTGAAGTCTTCTCTCTTCCCCTAAATTTCTCAGCTGTTGCAGGCTACAGATAGTTTTGCCCACAAATTAATCAACAGCATTTTGTCTTCCACAACAGACCCAAGGTCTATGTGTTTCACAAACATCTATGGAGATGACAAACTTTAAAAGTCTCCTAACTCCCTCTTTGTTTTCAGAGCTAGAAAACTCATTGCCAAATTTGCCATGGACCTCCCACACACACACCACCATCATCTTGGTAGTTGTACAGGCTTTTCAGGTATCAATTTCTGAATTCTAACTTTACCCCTGGCTCTTTTCCCTACTTCCTTTCCTCTCTTAATTCTCTTTTAACAAATTTTGTTCTATTCCCAATTAAGTGCTTTTTATTACAGCCTCCAATTCAATTTTTTTAAACCAATTCAATATCAGAAAAATTATCTAAAGCTTAAATTTACTGGATATTCTCCCAGTGCCGTGCTAGTCTTGGCAATCTATTATCTGGGCTATTTTACACCTCTGTTGGGACAGAGGTTAGCTTAGATAATTTTGTACAGTAGAGTTGGAAAATTTTCATTCCCATGGAACAGATAATCTCATAATTATGGCTTATGGCCCTCTTGGACAATAACCAGTTGATATCTAACATAGCACTTTTATCCTAATATTGGATACCTACCTTCTCAAATGTTCTTTGGACGGGTTTC
The DNA here is from genome assembly GCF_045843805.1 of Urocitellus parryii. Classification (NCBI taxonomy): domain Eukaryota; kingdom Metazoa; phylum Chordata; class Mammalia; order Rodentia; family Sciuridae; genus Urocitellus; species Urocitellus parryii. The sequence continues at coordinate 37,602,533 of NC_135534.1, read as the reverse complement.
AGTATTTTACAATTCCCTTCAGTAATTAATGAGCTAAGTGTAATTTTGATACATCTTATACTTGTATGAATATAATATAATGTATGGAAAAAAAATGAAACTTCTGGGAAATGTACCTTAATAGCAGATTCGAAAAATAAATGGGCAACATTACATAGTTGTCAAAAATCCATAAAACTTTTCTTCAGAGAGAATAAACCTGAAATGTGTGCAGATTAAAAGTAAATCTTTTAGAAGTTAGAGATATCTCAAATGGAATGCAGAAGGTGACAAAATAATTAACTGTACTGCCAAAGCATGAAACAAGACTCCCTGAAGAAGGAAGGGAGGGCAGGTAACCCAAGTAACTTTGGAAATGAGCAGAGTCTGGAAGACTAAAGGAAAATGGAACTTACATAGTGCTGGATTCTAACTAACAAAGTTGTTAACCAAGGGGGTATGGGTTGGCAATTCTACAACCATTGTACATGTAAACCAGGACTCACAATTAAGTAAAGGAATGGCAGAGAGTAGGATCCAGGTTTCTTACTTTTGGACACAACCTACAACTAACTAAGAAGAAGGGGCCTGAATTAGAATTAGACATGGGGTATTAATTCATATCAGGCTTAATATAAATATAGATGGTTCCATATAGAAATCTTAATAAATATATGGGTTAGCATACACATGTGTACTATTTCCTCACCCAGTTTAAAGAGACTAGAAGCAACAACACCCTAGTAGCAATGAGAAACCTTGCACCCAGATCCTAGTTCCTAACACTAATCTCCAATTAAAAGAGCCAGGGTTTCTTACAAAAATGACTGGTTTTAGAATTGGGGCAGAAATTATACAAACTAAGTCTTATAGTTCCAGAAAACCAATGAAATAAATAATACAAAATGATAGGGCTGTGTAAAAGGGACACAGGAGCCAAGTGAACTCACAAAACTGGAAAAACTTGAGCAACAAAATAAGTAAAGGACTACTGGATTATCACCCAAAGTATAAAATAAATATATAAATGATCAAATAAACAAATAAATGAAAGAAAATAAGACAAATAATGTATGCAAAAGAATTCTAAATAATGCATATAGATGCTCTGCCTTCAAGGAGGTGGAACATTACTCCCCACTCCTTAAATAATATTCTTAGATATATAACAGTATGAAAAGGGTGGGGAAGTGGCAAGGAACTTTACAGTGGAGGCCAGGGTAAGATGTCAATATCTAAGGACATAAATTGTGTTGATAATATGCACCCTTTATTTGACATGGTAAGAATAGCACTTAGCATCTGTATTCTTCCTACCAAAAAAAATCATAACCCCAATCTAATCATAAGAAAAATATCAGACAAAAATACCATCTGACAGAAGGAGACATAGCAAGTAAAAGTGTATTGCATTTGGTTTGTAGCCTGAATGGAATCCCAGAACAGAATAAGGATACTGGATTAAAACTAAGAAAATCTTTATAGATAACAGAATTTAATTAATAATAATGTATCAATATTGATTCACTAATTATGATAAATATAATAATATAAGATGTTAATAATGAGGAAAGCTGGGTGTGTGGTGTGAGAAACTATGTTCTATCTTTATGATTTTTGTAAAACTTCTTTAAAATACTAAAACCACTATAAAACAAAACATTTAAGTAAATCAATAGATGCATTAAAATAATCAAGTAGAGATACATTCTACAAAGTGTCTGTCATTGCCACGAAAAACAAAGTAACACTCAGAAACTGTCCCAGATCCGAGAATTAAGGAAACATGACGGCTTAACACCATGTGATAATCTGGATTGAACCATGGGACCAAAAAGACACTAGTAGAAAAAGTGGTGAAATACAAATGAAGTCTGTGGTTTAGTTGACAATATTGTACCAATATCTGTTTCTTAGTTCTGACAAATATTCCATGATTTTTTAAGGTGTTAGGGAAAGGTGGGTGAAGATATGTGAGAACCCTGATGCTAGCTTTCCAACTTTTCTGCAAATCTGCAATTATTTGGAAGTTAAAAGTTTCAAAACATAATTTTGGCTAGGTACTATATGGTTCCAACTGTATGACATTCTGAAAAAGGCTGAAAGTGAATGGCCTACTCCTCCCTGAGTAAGTGCACAGAACATGTGCTTACTGTGGACCTGTGTTCTGTATTTCCAGGACTCCTCTTCCCTTTTCCTGGAAGTAGCCACTGCTACCCTCCTTTTGGAATTGTCCTTCCTCTGCTCTTTTTGGTCTAGGCAAAGCTGAGAACCAGACTACTCCACCTCCACCTAGAGGAGAACATCTGACCCAAGATGAACCAATCAAATAATGTTATGCAGGAATGAGCAGAGTTCAAAAAGAGAATGAACTATGTCATCTGGTGGTGCTCTCTAAAGGATTCTATTCTTAAGGTTTTTATACAAGTGCTCTTTTGCTGTGTAACAAATAATCCCAAAATTTAGTGACATAAAATAATATCCACTTATTTATCTCAAAATCTGGGAACAGCAGAGAACAGGGAAGGATGAATGAACAGAGCACAGACATTTTTAGAGGAGTGAAAATATTCTGTATGATAGTGTAATGATGGATATGTGCCATTATATATTGGTCCAAACCCACAGAATGTATACTACCAAGACTGAACTCTAAGGTACACCATGAACTTTGGGTCGTTATGATGAGTCTATGTAGGGTACCTCTCTGGAGGGGTATAATGATAACAGAGGAGATTCTGCATGCATAGGACCCATGAGTATATTGGAAATCTGTGTGCTTTCCTTTCAATTTTGCTGTGAACCTAAAACTGCTGTACAAAATGAAATCTATTTTAAAAGTGACATTTTAAAAGATAGATCAACCCAAGGAATAGCAGACATGTATGCACTAAAAGTATAACACTGCCATTTTCCCAGTGGAAATATGAAATTGCCATCATGGAAATGAATGGGTTATTAAGGAAGAAATGACCACTAAGAACTTAAAGAAGACTGCACAAGTCATAGTGATTCCCCAGTGGAAATGGAAAGGTATAAGAATTCAGACAATAAATAATACATTAGCAATTTTTCTGTGTGCACTTCCAGTAAAAGCTCAGAGAATTCTGCTTTTCTTTGAACTCTTAGTGGCCAAATATACCCTCCTAACATTCTCAACAAAAGTGATCTATGTGATCTATTCCAGGCATTGGGTGTCAGAGATAGGAACTTAACCATTGAGATCTCCTTCCTACATGGTCCAGTCATCTGCTCCCTCTATATGCAGGAGGCCTGGGAGCTATTCCCTCATGAGCATAACAAGCTTTATATCCTGGACATTGAGAAGGCCAGTCTCTACTGTGTAGCCATAAATAGCAGAGATTCTGCAGAGGAGGGAAGAGCTTCTGATCCTTGCTGGGCTGAGCTACTCCTCCAGGCTTTTCCCAAGGTAGCTAGAAAGAGATTTCCTGGAATTATTTATGCGGATCCCAGGAGGTCAGCCAGAGTTCTCAGTCCTGATAGTCATTCATTCCTCCTCTAATAACAATGCCATATGCCATTTCAAAAGTGCTACTCACACATACTGAAGACCTGTGCCAACTACAAAGGGAGGTGATGAAGAATAGGGAGTAGATTCAGAAAAAATTAATGATGATGATGATGATGATGATGGGATAATATGCATTTCTAACAGGTCAAGCCCTATGCTACATGCACTCACTCATTTAATCCTTAGAATAACAAAATGAGGTTGATTTTATTTATCTCCACTTTACATGTGAGGAATCGACTTCTCGCTTCAGCAGGCTGAAAATCATAATAGCTTGTCTAAGGTCAAATCAGAAACATAAAAATGATCAGGAACATGGCTTTTGAAATCCAGCAGACCTAGAATCAAAGACTTATTCTGTCTCAAATTAGCTAGGTACCCTTGGACAACTAGTTTCCCCTCTTTATCAAGTGGTCAATAAAATCAGCATGACTTTATTGAGTGTCTTGGCCCATTAATAATGTCTGCCATGAGTGTGGGGATGAGAGCTTCCTTGCATGTTGCCCAGAACCTGCCAGATGTGCTCAGTGTCTTACAGGTATGAACTCATTGTATTCTCACAACACAACATGAAATAAGGACTTATTTTCTCCATTTACCTGATGAGGAAACAGAAGTTCAGAAAAACTTAACCCACTTCTTGAGTGTTCCAGCCACAGTTTGAGCTCATTTCTGACTGTCCTCCTGCCCTGAGTCTTACCAACTCTGCTCCACCCACTCAACATTACAGAAATTACAAAATGAGTTCAATACTTTCCAGATAATATCTTTTTTTTCATTTCAATGAGGCCCGATCCAAAAGATTGTCTTAAATTATGCAGATTTCAGGCTGAGGAGTTCCCAGCTGGATTAAAGGGGGCTTTTCATCACTGATAGTGGGATTGCTGGTAGCAGGCACCTTGGACAGCAGAGAGCCTTCCGTGTAGGAGGCTAGGATACATTTGGGGCGCAAAGGAAGTGTGGAGAGAGATGGGAGAGAAGAAGGAAGGCACCAGAAGCCCGAAGGCCTAGGAAAGAGGTTCTTTGGGATTTGGAAACAAACCTACAATTTACCCAATTAACCTGCCGTTGGCCCAGCCCCTATCAAGAAGGTAATGCCTTCTGAACCTCGGAGAAATTTAGAGCAAGGACAAGAAGGCTAAATAGATTCCAGCCCCAGAATCAACCCGGATTATTGGTAGTAGCTGCCAGAAGACAGAGTTGTATTAAGAAGAATCATGATTCTTCTGCCCAAGTTTGGCTGGGGGTGGGGGCGGGGGATTCTTGGCCTTTTAGTAATGTCTACCACAGTGAGGCAATAGGAGGAATCACACTCTTAACCAGAATTTGCCACTCCTGCTCAGGGAATGTCACAACCTGAACATATTCTGTGGGATAAGTTAACTGGATTCAGATTGAACTATGGAGCCAAAATGTCCCAATGGCACCCTGCTTCCGCCTCCCCTCAAAAACAAGGGCAAAACACCATTGACAGCAAAAAAGGACCTAATTTGAATTTCTTTGGTTTTAATTATTTTGAAAAGAGAAGCAGGCCACCAATGCCAAGACCCTTTAAGAAGAACTAAAAACCAAAGAGACTTGGGCCAGCTGGAGGGGGCGGAGGGGTACTTCCAGCCAATTAGCCTTCCTTTGTGACATGGCCACCCTTTATCCCACCCTCCTCCGGAAGCCTTAATAACACTCGTGTCAACAGGACCTCAGAAGAGGGGAAAAAGCGGTGAGCCAAACCTCAAGAGTGAGAAAGGAGAAAAAATGCAAAATGTGGAATTTCAGCCCCAAACTGGACCCCTGACTGGCTTAACTGCTGTCATTATTTTTTATAGATCCCTCACTGGGCTTCCCTAACCACCAGAAATGAGGCCTCAGAGCTCTAGGGGCCTGGTCTTCCCTCTGCACTTCCTCGCCCAACAGGCCAGTCCACCATCTCAAAGCTTATAGTCTTCTGCCTTCAACTTCCCCAAGTGGGTTAAACTTTCCATGGCTAGACTATTAAAGGGAAAGCAAGCCTACTGTTTCCTTTAATGAGCAGCTTTTATAGGGTGCCAAATGCCCTTTAAGGATCCCAGAAGCCCAAAGCAGTCTCCTGGGTTCCAGAAACCTCAGCCTAACTCAGAGGCAGCAGGAGGCAGAGACATAGACCCAGAACCAGTCAAATTAGTCTTCAGGGAATCTGCTTGATTCAGGCTGCGAGAGAGCTATGAGGTACTGGCTTTACCATTAATACTGATCCCCAGGCTCTGCTAGGTCCTTTCAGGGATAGACTCCATTTCTCCAGGGCTGTGGCCCCAGAGAAGGTAGAGCAGGAAACTTCTACCACCTTCTTCTAAACAAGGTGGAATCTATTCAATGGAAAGTCATGTTGTTCTGTTGAGCACCCAAATTGACTCAGATATGTGAAAATGGATAAGAGACAGAGTTTGAAACCAGGGGAAAAGAGAATGGCTCCACCTAATAGAATTATAAAAATGTGGAGTTTGAGGAACCATCCAGGACACAAGGTGAAAGTGATCCAGAGAGGAGAGAACCTGAAGTTAGGGTAAAGCCTTCAATGCAGTGTCTTGAAGCTGTGGGCTCTAGAAACAGGAGTGCCTGATGCTCAAGTTCAAGTTCTCTGCTTTTTTGCAAGTATTCTTCTACCTCCCAACAATATCTCAGATTTTCAATACAATCTGGTGTGAGTGTGTGTGTGTGTGTGTGTGTGTGTGTGTGTGTGTGTGTGTGGAGAGAGAGAGAGAGAGAGAGAGAGAGAGAAAGAACCCAAATGAACTTTATTTGCCTAGGGCTCAAGAAAAAGGCAAATTCAGAAAAGACCTGAGTTTCACTTCTGGGTCAGTCTGAAAAACAAAATAGTGTGTTCTGGCAAATGCAGATTGCAGGGGTTAGGGACCAGGATGACACTGGGTTCAACCCTTAAGAATTGATCCAATCTCCTAGTGACTTTCCCACTTCATTATAAATGGAAAGTGAATTGAATCGGAAATTGAATTGTAAGTGAATTGATCCAATCTCCTTCTCCCTTTCACCTTTTCTGTATGTTGTAGAAAAATTAGGACATTACTAAAACAGTAAAGAGTACAAATTTAGAATTTAAACAATATGGGTCAGAATTCCAGATCCATTTTACTGGCTGTGTATTTCTAAACCTGAGTTTCCAGATGTTTATTCAATGAGAATAAACAACATGTTTCATTTAATGGTCATTCCCTGTAAAGGATGAGTGAGATCCTCCAGGTGATATGTCTGATTGGCATGTAGTGGCACTCCCTGAGTGGTGTTTGCTTTTGTTCCTGTTAGTGGTGACCATGATGGCAGTGGCCACTCTGACAATGACAATGCCTAATCGCAGAGCACCTAAGGTTAGGGGAAAGGAAGAAGGGCTGGTCAAACAGAGTTTGAGACAGAAGGAAATAAATTCTGCAACTCTTCTCTACTGATCTTCATTGGCCTAAGCAGTGAGCTTGTCACTGAGATGTGAAGATTGTTTCTAATCATGATTTGCCTATGTGTTCTAACACAAGCACCATTTCACATTGGCCAAGTTTACTTGAACTATGGAAATGAAGGCATTTGGTGAATTGAGTTTCTACAAAGAGTAAAGTGAATGATGAACCCTGTCTAAAACATTATCACATCAAAGGTGCTGAGATGGCTTTAAACTCCTGTGTCACCCAATTCTCTTTCGTTCCAGGTACATGCTTTTTCTTCTACATATATATTTCATGTATATTTTTCTTCCATTTATTCTTTTCAAATTTGAATGCAGTTAATTTCTACCTTTTTACCCTCAGTGTACCTTTTTGGATGAAACACCAATCCTGGTACCTGTGGCCCATCTCCTTCTGACATAACTGCTTTGTGCTTCCTCCTCTGGTCCGTTTACCTTAGCAGAGACTTGAATGGAATTCAGCATGCACACGTTCCCAGGTTATCTTTGTCTAGGGTCCATCATTTTGTTTTTAGTCTGAAAAATAATACCTCCCCCAAGCTATAGGAGCCAAAAGGAATTTATTTCCTTCAAAGAAGTTTCAGGAGATCCTGTCTTGCTGGCTTAGACAAATCCAGCTTGCTGACATGTATTGTCTCCTTGTCTCCCCTCACACTACAGCCAGGTTTTTAAAAGAGGGTTTAACATGAAACTGAGATGTTCCAGTTTCACTTTTTTCCATCTCACCCTCAGCACAAAAGCCCTACCTTGGAAAATGAGAGTGCAAATTGTTTAGTTAATCATAGGATTTCAGATCTTTCCAGGGGCCTCTAAGGAAAATGAAAACAAGAATCAAGGCTTAAAGACAACTCTGGATACTAAAAGGGAAAGGCCCTTGAGGCCAAAGGAAAAAACAATTGGCTTTAAAAAAATAAATAAAATATGAGTGACAAACTCTTTTGAGAGGGGAAAAAAAAAGTAGCCTATTTCATGGCATGATTGGCACGACATTGATAAATGTTCTTTTTACTGTCTAAAGCCCTTTCTAGGAGATTAATTTCTTTAAAAACAAACCTTCTCAATACTCCATCATCACTAGAGTATTTCAGCATGTTTTTGCTAGCTATTAATCTTACTATTTGTTCTCTCCCTTGAAACTAGGTGGGAAACCTCATTTTACACAATGATGTGGGGGGGGGGGAAGGCTTTCAAATCAGACCTGGTTTTGGAATCACAACTCTGTTATCCAAACTTTATTATGTTTTATTTTCCCCATATGTAAAATAAGAAAATGCCTACACGTGGAGTTGTTTTAAGGATTAAATGAGAAACCATATTTATGATAGTAGCTAACACTTGTTATATGGAAAGTGCTTTAGATATGTTGATTTATTTAATCCCCCTATAATCAATCCCATGTGGCCCATGCTATTATCAACTTCCTTTTGCAGATTAAAAAAAAATAGACACAAAATAAGCAACTTGTTCAAGTTTAAACACCAATTGTCAGAGAGTGCAATGGAATGAAAGCCCCTCAAGATCATATCTCAAAATCTTAACTCTCAAGGTGGCAGAATGGGGAAATGAGACCTTTGGAAGGTGATCAGCTCTTGATGGTACACCCCTCAAGAGTTGGAAGAGCAATCTGTCACCTCTCCCACCACATCAGGACACAGCAAGACAGTGCTCTAAAGGCAGTGGACCCCCACCAGGCACTGAATCTGCCAGCACCTTGATTTTGGACTTCCTAGGTTTCATACCAGTAAGAAACAAATTTCTGCTATTCATAAGCTGTCCACTTTAAGGTGTATTTATTACAGCAGCTCAAACAAACTAAGACATGGAGGCAGTCATGTTCAAAGGGGAAATTGAAAATGTTAATAAAAGTGGGAACAGAATTAAGGAAACAGGGATAGAAAGAGATCCAGGGACTACATACTAGAGTCTTTATCGCCTTTTAGCCATCAGGGACAATGGGAAAGACTGAAACCAAGTGATAGCTGTACGTATGGGGATGGTGGTTAGGTAGAGAAACCTTCTACTGCTCAGACCACAGCTCAACAGGAAAAGAGGAAAATCAAAATCCTAATTCCTCTCCCACCCTATAATCTGCTGCCAGTACTTCCCATTTATCAGACTCAACTAGAAGTCAGAAATCAAGGGAGCCCAGCTGACAGTGCATATATTTAGAGGTCAATATCAGAGAGCACAGAGTAAAGCTGAGAACAGACCAGAAAGGGGTCATGGAGAAAACCTAAAAGATGGTAGAGAGAGGATTCAAACGCAGACTTTTGACCACTAGCTCCATTGTCTCTTGAAGGTAACTGAGGTGCTGACTTTTCTCCTTCACATCTGCAAAGCCCAGAGGTCTCAACTCCTTGTCTACCTTAAAAGCTAACCAACCACCCTCTCACTGAAAGTCATGACTTTCAGCAGGAGAATTCAGGACACAAGAAGTACACTCAGGCCACCTAAAAGAGATTTATTCCCAAGCAGCTCCTCCTGTTTCTAGCCACTGAATGCCCGTTCCTCCCCTCCCCTTACAGTCCACATTCAGAAGTTCTGGGATTTTGTATCATCTCCTTTTTCTCCACTTTCTTTTCCTTTTCTTTCTTCTTCTTCTTTTTTTTTTGTTTGTTTTTGCTTTTGTTTTTACAATCCTGGGGATTAAAATCGGAGCCTCATACATGCCAGGCAAGTACTCCACCACTGAGCTCCATCCCCAATGGCTTTTATTTTATTTATTTCGACATAGTCTACCTTGCTAAATTGCCCAGGTTTACATTGAACATGTAATCCTCCTGCCTCAGTTTCCTGAGTAGATGGGATTACAGGAGTGCAGCACCACACCTGGCCCTTGCAATGGAACCTAGGGCTTCCTACATGCTGGGCAAGCACTCTAACACTGAGCTACATTCCCAGTCTTTATATTTTTTTTTTTTTGAGGTCTCGCTAAATTGCTTAGGCTGGCCTTGAATTTTCAGTGCTTCTGTCTCAGCTTTCCAAGTAGTTGGGACTATAGCTGTGCACCACTGCACTCAGCTCCCACTTTCTTTTTATTTTTCTTTTTTTTTTTTTTTTGGTGGTGCTGGGGACTGAACCCAGGGCCTTGTTCATGCAAAGCAAGTACATTACCAACTGAGCTATATTCCCAGCCCTCAGCCCCCCACTTTCAATACAAAGAATGTTCTTTATTTCTAACCCTGGGCCTGACCTGACCTGCCACTCCCAGGCCCCAGAGGCTTCCTTTCACATAAGAATGGATGTAAGAAAAGAAAATTTCAGCAAAGGGTATCTCTCTCCAGAGAGAAGTCTCACATCATCTACCTAGAAAACGCACATTCTCTATCAATGTCTATCTGTACATGGCATAGTACTTCCATGAAAGAGAGCTCATGAAATAGACAATGCATTATTACTGTTATTAGTATTGTTAGTGTTAATTATTATCAATATGATTAGTATTATTATTACTATTATTAGTATCCTTGTCACTTTGTCAAGCTTAGAATCACTGTGAAGAATTATGAAATTCCAAAAGAGCAAATCCCAGGCAAGAGAACATGCTTCTATGGGAACATCCAAAGTGCTCCCTGGAAGCAGCACAGCCACCTCTGACACCATAAAGCATTTCAGCTCAGCCTCCTCGACACAGCTTTTGCCAACATTCCTGGGACTGCTCTTCTCCAGGATCACTCTCCTAGGCACCTTCGACCACAAGGAGATTTTTTTTTTCTTTTCTTTTTGACAAGTTACAGATGTTCTTCCTTTCCTGAGAAACACCCCAATGCATATTATTTTTCATAATGCTGAGTCTCATGCCATGAAAATTGTATTCCTGGCTTTGGGTTAGCATGATATAAGAAACTTGAATAACCGTGACCAATGCAGGGATAATCTCTTGTTTTTTAAGTTTTAAACAGACATTTTTGACATTGCCCATAAGTCTCTGACTCTTTCAGACATTTGTCTAAACTGAAATTCATTTTCCTGTCCAAATATATAGCAAGTTCAACTTTATTCCCATTACTTCACCTTCCTTTGCCTCTATAATCTATCAAATGTATTACACAAAGAAGACATCCAAGGCAACAGGGACCTGATTGCAGACCTTTAATTCTTGATCAATTAAGTTATTTTTATTGTATATATTTAAAGTATATACAATGTTTTGGTATACATCTACACAGTGAAATGATTACTACAGTCAAGCAAATAACATATCCATGACCTTACACAGTTACCATTCCCTCTTCTTATTTTATTAAATAGCCGTTCACAATTTTCTTGCTTTAACTAGTAAAGTTTGCATAAGTGGGCATGACAACAGAAAAAGGGAATGAAGATAACATCACAGAGGTGAGGTGTCATGAAATTAGTGGCCAAGCCTCACTGTGGAAATATAGACATTGCTTTCCATTTGCAAATTTTCAGTGAGTAACTTTGGGGTAATCCATGGCTCTGTCCAATTGTCCCCTCACCACTGTCATCTAAATTTGAGCTCCCACTATGTCATCTTGAACTATCTCTTATACTGAGACCTCTTAAGTGTGACCTGCCCTTACTATGCCTCCACTCAGTGCTCCACAGAACTCCTGCTCTGCTGCTTGGAATATGTGGATTGCTCAGTCACTCTGCCTCATGCACAAACCTGGCAAGGTAAGGGAGCTAGCACTCCAGTAGGGGTGACCTTGGACCAATGGGTGACAGGAATTGAATAATTCAGAGTTATCTTTCCTACCTGACCTCTTAGAGAATCTCCGGATGGCTATAGAATTTATCAGCATCTTCTACATCTTGCCTCTTTTCTTATCTGACATTTCTTAGTTGATCTCCACTTCTGTTCTTTTGATCAACCTCCCCAAACGTACTACCTACCACACGCCCTCATTTCCATCTTGGATTTGTAGAGGAACCCAGGCTGTCACTGCCTTCTCATTTTCCCCTGCTATCCTTTTGAATCTTCTATAGACTGTTCTACAGAGTCAATCTTCTAAAATATAAACTACACTATGTCATCCCCTTGTTCAAAAACTTCTAACAACTTTCATTACACTCATTAAAAATCCAGGCCCTTTCAATAGCTCCCAGGGCTCAGCCAATCTGTCCACCGGTCCTCTCTGACCCTGTTTTAATTTCCTACATATCATGTACCACCACAAGACATTATCTTGTGTATTTGTTCATCTGTTTGTGGACCATGGTTGGAAAGCATTCTCCATGACAGCAGAGACTCATCCATGTTAGGTATCATCATCTCCTCAGTGCTGAACTCAGAGCCTGACCTTAGGTAGGCATCAAGAAATATAGGTTGAATGGGGCACATGATTTTCATTATGCACATGCCAGAACCAACATTATATCAGACAAGAGGAAAGAAAATCTTGTTGTCAGCTTCTTTGTTTGAGTGGCTTTATGATATGTTTATCCAACAATGGGTGATAAATGTGATAAAAATGGCTAACAAGTCTGTGCCAATAATGGTCTTGGGGAGGATAGAAAAACAAAAGCCATTCCTCTTGATCAAAAGCTAGATGTAATCAAGGCTGGATTTGCCCGGGGATATTTAGCTTTATGACTCTAGACTTAAAGCTATGAAAACATCAGTACTATTGAAATGTGTGCAGGCAAAATTACTATATTATTGTGAGTAAGTGGTCCGCAATCCTCAATCCTCTATTTTCTCTTTGAAATAATTATTTTTAGAGTGATTTATATAAAGAGGCTCCTCAAGAATGCAATGATAACAACTATAGGACAGTTCACACCCCTGCCCAATGAATGAGCTACCTCTCATCTAAAAAGAAAATTTTTCCTTCGCATACAAAGGGAGGAGCACACCATGGCAAAGTACTCAGAAATCACAGCTTTTTTTTTTTTTAAACAGGGCTTTATTTTTAAAAGGAGGTAGAGAACTTTGAAAAGTATCCCTGTTAAGGCCATGATTATTAAATAAGAATGGTCAACAACTCCAAAGGGTCATTGGGCATATATTTGGCAGCCACCAGGGTGGCCAGCCCCCAGGTGTAACCCCAGATCTGTCACTGACCAGCTATGTGAGCCCAAATCAGCTCAATCTTTATGTTAAACTCTCTTGAGGGCCAGGGCAGACTCGTTCATGTTTATCTTTAACATCCACCACTGCTTGGCACCAAGGAAATGCCTGGTCACAAGCACTGAATGAGTAGGTTGGCAGGACTAGGAGGGGTAAAATTTGTACTCTAAAAAAGTTAGTGCAACTTTTAGCAAGAATCATGATAAATTATTTCATCATTCTTTTTGAAAATACCATTTGTAAGCACCTTGTTTGCCTTCCCTGGCTAGATTACCTTCTGGTTTCAGTGGCCAAAATGATGCTTGTTAGGGTGTTTTGATTATTATTTGAAATTAGAAATGAATCTCATTCAGTCATTTTATATATATTTGTAATGAATTGGATGGACATTGTGATGTGATTTGGGTTTGACGTCCCCTTGAAAACTAAAGACAGTTTGATGACAATTCATAGAAAAAGAATTGGGTGTTGAATTGGGTGATGTAAACAAATAACTGTAGACAAGTTACTTGCTCTTTCTGAGCTTCAGAATTTACATTTGTGAGTTGCAGGCTTTGGGAGGTGGGTGATCTTTTCCCAGTCAAACAGTGACTATCGTAAGCACCAGGATGTTTGGGGAGACATCAGGGGATGTGTCCATTTGGTTTGTCTGGAGGTCTTGGAGGAAGCAAGGAAAGAGGTTATACATCTATAAGCTATTTCCAAATATAGAAAATGTACCCAAATTTAATGTCTTAAAATAACAATATATTGTTATATTTCCCAGTCGGTGAGTGGATTGGTGTGGTTGGGTGGCTCACTTGCTCCAGGTAGTGGATCGGAGGTCACTCAAATGCTGCATTCACCTGTGAGCTCAGTTGAGGTAGGAATTGTCCAAGTTGGCTCTCATCCTTCTGGGTCTTTCCACATGATCTTGCTTCACTCAGCCATCTATCTTGAGCTCCTTTTAGTAAGGATCCAAGATTCCAAGAGGAACCTTTTCCAAGAGGATATAAGTGCTTATTAAAACTCTGACTGCATCACATCATTATGTTCCCTTCGGCTAAAGCAAGTCCCTTGGCCAAGTTCAGAATCAAGAGAGGGGATGAGGACTACACAAGGGCATAAACACCAGGGAGTATGGCCCCTAGTAAAAGCAAGAAGTGCCAAATAGGCACAGTACTTTGCAGAGTATGATGTTTCCACAAAGTTTGATCATCATCTCCCAAAGAAAGAAACTGCTTCCTAGTTCCCCAGATTCTGCCAGGCCATTGGAGGTTGTTCCAACTGGGTACAACAACTTCTTGAACTCATTAGCATCTCCACCTCCCCAGAAACACACCCATGACATAAATGAAAATTTCATCATTCCAGGAGTTATCTGGCATTTCTTCACACATGAAATTTTTGCCACCATGTATCAGATTCACTGCAATAATCTTGTGGACCAACAAGGGAAGCTACATGTCTGAATGGCTAAAAGAAGACTCAAACAATGAAATTTTAATTTAGCCTCTGGGAAGTTACAATAGCAAATATTTATTGAGTCCCTACAATGTATCCAGAACTGTACTAAGCAATTAGAATACAAGTATAACAAAACTTCAATACATCAAACTATGACCAAAGAAGTCTTAATTTTTGGCATTACATACTAGTAACAGAAACAGCAATTATTACTGGGATTACTGCTACTATTGGGACTATTTTACTTACGAAAAAACTGTATTGTGTATTTTATATGTACTAATGAATTTAAGCTCACAGCAATCCTATAAGGAAAATGTTAGCATAGCCATTTTATAAATGAGCAACTAAGCAACTTTTTAAGATCACTCAAGAAATTAGAGGCAAAGGTAGAATTCAAATGTGTCATAATTTGTCCAGCCAACAAATATTTACTGAAGGCTTTCTATGTGCTAGATTCTGAATTTTAATTTTATATTTTCACCTGCTCCATGTCCAACAGCAGCTTCTCAAACACACACTTAGAGGAGTTCCAAAGAGAGTGGATGATAGATACTGAGGGTCAGGGATGACCACAGTGAAGTGAGTTTCTACCCTTAATCAAAAGGTGAGTCTCTGGGATCCACCATCACAAAGCACCAGCCTTTGCCTTGTGAAAAGTTACATATGGCCTACTCTCCTCTATGAACACTCAACTCTTGACCTTCCTGACTTGGGGCTCCTGCTGTCCCTGCTATTGTTGCCAATTATGTGGTTAGGTCCTGCTGCGACTTGACTTTCTTTGGCTTTACTGACATCTTCTTGCATCATCACTTTCACCATCACATTGATTAACTTCAACAACTCCAGCGTTGTTGATGACTATAGGTCAGGTCTTGGGGATAAAGATGGAGAGAGATGCCTAAGGATCCTATATTCAGTTAAGTTTTGGAAATGAGAAACCTTGTCCAGAATTCTGAATCTGTAAGCATTTCAAACACTCTTCACAATATTCTCCTGACTTTATTATGGAGTTATAAATGAACAATCAGTTATCTTGGAGAGAGTATAAAAACGTCAGATTAGTCTTGAGTGTATATTCACAGTAAGATGCAACAGCCCTAAGGCCTTCAAGCATTCTCCCTAAATGAGATTTTCTTGAGATTTGGCCCTTGCAGTTGTGTCTAGATGAAACACTGGCCATCTTTATAAGAAAAAACTAAGGAAAAATACAAGGCTGGAAAGAGTCATGCAAAAGAGACAATAAAGTCTAATAGGAATTCAGAGGAGACATAGACTAGCTGGGTGGCCTGTCCCTAATAAACATCAGTGGGAGCTGGACAGCTGCCTAGGAGTGGGAAGTGAGGACTGAGATGAATAATTGAATGAAAAAATAGGGGAAGAGTATTAAGTTCTTCTCCACATGGGATCCCCATGAGAAGGGATGCATTTCTAAGATGGAGTAAGTGGCTGTTTGTTGGTTTCATTTGAAGAAGACAAACAGACCCTTCTTCCTGGTCTTCCTACAAAAATTCTTGCAAAGCCCTATTACTGTGAATTAAATGTCCACTAATGAGCCACTCCTCGTAATTCAGGAGTTTAAAAAGTTTGAAAACACACACACACACACACACACACACACACACTCTAAGGCATTGACACCCAGAAACTTACCAAATGTCATCCTGATATATGTCTTTTTTAATGGGGCTTTCCTAGATGATTGAGCAATGAGTGATATCTTCCTTCTTTATATTTTTTCTGAAATTTATCAACTTTTATGATGATCGATATCACTTTTAGGCCCAGTACAGTGGCACATGTCTGTAATCCCAGTAGCTCAGGAGGCTGAGACAGGAAGATCACAAGTTCAAGGCCAGCCTCAGCAACTTAGTGAGGCCCTATGAAACTTAGTGAGATACTGTCTTAAAATAAAAAACTAAAAGGGCTGGTTTTGTGACTCAGTGGTAAAGTGACCATGGGTTAAATCTCTAGTATTTTATATATATATATATAAAATACTATATATATATTTTATATATATATATATAGAGAGAGAGAGAGAGAGAGAGAGAGAGAGATAGATATAGATATAGATATCTCTCTCTCTCTCTCTCTCTCTATATATATATATATATATATATATATATATATATATATATCAGGGTCTCTTAGTGCATATATAAATATATATGCTTTAGAGTATGAGGAAATGGAAATTAGGGTAGGTTAAGCTTTGCTGAATGTCGTGAGAGTTAAAGAGAAGGTAAAGTTAAAAGTTGTAGTGGAAACACCGTGAAAACAAGCAAGGTACCCGAGGACAAAAAAAAAAAAAAAGGTAAAGGCACAAGGAAATTTTTTAAATAAACAACTTTACAGATTTCACATTTATTTCCCCTAAGAATAATCTTCAGAGAAAAATAGTGCTATTGAAAGAAAGGAAGCATAAACCTGGAAATGGGATCTAAGTATAATTTTAAGTCCTCTGAGAGATTGAGATACAAGAGGGTTGGGCTGGGAGAGTCACTCAGTACTAGAGTGCTTGTCTAGCATGTACAAGGCCCTGGGTTTGATCCTCAGCATCACCAAGAAAATGGGGAAAGCAGACAGAAGGAGTTGATTCTGCAAATCCCAAAATGATTGTATGTCTCCTACTACCTACAAAGCATCTCTTGATCCCTATTTTTTTGAGAAAACAAAGCTTCTTAATAAAATGTACTGATTTTTACCAGAAGAATATAAGTATTCTTTTCTTCTTTTTCTCTTTTGGTGCTGGGGATAGCAAGAATTCTTATAATCGTATGGTTTTCATTATAAATGTGAAAAACACATATTTCAAAAATGGAGAAGAAAATTTGCTCATAATTTGGCATTGTACTTTTTCCATACATAGCAGAATCAGTACATTGCTGAATAGTCTTCATGATCACCATTTCAATGTACCATAATTTGCAATTTTCGTTTTTAAAATATTGAGTACATAAAGTGAAACATCCACTTGAAAATGTCATCTAGACAACTCCAAAAAACTTTGTTTTCTGGTTGAAGCATCCAACTCTTTGCTCTCTAGTCAATGCGAGGGTCTCTGTAATTTTTACTATGGGCTCATTCTATCATCAATTTCTGAAGAAAGGAGTTCTTCCAGCTTTCTAGGGGCATCCAACATATTTGTAAATTGGATGAGAGCATTCATTTGCATGTTTATCAAATTTATAAACGCCCCACAAGATGGGATGCATAACCATTATGGTAGATGACAGATTATGAAAATCAAAAGAATTCAATAGCCTGCAAGAACAATAGGATGAATCAAACAGTATCTCGTTTTAGATGGTAAGAGCTGAGAGAACTGGGATGTTTAGACTCAAGAAAAGAAACCTTAGAAAGGACAAGATAATACTCTGCAAATATCTGAGGGGTGTTCATTTTGAAAAGCAAATTCCCAAGAGAACTGTGATAAGAAATAACCATGACCGTAACCTTTAAATGAAAAACTTACTTCATAAAAATGAAGCTGTCAGAGTATTTGCCTAGCATCAGCAAGGCCCTGGACTCAAGCCCCATCACACACATTCGCACACCAAAAAAAAAAAAAAAAATGACAGATTGTATGTTACAAAGTAAACCATCAAAGGGACTGGAATAAAGGTTAGGAAGAGCAACCGCCACATACAGATGGTTAGGAAAATCTTTTCAGAGAGGTGACACTTTAACTTGAGACCTAAAGGATGAAGGGGACCAGGTTATATAAATAATAATGGAGTGTTCCATACAAATATCTGAGGCCAAAAACAAACAAAAAAGAACATATATGTGTCCTAAAATCTAAAAGAAGGTGAGTGGTACTGGAGCATGGTGTGTGTGTGTGTGTGTGTGTGTGTGTGTGTGTGTGTGTGAACAGATTGTGAGAGAGAAAGAGTGACTGACAGAGAAAGGGGCAGAAAGTTGAGCCTTGCAGGCACAGTAAGGAGTGTGGATTTTAATCCAAAGGCAACAATATGCTATAAAAACTTAGGCAGCAGCTTACACTTGACGGTTATTGCAGAAAGATCACTCTGGCTTTAGCAGTAGAGAATGGCTTAGAGAAAGACTGACATAGAGGCAGAAAGACCAGACAGGAAACAATTCAGTGATCCAGGTTAGAGAAGATGGCAGTTTGAGCCAGATGGTAGCAGTAGAGATAGAAAGAGATGGAAATAGATCCAGGATGGAATCCTGGGAGGGAGTGTGTTCCAAGTGCCCGGCAGAGTTCAGTTAGGGCTGGGACAATCACTTCTCAACAGGATCTACAGGGGGTTCCAATCTCTTAAAGCCCTTTCTGATTTCATGACTCTTGGAGACAGGGAAGAGATTCTAGGAAAGACATTGGTGTGAACAAAACCCCTCGTGGGTTTGAGGCATTATTCCCATTGATTCACAAGCACAAGCCCTACTTTTTCTGAAAATTTCAGCAATGAAAGACACTAGGTTGGACCAAATTCCTCCAAAGAGTTAATTACTGGCCCGTCCCCAGGAGGACTGGACTGAAACAGGAGCATGTGGAAGGCATCAAGCTTACAACGTGAACATGAGCAGCACTAATGGGAGCGGTCCACTGCCAGGCACCGTCCCCATAATGCTACAAATTAGCCAGAGCCTCAGGAATCTCGGTTCTGCAGCTGCTGAACAGATGTGTGCTCAGCTCTAGGATGGATGGAAGCAGAGAAAGGAGGTCTGAGCATAAAGAAGGTCCCGGTCAGACAAGGCATCCTAGCGTTTAAGAAGATGGCCACCGTTCCTGTCTCCACAGTATAACCAGAAAGATCTTTTCAAAATGAAAACGTGATCACATCCTGATTCTTCTCCCCGACCTTGAACCCTGCGGTGGCTTAGCATTGTTTTTAGGATGAAGACCCAAATCTCTGGGGTCAGGGAGGAGGTTCTGTAAGCAAAGTGAGCCTATGTCCTGGTTTGCTCAGGAGAGCTCAAGTGTATGTCTATGTTGGTAGTCATTGAGAGCCCCTCATTTTACTCTCACAAGTGTCCAAGTTTAGACAATAAATTCTGTGGTTGCCTTACCTATAGAGTCCCACGTGGTCTTTCAGTTGCTGATCACTCCAACCTTATCTCCTACCATGCTCTGAGCTGCAGCCCTCTAAAGCTTCTCCTGGTTCCTCCAAATCTCCACCATCCTCCTGCTATGGGGGGCTTGACCTAAGTTACCCTCTCTGGCTGCAAAGCGCTTACACAGCCCCCACTTTCGCCTCCATTGTGCCTCCTTCAGGCCCTCCCCTCAGGAGCTCTCCCTTAGGCTCTCCCTTAGCTCCAAGGATGTTCCTCTCCTCCACAGCATGTGTCTTAGTGGGTTCTGAGATTTTTTTTTGTTTGTGTTTTGTCTTCACATGTATTTAAGTGGTTCTTTGATCAATGTTGAATTATCCTTCACATTTGAATGAAGGCAGTGACTATCTCTTCTTTACCGTGGAAAGTTGGATTACCAAAAAAAAATTTGACTTAATGAATGAACAAATTAATGATGGAAAATAAATAACTGATTAATTACTGGCTACTCCTGATTGAAAAAAACAACCCTACATATTAGTGAATTAAAGAAACGGTGGGAGGTGACCTGATAGAGATCTTTATATGTTTATTTATAACATACATAAAATATATTTGTATTGTAGTCTTGAAGTAAGTATTGATTTCCATAATGGTTATCCCTTAAAACTGGGCTCTTGTCCCAAACACATGATAAGAATTCAGTGTATTTTTAAAACTTTTTGGGACTCGTCTGAAAAAAATCTCAGTAGTTTCTAACTCAATAATGGCAAGATTTTAATTTTTGGAAAAGCAAATGGCTTTGGGTGCCATGTCTGATAAATAAGTTTGATACCAGGCCAGAAAGGGTTGGTCATGTCAAAAATAAGGTGAAACTTTAAAGAGAACAGATATTCCTCTTATCTCCTAAACGAAGCAAGTCTAAACACTCTCTGAGCCCTGGCAGGAAATATGGAAGAAAGAGGCAAGTTTTAATGTGACCACTTTGAAAGATAAAGTTTCTCTGGTTGTTAAAAATATGTGAGGAAAATCAACCTCCAGTAACAAATTCCTCTGACTGGCAATCCCACATCCCAGCTGGGTGGTGTTTTCCCCTTGTAAAGTGCTTTCCCAAAATTGATCAGAGACAATCTTTTCCAACAACTGAAACATGAATTCTAAGAGACTTTGCTATTTTCATTTTGGAGAACAAGGCTAATGGGGTTGAGGAGGTAGAGAAGCAGAATCTGAGCTCACATAGAATCATGGGTCATGAAGCCTTTAGAGAAATCTAACACCATCCAGGACTAAGGATGACAGAAAAAATAAATGCCATCTCTCCAATCCAGCCCCAAAACAGGTTCTGTTTTGAGTAGACACCTCTTCAAGAGCCCACCTGTTTGTGCTCCCTCACCCCAAATTTGCCAGGGCTGCCCCAGGATTGACAAACAATATCTGGCTCTGCAATTCCCTTAGAACTACCAAAATATTCACTTTGTGTGTTCCAGGTGGGACAAGAAAATAAAAAATATTTCCTGAGCTCCATCTTAAATATGCAAGGGCCAAGTATAAGGAGCCACAGAGCCTATGGCTTGGGATCATGTGATCTGCTTCATAGCCTTCAAACATAGTAGGAAGGATAGAGAATGAACATGCTGGGGGCTCTGGTAAGGTTGTACCTCAAGGGGTCCTCACTTTTCCACTTTGAACTGTCTTGTGTTGAACTTAATTTCAATTTCAGAATATTAGTGCAATTCATTGGTCTAAAAAGATTTGCCTCCTGTTAGCACTCGTATTTGAGGGGGAGGGGATGGCAGAGATTAAACTCAGGGGCACTTGACCAATAACCCACATCCCGAGACCTATTTTGTATTTTATTTAGAGACAGGGTCTCACTGAGTTGCTTAGCACCTCACTTTTGCTGAGGCTGGTTGTGAACTCGTGATCCTCCTGCCTTAGCCTCCCCAGCCACTGGGATTACAGGCAGGCACCACTGCGCTCAGCTCCGTGCTAGTACTGTAATTGGCTTTCTACTTCCAGCTTAGAACACAAGTCATTTCACCTGACTGGAGCACTATCAAGGGTGTTGAAAATTCAGTCTGATTGTGGCTGGAGGCAGCATGACCAGAAAGACAACCAAGACTGAGAAGTCAGAGATCAGACCAAGATTGTAGGGCCTGATCTTAGAACCAGCACCAATCTTGGAATTACTCAAAATATGCCAGGTTTCTTACATATTCTGGAAATTAATCCTTGTTGGATGACTAGTTTGCAAATATTTGTAGAGAAAGGGGAACTCTTAAAACATTGTTAGTGAGAATGTAAATTGGTTTAGTCATTATGGAAAACAATATGGGCTCCTCAAAAAACTACGAGTAGAACTACCATATGACCTATTAGTCCTACTACTGGCTTTCCTCTGGCAATATCCTCTGGATATATATATTCCAGGGAAGTGAAAACAGTATGTTAAAGAGACATCTGATCTTACGTGTTTATTGTAGCACAATTCACAATAGCCAAAGTATGGTATAAACTACATGTCAATCATTAGATAAGTGGACAATGTATATGTGTGTGTGTATATATATTACATTATATATGGACAAAGAAATATATATAAATATATAGAGATATATAATGGGTAAAGAATATATATATATATATATATATATATATATATATATATATATATAAAATGGAACATTACTTAGCCATTAAAAAATAATGAAATTCTGTCATTTGTAACCATATTGGCTTTATGTTAAGTGAAACAAGTCAGAAACAGAAAGACAAATACATCATATCCTCTCTTATATGTGAAAGCTAAAATATTGATCTCAGAGAAGTAGAGAATAGCATAGTGGTTATCAGAAGCTGAGAAGGGTGTGGAGGAGGGAGAAATGATGAGAGGGTGGGTTAAATGTTATAGAGGAGCAGTTGTAAAGGAGTAGTAGTTTCTAATCTTCACTAGCATAATAGAATAACTGGAGTTGACAATTAATTTAATATTTCAAAATAGTTAGAATACAAAGAACTAATGAATGTCTTCATTGACAGATATGCCCATGACCAGGTTCTGATCACACATTATATATATATATATATACATACATACATACATATATATATGTATGTATGTATATATATATATATATATATATATATAATAAAATATATATTTATATATATATTTATTTTAATTGTACATATTCATGAGATGTATTACATTATAATTAAAATAAATATATTAAAATTCCTGTTGATCAAAATGTTCCCAGATATCTAGTATCAGGGCCATGGATTGTACAGGAATCTTTTTCCCAGTTCTGGACAGTGGCATCATATAAAGGCAAGTGATATTTATTGCTCCAGCTTGTGGATTCATTTTTGTTCCATCTCTAAAAAAGACCAGCATCTCCCATGGCATTGATCAAACTCAGGACCGACACAAGTAATTATCCATACTGAGACAGTTTTGAAAGTGAAATTGACACTGTTAATCATTTTTCTGGGAAATGGATATTGACCTATTTCCTGTCTTAGGAAATACTAGACTGGGTCACCCTTCTTTGTAACAGATATATTCCCAGTTGATGACCTCCAGCTCATTCTGTGTTTCCCAGGGAAGGAAAACAGCAGAAAGATACCCCTGTCTGAGCCAACTGAAACTGACATGTCCTCAGGCTGGCGTCTTGGCAACATGCAACTGGTTCTGAAACCACACACCACATCACCTACTATTATTTGATAAACAAGAAGAGACCTGATATTTATCAAGACAGCCAGACATTTGCCTCCGTGACTCAACGTCTTAGGGAAAGCCACCACCTCCCCATCTAGTTATCCAAACCTCACTTCTCCACCCCTCACTGCATCTATTTTCTAAAGGAGTGGAAAGGCTTCTATAACCATGCTGAAGGGAAGTATCTGTAGATACAGGGGCTTAAAGATTTAATGACAGATTTTCAAAGGATTGTTTTTAAGATGATCAATGCTTTAGTGGTGCTTCTCACACTTGACTGTCTATAAGAATCGTGCAGGATCTTGTTAACATGCAAATTGTGTTTCAGGAGGTCTGGGGCAGGGCTTGTGCTTCTCTCTTCTAACAAGCTCCCATAATGATCAATGGGCCACCTTTCAAGTAGAACTAGGTCTCAAGCATTTAGTTGAAAGGCTAATGATAGTTTAGATAACTATGGTGCTAATGAAATGAGGGAAATTATGCTGGCTGACTCTGTTCCCCAAAGATAAGGTGGTGGGAGAAAAAAGAATAGAGGGGGAGAATATAGAGGAAAGAGATCAAAAGAAAAGTGGGAAGGGAAAGAAAACAAGAAAGGGAAGAGGAGGAAAGTCAAGAGAGAAGAATGAAGAGAAAATAAAAATACACTAATTAGGGGTTGAAGAAAATAAATAAGGGTCAAGTGGTTTCTCTGGCTCAGTGAGACAAGCCAGTTCCATCATCATTGCCATTAGCACAGGAAGAAGGTATTTCCATTTCTAAAAGTCCATTGCAAAACAAAAACACAAAAACTCGAGTTCCTTCATTTTTACAATTGTTGACCAAACACTTAGACCCATAAAATGCCATGAACGTCTATAAAGATTATTGAGTCTTCTGTTCCAGTGACTTTCAAACTTTTTGCCCATATCTCACTTGAGAAATACACTTTATACTGTCACTCCATATGCACACACACTCTCTCCTCAAATGTGCAAAAAGATATTTCCAGTTAAATTCAGTGTCATACTCTAACCTACTCATTTTTCAATCCATCAAACTACAGTTCCAACAAGTGCAGGTTGGAGGCTGGTTGGTACCCAGATAACCTCCACTCCTACCCACTCCACCACTATTTGAAAACACAAATGCCATAAATGAACTTAAAGACAAGGTATCAAACAATTTGGATTATGTTGAGGGGTAAGATTTTTTAAAATATTGATAGTTTCCCTGTCTTATTTTATGCTTCATCATCTCCAGCCCCCACCATCCAAGCAATCGAGATATCCATGTTTGTTGTCTTCGAGAAGGGATGAGACTGTGCAGAAAAGTAGAAATCATTTCTGGATACTTCCCTAACTCTGATTTCCAAAGGCCCAAACCATTAAGGGAATATATAGAGTTTAACCACAAAGGTTAACTGTGTTGGAAGACAGACATCTCAACCCCCAGGTGAGGGTGAAGTGAGGAGATGAGAGACAAGAAGGAGTGAATGGCAGGAGGGGTACAGAGGGCTCCAGAAGGAAGAGTCCCGCGCCTTCTTTCCTATATAGGATCTCAAGGAAACACCTGAACCCAGAGACTACAAGGAATACCCCCCAAAGAGAATAGCAACAGGGTGCAAGATGTGTGCAGACAGATGGGTCCCTTCTAGCCTTGCCCTATGACCCAGAGAAGTATCTAAGAGGTGGCAAATAGCTCTGAACCTAAGGGCAAGGCAGATAGGAAGAGAGGATGTCTCTGCAACAGTCAAGGTACATGGAAAACCAGGCAAGGCCCAGATGGCTCCAGATGAAGGTCCCAGGGACTTGGCTAGTTGTAAGCTCACTCAGAATTTAGACACAATGTTGAAGAAAGTGAGGGATACCCACAGCAGCTCAGATTTAGTTTCTAACCCACAAACAAATCAATAATCCAGAAAACATTAACATGTAACCTCGCTCGCCTGGCATGCGTTTGATCCTCAGCACCACATACAAGCAAAGATGTTGTGCCCGCAGAAAACTTAAAAATAAATAAATAAATAAATATTAAAAAATTCTCTCTCTCTCAAAAAAAAATATGCGAAAGTTAACAGGTATCCACCAAGAAAGTGTTATTTCCCCCTACTTTGGGGGGACACAAACATTCATTCCATTAGCAGTACTTAACAAATCATCCCCAAACCTAGTGCTTCGAGGCACTTGTTACTAACGCTGTCGGTTCTGTGGTCTGAGATCTGCCCGTGGTTCTCATTTGGAGTCTCCCGTGCAGTTGCAGGGCTGTGTCAGCTGGATGTCCAAATGGTTCATTCATATGCCAACAGCTGACTGTCAGCTGGAACCTCAGCTGGGACTGTCAACTGGATTGCTTACATGTAGCTTCTTCAGTGACCGGGGCTTTGCACAGTGTAGCAGACATGGCAATTATGGCACTTGTATTCCAAGGTAAAGTGGCCCCAGAGCAAGTGTTCCAGAGGGCCCAGGTGACATTTCCTGTATTAGATGCAGATCCTTGATGAGATTCAGACTCTTGTTTTTTTGTTTGTCTTTGTTTTGCTTTTGCTTTTTCAATACCGGTGATGAAGCTCAGGGCTTCACATATGCTAGGCAATCAATCTACCACTGAGGTACATCCCTAACCCTTTTAATTTTCTTTTGAGACAGAGTCTGATCAACTTGTCCAGGCTGACCTTGAATTTGTGATTTCCCTGCTTCAGCCTCTCAAATTGCTTGGATTACATTTATGCGTCACTATGCCCAACTTGGCATCCTCTTTGGCTGATATTGTTTTATGACGTCAGAAAGATTTCCATTTCAAAAAAAAAAAACAATGGAAATAAATAGCCCTTAAGGATTAACAAAAATTTCATTTACTCCAAAACCAGGATAGGTAACTGGAGTACAAAAATAAATATCTGATTTGCTCAAATGCTTGCTTTTTCTTTTCTTTCCCCCTTATTTTTCCTTCTCTTTTCTTCCTCCACTCTCTCCCTTTCTTTTTCCTAGAATATAAGAAAATATCTTTAGCTTTTTTAAAGTGCTTTTTTACAAGCACTCTAATAAAACAAAAGCACTACATTCTTGTTCAGAAGTTTCCTGAGCTGAGGAGTAAGTACCCATTGCAGTAGCATGATCAGACTCCTGCAGGAAGGTCAGATTGTATCTCAATGATGACTCAAACCCCCTAGGAAGCAAAGCAGCAAGAAGGCCAGAACCAGGGATTTGAAGTCTGACAGACCCCGAGTGGGTTCCTGTGCCATTCACCTGTTAAGGTTCCAATCAGAGGGTTGCTCCTCAGGCTTTAATGGGAAAACTGAACTCCTATGAAGGCTGTTAGTCTGCAGAGTCTGATTCTGTAGTTTGGGGGTGAAGCCTGAGAATCTGCATTCTGACAGGCTCCCAGGTGATAACCAATGCCGCTGGACTATGAAACATACCTGGAGAGCCAGCCTCTAACATGCACAGGGGCCACTGTTTCTAGTCTTTAAAAAAGAGTCAATCCTCTGCAAGTTTTTCCTTTATGGAATGTGTTCTCCCGATTCAATCATCAGTACATCGAGTGACCCTGTCACTGCCTTACTGATCCTTTTGAGTTGAAAATGTTTCCCGGTAACTTTATAATAAATGGCATCAGTGACTTCCTTGGCCACAGGGTATTTATGGTAACTCACTCTAAGTAATGCTGTGTGTGGAAAAAGAGACCTGGCACTGCCCAGTGCAAAGAGCAGGCAGCACGAGTGTTTGGAAGCCCACCAAGAAGCAATATTCTTGTCTCTGTCCAAGAGAAGCCAAGCTTTGACCACAGAGCAGAAGCCTGGGTGGCCTTTTGGGTTTCTAGTCTGCATCAGAGGCGAAAAAAAAATTATGATAATTAGCCCCCACAACATGCTTTCAAGGGAGGAATTATTAGACCCATGTTATAGGTGGAGAAACTAGAGACATGGGGAAGTTATTTTGCTCATCCAAGGCCACCCAAGGTGCCAGGAATGAAAATGAGGTTAAGAACCAAAAATATGGGGCCATCTGTCCCCAGCCTTGAGACATTTTCTATGAGGAATGTGTGTGTATACACTAGTAGAAAAGTCTGTATTGAAAGTGAAGGGTAGAAAAGCACAGAAGGGCTCTCAGTAAACTATTTTGTTATTGATTTTACTTTGCTGCAATTTTTGAACTTACTCATTTAACATAAGTCCTTTTCACAGGTCTTCTTTCTTTCTTTTTTTTTTTTTTGCCGGGGGAGGGGTACTGGGAATTGAACTCAGGGGCACTCGACCACTGAGCCACACCCCAGCCCTATTTTGTATTTTATTTAGAGACAGGGTCTCACTGAGTTGCTTAGTGCCTTGCTGTTGCTTAGGTTGGCTTTGAAATCAAAATACTTCTGTCTCAGCCTCCCAAACTTCTGGGATTACAGACGTGTGCCACCGCACCCGGCTAGGACTTATTTCATGAGTGCCTTTTATTGTTATGTATAGACACATTATTTAACTTCCTTGTGCCTCAGTTTTCTCACCTACAGGAACTTCAGCAGAGGCCAGTGTGTGGCAGCATTATAGAAGCATTAGTTGTTATTTTCCTAGCAGACAGGGCAAACCATCTCTCAATCATGACCCAAATTTGTACCTGGCAGGAGCCACAAGTTTTCTGTGATACTGAGTGGTGCTGAACTCAAGAGTAGGCTTAAAAAGTGATTTCCTGTCTGAATCCCAAAATTCTCTGAACCGCAACTCCCTTCCCAAGTTTCTTACTGTGTAGGCATACCCCTCTAACTTTTCCAGAATGAATATTCATCCTTAAATACATGAGGTGCCTAGCTCTAGGAATATTTTCTGATTATCATGATTTCCTCATATTTTGTCATCTTCAAAATGACTACATAAACATCATCTCATGTAAACCTTACAGCAAGCCATTAGATGAAGAATGCAGAATACTTTTTTGAGATGGGGTCTTGCTATGTTGCCCAGGCTGGCCTGGAACTCCTTCACTGGCTCAAGTGATTCCCTAGCCTCAGCCTCCCTTGTAGTGGGCCTACAGGCATGTGACACAGTGCCACACTTGAAGGCAGAATCTATTATATGAATGAAGAAACTGAGATCCTCTGAAATAAAGTAATTCCCTTGAGGTCATACTGATGAATAATAATAGTTACTACTACTAACATTTTAAAGACTTAGTATGAGTCATGAAATGGTTGATAATCTACCATTTTTAATCTATCAAAAAAAAATTAATTTCATATTGTTCAACCAAAATGCTAAGTGTATGTCATTTAATCTTCATATCAATCCATCCATTTTATCAGGGGGGACAAAGGCTCAGAATTGAAGACACGTGCCTATGGTCAATCAGTGGAGCCAAGATTCAAGTCCAGGCTCATGTGACTCCAAAATCCACACATGTAGCAACTCTAGATTACATGGTCTTTCTATCATATGGCCAGAGTTTGTTTAGCTACCCGATTCCCTGATTGTTGATGCAACATTTTTAGTATTAAAATTATGGAATTTTTACACTCCCTTGACATAATAACCACCTAAGGAAGAACAGATTATCCCCATATTAAATATGAAAAAGTTAAGGCCAGGAAAGGTTTAATGACTTGATCCATGTCACATAGCTAGTAAGTGTTGGAGTTGTGATTCAAACCAGGTCTGTACACCTTCAGTTTGGGCTCTTGACCATTACACCACTATCCTCAAATCTCCTGGGAATCTCTTAAAACTTTCAAAGCTTTCCCAAACCAAATCACAATCACTCATAGAGGAACACAGAAATGGGGAGTTTCTCAAACTCTGCAGGTAATCCCACGTGCAAAGGAGCTTAGGAACCACGGTTCTCACTACATCCCTTCGCACGCCAACCTACTACCTCTTCTACCACTTCCCACTTACGATGTCTGGCCTAAGGTCTCTGCTGAAGGTTAAACCCCAAAGTAGTTACCCTAATCATGTTTTATGCAGTGAATTCTTATTTCCCAGACATGAATTCTGCAGAAAACTCACAGCAGCAAGCAAACTAAGCCACAGCAGTAGGACAATCACAGTATCTTCCAATTGAGAACAGTCAGCTATAAGTGAGGCTGATATGGAAAAGATCTTATCAAAGGAGACCCTCAGCTCTCCCAGGTGTGGGTCTTAGTAGGTCACCTTAGTAGGTAACCCAGCGGAGTCTAGCTGGGGAGAAGGCAGAAGGCTCTAGCCAGCCTTGCTGAGTGGGGTGGACTTGATTACCATTCACATTGACCATGTCAGGGTCACAACTGTGCTACTTAAGGTAAGCAGGGAGGTGTGCATTCCCTCCAACTGTGTCCAGGCACCCACCAGCTTGGAATACTTCTTCATCTTTATAGACTTATTTTTGAAAATATGTTTCTTTGATTCCTGCAAGCCAAACCCATGGAAAAATAACGGAAACCAAATGCCAGGGAAATGGAGCCAAGGCAAACATGTTGAGCCCTGAAATAACAGGAGATAGTGTGGTCACGCCTGACCTTCTGAACTGTGCTATGGGTTGAAGCAAAAACAGCTCTCCCTGCCGCTTAAGGGGTGCACGGTAATAGTTCATTTATAATGTGAAAGAGTTTGGGTTTAGAGAGATTGCCTTGTAAAACTGTAGGGACTCAGCCCAAGGGCCAGAAATAATATCATTTTGAGGTATGTTTTTGGAAAAAAAATGAGCACCCTTCACCTCTGTGATCTACATAAACCCAGAATCATCTGATCTTTATCTGTTAAATGATGAATATCTAAGACCTCTAGAGTTTTTACAAATGTTTCTTTTCTAATCACATCATATTTCAGAGCCGTCTCATGTTAGAGGTCCACAGTCGGCAACATGTAAACACAGAAGGGCCCAGATAAAAAAGTAAAATGATGACCCAGGGTCAAAAGGGAGTATGGAACAGGCTCCTGGTTTTCATACTAACCAGTTCAACCCCCAGCAATGTGGCAGCAGCATCAGACCCCCTGGGGTTTGCCAGCACTTAAATTCCTATGAGACACCAGTAGCTGCATTCTTGGACACACAAAGCAAGTCACCAAGAGGAATTTGTTCCATGTTAACATTACCAAGAAAAGACCACAAGCTACAAAGTTCACACAAACGAAGACTGGTTCCCATAGAAGAGATGCTTGTATTAAGATTACTGCCAACTTGTTCTAAGAATGAAATTCTCATTTTCATGTTGCGTTTTTCAGATAACAACCTTTTCCTTTAATTGCATTATTTAATGCATACCTAGAAGACATTCTTTTTCTTTCTGAAAGAGAAAAAAACACACCATAAAATTAGTTTTGTTGTAGTTATTGAGGGGAAAAGTACTCTATATATGAAATAATAGCAGAAGCCTAGTAGATTTACTATGTGTTGCAGCACACAAAAGCTTAGCCGTCTTTCATGAATAAACATATGTAGTTCTCACAAACAGTAATTGCCATTATTATCCAGAGATTTTATTTTTTAATGGAGTTATATTTATCAGTCTTTTTGTCTATGCTTTCTTTGGTTTAAGAACTTTTTTTTTAACTCCTCCAAATAATAAAAATCTCTGGTAGTATGTTTTTCCTGCCAGCTTTACATATTCAATTTTCAAACTAAGGTTTATAATTTATTTGGAAATTACTTTGGTTTGGTATGTGAGGTCACAGTCTAATGTATGTTTTTCCAATGGATAACCAATTTTTCTAGTATTGCTTGTTCCCAAGACCACCATCCTTTCCAGAGTGGTTGTGTCACACCTATCATCTGTCATGTTTGGTTATCATGTGGATTATCTTCTGGGCTCTGTTCTGTCTATTCTGGTCTTAACACCCACAATCTTAATTATGAGAGTTTTATAGTAACTTCATATTTAGTAGGACAATTCCAACACCCAACTTCTCTCTTTTTTTTTAATTAATCTATACCTTTTCATAGCAATTTTAGGTTCATCTGGTTAAGTTCCATGAAAACTATTTGGAATTTTTTGTAGGTAACTGGAGGAATCGATATCTTCTTAATAACAAGTCACAACATCATTGAATATGGTATATTCCTCCATTTCTTTAGCCTTTCTTTTGTAATTCATTTAGAAATGATTTTTATAAAGGTCTAGTACATTATTTCATACGTATTCCTAAATGCATTGATTTTTATGCTTATGTGATGGTATGTATTTAAATTTTATTTTATTTTTCCAATTGTTGAATATTGTTCATTAATAATTTTTCCAGAAATCTTGCTGAACTTTATTAGTCCTAATAAATCATCTTGAGTTTTTTATGGACATCATTATATTGCCTGTGAATGAAAAATGATAGGTTTGTCTTCTTAAATTATGTTTTCTTTTTCCCATTGACAGAAGGAATCTTTGTTTTGTTCTTGATTTTAAAGAAAAAAGTTTTAACATCATATCCTTTAAAATGTTTATAGTAGGTTTTCAATAGATATAATATCTTTCTATTCCTATTTTGCTCAGAGCTTGCTCAAAAAAGCTTTAATCATAAGTAGTTACTGAGTTTGATCACTTGCTGTTGAGAAAATTCCATGGCTTTTCTTTAATAGTTTTAATGTCCAACCATCTTTACTTTCTTACGTTAAATCAAAATTTAATACACTTATTAATTTTCTAATCTTTGGTTTACTTATGCATTTGTAATAAGTAAGTTTTGTTTGTAATCTTTCTTTCTGAGTTAGAGAATATTCCTTTATTTTCTATCCTTCAGTAAAGTTGGCACCAGCATGGTATTAGCTGTTCCTTGAATGTTCAGCCAAATTCATCTGGGCCCAGTTAATGGTTGTTTCCTTTTTTGTAATTGATTAGAGTTCTATTCTTGTTTCTATTACTTCCTTTATTTTAATCCTTTAATTGTAGATGAACACAATACCTTTATTTTACATATTTATTTTTATGTGGTGCTGAGGATCGAACCCAGTGCCTCACAGTGCTAGGCAAGCGCTCTACCACTGAGCAACATCCCTACCCTCTATTACTTCTTGAGATAGTTTTGATAAGTCACATTTTCCTGTGACATTGATCATTTCTGCTTTTTCAAACATTTTGCCATATCATCTGTATGGCACCATAGCTATGACCCCTTTTTCATATGTAATATAATTTGTGATTATTGACCCTTCTTTCAGAAAGTTTGGCTACACATTTGTCTATCTTATTCATTTCTTCAAAGAATTCCAGTGGGCATTGTTTGTGCTGCATTCAGCTTCTCTGGGGCCCTTTTACTCTTTTTTGCAAATTCAGGGTAGTTTTGCTTCTAATCAACAACACGTAAAACTCAGCTTCGGAGGACTGACCTCAGGCTACTGGAGCCACTTTGCCCACCTATGCAGATAACTGACATCTGTGGGAATATGGAAGCCCCTGAGTGGAATGTGTCTCATGTGTACCTCTTACTTCAGAAATCCACTGTAGAATAAGGATCAAACTTTTATCTGTGGGACCTGGTCTGAAAGGGCATCCTTGCTGGGCTTCTTTTGCCCTGACCACCTTTGACTATCCCCTTCCATGCTTCTCCACGGAACATTTTCTTAATACATTGAGTAGTTATTCATTTTTCATCTCAGAGTCTCATTCTGAGAAACCTAACAAAAAAGCAGTTTTATTTCTTATTTTTATTCTCTATATTGTGTTTTATTTTCTATTACAGTTTTATTAATGCATCTCTTTATTCTTTTTCCCACTGTTGGCGGGATATTTTCTTGAATGAGATGGTTAGCTTCTTACTTTTCTTTCTCTTTTTTCCTAATATAATCATTTAACAGCATAATTATTTTAAATACAAGCTGTGACATGTTAAATTTTCATTATTTTAAATGAAAATATTTCCTCATTTTCACAATTATTTTTTCTTTATGATAATCATTAGTTCTGGTCCTGCACTAATTAGTGTTTTTTTAGTCTTGTCCCTATCATCTTAAAGTCAGCCATGGGAATGGATGTGTTTGAGCCAATAGAACATGAGTAGGATATGATATTTAGGACAGAAAACATAAGATCCACATGCCATCTCTTCACCACTGCAACTGGTAATATGCCAGAAGGCCTTATCCACCAGTGTGGGGCCCAACAGGAAGAAAACATGGGATGGAGTTCCAAATGACTTAGACTGGAATTATACTATGAATGGGAAATAAACCTTCATTGCTTTAAGATGCCAAGATATTTCAGGCCTATATGTTATTGCAGCATAACTTATCCTGACAGTTGTACTGACCAAATAATCTTTAGAAGTATCTTTTCTTTTTAATCTTTAAGTGTAGAGAGTAATTTCAAGCACTTTTTTCAAGTTCGCATTTATTGGAGTGTAGTCAGAGAATATATTCTGTATGTTACTGAATGTTTGGTATCTGATGAGATTTCCTTTGTATTATAACAAGCAATCAGGTTTTTTTTTATTCCATATGTGTAAATTAGATTAAGCTATTTAACAGGTTGATTTGAACTTTCATATCCTTATTAACTTTTTAAATTTGTTCTAATTAGTTATACATGACAGTAGAATGCATTTTGACACATCATACCTAAATGGACCTGTAGATCAATGGTACAGAATAGAAGACACAGAGACAAACCCACATAAATACAGTTATCTCATATTAGACAAAGACACCAAAAACATACATTGAAGAAAAGGTACTCTCTTCAACAAATGGTGCTGGGAAAACTGGAAATCCATATGTAGCAAAATGAAATTAAACCCCTAACTCTCACCCTGCACAAAAATCAACTCAAAGTGGATCAAAGACTTAGGCACTAAAACAGAGACCCTGCACCTAACAGAAGAAAAAGTAGGCCCAAATCTCCACCATGTTGGCTTAGGAACTGACTTCTTAACAAGACTGTTTATTAACTTTTTATGTTTTAATCTATATTTGCAAAGAGAGTTTTTTAAAACCCACTATGTACAGATTTTTAAATTTCTCTTTATAGTCCAATTGATTCCTGTTTTAAATACATTTAAAGTCATAATATTAAGTACATGCTAGTGGCAAATTGCTTATAGTAAATGGCCTTCATTATCCCTAAGAATGCATTTTTATTTTAAACTCTATTGGTCAGAGTGGTTACTTCTGTAAGGTGCTCCAAAGTTATCACTCCCTGGGCTATCACTGGCCCAAAGTAAATTTTTAATATTAATTTCTCAGCTCGGGAGTTGTAGTAGCTAGTGGTTCCAGGGCCATGCACATGATTTAAAATCAAGTTCCAAAAATATGTAAGATATAACTAACTTCCTTTTCATTTCATTTTCATGGATGGTAGATTTTCTTTCTAGTCACCTTTTAGTGGAGGCCTAACCTGCTGACAGTTTCAACTTATGAAGGAATCTCAGTTTCAACTCTTCCCCTCAGGGTGGTCCACAGCCTCTCCTTCCACCCCTACTCCTAGCCAGAGCATAAGCTCAGCTCACTTTCTTTCTCCTTGGTTTTCAAAGCCTCCTCCATCTCCTTCTTCTCTTTCTCCTTTTCCTTCTCCTCCTTTTCTCTGCTCCTGGGGACTCTATTAGTACTTTTTAAAAGGAGTTTCACAGTGAGAGATAATTTTACATTATCTGGTACCAGCATGCCTGGAAGTTGTCTTAATTATATTTTTATAACTGCATGTCACTAATGCTTTTGTCTTTCTGAGCAAAAAGATCAGCAAGGTGAAAGCAGGATTTTGATAGGAAGTAGGAAGCAGATAAGGGCACTATGTTCTTGTTCTTGGGAAGATATTTTTTAGTCTGCCTACTCTAATTAAGATGATAATCACCATTACACACACACACACACACACACACACACACAGTTTTATTTTGTCCTTATTTCTCTATTTATCTTCTTCAGGGAGAGAAAACTCTGGGAGCTTAGAAGGTTAATCATAAATGATATGATAATAATAACAGCATTGTGATAAGAGTTGGCATTTATTAACATTTAAATAAGCCAGGGCCTGAGCAAAGATCTTTGCACAAATTCTTTCATTGAAGCCTAAAGACCCTGTGAGTTTCTGGATCTGACAAATGCTAAGCAACTTACTCAGGTTCATACACCTAGGAAGTGGCAGAGATCCAACCTCTGTCAACTGAAGCCAGAGTATGCACTGGCCTGTACTCTCTCTTGAATATTCCAGTTTAAATATTTAGGTTCTCATTCTTTACTTACCACCCCAATGTCTCCATCCCCACACATAAGATCCACTTAGTTGTTTACTCTCTTCTCTTGTTACAAAGCAGAGGGATATTATGTAAATACAAATTTCTGGAGGCTAACTCCTGACTTTGCTGCAGAGCCCAGCTCAGAGGACACCTCCCCCAGGAGGCTTTCCCGGATGCCTGCAGGCTGGTTAGGTGTTGCTTCTCATGGCTCCTAGAAGTGCACTATGCCACAAGTACTTAATTCTATGAATCTCTCCTTGTCTTTGAGCTATATCTGAGGGTGGATTCAGTCTGTTTCTTGTTCTTCTCTGTTGTTTCAGTCAGCTTTGTGCTGCCATGACCAAAAGACCTGACAAAAACAACGAAGAGGAGGAAATGTTTATTTTGGCTTACAGTTTCAGAGGTCTCAGTTCTTAGATGGCCAGCTCCGTCGCTCTTCCACCATAGAGTGTCATGGTGGAAGGGCATGGAGGAGGAAAGCAGCTCAGAACCTGGCTAACAGGAAAGGGGTGGTGGGGTGTGCATGCTCTGATCACTAGGGCAAAATAAAAAAACCCAAACACCCCCCACCCCATGATCCACCTCCTGCATCCACTCCCCACCCACTTACATTTACCACCCAGTTAATCTTCATTACTGGATTAATACACAGATTCGATTACGCCTCTTATAACTTACTATGTTTACCTCTAGACTTTCTTGTATTGTCTTACACGTGAGCTTTTGGTAGACACCTCATATCTAAACCACAGTATTTGAGTCCCAAACATGTAATACAAATCCTGATACATGGAGGGCCTGTGTCACACTTTTTTTTTTTTCTTTTTGGTACTGAGTATTGAACCCAGAGACACTATCACTGAGCCACTTCCCCAGACTTTTTTATTTTTTTATTTTGAGATAGGGCCTCATATTGCCCAGTTGGCCTCCAACTTATAATGCTCCTGCCTCAGCCTCCCAAATTGCTGGGATTACATGTGTCTGCACCCAGCTCACATGGTTAACCTTTGATGAATAAATGAATGTATGAGTCAACAAATTAATAAATATTATCTTTCATGGATAATAGAGAAAAACTAAATTTATTTCCAAGAATAGAGATGTTTCTTTATTAGTCTTAAAACATACTAATTTATTCTACTTGTGATCTGAAAATATGCAACAAATCTCTCTGGAGATTCATATTTTTCTGATAATGTGTCTGTTTCAAAATTGCTAAAGTGTCACAGAACAAGAACAAATACATCTAGGGCCCTGCAACCTTATTCAGCTCACATATTCCTAGGCCTGAGGAGATCTCTCGCTAGTGAGTCCAGTCTAACTCTGTGCCTTCCCTCTAGGCATAAGGAACATTCTGTTTGCCTTGTGCTCAAGCACTGTGCTCTCCCGTTGTGACAGCGGGACAAGATGTTGCTTCCTCTGTGGGTGGCCACTCTGGGAAACCCTGTAAATTTATTGCAAACTGATGCATTTATTCCCAAAGCAGTAATTTGGGTGTCTTTTTATTCCCTCTGTTCCAAAAGGATATTTTCAATGGGAATGTCCATTTAAAAAAAAAGTGTAACCAATCTAGGCACAGGTACAAATCCACGTACTAGGGCTATGCTAGAAGGAGACTTCATTTCTCCTACATTAAAGGTGATGGACTAGCTTGCTTTCTCAGAAATAGCACAGAGATGTCTCAGTCACCTGGCTCCTATTAAACCGTGCCATGTTCATGGGCCAAAATGTTGCTGGATCTATTCCCCTCTTGAAAAAAAGAAAAACCACATATACTCAGGAACACAGTTCTTTTTAATTAGCCCCAGATGGGATTTGTTAGTATGCCTCCTCCCATTCCATAATAAATCCTTATAATTAAATAACAGATACTTGTTATTCTTGTGCATGCAGAAGCCAGAAGCAGCTTTTCTCGGCAGAGAAAAGTGGGGAATTGGAGAGCTGAGAGGAAAGAGAGCAGCCAGGGGGTCGGGTTTTATACTTAGAGGAAATTGGGAGGCTGTGTGCAAGGTGGACACAGCAATGCCCATCTGGGGAGTCTTCCTGATCCTAGATGTCTACTCTGCTGGTTGATGGGAGAAAAGAAGGCTATGTAGGCTTCAGTTATACCCACTTACCTCACTTTGAACCCTGTCTCTCCAACGAAGTAGTTATGTGATGCTAAACCAATTATCCAACCTCTCTGAACTTCAGTTTGCTCATCTGTAAAATAAGAAGAATTCTTCCTACATCACAGGATTGTTATGTTGAATTAGAAATCTGTTAAGCCCTAGGCATGGTACCTGGAACATAATACATAGATATAATAATCACATGTAATCAGAGTGATTATTACTGTTATTAACAGAGAACAGTACTAGTACTATATAATGAGGGAGATGTGTGATGTGAAGTTGTGTTAAGGGACCCACAGACCAAAGCAGTTTTCTTATCCATGATCTTATCATGATGCCTATCCTCTCCCACCCCCCCACTATAAAACCATTACCTAAGGGCCACCTGGAAACACTTATTTAACAGAATTTTAAAATAATGGTGCAGAGGCAGGCAGATAAAACAAGGACTATCCATACATTATGAAAGATTTACTAAGGAGACCAGAACCTATTAGCAGCCATGGTCACATTGGATAAAACCAGCTGTTGAGAGAACTCTATTATCCAAACTTGAATGAGGGAAGAGGCAATGTATGGCCCGAGGCATAGAGATATACTGCACAGGGTAGCCTGAAGGGTAAGATCACCCATGGCTTAGCACAGGAAGGGTAGAGAGATTTAAATGGGGGATAGAAAAAGGAGGAATAAAGACCAACTTGGCCAGTTTTAAATTTTTTCATTAGTTAAGAACTAAAGAAAGAAAAGAAATATTTTAGAAATTGGAGCTATTACTAAAATTGCTATTGAATAATCTGGTTGTGTGAAAAATTCATGAGTAATCATGAATCCTTATCCTGCATTTTGCTTAAGGATTAAGTAAAAAAGAAATGCAGGAAATTGTAAACCCCTGTAATCAAGCAGGGTAGTCTTTATGAGCAGTGATTGCCCTACTTCATCTTGGCTCGTAGAATTTCTGGCAACGCAGCTTTGAACCTGGCATCAAGTTGATTCTTCAAGTCAGGAGTTGAAGGCTTACTCTGCTGCAGGAGGCAATGCCACAACACAGAGAACCCCATGTCCTGGGCTTGAATCTCAAGTCATTTACCCAACAGTGTGTTCTGTCTATAGTCTATTTGAGACAAGGGAATTGCCTCC
The DNA here is from genome assembly GCF_045843805.1 of Urocitellus parryii. Lineage (NCBI taxonomy): Eukaryota > Metazoa > Chordata > Mammalia > Rodentia > Sciuridae > Urocitellus > Urocitellus parryii. The sequence continues at coordinate 37,564,012 of NC_135534.1, read as the reverse complement.
CATGAATAAAACTGGGCTAGTGGACACAACACCAGAGAGACAACTCCAACTCAGTATTAGGAAAGACATCCTAACCCTCAAAACTGTTCTATGAGAAAATATATAAGTACAAAATCCAAATCACCAAATGTATGTCAAGCAAAGGCAACTTACAGAAACACAAATACTAAAGAGGAAATGTGACTCATTGAGTTTAAAGTTCACTTTCAATTTTTCAGTCCTATAAAGGAGAACATGTAACCTTCAACTACAATGAACTTAAAGTTTAACCAAGAAAACAAACTGTGGACATAATGACGGATCCAAAGCTACAGAAAATGAGCCAAATCAATGGTCTAAAAACAGTACAGAAATTCCAAAAGGCAGCTGTCCTAAAAATATTTGATGAAAACCTGAAATTTCTCCACACTTAAAGAAGTTTCACTCTTTTGCAAAAGCAATTGGATTGGGTTCCTGGAGGTGAGAAGAAAGATTAAATAAATCTGGAGCCAAAATATGGGGGATGGGGTGTGAAGTTCGGTGGTAGAGAGCTTGCCTTGTATGCATGAGGCCTTAGGTTCAATAACCAGTACTGGGGAAAAAAAAAAAAAAGCAGGGTGGGAGGAGAAAAAGAAGAAGAAAAATTGGCACACAGACTCTCATGCAGTCCCCATAATGTTCCTGCTTAAATGTAATACAGAGCATAATGCTTGCCAACAATAAATAACCATGAATAAACAGTTGCTTGGCAATTTCATGAGAAAAACCAGATCCGTTTAATTCTGTTCTCTGTATGTCTGTGCTCTAGAGATCTAGTCTCAATATTTTGATTTGCAATACATTAGAATTCATTTGCAATGACTTAGAATTCAAAGACACGGCTTACCAATTAATTATTAATTCAAAAGACACAATCTGTGACCTCATGATTTTCTATGGGCTTTGAAATCATTACTTATTCATCCTTCATTTCTGAGAGTGTTAGAGGATCAGATTAGAAAAGGAATTCTTCATCCAACTAACATTATGCATCAGCCTGAAATGGGAAATAGAGGTACATTACGTAGGGCCTGCCACTCAGTGTAGTCTAAAGACCAGCTGCAACGGGCATCATCTGGGAGAGCCTCAGCAATGCAGAATCTCAGCTCCTCCATCTCCAACCTCACTCCCAGACCTACTGAATCAGAATCTGCATTTTAACTAGATCCCCAGTGATCCCTGTACGTATTCAAATTTGAGAAGTTCAAAACTAAGCAACAGTGACTCTGTTGCCCACCTTCAAACCTTCACCACCTCAAAGCCTTTAAGAAGCAGCAGCAGTTTCTGGGGGGGGGGGTGGGAAAAAAAGAAGAGAAAATTACTCAGATTGTAATCATTCATGGAATCACTGATTAAGGTGTTTGTCTTAATCAGTGTCCTGTTTGTCCTGTTGCTAACATGGTACAGCCATGTTTAACATGGGCTGGCAGAGCCTTCTGCTGTTGTGACCCAAATCAGCTGATTAGTCTCAGTTAGTTACTAGACTTTGGGGGAATGGAGAGGAGAGCCTTAGACCCAAGTCTGGGCAAGGAAAAGCAGCTGTTTCTCATAAACTGCAATGAACAAGCCTAGGAGGGCTTCAGCATTGGTAACCTGAAAACTCCTGCCTTTCTGTCAACAGAGAGAAATCCCTTCCTGCTGTGGTGATGTTGGAGATACCAAAAGCTGCAGTGGAAGCTCAAGCCTGAATTTAGCCGCGAAGGGGAACTTTAGGGGCATCCAGGTTTGAGGAATATACCAAACAAAGTATTTCCTAGAAAACTTGCTCAATTCAAAAAGACCCTTGATTACAGGAAATGACATGGATTTCACAACAGCTTCTCAGGAGGAGTGGCCAATGCTTCTTTAAATGCAATGCAGATATATCCCTATATTCCAAAAAGTTAAATAAAGTGAGGGCAAGGTTTGTGGGAGTATATCTTAAAATCAGGAAAACTTGGTAGATTAATGCTTTGACAATTTCACTGGCCAGTTTGCTAATGTATATTAGCAATTTAGTTTTTACATGGCTTCCTGCAAATGCATGTTAAAAAAAAAATGATAAGTGATAGAGTGCCAGGGATCCCAGCAGCCTGCAGCAGGGCCCGGAGATCCAGGCCAACTGATTCGCATGGCCTGCCCTGCGGCTACAGAAGGCGTGGCGCCTCAGTGAAGCCATTAATTGGCAAGCAGGGAGGTTAGGGAAGGCCATTAGGTGGAATCCCACCAGCCAAGCCCACACGGACCCTTGGGCCGAGCACGGGTTCTCAGAAGGGGAAGGAAGCGGTACAGTCCCATCCCCCACAGCGGACACCCCGCCGAGGCAGTCAGCGGCCACCATCCGGGAAAGCTGAAGGATACACCGCAACTCTCCTTCAGAGTGCGACATCAAAACAGGTCGGTGTCATTCAGCTCACCCCCCAGACAGCGGGAATTCGCATAAAATCTCTCCTAGGCTTGCCGGGAGAGGGAGTATCAAGCTGAGCCTCCATACAGGCTAGGGGGAAACCAGAGACACCTGACCTCCAACCCCTCCTCCCAGTAGCAGCCAAAAGGAAACCTGGCTAGCCAGCGCTGGGGGAGGGGCAAGCAGAAAAAATCAAAGTGATAGAGTGCCAGGGATCCCAGCAGCCTGCAGCAGGGCCCGGAGATCCAGGCCAACTGATTCGCATGGCCTGCCCTGCGGCTACAGAAGGCGTGGCGCCTCAGAGAAGCCATTAATTGGCAAGCAGGGAGGTCAGGGAAGGCCATTAGGTGGAATCCCGCCAGCCAAGCCCACCGCCCACGCCCGGAACAGGCCCAGCGATCTGCCAGCATTGTAGTCACGACACCCCAATTGGAATAGGGACAGAGCAGAGCCGCCTTCCACTCCCGGAACAGGCCCAGAGAGCCGCCAGCGTGGTAGACACGTCACCCCAATTGGAGTAGGGGCACAGCCGCCGCCCGCACCTGCAAGGGAGACTTTTCAAGTATACAAGAGCAACATAAATAGGGGGTAAATTTCAAAACACAACAGTTGCACCAAGCAGAAAGAAACACGAGCAGTATGAAAAGACGAGGAAAGAAAGGACCACAAGCAATGCAGGTCAACTCAAATTTAGAAGAGGTAATAGCTGCAACAGATGGAATATCAGATAAAGAGTTCAGGATATATATGCTTCAGATGATCTGGAGTCTCAAGGAAGACATGAGACAGCAAAATCAGACAATGAAAGATCACATTGACAAACAAATCCAGGAAGTAAAAGATCAATTTCACAGGGAGATAGAGGTAATAAAAAACAAACAAATTGAAATTCTAGAAATGCAGGAAACAATAAACCAACTTAAAAACTCAATTGAGAATACTACCAGCAGAGTAGATCACTTAGAAGAGAGAACATCAGACAATGAAGACAAAGTATTTCAACTGGAAAAGAACATAGACAGCTCAGCAAGTCTGCTAAGAAACCATGAGCAGAACATCCAAGAATTATGGGACAATATCAAAAGACCAAATTTAAGAGTCATTGGGATACAGGAAGGCACAGAGCTCCATTCCAAAGGAATAAACAGTCTATTCAGTGAAATAATACGAGAAAACTTCCCAGAATTGAAGATTGAGACAGAATCCCAAATCCTAGAAGCCTACAGGACGCCGAATGTGCAAAATCATAAGAGATCCACACCTAGACACATTATAATGAAGATGTCCAACATACAGAATAAGGAGAGAATTTTAAAAGCTGCAAGAGAAAGAAAGCAGATTACATTTAGGGGTAAACCAATCAGGATAACAGCTGATCTCTCAACACAGACTCTGAAAGCTAGAAGATCCTGGAATAACATATTTCAAACACTGAAAGACAATGGGCTCCAACCAAGAATCGTGTATCCGGCAAAATTAAGCTTCAGGTTAGAAGATGAAATTAAAACCTTCCACAATAAACAAAAGTTAAAAGAATTCGCAGCTAGAAAACCATCTCTTCAAAAAATCCTTGGCAAAACATTACAGGAAGAGGAAATGGAAAACAACATTGAAAACCAACAATGGGAGGTAGGACAGTAAAGGGGGGAAAGTAGTCAAAGAGGATAACAAATCAGGTTTAGTAACATCAATAAACAAATATGGATAGAAGAACAAACCATATCTCAATAATAACCCTAAATGTTAATGGCTTAAACTCACCAATTAAGAGACACAGGCTAGTAGAATGGATCAAAAAACAAGACCCAACAATATGCTGTCTACAGGAGACGCATTTGATAGGAAAAGATATACATAGACTGAAGGTGAAAGGTTGGGAAAAATCATATCACTCATATGGACCGCGGAAACAAGCAGGAGTGTCCATACTCATATCTAATAAAATAGATTTCAAGCCAAAGCTAATCAAAAGGGATATAGAAGGACACTTCATACTGCTCAAGGGAACCATACACCAACAAGACATAACAATCATAAATATATATGCCCCAAATAATGGTGCAGCTGTATTCATCAAGCAAACTCTTCTCAAGTTCAAGAGTCTAATAGACCAACATACAATAATCATGGGAGACTTCAACACACCTCTCTCACCAATGGACAGATCTTCCAAACAAAAGTTAAATAAGGAAACTATAGAACTCAATAACACAATTAACAACCTAGACTTAATTGACATATATAGACTATACCACCCAACATCAAGTAGCTACACTTTTTTCTCAGCAGCACATGGAACCTTCTCAAAAATAGACCATATACTATGTCACAGGGCAACTCTTAGACAATACAAAGGGGTAGAGATAATACCATGCATCTTATCTGATCATAATGGAATGAAACTGAAAATCAATGATAAAAGAAGAAAGGAAAAAGCAAGCATCACCTGGAGAATGAACAATAGGTTGCTGAGTGATCAATGGGTTTTAGAAGACATCAAGGAGGAAATTAAAAAATTCCTAGAGTTAAATGAAAACACAGACACAACATATCGGAATCTATGGGACACATTGAAAGCAGTTCTAAGAGGAAAATTCATTGCTTGGAGTTCATTCCTCAAAAAAAGAAAAAACCAACAAATAAATGATCTCATACTTCATCTCAAAATCCTAGAAAAAGAAGAGCAAAACAACAGCAAAAGAAGTAGAAGGCAAGAAATAATTAAAATCAGAGCTGAAATTAATGAAATTGAAACAAAAGAAACAATTGAAAAAATTGACAAAACTAAAAGCTGGTTATTTGAAAAAATAAATAAAATTGACAGACCCTTAGCCATGCTAACGAAGAGAAGAAGAGAGAGAACCCAAATTACTAGCATACGGGATGAAAAAGACAATATCACAACAGACACTTCAGAAATACAGAAGATAATCAGAAATTACTTTGAATCCTTATACTCCAATAAAATAGAAGATAGTGAAGGCATAGATAAATTCCTTGAGTCTTATGATCTGCCCAGATTGAGCCAGGAGGATATAGACAACCTAAACAGACCAATAACAATAGAGGAAATAGAAGAAACCATCAAAAGACTACCAACTAAGAAAAGCCCAGGACCGGATGGGTATACAGCAGAGTTTTACAAAACCTTTAAAGAGGAACTAACACCAATACTTTTCAAGCTATTTCAGGAAATAGAAAAAGAGGGAGAACTTCCAAATTCATTCTACGAGGCCAACATCACCCTGATTCCGAAACCAGACAAAGACACATCAAAGAAGGAAAACTACAGACCAATATCTCTAATGAACCTTGACGCAAAAATCCTCAATAAAATTCTGGCGAATCGGATTCAAATACATATCAAAAAAATTATACATCATGATCAAGTAGGATTCATCCCTGGGATGCAAGGCTGGTTTAATATACGGAAATCAATAAATGTTATTCACCACATCAATAGACTTAAAAATAAGAACCATATGATCATCTCAATAGATGCAGAAAAAGCATTCGACAAAGTACAGCATCCCTTTATGTTCAAAACGCTAGAAAAATTAGGGATAACAGGATCATACCTCAACATTGTAAAAGCAATCTATGATAAGCCACAGGCCAGCATCATTCTGAATGGAGAAAAATTGAAGGCATTCCCTCTAAGATCTGGTACAAGACAGGGATGCCCTCTCTCACCACTTCTGTTCAACATAGTCCTCGAAACACTGGCCAGAGCAATTAGACAGTCAAAAGAAATTAAAGGCATAAAAATAGGAAAAGAAGAACTTAAATTATCACTATTTGCAGATGATATGATTCTATACCTAGCAGACCCAAAAGGGTCTACAAAGAAGCTATTAGAGCTAATAAATGAATTCAGCAAAGTGGCAGGATATAAGATCAACACGCATAAATCAAAGGCATTCCTGTATATGAGCGACAAATCCTCTGAAACGGAAATGAGGACAACTACTCCATTCACAATATCCCCCCAAAAAATAAAATACTTGGGAATCAACCTAACAAAAGAGGTGAAAGATTTATACAATGAAAATTACAGAACCCTAAAGAAAGACATAGAAGAAGACCTTAGAAGATGGAAAAACATACCCTGCTCATGGATAGGCAGAACTAACATCATCAAAATGGCAATATTACCAAAAGTTCTCTATAAGTTCAATGCAATGCCAATCAAAATCCCAACAGCATATCTTGTAGAAATAGATAAAAGAATCATGAAATTCATATGGAATAATAAAAGACCCAGAATAGCAAAAACAATGCTAAGCAGGAAGTGTGAATCAGGCGGTATAGCGATACCAGACTTCAAACTATACTACAGAGCAATAGTAACAAAAACAGCATGGTACTGGTACCAAAACAGGCGGGTGGACCAATGGTACAGAATAGAGGACACAGTAACCAATCCACAAAACTACAACTATCTTATTTTTGATAAAGGGGCTAAAAGCATGCAATGGAGGAAGGATAGCATCTTCAACAAATGGTGCTGGGAAAACTGGAAATCCATTTGCACCAAAATGAATCTGAATCCCTATCTCTCGCCGTGCACAAAAGTTAACTCAAAATGGATCAAGGAGCTTGATATTAAATCAGAGACACGGCATCTGATAGAAGAAAAAGTTGGTTATGATCTACACGCTGTGGGATCGGGCTCCAAATTCCTCAATAGGACACCCATAGCGCTAGAGTTAACAAATAGAATCAACAAATGGGACTTACTCAAACTAAAAAGTTTTTTCTCAGCAAAAGAAACAATAAGAGAGATAAATAGGGAGCCTACATCCTGGGAACAAATCTTTACTCCACACACTTCAGATAGAGCCCTAATAACCAGAATATACAAAGAACTCAAAAAATTAGACAATAAGATAACAAATAACCCAATCAATAAATGGGCCAAGGACCTGAACAGACACTTCTCAGAGGAGGACATACAATCAATCAACAAGTACATGAAAAAATGCTCACCATCGCTAGCAGTCAGAGAAATGCAAATCAAAACTACCCTAAGATACCATCTCACTCCAGTAAGACTGGCAGCCATTAGGAAGTCAAACAACAATAAGTGCTGGAGAGGATGCGGGGAAAAGGGCACTCTTGTTCATTGCTGGTGGGACTGCAAATTGGTGCAGCCAATTTGGAAAGCAGTATGGAGATTTCTCGGAAAGCTGGGAATGGAACCACCATTTGACCCAGCTATTCCCCTTCTCGGTCTATTCCCTAAAGCCCTAACAAGAGCATGCTACAGGGACACTGCTACATCGATGTTCATAGCAGCTCAATTCACGATAGCAAGACTGTGGAACCAGCCTAGATGCCCTTCAATAGATGAATGGATAAAAAAAATGTGGCATTTATACACTATGGAGTATTACTCTGCATTAAAAAATGACAAAATTATAGAATTTGGAGGGAAATGGATGGCATTAGAGCAGATTATGCTAAGTGAAGCTAGTCAATCTTTAAAAAACAAATACCAAATGACTCCTTTGATATAAGGGGTGTAAACAAGGACAGGGTAGGGACGAAGAGCTTGAGAAGAATATTTACAGTAAACAGGGATGAGAGGTGGGAGGGAAAGGGAGTGAGAAGGGAAATTGCATGGAAATGGAAGGCGATCCTCAGGGTTATACAAAATGTCATATAAGAGGTAAGGAGGGGTAAGTCAAGAGAATACAAATGGAAGACATGATTTACAGTAGAAGGGGTAGAGAGAGAAAAGGGGAGGGGAGGGGAGGGGAGGGGAGGGGGGATAGTAGACAATAGGACAGACAGCAGAATACATCAGACACTAGAAAGGCAATATGTCAATCAATGGAAGGGTAACTGATGTGATACAGCAATTTGTATACGGGGTAAAAGCGGGAGTTCATAATCCACTTGAATCAAACCGTGTAATATGATGTATTAAGAACTATGTAATGTTATGAACGACCAATAAAAAAAAAAAGAGAAAAAAAAATAAAAATTTATATATGAAAAAAAAAAATGATGTTCATTGTTTTCTGCAGACACTCGTTTGACTACAGGACTGAAACACAACCCTAAGAGCTATATGGAAGAGAAACATCAAGGCTCCAATTTTTCCTAATAAACTTGGGTCGAAAATTGGATAAATGTTAAGAATTTGTGAGCCTACAGAACTTTGCCTTTCATGATGTAGGTCCTGAGTCTAGGCACCGAATGTTCCACACTTAACGAAGAAACCCCAACAAGACCGTGGGTTTGTATGTGAAACAGGATGTTGTTCTGAATCAGAGAGAGAAACCAAAACCCAAGTGCTACCAATACTGTTCTCAAAATACACAATGAATCCATAACATTCTGATTGCCTGACATACAAATTGAGAACATTTCACCCTGTTACACCACCTCCTTGGGACCATTCTGGCATCCCTGGTATTAAGTCACAATTCCTTTCACTCTAACCCTAGCATGAGAAAAAGCACACCAGTTAAGAACTTCAGACGGCACCATTAGGAAACCCAAAGCCAACATTAGATAAAGTTCTTCTCCATCCTGCCTGGGTACAAAAATCTTCAAACAACATTTCCATGGGTCAGATTTTATAATGAATTATTTTTGCTACAAGAAAAGTAATTTCTTCCTAGGAAGCCCTTATGGATAGTTGAGTTTTCTCCTCCCCCTGCGCTCCCCCCCCACACGTTAAAATTGATTTAACATAAACATTAAGATCTCCTATGAACTAAATTTACCATAGAGAAAATTATAAAGAGGAATCCTGTGGGCTAATTAGTGGAAAAATCTGCCACAAGGAACTGTGATCATATTTTCTTTTTTTTTATATGTTTATATAAATTTTAAAAATTCTAAATGGGTATTTATAAAATGCAATTTTTTAAAGAAGTAATTCTTTTTTATTTATTTCTTACATACATGACAATAGTTTAATCCATTACATTCATAATTATCCATTCACAGCACAGTTTTTCGTAACTCTGTATATAAAGTATGTTCATGCCAAATTATGCCATTATACATGAGCGCTCTTTTTTTTGCATTACAATTCTTAATACACCTTTATACCACAATTTGTCATATCTCTGTTTGTATATAAGGTATGTTGACACCAAATTCACATCTTCATACATGTATTTTGTATAATGATGACCATCACCTTCTTTCATTGAGGCCTCAAGCTTTCAAGAATAGACATCTTTGACTTCTCTTTCCCCTGAGTCCTAAAGCTCCCTCTAGTGGCCAAGAATATACACCAAGTACAGGTATGGAGAGCACACATGTTCTAAAGCCTCTTGTTTTTAGGTAACACCTTGTTTCTACAGCATTTGCACATAGATCTGACTTTTTAATACAAAAACTTTATGAACTATGGTTTACTCCCATTTCAAAGTTAAATAAACTGAGGCTGAGATGAGGCCGAGTCTTGTACAAGGTCATGTAGTTGGTGACAAGAAACTAGGGCTGGAGACTAGACTTGGTGACCCACACCCAGGAAGGTGTTCTGCAGCTCTGTCTCATGTCCTACAGTAAGTATGCAAAGCTGTACATGAATATTCTCATTGATGCTACTACTCTTTTCACCTTCATAGAAGCACTTTCAAGATGAGAATTATGAAGCCATATTTAGCAAATGTTTCCATACAATATTAAGGAAATTCATGCACTACCTTAAAAGATAGCTACTGACTGCCCTACCCTACCCACACCCTGCCACCAGGACACATCAACATTTACTAGATACAATCTTCACACACCAAGAACCCAAAGAAGTTGAACTTTGAAGTTCTTTACTCTTTCCCTTAATTACAATGTTTTCCATGCCTATGTAGTTATTCCTTCAGCCCATTATCCAGAGTATTTAAAAGGATTAAACAAATTAGTATATATTTGCTAACATTTAAGAAAAAGCTAGTGGATATTGCCACCAAGGCATTCTAGCATTCCCACAGGCATGCCTAGGATTAGTGGCAAACTGGGATGTTTCTAGGAAAGTAGCAATTTGGAAGCTTTTTTTTTTTTTTTTTTTCCAAATGTAAGAGCACACCACAGTCTAACTGGCTGGCTCAGTGAAATGCCTAAAGAAGCAACATAGTGAATACAGAAGAGGTTTTCTCAGTGAACAAAAGCCAGTACTGTCTCCAAATTCTTACTCTTTTCATTCTGGCATTTCCAATGGCTTTGGAAAAGCCACAATGAGCAGCCATGGCTTACTAATTCACATAAGCCTCTTTCACGACAGTTCCATGAGGATTGGTACCACATCTACATTGTTCAGTCACATTTCAAACACCCAACACTGCCTCTGGCAGTAGTGTACATTCCAAATGTTTAAAGAATGACTGTGTCAACGGTCCTTATTGAGCCAGCCCCTCTGGGAACCTGCTCTTCCCTGTCCCCAAATAATCAGTGGCCTCTGGTTACCTGGGACATTTTCCTCCAGTCCTCCACAGGCAAACTCGGGATCTGGATACTTGGCCAACCTGATGAAAAGCCCTGTTCTCTATTCTGAGACCCATTCCTGAAGTCTCCATTAGGTGCCAAACACACAGAAGCAATCATAAAAGCTTCCTGCCTTAAACCTCCCAGGAAGTGTATCATAGTGCAAAAGGGCTATTTTTAAGTGTGTAAAAATGCCAGACTCTGATGACTAAAAGAACATTTCAGCATCGAGACAGAATGCTGAGCGTTCCCCAGAGCTAGGAGAGCCATTTTGAATTACCTAACACCCATTTTCCTCAGTTTGCCTTTCTGTGTCTGAGCTTGGATCAGATCACTTCCCTCAGGCTTCTGACAGACACTGCCCACCTAGTGAAATGTCACCTCAGAAATGTCTTCTCCAGCTCCCACCTGTTTCTATAGCGGAGCTCACACCTTTATGACTGTGCTGACATGATCATGATTATTTATGTCTTTTCCCCCTACTTCCGCATATTGCAGTAAGTCCAATAAGAGAAGTCGAAGATGCTGAATTAAAAAATGACCTATAGTGGCACATGCTACTCAGGAGGCTGAGGCAGGAGGACCACCTGAGCCCAAGAGTTCAAACAGCATACATAGTAAGACTTCATCTCAAAAAGAGGAAAGGAAAGGGGAGGGTAGGGGAGGAGAGGAGAGGGGAGGAAAAAGGAAAGTATCAACCATGAGGTTTAAGCCATGATACCATTATAAGATGAACACTGTCTTAGGTTGAAAATACATTAACTATACCTACCAACATCATAGCTTCACAAACCAGTCTACCATAGTGGCTGACTATGAGAGAGCATCGTACATATATTGCTAGCTTGGGAAAAGATCAAAATTCAAAATACGGATGCTCATTATTTTCTCACCATCATAAAGTCAAACAATCTAAGTCAAACTATAATAAGTCAGGACCCTTTATATGCCTCTCACTCTTCAGTTTATTTTTCTCTTCTTAATTCTGGCCAAAAGCCATGCTTTTTCTTGATTTTGTCAAATCCAGTTTTTTTTCAGCAGTTACCGCCATCAACATCCTTATGAAGCATAGAGGTTTCTCCATGAACTAGGAGAGTCTGAGCTATAAGACAGCTGGGGTTCAAATACCGTTCACCAGATCTTATACCCAAAGTGCTCCTCTTCCCCAGTCATCCTGTTAGATATCTTATTTAAATCAAATTTTTCCAAAGTGTAGGTGCTTGGGTACCATCTTCATGATTTTTGCTACAGCTAAGTAGCAACTGAGTTAATATTTACTGAATATATTTCTTTACATTAACTAAGTTTTAAAAAATATTTTTTGTAGTTGTACATGGACAGCATGCCTTTATTTGGTTTATTTTTATGTGGTGCTGAGGATCAAACCCAGAACGTCATGCATGCAAGGCAAGTGCTCTGTCACTGAACTACAACCCCGGCCCTAAAGTAACTCAGTTTTTTTTTTTTAAATATCACTTTCGTAAATAATATTCATAAAATATTAAGTTGGAGGTGTTATTTTTTCCCAATATGTACTAAATACAAAACTATTAAAATGAAAAAAAACGCATTGAAATAAACTCATAACTTAAAATTTTTGAAAACAACTCTTGTCTACATGGCCATGAAAATCACCCCCAAGTAACATCCATAGCATAATAGCCTCACTTTGCAAAATACTCTTCTAAGCCTCAATACCCTCTTCATGCCTTCTAACCACTCCTTCATTCTCAGCAGACTACCTCACTTCCACCTGACTTGGATTCCCTCAACTTGCACCTCACCAAATCTCCCATCCCATAAACATACCTCAGAGCATTCCTTCACATGTTCCCAAACTTGTGTCTTCCTCTTCTGCTCTGAGGTGGAGTAGCCCTTCTTTTTGTCCAAGAAATGTAATTCCCTTGTATTCTGCAGCCTATTCCAAGGTATTGCCCTAAGGATCCTACTCTACAAATTAACTTCCCTCTTGCTTGTATTTATCTTAATTTGAATTGTGAAATATATAATGAAAAACATATCAACATATCTGTCAAATTAAATAATAAGAAAAATATAAGAGCATGTATGTCCATCACCTTATAAAACACTCTTGATATCTTCATTTACTTTTGCTTAGTCTTAAATTTTATGTAAATTGAATAATATTATATTTTGGAATTAGTTTCTTTTTCTCAATATTGTGCTTTACAGTTTATTTCATTTTAGTGTTTAGCAAGTTTACTTCTGTTGAGTATTTCATGACTAATTCACAATTGTTCCTTCATTTTCATTTATGTAGACCATTTCATTACATGATTAATCCACAATTTATCATGTTACTGCTGTTGGATATTTGAGCTGTTTTGAGCTTTTTGTTATTAAGAGCAATACTATAATAGACATTCTTGTAATTGTGTCCTGGTGCATATGAGCATTTCTCTTGGGAAGTGGCTTTCAAAAATTGTTGAATACAACTCACAATAAAAAATACATTTTATACTGTAATGACACAGCCACATCAATGTTCATAACAGCTCAATTCACAATAGATAAATTGTGGAACCAACCTAGATGCCCTTCAACAGATGGATGGATAAAGAAACTGTAGTATATATACACAATGGAATTTTACTCAGCATTAAAAGAGGCATTTGCAGGTCAGTGAATGGAGTTGGAGAATATTATGCTAAGCAAAGTAAACCAATCCCAAAAAACCAAAGGCCGTAAGTTCTCTCTGATTAATGTATGCTGATCCATAATGGGAGCAGGATGTGGGGAGAATGGAGGAACTCTGATTGGGCAAAGGGAGGGAAAGAAGGGGATGGAGCATGAGGGCAGGAAAGATGGTGGAATGAGATGAATATCATTACCCTAGGTATATGTATCAATGCACATGAGGCATGACTCTACATCGTGTATAACCAGAAAAATGAAAAGTTGTGCTCCATTTGTAGAGACTGAATCAAAATGCATTCTCCTATCATGTATTGGAACAAATAAAAAAGAAATACATTTTATATGTAACAACAAATCCCATTAATATGTACAACTGTAATGCATCAATTTTAAAAATGTGGGGAAAAAAATCCCACTTAAAACTAAAAAACAAAACAAAAAAATTAGCCAGACATGGTGACACACACCTGTAGTAACCCCAATGAGTTGGGGGCTGAGGCTGGAAGATCGCAAGTTCAAAGCCTGCCAGGGCAACTAAGTAAGGCCCTAAACAGTTTAGCAAGACCCTGTCTCAAAAAATAAAAAATGAAAAGGGCTGGGAATTCATTTTAGTGGTAAAGTGCCCCTGGGTTCAATACCTGATACCAAAAAAAAAAAAAAAAACCAGAAAAGAAAAACTATATACATTTTAAACAACCCAAAAAGATTAATAAAGCAATAAAAACCTTACTATTAGCAACCCAAAAGATTAACAAAATAATGCACATACTTATTAACAATTCATTATGATATTTTCTGTTTCTATTCTATTCAACTGAGGCCTTTCAATATTCTGTTCTAGTTCTTTTTTTTTTTTTTAATTGCTGGTTCACTCACCTAACCTGATTTTAAAAACTTTTTTTATATACCCAGGATAGTGATATTGCTGGTCTGCAAAACACTTTCATGTTTTAGCTTTCCTAGATAATGACAAACTGTTCCAATGGCAAACTCTAAATCTATATTCCCACCAACAGAAAATGTAAGGTACATTGTTCCAGAGACATGGTAACTTGATGACAAATGAACTTTTAAATTTCTTTCCTATTGGTTGGTATTACATTTTTCATTGTGGTTTTAATTTGCACTTCTCTGACTACTAATGAGGTGGAGCATTTGCTGTGTTATGGGCCGTTTGTGTTTCCTTTTCCGAGAAATGCCTGTTCATATATTTTGACCACTTTTCTATATCTTATATATTTATAAAAGTCCTTAATATTTTCTGACTGCTAAAGAGAATCATTGGCTAAGTTATAAATGGGGATTACTGAAGGGACACCTCTTTGTGATTCCCTCTTCCATCTATCTTCCATCCTGCAACATGGACATGATGACCAGAGCTTCAGCATCTGTACTGGAACAAGAGATGACTTTGGGGTTGAAAGTTATGCACCAAAAGGATAAGGCATGAAGACAGGAGCATAGGCCCTTACTGACCCTTAGAGCCAAATCAGCCAGAACTATTGCCTTCTGGACTCTTCAGGAATGAGAAGTGAAACCTCAGTGTTTAACTCTCTTTTTCTGAACAAGAGGGGAAATATTGGAAACAAGAAGTCCAGGCCCAACTAGCACATCTCCTAGTTCTGAAACCTCAGTCATCCTAGACTTTTTATTCTTCCCTGATCCCAACACCAAACAAATACTGCTGAATTTGACTCCTAAATGTCTCTCAAATTTTCCCTGATCTCTAATTTCATGCTTCCTGAATTTAAATTTCCAGCTTTATTTCTTGCTTAGAGTAACTTAGTAGCTGCCGAAATGAGTTTTCTAAATATAGGCTTTTCTTTTCTCCTTAAAACTCCAGTCTCACCACCTATGGAATACAGTCTATGTATCTTAGTACTGCATCCTTGGCAATTCACAACCAGATACCTATTTTCTTTGCTTTCCCTTGCACACAACACACAACACACACACACACACAGAGGTGTATATATGTGTGTATATGTATATACACTTGTGTATACACACACACACACATATACACACACATCCGAAGTGGTTTCACGCCCACATGCCTTCACACAAATTGCTTGCTCTTTTGTTTGTGTGAATCTTGTCATTTAAATTCCAATTCATGTTATTAGCTCATCCAGCTAGTTTGCCTTGATACCTTTCATCCCTCCCCTACGTTTCTTCCTAAAACCATGTGGTGAATAAGTGAAAATACATTTTAAGGAAATTAATAAGTGAAGCGTGATAATTCAAATGACTCTCAAGAAAGAATATTCCTCTAAAACTGAAGAGCTGTTTGATAGTGTTTAAACAAATTTGACATGGGGGTGGGGAGAAATCACCAGAAAGAAAATTTAAAAATTAGAACCCCACCCTCAAACAGTGGTAAGGATGAATTATGTGAGCTATGCATAACCTTGCTAAGGATTTAGCAAGGTGCCTGGAACATAGTAAATATCCCGCTAATTTTAGCTATCACAATAATCACTACTATTAATTTGTGTAATTATATTATGAAACACCACAAAAGCTTGTGAAGGTTACAGAACTCCTTGAGTGGTAGGAGGAAACCCGAGACAGCCTTAAGACAACGTGCTGCAAGGAAGTTCATTTCACAAATGTGAAAAAAAGGGGATTTCCTTCCTAAAAGTGAAATAACCATATGGCTTTCCTAGGTAGCAGATGTTGCTTGAGAGTGGAAGGCAGCCATTCATTTGCATGAGACCATTTGACTGTTGAAATTGGAGCCATGAGCTATGTGACCTTCCTTGTTTACCTGGATAAGGAGCCAAAACTCTGAAACTATTTCAAGAACTCAAGCCCTACAAGTTGAGCTTGGATGTTTATATACACTTTGTATGAATATATGTATAAGCAAGGCAATGTCTTAGCAGGATATGGTAGGAGTGTGCGTGGGAATTGGAACAACAGACACATTGTCTAGATTTTTCTTTGTTATGAGAGATTAAAGGACTGATCATAGCTTCACACATACTGTGTGTTTGTGCAGTAATTATGTTTTACAACTCGTTTTGGTTTCTTCATTAATGCCAAAGATTCTTTTTTCGAATGTGATAAACCTTTTTGGCTCCAACATACTGGTTCCAAAAATTCCTTGGCCTCTTTGTGCTTAATGGTGGAGTTTTAAAAGCCTACTTTTGTGTATCTGTTTGTGGGGGAGTCATAGGTAGGGCTGAGGACAAAGGAGAGGAAAAGAGAAAGTGGATCTTAGAGGACTGGCTATATTTTTAAAGTAAACCCACATGGCAATCATTTATCATCAGAAAAGATAGTAAAACATGCAAAAGAAAAACAGACCTAATACATAATTTTAGGATTCTAAATTCATTTAGATGACAACAAAACCTGATTACACACAAACCTGTGGATACATATCCAGAAATAATTGTATATTATACCTCATACTTTGCTGAGATATGTCCATTTAACTTGTTCCATTGATAAAAAGTAGCAGTAACTATTTGAATGTATCACTGCAACAAGGTTAAAATCAAATGTGCCAAAAATTAATTTATTCCTTTCTGATTTCACTCTGATGCATAGTTTAGATGACCCCAAATAGGCCCTATGAACCCACATATATTTTGTATCCTTATCCCTTTCCAATATTTATTTGTAAAGGTATCATGAGAAAATGAAAGATTTATGAAAGATTGTCATTCTGTATAATACATGTAATATATATCTAATATGATATATATATCTAATAACATATCTAATTTATGTACTATGTTAGGTATCTTGAAATCCAGTTTTGCTATTAACTAGTAAGTTAGCTTCTCTATGCAAATGTTTTCTTCTTGGTAAAAATACAGATAATAAGAATATCTGAAAAATATGGTTATTGTAAAAATTTATATTAAATTCTTAGAACAATGCTTGATACATAGTAAATAATAAGTATCCAGAACTATTATTATTTTATATTATTTAAATTAATCCTCAAAACCACTATTTGAAGCTGACATATTCATTTTACAGATGAGGACATTGAGATTTAGAGTATAAGGACTGTGCTTACTTATTGAGCAAATAAGGGTCAGAGTCAGACTTGGTACCCATTTCTGCACACTTTGAAGCTCATGCTCCCTATTCCATTGCATTGCCTCCCCAATCTGATAGATTTCATTCTTACTTTGGCTAGGGAGTCTTTATTTCTGTGCTTCTATCTCCTCATCTATAAAACAGAGATAGCAGTGCCTACCTCCCAAGGCCATTAGAGAAAGCACTCACTATATTATTATTATTCTGAGGTTTGTCCTAATGGCATTCCTTTGTAGAACTGAGGGCTATTTTAAGACTGTCATACAAATTAAAAAAAAAATGGTTACACAGTCAAATGATGACCAATTTTAACCTCATCTTTCACCCAGTGACATGATCATTATGCTAAAGGTCCTTTTAATGTGTTTAACATTTCATTTCTAAATTTTTCTTTGAACCTCTCTTGGAAGAATCTTAACATCTTTATGTAAAAATAACAGACTCAAACCACCTGAAATAACAAAAGTAGGGATTTTTTAAAGGAGATCTGTTTGTTCTGGAATACCATGAAAGAAGTCAGCTAATTCAGCAGATTACTAGCTTCAAAGTAGTTCAACTTGACCAACTTGGAAGCCAAGACAGTATTCATAGTCAGCATACAAATGTGAATTTAACGACTGGACTGACAAGTGCATTGTAAAAGTTGAATGTAAGAGAAAAGAATAAAGTGGGGGCCAGAAAGAGAGTGACTGCTTCGTTCTTAATAGGAGTCCCGTTTATGAATGCTAACTTGTTATTTCAACAGTTATAATTAATACTTTATGAAACCCAGTCAGGCTCAAGTTGTTACTCCCAGTAGGACTCCTCCCTCCACCCCAAATATGACTTTGCCTTCCATGTCTCAAATGGCT
Organism: Urocitellus parryii; assembly: GCF_045843805.1. NCBI lineage: Eukaryota > Metazoa > Chordata > Mammalia > Rodentia > Sciuridae > Urocitellus > Urocitellus parryii. The sequence goes on along the minus strand of NC_135534.1, from coordinate 37,545,598 downwards.
AAGTATTTCAAATGACATTCTAAAACCCAAAAGACTGAACATGGCATTCTGTAAAAATAGTTCTTGTTAAAACTGACAAAATTCTACACCCTTAAGAGAATTTAAGTATCCAGTCTTTCACCAAAGGATTGCTTATCATACATGGCATCATCAGCTCTTGATTATAAACACTAGCAGAGGCAACCAGTGGCCCAGATAATCCAAAAATCATTTATTCAATTTTGGAATGTGTTTTCATATTTGCATTTGATCTTGGGTGTTATCTGGAGTTTTTGGAATTGGAAATTGAAACAAAATAATGACGTCACACTATTTGACTTAAAGAACCAGGGAGAGCAGTTCATATTTTCTACCTTGAACTTGTCCTCAGCTCTTTCGGTTTCATCAAAAGTTGAGACTTCATATGCCAGTCCACCAACCTAAATAGACACTTTCCTTTTTCAGCCTGCAACCTTTGTGGCTTACATCTGCCATTAAGTGAGGGAGAAAGTTGCAATTGGGAGTGGAAGAATCTTCTTTACTGGTGCCTGCCAGCAGGGCCACACAATGTCAAAATATGAACAAACAGATTTTGGATGATCTGTAGTGGATTACTCCCTCTGCACCCTCAGTTTCTTTTCCATACAAGCAGGTCATGGTGAGGGTTAAATGAGATAGTATGACAAAGTACTCAGCCTAGGGCTTGGCTTGTATTTAATTTTGCATAATTGCTTGATTACACAAGCTAGAGGTTGAAAGAAATGCTCCCTCTGCCAAGTCACATGGTGAATTATTTTATATAAGAATTAAATATTATCCCATAAGATAAATATTTTTAACATCTTTACAGAATAAAGAAAAAACATCAGTGCTCTACCACCCAATGACAACCTATATAAAGTAACATGTTGAAGAAGTGCAAAATATCACAAGGTCAAGAGCAAGGAAAACAAGTACATGAGGATAAAACAGCCAGGAAACTCTTGATTTTTCTAACCAAAAGCACTTCTTCAATTGTCTGCAACTTATCGTCTTATATTATGGCAAGTTATAACAACCTGGTTTCATTTCAATTACTTACTACCAGCAATCAATGTACTATGGCACTTTTGATTCATGATAGTTTCATTATACTGCTGGATTACTTATTAATGGTTTGCGCTTAACTCCTAGTACACTTAAGTCTGCAATACCTGAATCAATGCCTTGAAAAGCCTATTCAACCCATTGCAGAACTTTTTTATAATAGCAACAAATAATATAGAGTATTTTTTTAACTTTAGTAAACATTAACTCAGAAGGTATTAGGCAGTAATTGTTTTTCAATTATACCTTCAGCTTTGGAAGAGAAAGTAATATTTTGTTATCTACTCTCTATGTTCTTAGGAGTAACTTACATGTTAATCATATACAACTGCTTTTCAGTGGTTTTATTGTTTCATCTCAGTAATTCTAAGCTTAGGTGGGATTTGTCAAATTTATAGGATTTTAACTCTACATCATTAAAACTATATAACATCAGTAAAGTTCATTTGTAGATTACTAAAGATATTAACTTCCCAAACATCAAACTGAAATTATTATTCATTAATAATTTATACTATTTATTTTCCCCTGTACAACTTAAGTTGAAGTTCTAATGCACTTGAATCATTCCAAATTAAGGTATAATTTCTTCAACAATCCCAGTGATTCTCAAAATTTAGAATACATAAAGGCTCCACTCCAGTTTTTAAAAATACAGATTTCTAGGCTCCACCAATAATACAGATTCTTGTATTAGAGTATAAATTCAAAGTTGAAATTCAAGATCCTACATTTTTAAACGATGCCAAGGCAATACAGATGCAGATGAGTTGTAAGAAAGATTTTTAGAATCATCAACATACATGAATACATTTGATTAGATTTGAAAAATAATTTAGTTGCCTTAACATAACAGTTTGTATTTCCAATTTACTGTTTATTGATCCTAATTGTGAGTATTATACTAGAAAAATTAATTAAAGACTTTAAAACTTGTTCAACTTTTTAATACTGAGAAATCAGGCACAATGTAAAGGGCCATATTTTGGTTTGGTGAGTCACTAATTCAAATATTTGCACATATTCTATTTTTCTGCACTAAAACATTAAAAAAATAAACAAAAAAGTTGATTCTGTTCAGTAGGCCTTTACAATCTAATAAGGGAGGTAAGATACAACCATACAGAAGTTAAGTCATGTTAGTTAGAGTAAATGATTAAATGGTAAGTAATGAGAAATCAGAGGGGTTACTAGGAGTATGGGGGCAGAGAGGGGGAGGTAAGGCAGACCTTAAGACCAGGTTACAAAAAAGCTGGAGGAGTCATTATGTATTTGAGTGATTATACTTTTGGACTGCCAGAAAGACATGACATCTCAGCAATGCATATTTTGTCTCAGAATCCAGAGATGCCAACTATAATCAAACCCAGACATATATACAGTCACTGATTAGTATAAAGGGGACAAAGCTTTATCTCTAGTTTTAGATCTGAAACTGTACAACTTTTTAAATTCAAAAATTTAAACAAAGCTCATCTGTTCTCAGTATTTATCAGAAAATTACCACTTCTAGGGAGGAAAAAAACAAATCTATTGTAGAGTTAAAATAAAGTTACAGTAAATTTAAGTAAAAACTTTTATTAAGTTTTATACTGAACAAAATTGCAGGAATTAAAGGGAAACGGTTATGCCCATTCCCATTATGTAGGTGTGTTGGTCAGCTTTTCATCCCCAAGATCAAAATACCTGACAAGAACAACTTGGAGGAGGAAAGATTTTGGCTCCTGGTTTCTGAGGTTCAGCCCACAGCTCCAAGGCAGAAACATCAGGTGGAGAGTATATTGGAGAAAAACTGCTCAGCTCAAGGAGGTGGTGGGAGTGGAGAAGTGGGGGAGGAGGAAGAGACCAGGGCCAGATAGTTTTTTAATCTTTTTTTTTTTTTCTTTTCGCTTAAAAAACCCTTCCCTGAACCTTGCTGCATGGGGGATCATGCTTTTACCACAAAAGCTTTTGGGGTACATTCCAGATCCAAACCATAACAGCAGACCAGATCATGTAAATGTATAAGCTTACAGGGGCAGGATGATAAAGTAATTATCACTGCCTGGATGGGAGGCAACAGGCAGTGTTAAGAACTGTGTGTCTGTGTTTGTGTGGGGGGCTGGGCATGGAACCTCTGGCCTTGTGCACATTAGGCCAGCATTCTACCACTGAACTATATCACCAGCCCTGTGTTTTTTAAAATAGAAGATACCATGACATAAACAATAGGCTGGTTTTTTTCCCCTCACTGACACCATGAAATTATAGTTTCTTTTCATGCATTTAATGTGAAATCATGCATTGTTCTCTATGAATAATATTCTATTGGAAATATTTCAAACACTAGTTCTGTTTGGCAAAAGCATTATGCAGGATGAAACATAGTCACCCATGCACATTTATAACCTGTGTTAGCCTTGATAAATTATTCAGTTTGGTTTTAGTTCTATTTAAGACCTAAAAATAAAGTTCTTTCTTTAAATAAATTCCATTTATATCTATGTGTAAATGGTCTTCTACCAAATGACAACTTATCATATTAAAATAAAAGAATACCAAAATATCCAGTATTTACTAGAATCAACAAAGCCTAAATCTAAATTTATGGATTTTGAGGCAGCACTTTTTAACTTTTTATATGAAAATAAATTTAGTCTTACAACAGTTGAACACATACTATTATTGAGAGTTTCCCTGCACTTTCACCCATATTCCTCTCAGTTATAACTGTGGTGCATTAACACATAACCATGTATAAACATTTATATAACCAAGGCACATTTATCAAAACTAAGAAACTAACATGGCACAACACTGTTAACTATAGACTTCATTTTAATTTCTGCAGTCTTTCCATTGATGGCCTTTTTCTACTCCAGGACCCAGCCCAGGATACTACACTGTCTTTATCTTCCTCCTAAGTCTCCTTTGATCTGCCATGGTTTCTTAGTCTTACTTCTGGATTCTTTGTACTATCTAGATGAAACATTGTTTCCCAAAGTTATTTAGGTTAAGTCCTTTCTTCCATGCCTCTTCCAGAGAGGTTATTTTTGTAATACAGTTAGATCCATATGTTAGTCTGCTTTCCATCCTGGTTAATTTTTAAAATTTGCATGCAAGAAAAAGTACTTTGGGGTATAAAGTTCTATGTGTTTTGAAAAATGCAGAGTCATGTAATTCAACAGCATGGCACCAGACTAGCCCATCACCCACAAGCCCCCTTATACAATGGGGCAGGATTTTTATGTAAACACTTTATCTCTTTAAAAATCAAATATAAAATTGACTATAATAATTACTTCTAGACTAATATTCTTTCACATTCACTACATTTAGTTTTTTTTTTTCACAAAATATCATATTCCACTTAAAGGAATCTCCATGTATCAAATGACAATTTTAGAATTTTAGAGAATTCTTAAATTCTCTCTTGAAGAGATATCAAGACTTAATCACTAATGACACATATAGATCAAATAAACACACTTAGAATCCAAAAACAATTTCCCAACACATCTGACTTCACTCTAAAAATAGTTATTGCAAAAATATTTTTATGCTAATTCAGAGAAAATAAAATCAGAAAATACATACTAAAACAACTTCATACTATAAATCACAAAGATATTTTTTATTGTCCAGTTCTTTGAATTTCCCACATCACTGCTCTTTCCTTGAGCTAAGATTGACAAAAGTTGACACTGACTCTGCTCCCCTTTCCTTTAAAAAATTAAGCAACTATTTTTCTATTTCTGGAAGCCAGAATGTTTCATTGCTTTCCTAAATTCTTTAATTCAAAAAGGGAATAAATGAAGGTGAGTCATTTAAAAGAAGGGGTGTCAAAAGCCAGACATGGATGAGGTAAATTATTTGCTGTTTAAAATTCTAAAGGAGACCTCTTAGGAAGCCAAGGCTTGTAGAACCACAGTAGCTAGATGCCTAAGTTAGTGACTTGGTTAGTCAATAGGTAGAAATCCAGAAAATGCTCAATCGGCTGGCTGGAAAGACTAGCAGGCACCAAGGGATACTTCTTCTCAGTCCATTGCTCCTTAGAAGGGTAAGGCAAAAGAGGATTTCTCCTAAGGCCTCCATGAGTTTAAACCTACTAAGGGTTGAACAGAGATAATAGTTCTTAATCCTCAAGCATATCACCTGTCCTCAGAATCTAAGCATTGTTTGTGATCTGATGGTGGAACCATGCTTGTAATGTGGAAGTCCATTTAAAAGCTTGAGTGGGGATGGTTTAGGGGTAGTGGTAGAGTAAACCATGAGAAATTATAAGTGAAATTGCATATGTATGTGTACCCACGTGCATTTTCCTAAGGACAGTCATTAGATTTCATGAGATTTTCAAAAGGTTGTGTGTCTCAAAAAGGCCAAGAACTACTTGGGTTTAGATTATGGCATAAATTTATCCAGTTTGATTCCTGGAGATGTTGGTTCCTGCTCTGTGGATGCTGTTTCCCAGAGTAGGTGTCACCAGAGAGAAACTTCACAAGACCCCTTGTCACCTGAAATACTAGTTCCATCACACCTCTGCTTCTCAAAACACTCCTTTTTCTGGTTTTTATACATTATGCTGGCTCTCCTTCTACAAATCTTTTGTCTACTTAACTCCTTAATCTCTGCTTTTAGAAGGCAGATGTTGCCCCTATAAATACTTTATTTTTGGAGTTTCACCTACCTTTTTTTATTAAGTTCTCCAGGATATAGTGTAATTTCATATTTTAAAAACATGTTGCAATGTTTCCATTTGGATAGATGGCACCCTCCCCAAATTCAGCAAGTATAAACACACTTTTGTGATTGAACAAAACAAATTACTTTTGTTTTAGGTCTGTCCAACCTAAAACAGCTAATTTCATAGAAGTTGATAGTAGGATGGTGGTTACCAGAGGCCAGGGAGAGTAGGGGAGAGGAAAGGATGGGGAAAGTTTCAGATATTAAGTGCCATTTGATAAGAGAAAGATATTCTCATGTGCTATTGTATAGTAGTGTGACTATACAATAATGTACTATACATTTTAAAAAGCTAGAAGATTTAAATGTTTTCACCATAAAGGAATAGTAAATGTTTGAAGAATAGGTATGTTTACCTCCATTTGAACATGACACAAAGATTATATGTGTGTGTATGCGTGTGTGTGTGTGTATGAAAACATCACATGGTACCCCATAAATATATATGGTTTTATATAGCAGTTATAATTTATTTAAAAATATATGAAATTCTTTTCAATATTGACGTATTTTGATGTTAGCTTCTGTTAAGAATAATTCTCTGAATTTCTTGAGGTCAAAAGACTAAATGAAATCAAAGTATTATAAAATTTTCAAATCTAGAGGACACAGGTAAAAATTATAGACCTATTAAAACAATTAATTATAGTATAACACAGCAAGCTTAGTAAGAAAAATACATAGGAACCTTGATAATAAGAGTCCTAACCCAGCAGAGTTAAGGAGTCAGAGAAATCTCCAAAGAGATAATCCCCGCATTGAGAGATTTGCTGATTGCTTTCAAAACTTCAAGCTTTTTGTTGTTGTTGTTTGTTTGTTTGTTTTTAAGAGAGAGCACTGGAATGGGCTAGGTTGTGGCTCAGTGGTAGAGCACTAGCGTAGCATGTGTGAGACCTTGGGTTCAATTCTCAGCACCACATATAAATAAAATAAAAGGTCCATTTACAACTAAGAGAGAGAGAGAGAGAGAGAGCACTAGAGAAGCTGAAAAGGTGAGGCATTCTAAAAAGACAGGAGAGAACTAAGCATAGGCACACAATTTAGGAATAATTGGTCTCTTCTGGAAATTTTCAGAAGTTTGGAAATTTTCAGAAATTTTCAGAAGTAACAAAATAGACCTTGGTGAAAGATGAGATTAGAGAAACAGGGCTACTTCATAAAGTGGCTTTGTATTCCATATTAAGGGTCAAGCCCTTTGGTAGAAGAATATGTCTCAGAATGGAGAAAAGGGGGCAGGGAAAAAAAGAAATGGTGGAGAGAACAAAGAGTTTCTTTCCCAAGATTCTAAACACTATACCAAGGGGTATACATCCAAGTAGGCTGAAAATCACCATGTACAATACTCATCGAAGGACCTGCCTGTGTTATATTGGTAAATGTTGTGGAGCCAGGAGGTAAAAAAGGATTGAAGATGTTGGAAAAGATAGAGGCAGAAGCGTTTGACATGGTCATATTTGTATTGCTGGAAGACCACCAGGTTGCTGTGGGGAGGATAACTATGAGGGGTGATTAGAAGCACAGTGACTGAACAGGAAGTAATTCAAGTGACCTGTGACTAATATCATAGTAGTGGGTATGGAGAGAAGTCATATTTGAAAAATTTTAAGACAGTGGTTTCTAAACTTGTCTACACATACTACTCAAACTGGCATTCAAAAATCTTAACATTCTGATTCCAACTTACTTTTCTAGTCCTACTTTCTATTCATACCCAGTATGACACCAATTTTTTGATAATTTCCCAAATATATTTATACTTCCTTATCCTCTGAGCCCTGAATACTCTACCTATACCCTGCAAGCCTACCATGTGCCTTTTTCTGCCAAGCCAAAATCTACCATCTTTCAAAATCTAGGCCTGGTGCCTGAGGGTTTCCTTGGCCACTCTTTAAGAAAGTAATGTCTTGGGGTTGGGGTTGTGGCTCAGCGATAAAAGCCCTCACCTAGCTGGGTTTGATTCTCAGCACCACATAAAAATAAATAAATAAATAAAGGTATTGTGTCTAACTACAACTATAAATAAATAAATAAAGTAATGTCTTTACTTTTTGAAACCATATAGTACTGCAACATTAAAGCCCTTCAGTATCTAGCATTCCAAAAGATGCTCTTAAGTACATTCCTCTCAGGAATCTGGAGAGAAAAACTGTACAACTTTTTTTGTCGCACTTTCATGGCTGGAAAGAAAAAGAAGAGAAAAAGGAAGCCTGGCAGTGACATTAAAGGTTGGGGGCATGGTGGCTGGAGTCATCTGTCCTGATAGGGTGAAGTATTTATCAGTGATATCACTTAGAATTGCCAGCACATGGTGATAATAAAAAGACCAGAATATTTTAGTCAGCTTTATTATTTTCAAATTCTCTACACAGAAATTGCCCCTTTAATTCCTGATCCCAGAGTGGACCCAGCCTCAGTTTGCAATCATAAGTGCTTTTGAAATACTCTCAAGTATCTCAATAATTTTGTGAACCAATAGCTGAGAAAATATTAATTACACAGAACATAAGACTGTAACATAGGCTATGGGAATCAATAAAAGTGTAGTGGCCATGGAAATGGGAGTCTCATATCTACTGCAGAAGCATAACTGTCCAAAGGTCCCAAATGACGTGCGGTGAATCCACTACTGTATTTTATCTGAGGCCACCCTGCCAGTGGCCTACTTCTAGCTTGTGGTTCAGCACAGAAGGGATTCTAAAGCAGGCCCATAACTGCAAGTGGACACCTCTGCAATTTTGGTTGGAAAACTCATCAGACTGGTGGAACTTTTCTTAGAACTGCACTGTAATAAGACTTTTCCTACCCAAATGTAATCCTTCTCTCCTCCACAGGGGCCAGACTTGCATCATGGTCTCTTGGCATTCACTGGCTTCATTCCCATTTCCCCCAGGCGATGACCCAAATAACCTCTTGCATGATTAATATTATTTTAGTGTCTGTTTCTTAGAGGATTGAATCAGACTTAATAAAGTAATAACTTTTGAGAAATTTTTCTAATTCATTCTTATGAAATGTGAGAAATAGTTTTCCTTCATTTACACCAAAGACAACTTACGTAAGTTTCCAAGAAACATATTAACCAAGCATCAGATTTAATGGGGTAAAACAACCTATCCAGAGAAAACCAAAATGTGCCTGAATTCCCTCATGGAATTCAAATGGAAGAGTTCTACAAAATAAAAACAAACTGGTTATACTAAATGTTCTATCTACATCATTAAAAGATGGTCAATCCTTAAAGCATCACCTATTTTTCAGATAGATATCTGATCATGCAACTTCCAAAGACCCAATGTTTTACAAAACAACAGCAAAATGATACTAGAATTGAGTGAAGAAAATGTCAGTGTCATACAATGGCGAATTCTCTGTAACTATACAAAATATTGGGAAAATTGTACATGGGTATAGTCTGGTGAGCATTTTATTGAGAGACTTTCTCTTATTCACCTTTTAGATTTACCTGTGTGGGCACTTTGCATCTCAGCCTATACCAAGGGAGGAAAGCCTTTGGCTGAGAGAGTGGGAGCTACAGAAAGGTAGGTGTTAGGTGGTTGTTTTGGTAAATTTATTCAAACTAAGAAGGGTATATACTACTTCCATTATTAATAAGTACAGTCAAATGACATAATAAGCAATTCCATGTGCCAAATATTGTATTAGGTACTTTACATGATTAATCTTTGCATCCACCTATGGACTAAGCTTTATTGGGCCCATTTTTTTAGAATTAACTGAGGCTTAAAGGGGTTAAGACTTGTCTAAGTCCCCACAAAACATGTACTCAAACTCTGGTGAGTGGCTACTGCTCTCCTAGGTCCTGCTTCCTCCCAGCAGGAGCTGGGCATGGCCCATAGGAAGACTCCCTGAAGGAAGCTGTTTTTATTTCACATACCTTTCTACAAAGGAAATGATTCTGCTCTCACTATCCTTAGTAGAGATTAGTAACCAACATCTGCACCTTAAAATTACAAAAATTAATCACTCAGAATAATAAAGTGTTAGCATACAAAAGAGGTTTTGAGATCAACCAGGATAGGGTCTTTATTGAACAGATAAAACTGGTGAGCATTTTACTAAGAGACACTTTCTCTGATTCACCTTTTAGATTTATCTGTGTGAGCACTTTGCATCTCAGCCTACACCAAGGGAGGAAAGCCTTTTGCTGAGGGAGTGGGAACTGTAGACAGGTAGGTGTTTGAGGTGGTTGTTTTGGTAAATTTATTCCAACTAAGAAAACATTCCGCTCCCACACCACCCTGTGTTGCCACTAAAAAGGAACAATGAGAGATTCCATCTCCCTCTGGCCCTCAGGTGTTTCCCAGGGCTGTAAAAGGTAGGCTGGAGAGGCTTCTCCTTTTTCTAAGTTCTGTGCTGATTCTATCAGCTAGAAGAACATGAAGGAGAAAAGGGAAACAAGGTGGGTGGAAGGGCTCTGCAGTTTCTAGGAAAAAAAAAGGGTAGCGTTCCTTGCCAACTTTTGCCCCTGCACATACAGCACAGCTTTCTTATGGTTGACAGATAATTGAATGTATTCTCAGTTTTAAGAGGAAATCCATGACACTGCTGTCCTTTCTGAAAAATATTTTCTCTCAGGCAGACTGCCATTATTAACAGTAGGTAGGTAAAGTAGCTTTGGGGGGGCCAGTTTTTCTCAAGCCAACATTTGATTTAACTTAGGATATTAATGGGCAATAGTAAGAACACAAATATTGTTTTCTGTTTGAATAAAGAAAATTTAGTTTTTAGTTATAAAGTGTAATTGGTGTAAACTACTGCATACTTTTGTTATTCACCTGGGCCATGGGTATCATAATAAGCAAGTCGATGAGAGTGTAAACACTGAATTGCCAATTCACTGGCAATTTGTTTTTCAAATAAATAGCCCATTTTTGTCACCTCAGACTTTGAGGTCACAGAAATATACTATTTATATTTACAAAATATACTATTTTTAACATCAAAAGCCTCAAAGTATATTTTCCCATGAAATGCTTAAGATTTTCTTTACAAATGACTAAGAATTTTCAAATTTCCTTTCTAATTTTGTATTAATGTGTCAATGTGTGCAAACTCTCTGAAAATCCCTTTGTTGTTCAAAAGCTAACATATCATCTCTGGTTGTTCTTTGAAAGAAAAAAAGGTTATATGTGGAAATACACCTGAGTTCTGAGTCTATTCCTAATTCTTCAAAGTTCTGGGTGGCTCATCCTGAGTCTGTTTAATCACTCTGAGGGCCACCTCCTCATAGGGCGAGTATAAGATTAATTTTTGTTATCTCTGCTGGCATGTAATAAGCTCTTACAGTTTTCAGATTAGGACAGTTTTGTTCACCCAGAATCTAGCACCATGCTAGGGATTCAGTAAATAGTAGAAGTTCTCACTCACTCATTCTCCCTGAACCTTAGCTTTACTTGATGCTACAGAATACCTTCTGCTCACCCTTTCTGAAAGTACCCACTCTCACTATAGGAGAACTCTCTTCATGTCCTCCTCCCACCACTTTTGGTGCTCTTCAATGGCTTCTTTCCCTCTGCCTTACCTCTATGCTCCTTCCTCACATTCCATCCTAGTCCGACGTCTTCTTGCCAGCACACAGTGGACGCTTGATAGTTACATGTTGAGTGAATAAATGAAATAATGTCATGCTTCAGACTCCTTGGGATATGCTTCAATAATTATGTTAATCTGATTAGGTCTAAATATCTATCACTAAGTGAAATTTCTCAACTCTGGCAACAAACCTCTATCTCCACAAGCATAAACATAGCAGATTAATCACACACAAGGATATCCTTTCTGTCCCATTCCTTAGGATGATAGCTAAGAAATGTCCTGAAGGAAAAATATACAAATTTACAAGGACAAAGGGAACAGAAGAGAATACAGTGGTTAACTAAAAATTCCAACAAACTTTTGTAAGAAAGCAGATAGAGGTGAAATGTCTGAATTAGAAGTCAGTATGAATGCAGTATTTTTTTCTCATCTTTAAAGACATTCCAATAGTTGATTTTTTTTTCTTCTTTTTAATTAGTTGTTTCCACTGGATGCCTTTTTCCTTGTTTTTCTCATTAACCATCTAAAGTTTTCTAAGCATTGATTACTAAAGGAAAGAAGATAGGAAAAGGACGAGGGGGAGGAGAAGGAGAAGAAGAACAACTAATTCGGCCTATAGAACTAAGGAGAGCACAGTTTATGCACTGGCAAGACTGAAACCCAGATAAACTGACAGTACATAATGTATAATGAACTCTGAGACACAGAACCACAGTTCATTATACGTTATGGACTGTCAGTTTATCTTATCCCAGGCCCTGGAACCAGGCTTATGTCCCCCTAGAAAATTAGAAGCTGCTTCTCTAAGAAACTTGACAGCCTCAGCGGGAATGACTTGTAACACTTTAGAGGTTCCACAAACAACAAAAATATCCACCACTGACAAGTCCTACCTATGCCCACACGGCTTCTATTCAGCTCTTTAATGACCTGTTCCTAAATACCAACAGGGATTCATATTGTGAATATAAAGTCAGACAGAGATTAATAAACAATTGAGGGAAATTTCTGAATATGATAAAATGAAAGGTAAAAAGGTATCCAGAGCAAACAGAGCCAATTAAAATAGAAGAAAAATTATAATTAATGTCTTTAGAAATGATGTTATATCCATAAATAAGTATAGGATGCTATGAAAAAGGAATAAACAAAAGAACGCTTGGAATTTAAAAATAAGGTACCATAAAGTTATCTAAGGGCTGGGGATATGGCTCAAGCGGTAGCGAGCTCGCCTGGCATGCGTGCGGCCCAGGTTCGATCCTCAGCATCACATACAAACAAAGATGTTGTGTCCACCGAAAAACTAAGAAATAAATATTTTTTAAAAAATTTCTCTCTGTCCCTCTCTCTCTCTCTCTCCCCCCCCTCCTCTCTAAAAAAAAAAAAGTTACCTAAGAATTTGAAGATAATATTAAAGAAATCTCTCAGAAAATAGTCCCCTCACTAGGTAGAGAGTCATGGTGATAGGAGTAAGATAGAAGAAAAGCAACATTTAAAGTACAGAATTAAATCAGAAAGACCGACAACCGCCAAACAGGATTCTAAGGGGGAAATGAACAAAAAATATTATACGAGAAAATTACCAAAGAAAAAATATATAATATCCTCCTGAGAGAAGCATTAAGAGATACTGAGAAGTGAAACAAAATACTGTTTTCCTAACAAAAAAAAGTTAGTACTATTTGACTTAAAAAAAAAAAATGCTGGGCACGGTGGTGCACACCTGTAATCCCAGCAGCTAAGGAGGCTTAGACAGGAGAATCAAGAGTTCAAAGCCAGCTTCAGCAACACCGAGGCTCTAAGCAACTCAGTGAGACCCTGTCTCTAAATAAAATACAAAATAGGGCTAGGGATGTGGCTCATTGGCCGAGTGCCCCTGAGTTCAGTCCCTAGTACTCTCCCCCCAAAAAGACCTTCAGTTTCCTCCCCCCAAATCTGTCCTTCATTTCCGTATTCTCTTTCTCTGACAATATTATTACCAGTTATCTTACCAATTTGTTCTAAAACAGCTCTGCAAGTTCTGCTTCTGATGGATATTTCAAACATCTCCCTCCAACCCTATTGGCCTTGTCTGATCCTCACTCACCTCTCCCTGAAATAGTTCCACAGTCTTATTACTGGTGGCTCTGCCTTTGGTCTCTACCCATCCAAACCATCCCACTACAGGCATGCTTTTGCAAGTTGTTCATGCCTGTAGTAACCTCCTGAAAATACTATTTTCCCTCTGAAACTTTGAGGCTTGATACTGGTAGACCGGTGTCTTCCCCACCTACCTTGTTTCCAATATTATTTCTAAACAACTTCATCCCCCCTTCTTCCTTCAAAACTGCCAGATATTCTGAAGATTATTTCATCTGTCCATACTAGCCCATACTGTTCCTCTTCACTGTCATTTGGCTAAGACATGACATTGATTCACTGAAATTCTAGTACCTAGCTTACTGTCTTCCTCTTTTCCACTATTTGTGCCACATTTTCGGCAATTTTAGTACCCATCTTTAAAAATAATCCTCTCCCTCATACTGTGGCCTCCCAAATTATTAAATTTCTCATCTCTCTCTCTCTCTCTATATATATATATATATATATATATATTTTTTTTTTTTTTTTTCTATCTGGACCACCCATTGCCATGGTTATACTTTGGATACAGTCACTGCCACTCTCTACCACAAGCTCCTACCTCTCCAGCCTCCTTCCAGTTCACCCAACCTTTGTGACATCCTAACAAACACTTTTCTATTAAAGATCTCCTCCTCTTTTTCACCCCTCTTTACCCATCCTTTGTGAAACATCATGTTCCAGAACTATAATCACTTCCTGAAAACTCTTTAACTGCTTTGTTCCTTTCTCTCCATCCAACTGTCTATTTATCTAATTCTGAATAAACCTTACTCTGGGTCTAAATCCCATAGCTAAACTCTTCTCCAGAAATGGAGAAAAACATAATAAACAATGATAATTGGTTTTACCCTATGACCAAAAATATCAAATGGAAAGCACCATTGCCAATTGGCTCTTCTGATATCTCTAAAAATTCTGTTTTTCCCTCTCCAAAATGCTTATTTCTCTATTACCTTTTCCTCCAACTTATAATAACCTATTCAATTTTTCTGCAGATGATCTTGCCTTTCCTTCATACCTCACAGAGAAGCAAGAAACCATATGACAAGAATTACCTACATCAACTTCCTATAATTCTCTCAATCCAGCTACATTTGAATCTATGAACAATGTGCTCTCTATTAAAATAGAAGAAATTTCCTTACTTCTATATAGGCCACCATTTTTGCTATTTAAGAACTGCATTTCTCAAATCATCCCTAATCTCTCCTAAATCTTCAAGTCGCCTTTCAACTATAGCATTACCATCAACAGAAACACACTTAATATCACCCATCTAATACAAAACAAACAAAGTGACCTTGACCTTACATTCCCTTCCAGCTCATATCCCATTTAGCTTCTCCTTTCACTATAAAACTTTTGGAAAAAGTGGCTTTAACTTATGGGCTCTGCTTTCTTACCTCTGATTCTCTATGAAGTCTATTTCATTATAGTTTCATTCCAGTTTTTCTTCATATTTATTATACAGGAAAGGAAACAAATCTGATTGTAAAGCTTGAACCTTAATCTCTTGGGCTCTGATCCATATTCTGTGATTTACTATCAATAAATGCAATATAACTTCTCTGTATCTCAGTTTCCTCAAGTATAAAATGAAAATAATGAAAGTAACTATCTCATAAGATTGTTGTGAGGATTAAATAGTACATATGAAAGCATAAGAATACCAGGACTGTAGAAATAATTCAATACATGTTCACTATTGTGTTCAACAGAACCTTCCTTCATCTTACCAAATCCAATAATGAAAGCTCTACCTTGTCTTAGTTCTCAAGAGGCAGTAGAGAGAGTTCACAACTCATTTCTATTCATGGCTCCTGTGATATCACACTCTCTTGGGTTTCTTCTACTCTACTGGCTGCTGATTCAGGATTTGGTGACTGTTTAACGTCTAAAAATTGGAATATTCAGCCCACCCTTCTTACTATCTAAACTCTTGCTAGGTATTCTGATCAAGTTTCATGTTTTTAAATACCATCTATGTGCTGATGTTGCTCAAATTTTATCTCCAATCCTGGCTTTCTTCTGAGCATCAGACAAATATATTTAACTACCATCTCCACTAGGATATTTAGTTGGTACTGAAAACCTAACAAATCAAGAACTGAATTCTTAAAGACCTCCCTCTTTCTTCATCTCAGCCCATAAATCTGCTCTATAAATCTTTCTATTTCTGTTATAATTATCATTATTTATATAGCTATCAGGCCAAATAACTAGAAGTCATATCTGATTCTTCCTCCTTCTTAATCTTCCAAATAATAGCACCCCTGTTTGCTCCATCTCAAAAATATAACTCAAATACATCTCTATTTCTTATTACTGCTGCCATCTTAATCCAAGTTATCATGATCTCTTTGCTAGATGATAAAAAATGTTCTAAACATTTCCCTCCTCCCATTCTCCCCTCCCCCCAATTAAGTAATTTTCTTCAGAGCAGCCAGTGTAATCTCAGAGAATAAACCAGACCTTATCAATTCACTGTTTAAAATCTTCAGAGGCAATTACAATTAAATCCAGGCACAATGGTGGACAGCTATAATTCCAGCAACAAGGGAGGCTGAGGCAGGAGATCACAAGTTTGAGGCTAGCCTCTGCAATTTAGTGAGACAATGTCTCAAAATAAAAAAAATAAAAAGGGCTGTGGATGTATCTTAGTAGTAAAGCACCTGTAGGTTCAATCCCCAGTACTAAAAAAAGAGAAAGAATAAAATTCAAACTACTGATATCTATTGAACTCAGGATATACACTAAAATGATTAATGACTGAATGAAAAGTCTTGCTAGAATAGTTACAGTTAACAGTTAATCTCAGCTGTGAAATAGAATGTTTATTAGATACAACAACTACATGTGAAACCCTCAGAAATTCAGATATACATGTCTCTCTCTCTCTCTCTCTCTCTCTCTCTCTCTCTCTCTCTCTCTCTCACACACACACACACACACACACACACACACACACACACACACACAGAGTTATATAAAGCCAAAATTGCTTTTATAGAGAAAATGCACTTATATTTTTTAACAGAAAAATATTGCTACCCTGAAAAATTCTACATTTTCTCTATAAAGGCAAATTTACTCAAATACAACGATTATCTGGAAGTTTTACTATTTCAAGAGTTCTAAGAAATATGGTCAAGGGTCACAGGGCCAGAAACATAGCTCAGCATAGCTCAGTGAATGTGAGGCTCTAAGTTCAATCCTTAGTACTGCATAAAAACAAACAAATAAACTAAACCTAAATCTCACCAACATTTTGACTAAACAAACCCTACTGATTGCTAACAAATTGTTCTATGCTTAGAAGTGCATTTTTCTAAAGTTGTGATTATATGAATACACTTTAAAAATTCTGTTGTCCTTGCATTGTCTAACATACTACTTGATCACTAGAAACTTGGCCAGTGACTAATCTGACAAAAATATGGAATATATTCTAAATAGAAATCACTTTAAAATGAATAAATTTTCATTTCTTTCTCACGCCCTAAAAAAGATAACAGGCTTTTCCTAAAAAGCATATTTAATAAAATTTAATACAAATTGTGTGCTATTTTAGTAATCATTTCAACTTTTATCCTTAAAATGTGTTTATTAATAAGATCTGTGATTTCAATCTCAGCAACATAAAACTTAACAATTAACATTTCAATATTAAAAAATAATGTAATGACAATCCTAATTTCAAAGCTAACAAAGAAGTACAATTAATGTGTGAGTGTTTTTACAAAATAAAGCACAATATTACTAAGGTCTCAAGATTATGACACATCAATCTAAGATGCAGAACATAAAACGATGTATTTAGATTTTCCTTTGAAAGTCCCAATTCTTATTTCTGTAACAAAATAAACTTTTACTCAGTTATTTTTAAAATATCTAAATGGGAAAAGTACACTAAAAGCCATCAACAAAGACTGTTTTTGATTATTTTTGGTTTCTAACCCATTTAGAAAAGCATGCAGTTTAGAAATGCATATTTGGACAAATTAATCTTAATGTTATGTTCTTGAACATAAACATCAGCAAACAATATAGAGTATGAAATAATACAGGAGAAATTTTTGGTTTTATGGGTATTACAGTGTGGTTTTAATACAAGCTAAACATAAGCACAATTGTTAGATTTATCATACAAAACAATATGCCAAGATCAATCTTAAAAGAAAAACCAAAACATAAAAAATACTTTTCTCAATTAATACTTCAGACTCCATATAAAATACAAAAATTAGTATGACAATAATCACATCAAGTACTAACTTGCTGATTGAGAGGTAAAAAATCTTTTTGATTTCAAAATTAAATAGCTTCAGGTAAAAACATAGTATTTTCCACATATACTATCTTTCTATTTTGCACAGAGTTCCAAGGCAAAGATTGCTTCTGGCTTTATGAATTACCAGAGATGACCTGTGTGGCTGACTTATAACAGGTCTTTTATTCTTCTTTCCTGATAGATCCTTAGCTTCTTTGGGAGGTGGCATATGAATTGGTTTCCATGGAATTGGATTACAAAAGGCTGGTTCTGGATAGGAAGTTCCACTGTAAAAACCTATAATCATTGAAAAATCAGAACAAAACAAAACAACTAAACTTCTTGAGAACAATTACTTATTTTAAAATTCCTAGAAAATGTTAAACTGTCAAAAAGGCGAATTATCACTGACACACCAAGCTAATCTGAATACTTTTAAAAAACGAACACTTTCAAATACAGTAATGTAGTAAAAGATAATTCT
Organism: Urocitellus parryii; assembly: GCF_045843805.1. Classification (NCBI taxonomy): domain Eukaryota; kingdom Metazoa; phylum Chordata; class Mammalia; order Rodentia; family Sciuridae; genus Urocitellus; species Urocitellus parryii. The sequence continues at coordinate 37,527,377 of NC_135534.1, read as the reverse complement.
GAGAAGCCAAACAATATTGTTAAAACATATACAAAAAATAATGCTGAAAACCCAAATAATATTGTTAAAATCTATGCAAATAATAATACCTGCAAAGGTTTTACTATGGAATTAATTTCAGAACCATAAAATTGAATAAAACCTTCATTTCGTAACTCTGTCTAGGAAATGACTTATTTGTGAACCAGTTTCCCCTTGTCAGAGACTAAAATTTACAGAAAAATTTATTTTGCTTATACAGCTAAAGTGAATCAAGATTTTCGTTTAGAACCAGGGAATTTTGATTTATTGTTATTCAAATAAGATTTCACAGAATCAGTATAATTTTATTACTAATTAAAGAGCATCTTTTGATGAACACACTGTTTAAAAATTGTGATGCCTGACAATAATAACTATGTAAAGGAAGAACATTCTGTATATTATCTTCAAATCCTTTGGTCATTATAGGCACACAAATTCCTTTATTTCATAATTTATAAAAATGATAGGATAAAGAATAAAGACTTAAGGGAAGTACAGCATGCAGACAAATATGTTGCTTATTAGAATGAAGGGAAGGGATGGGGATAGGAAAAGAAAAGAGTGAAATGAATTCAAAATAATTTTCATATAAATGTATATAAATACACCATCATGTACATCCATAAGAATGGGGTTCTAATTAGAATAAGATATGTCCCATATTTGTGTAGTTATATCAAAATGAATTCTACTGTCATGTATAACTAAAGAGAACCAGTAAAATAAAAAAGATAAACTCATTTAAAAAGCAAAGTAATTTAATAAAATAGTCCATTGTTTTAGCAATTAATTTCTAGTCAATATGTATATTCCCATCTAAAGTCTTAGCTTTACTATCTAATCATTAGGTAAAAATCACTTCTTATTGACCTTTTTTTAAGCAAGAAAGAAAGAGAGGGAGGGAGGGTGGCAGGGAGGAAGGTGGGGGTAGGAGGAGGAGGAGAAGGAGGAGGAAGAAGCCATCCTCAGTAGCTAAAATGGATTAATGGATATAATGGATGACCTCTACGACATATAAGAGAGGCCTAATCCTGACAGCAGGAATGTGTCTTTCAGACCCTGGCAGCCCACTTTGACTGCATAATATGTCAACACATACTTCACCAAGGTGGTCAAAACAAAGTCTGGAATATGTCCCATTGTGTGAACAAAACAGAATGGGAGTATTTTTAATAATAAATCATTTAAACAAGTGAAGGCAGCTGTCATCAAGGTATGAGCTTTCAACATAAAGCACAAAGAAAAACATGCAATGCCATTTATCATCAGACCAAGCCTAAAGGCCAATTGGTTCTGTTTGGTCATGTGCTATCTATATCCCACCCTGTAAAAAGAATGTGCCAAAGACACTGGAAGCTCTGCCTTAGAGAAGGTTAGAAAAAGGGTAGGCAAGATGAACCCTTAAACACATCCTGAGTAAATGATCCTTTTTCATCCAAGAATGTAAGAGCACTACCAGGGATGCTAGCAATTGAACCCAGGACTGTATGCATGCTAAGGACATGTTCTGTGACTGAACTACATCTCCATTCCTGAGAATTTAACTTATTTCCTAATGTTAGAAATCATTGCTTAAAAGTATAAGTTTGCAGTTTTACAACCATTACCTTTATATATTATTTATGGAGAATGAATAAATTCCTACCAACATAGTATAATTTTCTAAAAGACAGTAATTTGAAAGAAAAATAAATTTTATAAGTTTCTATTTCTGTGAAAAAGAAACAAAATGTATAAAATTTGCTTCTGCAAACCATACTTATGTAAGCCACATAACATAAAAACTAACCTGTAAGTTTTCCATTGGCATAACCATAGCTCTTTACAGCTGGACGAGGTTTACTTTTTGCGTTTTCCAACCATTCCTTAAACTTTTTATCTGCTATTTCCTTTTTCTCTTGTAATTCGACTTGCCGTTGTTTTTCTTTTTCCTTAAAATGACAAGACCAAAGCATTTCCAAGGATATTCTATAACTAAACATTCCATTCAAATTCTACTGAGTCTTTTCTCCCAGTTGTTTCCTCTCTCAATGGCTTACTGGCCACAATATTGAATTATATTTCTATAATTTGAGAATAAAATTGAACATGATCAGGGATGTGATATTAATGTGTCTTCCTCTAAACAATAAGATATCAAACCCAAGAAAAAAGAAAGCAATCCGCCTTCTTTTTAAAGTAATATATTATACAGTAATATGACTAGATAAAAGTATATTGAAAAATATTTAAAACAACTAACAACAATTTTGAATATGACTGAAAAAATATATAGGCTTATTGAAATTACTCAATGTAAGGAAACCAAAAATATATATTCATTTTGAAGCTTAAAGACAGCATAATATAAGTAAGGATAGTTTCATATCTTTATGCTATGATACGGTCAATTCTCTAATCATATACTTTTTTCTAAAATATAGTTGGCACCTATGAACACCAAAAACATATATTCTAACTGGCTACTTTAATAAAAATACCTTTTCTTTCTTCTTCTTCTCACATTCTTCAGCAATTTTTTTCTTTAACCATTCTTGATATTTTTCTTTTGCTTTTTCTTGCAAATGTTCTTTCTCTAGTTCTTTTGCTGCTTTCTCCTCCATTTCTTTATTCATTTTTTGTTCTCTTTCTTTCCTTTTCTTAAATAAAAATAGGAATTTTAATTGAAATACCTGTAATTATTCTCACATAAGAAAGGATTGTTATATGCAATAATTTTCTAAACTTCTATTATTCTTAAAATAAGTGGTGTAACAGTGGTTGGCACAATATGGTTTATGAGAATATATTACATACTGCAATTACCTGTTCAATGTCAATAACAGGTATTACTGCTTGGCTGTAAGTTTCATTAGGACACTGACAAAGATCTTGCTCACCAATGTATACCTGCAACTGGGATAGTGCTGAGTAAACAATAGGTGCTCAATAAATATTCTTTAAATAAATTAGTGAATAAATATTACTATCTGTTAGACTTCTGAATCCTAGTATTTTTAATGGATGTTTACCCTCATGTATATAAACATTTCCTAGATAGATAACTTGTCAATACAAATACTTAGATAAGCATTCACCATAAGTGAGTTATAGAGTTCAAATAAATAATGCCTGATGAAGATTTCATATAAGGACATAATTGGGCAAATCTTTAGGTATACTGTTTTATATAGATCAGAGGCTTGCAAACAAGGCTAAATGTCAAATTCGGCCCACAGGCCACCTGTATTTGTAAACAACATTTTATGTAAGTATGGCCAACTCATTTTGCTTATATATTTGCATATGGTTTCTTTTACTCTATAAGAGCAAAGTTGAATAGTTGCCACAGAGACTGCATGGGCAGAAAACCTGAGATATTTAAGATCTGGCCCTTTTCAGAAAAAAAAAATTATTTTTTTACATAGACTATAACTCAATGCTTTTCTTCTCCTTACTCAAATGATAACCTACCAATTGTAGTTAAATTCTAAATAAATAATAGCATGGATAGTTCTCTTTATCAAAGTTTTAGAAATTAATCTGAAAGGTATAAAAGGAATATGGAATACAAATATATATAATGTCAGTTTTCATGGAGCAAAGAAAGATGATCCAAAAAGAGAAATTCCTTCCCTGAAAGTATCTTGTAAAATACTGTAATATAAATTAACACCCAATTTTTACATACAATATATGTCCTGTTCAGTGCTGTGCAGCACAAGCAAGTCTTGAAAATCAGGGCTTGCACCATTCCTCAAGTTGATATATTTCTTTCTTGCTGTGCAACCAATAGTTGTGAAAGGGAATCTTTTCATAACAAAACCTCAATACCACTGGAACAATAACTGATTTTAATTACTCCTCACTGGCAGAAAATCTACAAACTGAAAATGGTCTTGGAATATATCTCTCTTAATCTGTGTGATTTATGACTCTCCTGCCTAACCTCACCAACAAGAAATCATCTAGTACCTATAATGTTTTCAATGACAGAAACTAACCCTTCATTGGTATCTATACCTCACACTATTCTATGTACTTTATTATATATATGGACCATCAGTTAATTCTTACAATCCCAGTATGAGGTAGGTACTATTATCATCCTATTTACAAAGGAGGAAAGGAAGGCACAAGAGGGTAATTTGCCTAAGATCACACAGTAAATAGTAGATCAATATAGATCACAAAGACTTCGAAATGGAAGAATGCTAAAAATAATGTTATGCCAAAAAATTTAAACCAAAGTGAAATGTCAAAACTCCTTAAAACATACTACTTCTCAAAATTAATTCAAGAAGATATAGTAGCTAGATAACCATTTATTATAAAACAATTCAAAATTTAAAAATTTATCACAAAGTACTCTAGCTTCTGATAGCTTCATTGGTAGTTTGCAATATACATTTAAGGAAGAAATAATACCAAATGACTACACAAATTAATTTTATGTTACAAGATAATATCAGAAACAAGGCAAGATAACTGCTCTATAGCCCAAAATGTGAAATAATTAGAAATATATTTAACAAATGATGCATAATACCATCATTAATAACTAAATAAAACTGATGAGAAATAAGACAAATAAATGGAAAGAAAAAACATATTCATAGATTTTAAATTTGATATTACTAAGAGCCATTTTCTCCAAAATGATCTACACATTTAACAAAATCCCAGTAGTGCCAGGCACTATTCAAGCAGGCATAATTAACACACCTGAAAAGCAGATGCTGAATTACATATAGAAAGGTGCAAAGGAACTAAAATAAGTTTGGAAAAGAAAACAAAAGTTGATTTATATTATCTATTTTTAAAAAACCATAAGTTCAAGAATTATAGAGCTGTAGTAACAAGTCAGTACTGCTGACACAGGATATAAATCAATAGAAGAGAATAGAATTCAGAAATAGATCTGTGTGTGTGTGTGTATGTGTGAGTGTGTGTGTGGTCAATTGATTTTAAACAAAGTGCCAAGGTAATTTGATAAGGAAAGGATTATCTATTCAATTAACAGTGGAACAATTGAATATATATATGCAAATAAATGAACCCCAACCTTTAACTCATCCAGACATTAAAATGAACTCAAACATACAGGTAAAGCTGAAGTTAAAAATCTTCTAGAAGAAAACAATGAATAATTTATACTCTTGAACTACACAATGTTTCTTAAATAAAGACATACAAACCATAACCATAAAAGAAAAAACTGAAATATGGAATATCGTGAAAATGTAAAACTTGTGCTCTTTAAGCTGGGCACAGAGGTTCATGCCTATAATCCCAGTGAATAGGGAGGCTGAAGCAGGAGGATCGCAAGTTCAAGGCCAGCCTCAGCAACTTAGGGAGGCCTTACACAATTTAGCAAGATAGTGTCTCAAAAAAAAAAAAAAAAGGATAGGGATGTATCTAAGTGGTAAAGTCTACATGGTTTAAATCCTCAGGGAAGGAAGGAAGGAAAGAAGATCATTCTGCTCTTTAAAATATAGTATTCAGAAAAATTAAATGGACCATGAGTGATAGCACACACCTGTAATCCCAATGACTCAGCAGACTGAGGCGGGAAGATCTCAATTTCAAAGTCAGCCTCAGCAACTTAGCAAGGCCCTCCTAAGCCACTTAGCAAGACCCTGTCTCAAAACAAAAATTAAAAAACTGGCTGGAGATGTGACTCAGTAGTTAAACATCCCTGGAGTTAGTCCCTGGCACCAAAAAAAAAAAAGAAAAAAGAAAAAAAAATTAAATGGGAGGAAATATTTGCAGTGCATTTATCTGACATTGGACTTGTGGTCTGAATATATAAAGAATTCTAGGATTGGAGATTACTCATCGGTAGGTATTAGACTAGCCTGAGTAAGGCCCTGAGTTCAATCCCCAGAATCACATTAAAAAAAGAAAAGAAAAAGTGAAGAGAAATGTACAAAATTCACCCAGTGTCACATGTACCTATATTCCCAGCTACTTGGGAGGCTCAGACAAGAGGATCACCTGACAAGCCCAGGAATTTGAGGCCAACCGGGGTAACACAGTGATATCACTGAGATCCCCATCTCAAAATAAATAAATAAATAAATAAAATAAAAAGAAAGAAAAGAAAGAATAATTCCTACATGTCTTTTGGCAGGGAGAGGAGGCTTGGTGAGGACTGAACCCAGAGCCTGCTAAGCTTGCTCTCTGTCGCTAAGTTTTACTCAACTGTGAATTCTTACAAATTATTATATCTTAATAAGAAGTCATATAACCCCTTCAAAAAATGGGCAACAGACTTAAATCGACACAAAACAAATCCAAAAGAAGCTAACAACAAATGTAGCTCAGTTGTAGAGCGCTTGCCTACCATAGTCAATAAGTATAATAAACTGAATTGTGTCCCTTCAACTCCTATGTTGAAGCCTAACTCCCAAGTGTGAGGAGATAAGACCTTCCAAGAGTAAATCAAACTTAAATGAGGTCCTAATCCAATAAGACTGATGTCCTTATAAAAAGAGGAAAATACACGAAAGATATGTGTGCACAGAGAAAAAGCCAGAAGACAAGCCATCTGCAGGCCAGAGGCCTAAAGAGAATCCAAATCTACAGACACCTTCATCTTGATTTCCAGTCTCTTGGGATGTGAGAAAATTTTCTGTTGTTTAAACCACCCAAGTCTGTGGTATTTGGTTATGTATCCCTGAAAGACTAATACAATGAGCTTATAAAAAGATGAGAAACAGCATTAGATCTCAGGGAAATAAAAATTAAAACAATGGCATATACTCTACACACACTGGAAGAACTAAAATGAAAGACTGACAATATAAGGTTTGCCAAAGATGTAAAATATTTGGAACTTTCATACAATAGTCATGGGAATATAAATTGGTATAAGCACCTTAGAAAATACTTTGGCAATTTCTCATAAACATATTCTTACCACATAGCCCAGCAATTCAGCTCCTAAACATTTACCCAAAACAAATGAAAACAAATGTCCACAAAAGACTTGTATATAAATGGTCATAGAATTTTATTCATAATATCTCCTAATGAAAAACAATCCACTGACCATCAACTAGTGAATGGATAAACAATTTGTGCTATTCCATGGGAGACTACTCATCAATAAAAATGAATTAACAATATATGAAATATCAGGATATATTTAAAAACAAAAGAAGTCCAACACATTCTTTCATTCTGCTTTTAAGAAAGTATAGAAAATACAATCTTATATACAGAATAGAAAGATTACCAGGATATTTGGAGCTGGGGCTGGCTATGGGAAGGGAATAGGGGTTGGATGCGAAGAGAACTTTCTGAAGTGATGAAAACGTTCTTGACTGTGGTGCTTATTAATTATACAGGTATGTACATCTGTCAAACTCATAAACTTAAAATAGGTGTATTTTATTGCACAGCAGGCAGTCAGAATAGTCACTGCTACTGAGAGAGCAGTCAGCCATTAAGTGGCTTCGGATTTTCTAGCACACTGGTTCTATATCACAGAGGAGAATAATTAATCTTCCTTTTCTAAAATGGTGCCCTGAAAGAACCTTTGTTTTTTACAAGTAAAAGAAATGAACAACTGGCTACTTAAAGTTTTTGACTTTCTATTTTAATTCCTCTAATAGGGCCTACTTGGCACATAGAAAAAGTTAAGTAAACATTTGTTGAAAGTATGAATGATACACTGATAACAGTGTTATCAATTATACACCTTGTTGATTTGAATTAAGTCTTTCAATAAAATATCAGTGTGTTTTGAGAATTAAAAACAATTTTATTTTTAAATAACTTTTTAAAACACTGAAAGTAGAGGCCTTTTTCAAAATTTGTATTAATGTGCAAAAAAATTAATCTGGAAAATAAATTGGCATAGCAACACAAATATTAAATGTACTCAATGAGATAAGCCATTTGTTTTAAAAGGATTTCACAATTTACAGTCATATTAGAAGAAAGCAATGTTGCTAATGTATACATAAATTCTTTTGTCTGATTTTTTGATAAAACACAGTGAAAATGACTTAGAGAAAATAGCAGCCCAAGATACAACTAAAATGAAGCTGGAGGCAGCAGAGGACCACACACCATGAAATGTAAACAGAAAGCTAGATGCCAGACAGGAAGAGAAGAACCAGGAGAGCAGTCTTTACAAATACAGGTAAATGTAACTAAGGCTGAATAAGAAATCTGATAGTTTTTAAGAAAAAAAAAAAAAAAAGGAGGGAACAATTATTCTTTAACATGCACAAGAATGCTGCAGAATAGGTAAATTAATTTTTCAGGGTTCATCTCTGAATCATTTTCTACCTTATGGAATCTTGCTTTCAATAATTAGTGATTTATGTCATGGCAAGCCACTTACTCCAAAAGAATTTTTTCCTCAAAAATAATTGGATTAGGTCTACTACCACTAACTAAAACAGTGAATATATATCATATATCCCTCAGCAGTATCTTACATTCTTAGAAAAACAACAATTATGTTTGATTGGCATGGTAAAATTAGCTTAATGAAGTTAGAAGATAAGAGAAGCTTCTAGAGGAGAGAGCACACCATACATGGAGAACTATTTTCATATAAACTTCAAAAAGGTGTCAACCAAAATTTTGTAATGGTCATATAGACTTATTTTGATTGTGACATTTATTCAAAGTACTCTTTTGGGGATGAAGTAAACAAACACAATCCATAGTAATTGATTTCTAAACAAACACAATCCAAGTAAGGATCAAATACTTTTATGGTTATAATACACACACACATACACACAGACACCTCTCTAACCAATTTCCTTCTTCTAATGCCTGGATGATGAAGGTTATGTTATCTTCGACTTACTGAAATTATTTGATACTCATAATAATATCACTTGGCAGCAGATTCAACAATAGGTAAGGACAAAAACTATAATTAAAAATTTAAAACTTTGTCCTATAATTTGAGCATTTATCTAAATTCACAGTTAGATTTTAATAATAAAATCAGTATCATTCTAAACATACAAAATCACAATAAAAAACAAAGTGATAGCAGAGTAATTTTTTTTAAATGGGGGTTGGGGGGCAGTATTAGGGATTCTACTCAAGCCCTCGTGCATGCTAGATAAGCAGCCTATCACAGAGCTACACCCTCCCCTAGACCTCTTTTCATTTCATTTTGAGTCAGGGTCTCAGAAAATTGCCCAGACTGGCCTCAACTTTGTGATTCTCCCATCTCAGCTTCTGAAGTAGTTAGAGTCAACAGGCATGTGCCACTATGCCCAGCTATTTTAAAATTTCTAATGTATCAGGCTGGGGTTGTGGCTCAGTGGTGGAGCACTTGCCTTGTACATGTGAGTCACTGGGTTCGATCCTCAGCACCATATAAAAATAAATAAACAAAATAAAGACCTCTTTAAAAAAAATTTCTAATGTGTGGTCCAACATAAGAATGTATTAAAATTGAAAGTAGGGATATGAAGGATAGCTCAATGGTTGCATGCTAGCCTAACATGCTTAAGGCCATGGGTTCAATTAGCAGCACAAATTAAAAAATAATAATAATAACAACAACAACAATAAGAAAGGAAGAATAGGAATATAGCTCAGTGGTAAAACCCAGCATGAGTGAAACACTAGTTTTGATCCCCAGCACTGCAAAAAAGAAAAAGAAAAAAGAAAATTCATTCACTCATTCAATTAACAAATGCTTACTATATACAAAGAATTATAAACCTTGTAATGGATAAAAAATAATATAAAAAAGAATTATTGTTCTTAAAGATCTTAAAATTACAAAGAAAGCAAAGGGATGTACATACTACAAAACAGCCATTTTTTTTCTTTTTTATAAAACATACACAAAATACAAAGCATCATATGATAAAGTGCTATAAAAGAATATAAATTGAACAAAGATTCACAGGAAAGAATCTCTTAACATGTGAACAGCCAATCTGCATGTAGGAAATAATCTGAGTTAGATGACAAATGGAAAAGTAGAACAGAGGATATGATGAGATTCCATCCTGATAAAATACCATATGTAAAAATTAGAAAATGAAAAATAGTAAGAAGATAAGTATTCTCAAAATTTCTCAAGAATACATACTCTTGAGGCCTGGGCAGTACAGCCGAAAGCTCAAGATTTCTAGGAAATTTATTTATATGTTAAAAATAATGTAAAAAAATTTAGTGCTCTCTTAGTATATGCAAGGCCCTGGGTTTGATCATTAACACTTTGAAAAATAAAATAAAAATAAAACTTACAGTCTACTTCTTTATATACCTATGTTTGCTTTACTATAAAAATATAACATTTTCCTCTCAAAAAATTTCCAGTAAAACTAATACTCCAAGAAGATGGGGAGCGGCTGTGATTATCTTGTGTGTGCTCCCTAAATAATCCCAGTAAAAAGAATCAGCATAGAATAAAGAGAAAACAGATGGTAGACATGGCTGAAATGCTACTTTGGCTCAGGGAATAGAGTGGAGGCTCTTTAACCAGTCAGTCTAGAGTTGTTAAAATCTCAGTCAGAAGACAGTACAGGTGTGGAACATGAAAACAATTTTTTAGACTTAAGGAATGACAGTCAGATCTATTCAGCAAAGATTAATCTGGCAGAGACATACAGGAAGGGTTTATTCATTTAACACATATTCCTGGGTACCTCTAATGTGTGGTAATGGATAAGCTGTTGGAGAACTGAAAAAAAGAAGCAAAATTCCTGATCTTATAAAGAACTTATATCCTAGTACGGAGAAGTAAACAATAAAGTTGAAGGAAGTAATGAGACCATTCAGAAAATAAAAGAGCAGCAGCAATTATATATAGTAAAGGAAGGGATGTTTTGGAGCAACAGAATTCTTATTGTTCTTAAGTGACTGAAGACACAGTAGAAGTAATAGAAATAAAGGAAAAATAGGAAAGAGTCTATGAAGAGAAATGGGGCAAAGGTATTTTTTTTTTAGGTGTACACATTTGGAGTTGCCTGCTGATCTAATGGATAAAAATCCAAGACTCAAAAAATTCAAGTCTAAAGATTCAGACTTGGTGGGGCTGGCATTGTAGCTCAGTGGTAGTGCGCTTGCCTAGCACATGTGAGGTGCTGGGTTCCATCTTCAGCACCACATAAAAATAAATAAATACAATAAAGGTATTGTGTCCATATACAACTAAAAAAAATATTTAAAAAAATATTTAGAATTGCTGAATGCAGGCAGACACTAGTAGAGGTCACAGGGACAGAAAAGAACAAAATCAGAGGGTATCCAGGCTCTGTAGTGCATGCCTTTAATCCCAGTGACTCAAGGGGACTAAGGCAGGAGGATGGCAAGTTAGAGGTAGTCTCAGCAACTTAGTGAGACCCTGTTTCAAAACAAAATAAAAAGGGCAGAGATGTAGTTCAGTGGTAAAGCATGCCTAGGCTCATTCCTTAGTACCAAAAACAAAAGAAGAGTAAAGGGCAAAGGGCAGAAGACAGAGACTTGATAAATATTCATGAGGGTAGGAGTAAAAAACAAAAGCAAAACCCCAAAGAAGAAAGAACCTAAGAGAAATATAAGAAAAACCTAGCTAAGGACTAACTGGAAGAAAGACTTTGAAAAGAGATGTCAGGATATGTGTATGCATTTTTTTCCTTTTTACCTGTTCATTCTTTTTCTGAACCCATTCCTTGTGCTTTTCTTCAGCAATTATCTTTCTTTTTTCACGTTCTTCCATTTTTTTTCTTTTTTCTAGTTGTTGATTTAATTCCTGTGGATTTCATTTAAACAAAAGGCAATGTTTAATGGAAGTACCCAAATCACATATTTTAAAAAAGGCTGAGCTTAACCAAATTAAACAAGAATATAGTTTCCATTATAGAATATATACCACTACTGATAATAACTTACTTAAGTAACTAGTCTACAATGAAAGAAAGCATTGGTAAAAAGTATAAGTCATTTTTTAGAAATGCAAATAATTGCTTGGCAGCAAAACACTAGTTTCTTAGACTAAACTTCAGCTAAATTACCCTCATTGAAATCAACTTTCCCACACATAAATTTTGGCACTACTGTAAGCTATTGGCAGTAGCTCAAGAGAATTGCAACTTTTTTTTTACAGTTATAAAAAGCTTCAAGATTCTTGCTGAAGATAAAGAATAGGAATTAAGTAATCCCTAAATTAAAATTTTAATTCAGAGTTACACCAAAGAAGAAACGTAAAGAAGGTATTCAGTTTTCCATAGAGAAAAAAAGAATCAGAGTTTTCTTCACAGATTTTATAGCTGCTGGGATATAAAACAAAACCACATTCATACCCCAGATTATTTAACTGCCTTGCTGTCACCAGAATCTACACGTCTGGGCATTTCCTCAGGAGAAAGAATGTGGAAGGTATGGCCAAATAAAACTACAAGTTGAATGCCACCACTCTGTCACTCATCAGCCAAATTATGGCATTAGTTGAGAAAGCTGTTCAAACTAGACTTCTCTAGGACTCTACAATCATAATTACTGGTTAGTTTTCTTCCTTCCTTAGATACTAATAATCAGATACATTTATGAATCTTCCTTTGGTCCCCCTTTGTCCTTCCCATCTTTCCTTTCTCCCCAAACACTTACCTCAATGGGCAATTTTCCAACTCTCAGGTTAATTCCAGGATCTTAAATGAAAATAAAACTTTACACCAAGAACATATTTTTTTGCACTTTAGAATAACTATTCAAAAGATACTTGTTTACTTCTGATCTTAAAATTCCACTGCAAAGAAAATAGTTGTCCTATCTCGCTTAGAAAATCTTCAAACTTTGAAACACCATATCCCACAAAACAAATATCCACCTTAATAGGATTCTTCACTACCTCATAGCTATTATTCCTTCATTACTCACTCAATACACTTTAATTGAATGCCTTCTATTGATCTAACAAGAACTGTGCGTGTGTACACACACACACACACACACACACACACACACACACACACACAGAAAGATGAAATCCTAGAAGTCTCTCATCTAATCTTTCTCTGTATACCAAAGAATAAAGTGCTACACTGTGAGTTATTGGGTATAAAAACAGGAGTTTGGAGAAAAGAACGAAAAGGGAAGACAAAGAGAAATGGTTTGAACCAGGATAGTCAGAAATGAGCAGTTTCTTAATATAGTGAGAGAAGATGACTTTAAAAGAAGTGAAAGATGTGGGTGGGGATGATAATTAATTTAAAGTGTGGTACTAATTTCCTCTTTAGATAGAAAGAGGTTTTTTGAAGACAGAGTAAATTGAACACTATGATGAAGAATACAAGTCAAAAGGGATGATTTAGAGCTCTTATTAAGACTGAAGGCTGAGTTTGAAATGATCAGTACTATTCTGAAGGAGATTGACTAGAAGGTTACTACAATATACTCTATAAGGGGAAGACAGTCTGGACTTGTGCCAGAAAACAAGTAAAAGGAGAAACACACAGAGTGTGTGTGGGTGTGCAGATACACATGTGTGTATGTATGTGTATATACATGTGTATAAATATACATATAGTAAAAGGCTAGATATAAATCTGACAACTATACATTTGAAATTTTCCAAACTAGTTCTAAATTTTCTTTTAAAGAAAAGTTTAAATGTATGATTAAGCATAATTGATTATATTTATATACTTTTTAAGAGTCTTCCGGTAACTCAAAAGGAGGAAAATTACATTGCATTACTATTTTATGAATGCCAAATTTTAGTTAATGTTGATATAGGGGATAATAAAGAAAAGATCCAAAAGTACCTAGAAAATGCTACCACTGACCTGAATAGTACTGTATTCTTAGAATGTCTAAGTATTTGCCTACCCAGAATACACATCACATTCTCAGACACCACCCTCTCTTCCAAGGCTAGCTCCTCTTAGAATTTCCCATGCTGAATGGCTCCATCTGTTCACCACCGAGGCAGACCTCCTCTAGGATACAGCAGGAGTCTTCTTTCCAAAAGCCCCTTCGTGGTCTTCTGGTACACCACTGAATTTCAACAGGATTATAGCTATTTTCCCATACAGCAAACATTTGGTTATGGAAAACCAAACTCCAAAGAGGATCCTAAACATGCATCATTATTTCAATACATTTGCCATTTTCAAATAATATTTTACTATTGAAGGTAACAAAAACAAAAAACAAACTGACAATTTTGAGTTTCACCAACTCTATATCCTACCCTATTCCTTCCTTAAGGGCTGATAAATTAAATAGCTGAAGATTAAATGGTGAGGTTAAAAAAAAAAAAAAACAGGAAAAAAAGTACCTGGAGTAGTCACAAAATAAATAATTTTTATAATTTTGAACAGATTATATTAAGTCAAATGTTAAAAATTAGAATTAGCCAAAGACCACAGAGAACTTAAAAGAATTAAAGAATTATTTTAAATAATAAAAATGTAAATATTTTAATAACCTACAAAACCAATGTGCTAGCTTGCATAATGTCAATGTTAATTTTCAGTGTTTACCATGTTTATCATTTCAACAATATTACAAATGTATAACATTTTTAATAGGGTAACTGTAAAGGGTTAAAACAATTTTTTAATTCAATCTCACAGAGATGTCTAAAACAAATTTAAATGTCTGTTACTGAAATCAAATTTATGAATGAAATGAGCTTTTTAATGATTCAACTATCCTTTAAGTTTTCCTTTAAGTGGGGCACAGTGCACTCGCCAGTAATCCCAGCAGCTCAAGAGGCTGAGGCAGGAGGATTACTAGTTCAAAGCAATCAGCAACTTAGTGAGGCCCCCAGTAATTTAGTGAGACATGTTTCTAAATAAACTACAAAAAAGGATTGGAGATATGACTCAGTGGTTAAGTGCCACTGCGTGGTACTAAAAAAAAAAAAAAAAAAAATCCTTTAAATGTTAAAGGAAGAAAATAAGAAAGCAAGAATAAGTTCAAAAGCAAATACTAACTCTGATCTATTTATTTCTAAAATATTTCTTGATATCGTGGAAAAAGCACATAAATTGGAAATCTAAAGAACTTAATACCAGTTTCAGCTCTGCCACTAACCGAAACCTTGGCAAAGTTACTTCTCTGGCCTTCATGCTTCTTAGCTTTAATAGGTATCTGAAATGAACCATTCCTTATGGTCAAAAATCTGTGCTTTTAATGACATGGTTTGTAAGCAAATTAGGGAATAGAGTAAATAAGGACAGAAAAATAAGGGAAAGCATGACTTAGGAAATAAAGAGAAAGGCATGAAAATCCAAATAGATTTTGGCTGAAGTTTATATGATAAGCCATCTTCTAATTCTGCATTGTTTTCTACCAATATCATCAGTCCCCCAACACGAAATGTCTCTTGTATATCCTGCAAAGCAAACTGATCCTACTTCCAATGGAAGTACCTCCAATTTACACTTTCTGGATGACAGAAGTTAAACATTTTTTCTGCAGAAAGCTATGATAGTTTTCAGCAGTATTCTTTAAAATAAAAAAAATAACGTTTTCACTCAAAAGAAATAAAATATAAAGACCATAACAGCTCAAAATAAGCTAACAAAACATTGAGTAGATGACCCATATGTTATGATTGATAGGTACAATTCCTTGGCATGACTGATAGGCAAGATTCATTCAAAAATATCTTAAATTTCTTCAAAGTTAAGTAATGAAGTAGTCATAAGAAATGTCAAATTACTCAAAACATGAAAAGGCTTTAATCCATACAAATAATTATATCCTTCTATATGCTTAATGGTTGTGGTAAGGGCTTTATATTTATTATTTTAATCTGTTCTTGAAACAAATCTTCAGAGTAGTTATTATATACTTTCATATTGTAATAACTAACTCATATTGAGTTCTTTCTATATAGTAGGCCATATCCTGATATTCATTTAGACCTCATAATAACACTAAGAGGTAAATATTATTCTCCCCCTTTCACTGATAAAGTGACTCTCCTTACAAGTGACTTCTATAGTAGCTAGAAAAAAAATGCAAATGAACTCTGCTTTACCACTAACTTACTCTACCAGTGTTTTCCAAATTGTGAGTCTAAAATCAATTTAACAGATTATAATTGACTTTCATAAAAAAGAATACCATGTTTTGAATAAATTAAGATACTTTTTCAAATGTATATGTATATTTACATCTATGCACAGGTTTATATTTATGTACAACATGAAAAAAATAGATTTCTCACTGTGAACAAATATTTTTCAAAAACACTACACAAGGACTGATGAACAGTGGTAGAACCCTTGCCTAGCATGTGCAGGGCTCTGGGTTTGATCCCTAGCATTCCAAGAAAAAAAGAAGCAGGAAAAATAAAAGCCACACTAAACATTGGAACTAGTAATGTTAAAAGAATTAGTAATGTTAAAATCTAAAGTTGAGGTAAAGGGAAGAGTCTGGGATCTCAAAAATAAACATTAATTCTGAAAACAAATTAAAAAAAAAAAAAAACCTTTTCCAAAGGCTATGACTAGCAATGATAGAAATGCCAATACCAATAAAAAACAAAATCGGCTATCTTTATACTTTGTTTCATTTAATCCTCACAAAAATCCTATGACAGGTACTATTTTTCCCACCTTGTCCAGATGGGGAAACTGAAGTATAAAAGTCTAAATAACTTGGCTAAGATACCCAGCAAGTAAAAAGACTAGAACCAGAGCTTTTATTAAGCCTGGCTGAAACCAAACCACAAAGTCTTTTTCAAGCCCTGTGCTTGCTAAGAGGAAATAAGTACTACTCTCACAGTGTATATTTCAAGGAATAAATTTGTATTCTAGAATACAAAGTATCATGTAGAAGGGAAATGCCAGAATATACTAATTTATACAATCATTTGAATCATTCCAAGTCTCCTGAATAGATGATTGCCTACCTGGTAGAAATCCATCACAAAAATAACAACTAGTTTCAAAAGCAATATGAAAAATTTCAAGGAAGATCATAAAGGGCAAAGAAAGTACAAAGCTTTAGTCCCCATGATTTTTTATAATATCATGGTTACTAACAGACTAGAATAAACTAAAACATCCAACCATAGTGTACCAGTTTACTATATTTTAATATACATTAATACATTTTAAATATACTTTGATAATAAGCAATCTTTTTCTTTTCTTTCTTTCTTTCTTTCTTTCTTTTTTTTTTCTTTTTTTTTTTTGTGGTGCTGGGGATTGAACCCAGAGCATTATGCATGTGAGGCAAGCACTCTACCAAATGAGCTATATCCCCAGCCAATAATAAGCAATCATTTTAAAGTGATGTTGAAAAATATTTAATGAGGGCTGGGGTATAGCTCAGTGGTAGCGTGTTTTCCTAGCAAGCACAAAGCCTTGGGTTAGATCCCCAATGCTACTCCAAAAAATAAAAAATAAAATTACATGGAAATATATTAATAATATAACAGGCAAAAAAAAGATTGAAAAAGATTGAAATTATTTCATTAAAAACAAGAAGTATCTTTCACCATTTCTGTGATGAAAAGAAATCAGAGAGTGAGTCTGGATAGGGAGCTTAGGAGATGGCAAGTTATACAAATCTATTTACTTGCTAGGGCACATGCTCTTTGGTAGGTAGAATAGATTCCTGTCTTTATTTCAATTTTTCTCTTCTTTCTTAAAACTTTTCCTGAGTATATAGTTGAATTTACCTAAGTTAAGTGCAAAATTCTATTGTATGTCTCTCTAGATATACATTTGTACATGTAATCAGCCCTCTGTATCCATGGGTTCTGCAACCATGGATTTAATCAAGCATAGATTGAAAATATGCCAAAAAAAAAAAATACTGTGCCTATACTGAGCAGGGACACATTGTTTTCTTGTCATTATGCTGTGAGAAATACAGTATAATAACTACTTAGGTAGTGTTCACATTGTATTAGGTGATATAAGTAATCTAGAAAAGATTAAAAGTAGATGGGGAGATATATACGTTAAATGCCTTTATATAAAAAGACTTGAGCATTGAGTATTTTGGAATCCAATAAAGTCCTGGAACTAAACCTCTTGGATACTTAGGATGACTGTTTTTATTTTTTAAAAATTTACATAGAAGAAAGTCTAGAAGGCTATATTCCATAATATTAACAAAGATTATTATTAGGTGGTGAAATTAAAAGAGCTTTTCATTTTCTTAATTATATTTAGCTATATTTTCTGAATGTTCTTCTAATGAACATATTGCTTCTATAATTAGATTTATTAAAATTGATATAGTAAACAAATACAAACAAACGCATACATATTGTTTTCAGGAACAATAAGATTAACATTTTAATTTACAACAGCAACTCTACTTTGTGAGCTCAGAATCAAATAGAAAAAATACTGTCTAGTTGTACCTCTAGAGCTTTCTGTTGCAGCCGGTCACGTTCTTCTTTTTCTTTGCCAACAAACCACACCTCCCATGGTGTCAGGCTGCTTTCTCCTAAGTGCACCTGTTTCTGTTCTTCTTGGTTATCTTCTGATTCAACTTTACTGCTATGAAAGAAAGGATACTGTAGAACTTCTACACGAAATACTTCTCT
Source organism: Urocitellus parryii (assembly GCF_045843805.1). Taxonomy (NCBI): domain Eukaryota; kingdom Metazoa; phylum Chordata; class Mammalia; order Rodentia; family Sciuridae; genus Urocitellus; species Urocitellus parryii. The sequence goes on along the minus strand of NC_135534.1, from coordinate 37,508,878 downwards.
TAGTAGTCAAAAATCATTTAACTATACAATGAAAACAAAATCTAACATCATATTTTCAATACTATTATTTTAAAAACATGAATCAATTATATAAAGCAAAAATATGAAAAATCAGGAAAAGGAAATCTAATTTTGAATGACTTTACTCATTTAGTTAAGCCACTCCCTTCAAAAAGCAAATTATTTACTATCCCCCCTCCCCTCCCCTCCCCTCCCCTCCCCTTTTCTCTCTCTACCCCTTCTACTGTAAATCATTTCTTGAGTTCATAACTCACTTGAATCAAACTGTGAAATATGATGTATTAAGAACTATGTAATGTTTTGAACGACCAACAATAAAAAAAAAAGAAATGAAAAAAAAAAAAAGCAAATTATTTAAAAACCCAATGGAATAACTTGAGCCCAACCTACGTGCCTCAAGGTCACTTGAGGAAATTATTTATTTCTAAAATTTTACTTTTTTATTCCTAAAAATTCTATCTATACAAGTAATCACTAATTACTACTAGTACACATAATCTTTTGTAGGTGTGTGTGTGGTACCAGGGGTTGAACCCAGGACCTTGGACATGCCCCTGAACTATATCTCCAGCCCCACTACCACATACACACATATACACATAACTTTAATCAGATCCTGGGGCAGACTTTTCCCTTTCCCTCCCTTATATAGCATAGAAAAAAAAAAGTAATGTGTACATATATACTGAGAGAATGATGAAAAGCAAATAATTTAATAATTAGGAATTCTGGGTAAAGGATAAACAGAAGTTTTTTATATTCTTTTTTCTTTAGATTTGAAATTATTTTGAAGTAGAAAGCTATAGAAAAAATATACCCTTCTCTTTTTCAGTGCTGGGAATCGAAGCCAGAGCCTCATGCATGTTAAGTATACTCTATGCCAACTGAGCTACACCCACAACTGCTGTGGCCTTTTCTCCTTCAACATTTAATATTTTGTTTGACGACCTTTTGCCAATTCTTAGAGTATATATCTCCAATCTGGTTATTTCTTATTGTCCTCATCTCCACTTTGTACCTTCTGTCAGCCTGACTCTTCCGGGTATACAGAAAATTAACTATATGAGTAAATAAAGAACAGAAGGACTTGGCTGGATACATAAGCCTCAAAAAACTTATGGAAAACTTAACAATCAGCACTCGTGGATAGGAAGATTGTTCAGTACCCAACAAAGCTCCAGGGGCAAGTTTATTATATAGAATCAGGTGTGTGTATCTTCAACATTGTTCCTTCTAACAAACAGTTGCCTCACAACTGCTTTGTACCACTTTTTCTACCTCATAGATTCAGTTTCCCTAATTTTTTTGGGGGGGGGTATGTTATTTAATCATCCATTCATGTCTTTACAGAACTTGTATTCTAAGTGGAAAAGAGACATTGTTAATATAGTATTTCTTAGGCACATCTTTCCTTTTCAGTCTTGCATTATGATCTCATCTATTCTCAGCTTCAACTATCACTATATGCTGGTGATATCTGGATCAGCTATTCTGGGCCAGATGTCTATCTTAAGTTCCAGACTTATTTCCAACCATTTGATAGACAGCTCCATGATATTGAACTCAGTCAGTTGAAAAAAAAAAATGTAAGCATTTTCCAGCATCCACCCCCCTCTTTCTTCCCCACTAAGAAAAAGTTTACTCCTTTTATAATCCTAAGTGAATGTTACCACCATCCACCCAGTTACCTAATCCAGAAATCCAGATCTGACTCCACCCGCTCCCCCCTCCATGTCTGACTCCCCCTACCCTCATGCCCATATAATCACTAGTCATGTCAATTCTACATCCTTCAATTTTCTCAAGTGATTCTCTTCTCCAACCTTTCAATCACTCCAAACATAAACAGTCTCTAGCCTTCCCTTTTAAATCATTCTCTAAACCTGTTGCCAGATTTGCCCCTCCAATGCATCCTTTTATCATGTAACTTCTCATCTCAAAGTTCTTCAGGGGCCCATTTGCGCACAGGATGAAATCCAAACTCCTGACATCCATAAATTGACTCCTGTCTTTCTTTTCATAAATGGGTGATCCAGACTCTACATTTCAGTCATGTTGAACTTCTGTGGGTTGGTAAATGCATTATGGTGTTGTGCTCTGCAGCTTTTGCTTAAAACTGAAATGCCTTCCTCTACCTCCACATATGGCCAGATTAAGAGCTTACTTTTGTGAGTAAAACAGCCTGGGGATAAAATCTGTATCTGCTTCTTCCTAGCTTGTGCACATATTTAAATTTCTTTTAAAAAGAGATCTCATCTGTAAAATGGAGATGACAGTAGTAGCTGCATGAAGAAGCTAAAGCACTTAGTATAGTTCTGGGTCCTCAGTAAGTACATGGTATGCCATTTATTATAATTATTACTATAACTGCTATTCTTCCTTCAAGATTTTATTCTGATACTATGTTGTCTGGGAAACTTTCTAAAAAATTCTGGATTAACTGCCTTGGGTTTCTTGTCACTGGTCTCCCTCTGCCACAGGCCATGAGTTCCTTAAAGAAAAGAACATGAATAAATAAATAAATAAGAACATGGCTGGTTGTGATAGCTTAGACCTGTAATCCCAGCAATGTAGGAGGCTGAGACAGGAGGATTATAAGTTTGAGGCCAGCCTGGAAAAATTAAAAGGTTTAGGACTGTAGATTAGTAGGCTATAGATTAAAGCACCTTGGATTCAATCCCCAGTACTGGAAAAAAAAAAAAAAGGAAAGAAGAAAACCAAATATGTCTTGACTGAGGGTCTAGATTATGAAACACTGTCGAAAGAAGAAATTAGTCAAATCAGTTTTTTTTAGATAACACTTAATACTTCCTGCCTTAACATTTTTAGCAAACATGTTCAAAATGTATAGCATATAAACTACTAGCATATAAACTACAGGTATACCCATAATAAAGAAAGGCTTCATAATTAGCTATTTATGACAGGAAACTTATTAAGGCACAACTTTCCTAACTGTAGTTATATGAAAGTCAGAAAAGAACTAAATAGATAAGCAGTAGGCCCAAAGCATATTATAAAAGACTCCAGAAAAATACTTTTCATTATCTTTTCTTGAGGTCATCTTTGATCATCTTCTCAATCCCAGCCAATACACTTGAAGGTCAATCCATCTTTTAAGCACAAGTCTATTTGTACTGAAAATTATCTTGAGGGATTGGGGTGTGGCTGAGTGGCATAATGCTTGCCTGGCATGTATGAGGCCCAGCATACACACAAATCTGAGCACATAGAGAGATATGTGCAGCCAATGCCTGAGTCTATCTCAAAGAAGCCTTACTCTACTGGTATGCCACAATCAGATGTAGCTGGTAAGGCACAGAGAGAGACATAAAATCCCAGAGCTCTTGGTTTCTCTTTACAGAGGATGCTGATAGCCCAAAACAATGGCTGGGCTATGACTCAAGCTCCCTTCCCTCATCTCATCCCATACAAGCTATCCAGAACAACAACTAAAGGAACACAGTAATCTTCTAAAGGAAAACAAGTGCTAGTTTTTCTGAACCATTTGAGAATAATCATGGTATCTAACTATTCTCCAGGAAGGAGAAACAGGAATTCATTCAACACACATTTACTGAGTGCCTAATAAGAATCTGACACTTGTCATACACAAGACCTAACAAATTCTCTTTCTAGACCCACATCCTCAGTATTCTTTTGACTCATGGGGAATGAAATGTGCTTAGGCAGCCTTAGCCCTATTAGCTCATTCAGGCTTTGGGTGAGACATAGATAGGTCTGGCTCCTCCCTTGGCAGGTTCCGTTTGATTAGCATTTTGGCTTGTGGAAGCTCATGCAGGGTCTCAGTAGTTGAGCTGCAGTTTTTCATGGCATTTATTCCTCAGGCTGATAAACTATGTCCACATTGTTTAGTCCTGTTAATTATGCTCAGAAGGTATTTCACAGATCTTTAAAATTCATTTTAAAAATATCTAATACCAACTAAGTCCTAAAGAGTCCCTACAAAGCATATATGAAAATGGTCTCCTAAAACCCTAACTCTTACCACTGAGTCTATGGGGTTAATACGAGATGGCCTCTTTCTTGTTTTTTCAAGCAGCCTGGACAGCCTGCGTGGTTACTCTTCCTGGTTTCCATTCCCACCAACATACCTCTCATCTTTAAAAGAATAACTTTTGTAACCATGTATGGGTCATTTCATATGGTTCCACATTCCATTCATTCATTCCTTATATAGAGAGGGGCCATCTTGTCACTTACACATAAAGTATGTGTTCTCTGGTCTGCATTTTTTAGGTCTCCTGTATTGTTCCTTATATAGTTTGATGATCAGAAACTTGTAAATTGGCTTCTGAAGATGATGTTTACCCCCAAACAGACCTACAATATTACATATTCCTGCAGTGATAGGCCTTTTGCTTCTATTTCTATACACCCCAAAATAGTCATGTTGTATAAGAGGGAACCCTGATCAGTTTACCTCACTACTAGGCCCAGGTCTGCTAATAAGTTGGTGTATGCCTTTGAGTCAGTCTTTTTATTTGTGTTCTGTGATACAGTTTTATCACCTGTAAAATGAGTGGACCCAGATGGGCTTTAATTTAATAAAATCTCGTATATTTTATTTATGGTCCCCAGTACCTAAACTAATATGTGACAAAACATAGATGTTTGCTGACTGAATCACTGTAGAAATAAACATTATGATGGTTTTTAATAATCCCTTTGCTTCAAATATTCTTTGATACAACAATAACTATTCCACTGAAAGTTCGTCCTCAGATCAGACACAACCCTGCCTCTGCATGCTGTCGTGGACTAATCTCTGTGCTTCAGCTCTTTACACTATTACAACCTACTACATAAAACACATTTTGGAACTAAGATCATGGACAAGAGTTCTTCAGTTCACCATCTGGATTTCTGAGGATTCGTAAAACTCCTGAAATAGAAGCAGTTTTGTGTGTTCGAGACTGTATACGGGGCATTTTTAAGGAAACTGAGATAGCAGCAATTAAAGGGCTAAGAATCAGAAAACACGTCATCTTTAAGAAATGGCCCAGGACTCTCTGCAGAAAGGGCTGCACTTAAGAATGCAGGCGCCTGCTCAGCCTCTAAAGTGGAAGACAGGAGATTGTTTTGGTTTGCTGAAGGTACTTGGAAGCGTCCAAGGAACCTTGGGACCGGTTGTATCGGTCGGGCAGCCTCAGGTTTACCTGGCGCGCCCCGGCAACTCCGTTCCTCTCAGGCTCAACACCTCGGCCTCTACGTCATGGGTATCTTCGTCCACATCTTCCTCATCCTCTCCGTCACCATGTTCATCGTCAAACGAGAAGCTCTGGTGGCCAAGGGGAGACAACAGTGACATGGTGGAATTGCTGCAGCTCTGAGGCGGCGGAGACGAACAGATAGACGTCGCCACCGTCCCCAGCCTCTGCCCCCGGGGACCCGTCATGAGGACGGAGAAGGAGGCCACGGAGGGCTGAGACTCGGAACTGCAGTCCGCGGAGAACAGGATGCCGGGAGGGGAAGAAGCAACACTCCACCGCCCCACAGCCCGCATCTGGCCCGCCAAGTTCAAACCGGCGGAGCTGCAGCGAGGACGTGCTCTCCCAGCAGGCCCCGCGCGCGCAGGGCCCGGCCAATCCGGGCCGGCCCCGATGCCGCGTTGCCATGGCGACGCGAGGAGGACGCGAGGGCTTTGTCCGGGCCTGTAGAGCGTGGCTTCCTCTCCGTCTGCCCTTCTTCCTGTGTCTGGAAGGTGCCTGTTGCTTGTGAACTTGTTCAACTCTGCGTCTCTTCCAGCTCACACCTTCGGAGGCCTGGCCTTTTTTTGAGGTGTTGTTGCAGACCATTTGGTATTTGAAATAACGTTATTACTGAATAAAGCAACTCCTTTTAAAGGGAAAGAGGCAGAATTAAGGACTAACGTCCATCCCTCGCCCCCACCCCCTACCCCAACACACACACACACATAAGGTCAGGATTATACGCACCAATCTTGATTTCCTTGAACAGGTCATTTTTTTTTTTTTTTTTGAGGGCGGGGTAACTAACTTTACAAGTGTATCCAAGAAAGCGGGTTTAGGTGGCCTGGGGATGTAGCTTAGTGGTAAAGTGCTTGCCTAGTATGCATGAGGCCCTGGGTTCCATCCCTGCTACCAAAAAACAATGTAGGTTTAGGACCATCTTTTAGTGTTTTGATACATCTTGTTTGCCTGGCGTCTTAAAGGCAACTAGTCTGTCTACACCTGTGAATTGTTTTTACTTTTTTAAGCCTCTATTATGTGCTAAGCCTCTAACCTTTGCTAAGCACTGGGGTAAATGATACTGTTACTCTAAATTCCTCAATTTTTGGTGGCGACAAATATAATTAAAATATGCTGTGATGTGTATTTTATGAGGAAAGAATATTTTGTGGGAACTCAGGGATTGGAGATGGGGATAAAAGTAGCAAGAAAGATGACAGACATTATAAACCTGGATGCTTTATTTATACTGACAAAACTGCATACACTGGTGTAAATTTAGCTCTGTCCAGTTCATAATTTGTATAACTGGTAGAAGTATCATGTGAAAACGGACAGTGGCTAAAAATAGCACATAAAGTTGTTACTGATCAAAGAGTAATACAGAATCCTTGATGAAGTTTAGATCTACAAAATTTGACACAGGACAATGAGATATGATAAAATATAACAATCAAAGACAATTCTGGAAGCAGAAGTTATAATAAAATATGATATGCCAGCTAGGGGCATAGAGCATGTGGGACCCTGAGTTTGATTCCCCTACCACAAAAAAATAAATATGCATGCTTAAAACTTCTTAAATGGAATATTTTTAAATTTTAGTAACAGTGAAATGAAGAAAATCAGAGCAATCCAAATGAGTAATAAATTGATCAAGGAATAAAACTTATTTAGTAGAGTTTTTTTTTTTATTCTCTACCCCAATAATTCAATATTGGCATGTCTGGCTAAAACCTTTCATTAGAACATTTTTAGAATCAGTAATATCAAAAGACCCTAAACTGTTTTAGGACTTCACAAGGAAGAATGCTTTTGAAGCAATTTCCCAATAGACATAACCTAATGCAAGCATAGTGGAAAACTCACAGGTTTTATCTATGAAAGAAAAATAATTTTAATCAATAGCTTTTCTCTTAATAAATTTCCATAAATAAGCTGTTGACCTTTCTGATCCTAATTTACTCCTCTATAATATTAAGGAAATAATCTATCTCACAGTCATATTATCTAATTAATCCTCAAAATTTCTAGTTCAGGATCTGACAGATGTAAGAGTAAATTGTATCACTTGAATGCCAAAGCTTTTCCACTGTAACTTTTTGGTATGGGAATCTAAGATGTTATATACTTCCCTTCCTCCTTTAGATGTTCTATTTAAAAAAAAAAATGCTTTATAAAGAAAGCCCTTTCCTTCATGCTTCAGGATCATCATCATTATATTATATGTTAACAATACTGGAGACCCAAAGACTATGGGGCGGTTCCATGCTGTGGGTACACGTATTTGAAAGTAGTCAAGTCCTGTGGTCTCTTATACTGCCTTTACATTATTGGGGCCAAGAAGTCATAAAGAAGGGTATAAAAAGCATTAAAAGATGTTTTTCCCATAAGTTTTAGGATATTACTTAGTAATGTCTTTTCTTTCTACTCATTTATTTTCACTTTCATGGTATATTTGAGATTTTTTTTTTTTTTTTTTTTTTTTGCTGGTTCTGTAACATGTAAGTGTGTAAGTGAAGAATGACTTTTCCTTACAAATTCCTGTATGACATTGTTACAAAAATCATGCCATTTTTAGTTAGCTTTAAAAATAATTATTCCTAGACATTTACAGATGAAACAATATGTCTGGATTGCTTCAAAATAATCTAAGAGGCAGAAGGATTGAGGGGGCTAGTGAATAAAGTGAAGATGAAACAGGGTTTACTGTGTGTTGTGGTTTTGGGTGGTGGGCATGGGAAGGGGAGAGGGAGAGGGGTACCTAAACCATTCTTTTTGTTGTGAAAATTTCAAACACATATGAAGTTTAAAACGGGAAGAGGCATACACATTTATTAACACATACAAACACATAAAATATGTCCAAAATTAAGAGGAAATAAGTTTTGATTGGGATCTAATTTGCTATGATTCAGGGATTCACTTAAATTTCATTAAACCCTTTGTTTTCTCATTTTTCCAAAGAGAGCTTGGAGATTGTGATACTACGTTTCTAGGCAACTGACTACAATTAATATCATGTAGATATTTTTAATCACTTGCTTTTAAATAAAGATTGAATTGATGGTATTCACTTACATTTCACAATATGTTTTCCAAGATATAGTTCAGATTTAAGACAGGATAAAAGTTTTTAAGTTTCAGCCAAGTGTTCTTAAATATTTACAGATAACTATCAAACAATATTTTCTAATGGTTACTTCCAACATTTTTTCTAATACTGTCTTTTCTATTTAAAACTTTTTAAATTTGTCTCCATAATAGTAAGGAAATACATTAACATACTTAGTTACAAATTAAGGCAAAATAGACTGCTTTCTAGAAACTTTAATAATTCAAAACATAGAGTACAATATTGTATTTCATACAATATATAGCACAGTTTACCACAGATTTTATATATCTGCTATTCTATTTTTAAATGAATGAAAAGTTTTCAATAACTTGAATTTTGAGAAAACAAGTTTAATTAAGATTCTTACCAAGTTATGATTTAATATTTATCAGATGTGTAAATATACAAACCATGATAGCAATTTTTAAAACTTGTAAATAGTTGGCCTTACAAATTACAACACACTGTAAATAAATCCCTCCCACATTTTATACAAACTACATGATTTTGATATACAAAGATTCTGTTTTTACACTGACAATGTACAACCGAGACTATTTACAATGAAAAAAGTATATAAACCACAATTTAACATTCTGCTACTGGCAGCCACTATAGGAGGTAGCTTTAATTAAACGAAATGAACAGAAGCCATGTTTCCCAACTTGTGTTCTAAAAATAATTTACATAAGATAAAAATTCATTATATGCACAGTATGTACAGTTTAATTATTAAACTGCAATCTAGCTTAATTTTTTTTAGTATATCCAGGATAATAATATGGCAGTGGGTTTGCTATTTAGTACATTGTTCAAAAAACATATCGAGCAATTATAACTTTAAGACTCCACAAAAAAAACATGGCAGAAGACCCTAGATGAGAATCAGGTAAAATTTTTAATTTTCAAAGACATAGGACTAAGCCTTATCCTTTTCCCCTCCTTAATGATATGTCTGTCTAGTCTAACCAGAGCTCAGCATATGAGCTATTGAATAGGTTTTTTTGTAAGTCATGGTATGGGAAAATTTTATAGAAGCTTCCAAGTAATAACATAAGTTTAGGAGAATCCAGTTCACTAAGAAATAAATTTAAGTGCTTTGTGTCATAATTATTTTCAGCTTCCTCCAATTACAAAAAAAAAAAAAATGACCCCAGTTTACTTTCTTTATAATCCAAACTATAAATAGATGACATACCAACAAAACTGGAAAATATCAGTAGAACCAATGATATTAAGAAGCATTTATTAATGGGAACATTACATGGAGCCATCAAATCCCTTAGGTACTATTAAAATCTCATTAGTAAGTAGTGTAGCCAAATCTACTTAAACTCACACATCAATTAGCCATTTATTTTGTACTAGTAGTATAATTACAAAACAGTGAAAATCATGGTGAGCGAAACAAAGCAATGTAAAATGACCCCAAACAAATGTACTGACTTTTTTTTTATTCTAACAGCTGTTAATATGGTTTTTAAAACATCTTCAGGTTTATATAGATTTATAAAGCAATTGAATGAAATTTATGATTCTCATGTAAAAGTGGAAATAGAAAACAATGACACCTATGTGTACTCTCACAGTTCTAGTTGGGAGACAATCCCTTTTTTTGGCCCTGTAGTAAGTTGTCCTGAGATTAATGATCAAATATTAGGTAAAATTAGCAAGACTTTTTTGTCAGTTATATAAAGTCACATTTTGAACTACCTTTTTAAAAAATATTAACAGCTGTCCTTTATTTTGTGCTTAATTCAGAAATAGATATAAATTTGCTCCTTATGGATCTGAAAAATCTAAAAGTTATATTGCTATACCACACCCAAAATCCTTTTCAAGTTCTGTTTCAAATAGACCACACATTCCTTGGACATTGCATTTTTCACCAATTAATAATTTAGGCACCTGTTCTTTGAAAAATGTCAGGTTTGAGAAATAAACTGCCACCTTCCCCTTCTATGTGACACCAGGCAGTGATTACAGAAGTGCTTCCCAGATGAAAGAACAGAATAGGGTTCACTCTATAAACACTGTGAATTTGGTTGATGGGGGAAACAGTTACAAACACAGTAGTTCAGTCTTTAACTCTTGGTAGATTGTAAGCGTAGCGCACCAAAGGGAATCCCCGGCTCTGATAGAAGCAGGCTCGTCCACACGCCTGCACTTGGTCAGAACTGTCTGAGACAAAGGAGTCTTCTTCATCTGCATAGTCAGAGTGGGCTGACTGTGTGCCACAATCAGACCAATATCCCTCTGGTCTTTGGCAAGAAGCCACTGCCAATGCAGGACAGCTGTGTGATTTTATTAAGTGTTTGCATGATACTGGCTTTGTCAAAAGAAAAGATTCGCAGCAGTCACATACAGTCAGGTTACCCTGCAAGTGTGAGTACATGCCACAGTCATAGTAGAAATCCTGTTCCACACAACCACCTTGGCTACTGATGGAAACTGAAACTGATCCACTTTTCTTGGTAATGCGTCGTTTTAGTAACTTCCAGTCTTCTTTAAATTTTGGATTGAAGAAAACATACAGGACCGGATTTAGGCAAGCAGGCAATGGGAAAAATATCAGAGTAACAGACTTCATTATTTCAGGACTGATAGAGATTGCAGTGATCAATGGTGCAAATGAGAAAAATGCAACAGGGCAAAAAAAGATGCAATTGGTGAAAATTAGCCAAGCAACATGCTTAATCATGCTAGATTGTGAGTTTTCTGAGAGGTCTTCTTTTTCCAAGTTGCAGTAAAGTTTAGTGTAGACGATGGCCATTAATAAAAATGCTAGTGAGTTTAACAGCACTAAGGTCACAGTAAATCCTAATGATGGCGTCTCTCCTGTGGGAAATGGCAAGCACAAGGGTGATGCAGAATATTCCCCTCTATGGAAAAGGGGGAAACAGCCTGCTACTGCAGCACCCAGAAAAGCAAAAAGGGCCGCAATCCGGAACTGCTTGAGATGATTGCTTTTCCCATTTTTCATGATATTTTTTGCAGATAAGCTTCTTTCAACAGCTGCTAACATTAATAAAAATATGGCACTTTCTGAGGAAAAAACTGCAAGGAACCCAGCTGCTTTGCAGCCACTGCCAGTCTCCCACCAAATGCCAAATTCAGCAAATCTGCCCCAGGATACGGCATCAAGAAAAGTTAAGATGCCAGTATAGATTCCCATGAATAAGTTAGACACAGAAATCAAGCCTATGAACAACTTGGAGGAAGGCAGTGATGTACAAGATGCGAAGGTTGTTAAAATGACTAGCAGGTTGAAAAACAATGCAACCAAGAAAATGAACCACACGGTGAGACGTATCATCCAGCTTCCCAGTAAATATTCACAGGGCTTAAAAGCACCTAACATGAAAAAGAAACAGAAACATGAAAGACAATTTAGAAAATACCATATTTCATATAATATGCTTGATAGAATGACTAATGATGGTTGAATCTAGAATAAATCAGCTACCTAACTGAATTGAACCAAACTGGAAAAAAATATTGCTTTTAAGATATTTCAGTCACAGACTAGGCTATTTTAAAAATTAAGCAGCTTAATATCTGGGTGTAGCTGGCACACACCTATAATCCCAGGGACTCAAGAGGTTAAAGCAGGAGGATGGCAAGTTCAAGGCCAGCCTCATTAACTAAGCAAGATCCTGTCTCAAACTAAAAACATAAAAAGGGCTCGAGGGAGGGTACTCAGTAGTAAAGCTCCCCAGGGTTCAATCTCCAGTACTAAAACAAAACATAACCAGGAATAGTTTCTTTTATTATTTGGTAAGGTCATATAGAGATATTTCCAAGAAAATTTCTACTTTTTCTTTTTCTTTATTCTTTTTAAAATTTTTTTTTAGATGTAGATGGACACAATATCTATTTTATTTTTTATGTGGTGCTGAGGATTGAACCCAGTGCCTCACGCATGCCAGGCAAGCACTCAACCACTGAGCTACAACCCCAGCCCTCTACTTTTTCTTATACCAAATATAAAGCACAGTATCTAGCACATAAAAGGTACTTAAAATACTGAGGGTCTGGAATCAGATGGTTTATAACTTGCTACTCTTACCTTAAAAAAGCCACTTAAGCCTAATAAGTTGCATTTTCTGATATGTAGATAATAATGCCTACTTAATACAGTTGACAGCTTAAGTAAATTTGCATACATAAGTACTTAAGCAGGCTGCTGGGCACATAGTGGAACTTTAGTAAATATTAGCTTTCTTTTTTTCTTCCTTCCTTATCCCTATGTATTTTATTTTTTAAAATATTTGTATTAGTTGTTGATCAACATTTATTTGTTTGTTTGTTTGTTTATATGTGGTGCTGAGAATCGAACCCAGTGCCTCAAACGTGGCAAAAGCTTTACCATTTACCACTGAGCTATAACCCCAGCTGTCTATATATTTTATAACTGTATATGTATATATATATATACACAGATTTGTAACATTTTAAACCCAATTTCTTATGGCATTCAACAGCAACCTGCTGAAGTTGGTTATGGTAGATAATCATGTTAACTATTCAGACAAAGCTTGGCACAAAACAAAACCCCTATACAATAATAAAACCCCTATAAATATATATAGGATTGCAAGAATACACTTAGTAGCTGAATTGATAGTTCTAATAACTGACTTTGACATGCTAGTAATGTCACAAATGAAAAATATTTCATTTATAATTAAGGAGTGAAAATGTTTGACTACAAAGAATGAGAAAACTATGTATTACAATTGCCTAAAAGATATGTTTTAACTTTCTGAACTGTCATGAAATTTGACATATACAGTGAAACTCCAGTTCTGCACCATTTATCTGATTTTCAATGAACAAAAATTTTTTTAATCAAATTTCATTTCACTCCGAACCCTCAGGAAGTACTAAAATGGAAGTTCTTTCTCATATTTTATTTGTGGGGAGGGTAGTCCAGGGACTAAACACCCAGGGGTGTTCTACCACTAAAATATATACCCAGCCTTTTTCATTTTTTATTTGGAGACAGGATCTCTCTAAATTGGCGAGGGTCTCATTAAGTGTCTGACACTGGCCCTGCACTTGCAGTCCTCCTGCCTCAGCCTCCAGAATGGATCCAATTACAGGTGTGTTCAGTACTGCAAAAGAATGCTGTTTCCTGCCAGGTGACGTGGTACACACCTATAATCCCAGAGGCTCTGGAGGCTGAGGCAGGAGGATCATGGGTTTAAAGCCAGCCTCAGCAACTTAGCAAGGCCTTAAGCAACTCAGTGGTACCCTGCCTCTATAAATAATATATAAAAAAGGGTTGAGACTGTGGCTCAATGGTTAAGCACCCCTGGGTTCAATCCCCAGTACCACTGCCCCCTCCAAAAAAGAATGTTTCCTTCTCACTGGATCATCAGTTCTGTGTACAATCTCCAACACTTGAATCCTTCATGGGCAAGAGAGTGAATTGCACTCCTAACTGTCAAAAATTAATATCTGCACAATAAAATAAATTACATAAATGATTCTTGCTAGTTGCACCTACTCATCTGTTAAAATTAAGTTTGTTCTCCACACAAGGAAATGGGTTAAATATTCAAAGCATACATACATAGGCCCTTAAGAAGCTCACAATTCAGCATCAATCATTAGTGATTCACAGCACTGATGATTCTAAGTTATAAAATTAATGGCCAACCCAGGCATGGTGGCACACACCTGCAATCCCAGTGGCTCAGGAAGCTGAGACTGGAGGATCGTGAGTTCAAAGCCAGCCTCAGCAACACTGAGCTGCTAAGCAACTCAGTGAGACCCTGTCTCTAAATAAAAATATAAAATAGGGCTGGGGATGTGGCTCAGTGGCCGAGTGTCCCTGAGATGAATCCCTGGTACCCCGTCACCCTCCTGCCCCCAAAATTAATGGCCAGTTCAGCCTGTGACATCATACTAATAGGAATCTATTTGGTAGATGATTTAACAAAAAATATTTAAAACCTTGCCTTTATAGTAAAAGTATAAATCCCAAGTTCTCTGGTAGGCAAGGCAGAATATGACATTACAATCAAATAAATATTGGCATCATTTAATAACTTTCCTAAAACTACAACTTCAATGAAGTAAATCAGAAAGAGTAGACAAGATTGCATTTAAAAAAATAAATTGTAGGTGCATGCTTATAATCCCAGTGGCACAGGAGGCTAAGGCAGGAGGATCACAAGTTCAAAACTAGCTTCAGCAACTTAGTGAGGCCCAAAGCAACTTAATGAGATCCTGCCTCAAAATGAAAAAGTAAAACAGGTTGGTGATGTAGCTCAGTGGTTAAGCAACCCTGGATTCAATCCCTGGTACCAAAAAATAAAATGAAATAAAATAATAAATAATAATAATAATAATAATTAGAAGAAGAAGAAGAAGAAGAAGGTGGCTGGGGACAAACCTCAGTAATAAAGCACAAGCTTTGCATTCTGGAGGCCCTGGGTTCAATCTCTGGCACCACAATAAATAAAGAATAATATAAAAAAAAAAAAACTTTATGGACCAGTGACTTATTTCAGAACTAGTTCTAGACCTAAAGGGCCATCAAGAAATTCCTTCTCCAACTTGATGTACATGACCCTCACCTGGAAGAGCTTGTTAATATGCAGATTCTGATTCAGTGGTATGAGCCTGAGATTCTGCAAGAGATGCCTTCTGAATCAGAAGGCCTTACAAGATCATCTAGTTCCACCCTTGTAAAATAGAAATAACATCCATCGCCAGGAAGATTAGATATATTTGCCCAATGTTTACTTAAAGTAAAAAATTACAGCCAAATGGATTGAGCATTACCTGTTGAGGGTGTACAATGGATAATTATTTGACTGTGCTCTTCATTTTCAGCACTGCTGGTGACATTTGCTGCATCAGTGGTACCTGAATATACAATAAAGTATGCTGAATTAAAAATGGGAAGTTCAAAAAACAAAACAAAACAGATGTTCCCACAACGTTCTCTCCTCTGCATGATGTTAACGTTCAGTGTATACAAATGTGGCTTGATAACACATTAAATATGCCAGTAACACAGGAAAGGCTGTTTTTCTCACAGACTTCATATTGATCCTTCCCAAACTGATTACAACACATACATTTTGATTAATGCCTTAGGGAGTGTTCTGTTTCTAAAGGTTCATGTACTTGCCTTTCTCCTTTGTCACACTATGGTCTTGAAGGCTGTTATCTTCTATGTTTAAATTTGCATAAGAGTCACAGCCCCAAAATGCACAGCACTGATAAGCATATGGTACTGATAAAGACCTGGGGAAAAAAATTGTAAAATACATTCTGAGTAGTAACTTCATAGACATAATTTTGTTTTGTAAAAAGCATTTTAATCTTTGAAAATCCCAACCTTTGGGTCAGAAAAGTCTTAAGTATCTTAAGTATACTTTAGTCTTGACCATTTATCCTCTAGGAACCTTATCTATGTTAAACACTCTAGTAAAGCTCATAAAAATGATCATAAAGATACACCACAAAGTTTCTCCATTTCTATGAGGTGTCTCTTAAGAAAGGTGGATGCAAATCAAGTATATATAAAGTTTCATAATAATACTGCAATTTAAAGTAAAACCGTTGCCAGGTGCAATGGCACAGGCCTATAATCCAAACTACTCTGGAGGCTGAGGCAAGAGGATCATGAGTTCAAAGTCAGTCTCAGTCTCAGCAACTTAGCAAGATCCTGCCTCCAAAAAAAAAAAGAAAAAAACAGGCTGAGGTTATGACTCTGTGGTAAAGCGCCCCTAGGCTCAATCCCCAGTGCTATGACTTCTTTTATAGGTCATAACCAGTCAAATTTATCATAAATTTCACTATGAAACTGATAGTTTCACTTAAAATGAATACCCTAGATAATCTGTAACTTTACACCATCAAATGAATTTACCTGGTTCATATAAATGTAGTAAAAGTGTTTATTCTCTTATCTCACAATAACATTCCCAAGTCCTTTTTCTACTACATTTAATAAAGGACCCCCATAAGTCTCTGAAGTATTAAAGGATTGTATCAATTTTTCTGTAGGTTCACACTTAAGTGGCTTCTGGCATCTTGTTGCTCATGACAAGTCCATTATATTAAAAAAAAAAAAAAAAGTTCTGATGAACATTTACCTGGTACTAACTATTTGAGAGCAATGAGAGCTTTATGTCATGTTCTCAACAACTATGAAACAATGCTCATGTTCTATTTTTCACCAATTTTGCAAGAGTTAGAAAACTCTTTTAAATTATAGCACACCAGAAAAATCTAGGAACCACAGCATAAAACCAGGTCAATGTATAATTTGGGAGCCTACCATAACTCCAGTGAAAAAGAAAAATAAGCAAAAACATACCTGAGATTAACAAAATCTTTTGCTGCTAAGGCTTCTTTCAGCTTGAAGTTGCCCACAAGTTTCAGCTGATTTAGCCCATTCAGGCCTTCCGTAGGGAATGAAGTTAATTCATTGAAACTTACATCTCTAAAATGTGAATAAGAGTTCAAGTTAACTCCCTAAGATGCAACCAAATAAAAACATCCATACCTATATTAACATCCTAAATTTTAGACTCCTAAAATGAAGTTTATGGATGCTAAAATGATAGATCTAGAATGTGTCTTTTCATCCAAAAAACAGTTACTGCATCAATGCAGCTTAGCATTTATGAAAAGGGAACCATTAAACAGAAAAACAACAACAACAACAACAACAACAAAAAAAAAACATTTGACCATGTTAAAACAAATTTCTATAACACTGTTTACTGTTTTCATGATATTATTGAATATAATCATTTGTCTACTTACAGGTTAGTTATTGGCCCAAGCTTCGCAAAAGCTCTGTTGTGAATTTCATGGATCTGGTTTCTACTCAGATCTCTGCAATTATAAAAGTAACACATTAATCTTTTCAAATAAACACTCAAATGCCAGTTAGTGACTTAGACCACACTTTAGAATCTGAGGTACTAACACCATATTGTTGATATGATAACAAAGATTCTCAACCATTTGTCACGTTTATGTTGACTGCCTCTCCGTTACAACAATCTAGTTCTTAGAATACACTGTTGCACCTGTAATTCTTGCTGGCACCTATTTCCAATCAGTTGTGAATTTTCGCCACTTTATCATTTTGACCAGTTCAAAATTAGAAATGAAATGATATCCTTGGCAGTATTAACCAGGGAAGGAAAAGCCCAACTCTTGACAAAGCTGAAAATAAAAACTGCTTCCTTATTATTTGCCTTCTCAAAGGTTAGTGATAAGGCCCTGAGGGAAGACAAATAATCAATTAGCAAACAAAAGCATTCCAGGAGGCTTCAGATATCATTCTTTCCCTAAGCAGGAAATAAAAATCATTATCAATAGCAGAGATAGCTCTACCTTTAAGAACACACCCTGAAGAATTCTGATATTACAGAATTAACAAAGCGAAGAAACAATCTGTAACCACACTTAAATTGGGCCTGAATGGACATTTAAAGATTGGATAAATTTATTCCATAACACATTTCAGGGATAACAGAAAAACTTGATTGCAAATCGTGAAAAAACCAGTTTTTCATTGTTATATCTTATCAGTGCTCTAGAAGTGATGGCAGTTAGGAGCCAGCTGGTTCTCAGGCCCACAGAAAAACTGACCACAACAAAGAAAAGTCCAGAAAAAACCCAACCACCAATTAAATGTTTTTCAGCAGAACTCATGTTTTTCTTTCTTTCTTTTTTTTTTTCCTTTTCGATTGTTTGTTTCTTTCCTATAGTGCTGGGATGCAACACAAGGCCTGTGCATACTAGGCAAGAGCTCTACCACGGAGCTGCACCCCTAGTCTCTTATCTCTTAAATGGGATCCACTGGGAAAACAGACAATATATAAAAATTTCTTCACTTTCAATTTTTCAAATTTTTTTTTCTATTTTAAAAAGTAATATAGTATATGGTTTTCTGCACTGAAGTTCTATAAAGGCTGTTAGTGACAAGTTTTGTCTTAGTTACTTCTATATTACCAGGCTTAGAAGAGTGCCAGGCACAAATATGTACTCAAAAGCAAATAATTTTCTTAAATTAGTACTTCTGCTGTTTATGAGCTTTATTTATCATGAAAGATGTCCTGGAAAAGGGGTCTGTGAACATTGGGGTCTGGCCCTGTGGAGGGCCAGAGAGTAAATATTTTTACTACTCAACTCTGCCACAACATGACAAAAGCAGCTTTTGATAACACTTCAACACAAAGCCTGTATGAGTTCCAGTGAAACTTAATGTATAAAAATGGGAGGCAGGGTCTGGGGTTGTAGCATAGTGATACGGCTCTTGCCTGGCACGTGTGAGGCACTGGGTTTGAAATAAAATAAAGGTATTGTGTCCATCTATAAAAAAAACAAAAAAAAATTTTTTTAATGGGAGGCAGGCTGGATTTGGCACACAGGCTGTAATTTGCCTATCCTTACCCTAACGAATTGATAGACCTCACTAATATAACTTGAAAACAAATAAGCAACATCGCTTAGGTTACATACACTGTACTTTTTTCACTCACTAATGTACAATATCATCAATTTGCTAGAGTAAGGACTACTGAAAGTAGATATTTATAAAGTACCAAGTGGTAGAGTTTGAAAAATACTATTTATGTAATATAAATCATATCTTTACATATAGCTATTAAAATGGGATATTCCATTAACATGGAAATCATGATATATTAACTTGTAGCTTGACAAAAATTTTGTCTTTAATAATCATAGAAAAACTTACAGAATCCTTAGGGATACCAGGCCTTGAAAAGTACCTTCCCTTATTTGGTAGATTTGATTACGTTGCAACGAACTAAAGAGGCAAAAAAAAGAAAAAATTTTAAAACAGAAAAAAATAATTTCTATTTTGAAAAATAATAACCGTAGTTAATCTTTTTCTAAGTTTAAAGAACCATTCATATGTAATATATATTAATCTTGTTTCAAGTTAAGAAAACTTCTCTTTCCTCATTTGTAAAATGAAAAGGTTAGACTAATTGACATTCTGTCCCAAATTATACTGAGAAAACTGATTCACTATTTAAATTCCTTAGGAATCTTACTCAAGTATGAGAGAAGGAAGATGACACAGTGAGAAACATCCAGACAAGACCATAACAAATTGCACAGGAAGTTGAAGAAGATTAGAAAGGGGAGAATAAATGCCTTCCTCTCCCTCATCTTTCAACCCAACTTCCTCCAGAGCTGTCACTCTCTCTTATACACACACACACACACACACACACACACACACACACACACACAGTACCAGTATTCATGTACAATTGCCCTCAATAGCTGGGATAAGTTTTTCTGTGTTTGTTTTTTTTTTAAGTATGACCACTCTCCTAGAGAGCATTTAATAGAATACTTGATAAATTCTGGCTCTATGCAAGCAACTGGTACAATTTGACATTTTATATATGGGAACACCTCACTATATAAATTTCTAATTAAAACCATTTATTTAAAATAGGAAATGTTCAACAAACTAAGAATACATCACAGTAAAAAATCAGAGGCCAACTTACATTTCTTCCAGGGCATGGCAACCATTAAAACTTGGGAGATCTCTTATGTTATTGTAAGACAAGTCCCTTAAAACAATAGAAATTAACAAATTAATGTAATGTTATCAGAATACTCTCTCAAAAGTCCTTAAAGCAGCATTAAGATGTCTAAAAAACGATATGACTAACAACAAAATCTCATCATTACATATAACTATAATGTACCAATAAAAAATGTGGAAGGAGAAAGAAAAAATATGACTGAGGAAGAAAAGCAAACTATGCTGGGCATGGTGGTGTACACCTGTAACTCAGCAACTTGGTAGCTTAGAAGAATTCCAAGTTCAAGTCTAGTCTTAACAATTTAGGGAGACACTCAGCACTTAGTCAGACTCAGTCTCAAAATAAAAGTAAAAAAATAAAAAAGAACTGGGAATGTAGCTCAGTGGTAGAGTATATGTGGGTTAAATGCCCAGTACCAAAAGAAAAAAGAAAAAAAAAATGAAGAAAGAAAATCATCTGTTGTTCTCTAAGACATAAGTTTCTAGAAAAATTCAGTTACAATAGGCTTAAGATTTATAAGTTCAAGTATATACTGTAGAATATAGACAATATAAACAGGTTAAAATATATTATATAAAAACATATAGGGGAGGGGAGGGGGGATAGGGAGGCCAGTAGAATACAACTGACACTAGGATTGCTGTATGTATACACATGGATGTATAACCAATGTGATCCTGCAATCTGTACACGTGGAAGAATGAAAATTCATACCCTATTTGAATCAAATGTATGATATGTCAAGATCATTGTATTGTCTTGATCAACTAATAAAAAAATCATAATTTTGTTTTTCTACAAACAACACAGAATACATGCATATATAGTCAATGTACATATATGTATGTCTTTGAAATGGCTAAAGATCTTTTCTTCAAGAAGCTTAGTTTTATTATAAGAGAAAGAAAGCCTCCTCAGAAACATCCAGAAAGTAGAATTAAATAAAGGAAATGGAAAATAGTTAACATTAAAAAATTCATTTTAAAAGTTAAAGCATCTAATTAATAGATAGGCAAGGGAAGGAGAAAATGAAGTGGGAAAGAAAAACAAAACAGGAAAAGTGTCCAGAACTGAAGGGCATGAGATTTTAGATTGAAAAAGCATCCAGATGTCCAGGACTATGAGTGAGAAATAAATCTATATCAAGGTACATTATTGTCAAAATTTAAAAGAACATGGGTAAAAATAAAATCCCAAAAGCTTGGAGAGAGGAAGGGAGAATATATAAAACATACAAACATAAAAATTTTAAGTGGAAAATTGCAAGTTTTTTTAAAATTTTGTATTTTTCTAAAGTTATTTATGCCCATAAATAATTTCTATGTTGTTCTTTAATTTAAAAGCTATAAGAGGAATGGTATGCTTACTCACATTTTTAAAAAATCATATTAAATGAAATGCCAGAATAACTAATGCTCAACCCCACTGCAGCTCTCCCTCATGCTCACGGCAAGTCTGAGACTCCACTACAGCACTTAACTACTTGCTTAATCCAATCTGTCACTTGCCTTGTTATTATCTCCTGCCACTGAATACTTATTAACAACTTAGTAACTTAAGCATGTGTCCTGGTGAAACTTTCACAATACTTATTTATTTTTACTTTCAAGGTCAGCTTAAAAGTTTTTAGAAAGTTGCATATTCAATTCATTTCAAATTTAAGAAAGCTTTAGGCTCTGCTTAGGTTACTGATGAAAAACAGGAAGCTATGGGGAGAGGACACCCATAGGGAAACTAGAATAAGGACAAGGAATCAGGATATGGCAGGGGAAAAAAAAAAAAAATCAAGGGAGAAATTAGCTTGGTTTTACTTTGTTCAAAATAAAGCCATAAGATATATGATATATACATAATCCCAAAAGCAAATTCAAATGCACATTACCTCCCTGATTACCAAAATGCCTGCTCATTTATACAAAAGGAACAAACAAGAAATATACCTCAAAACCTTGACAAAAGAGTTCATTTAAAAAAAAAAACACCTAAACATTTGTAAAGTACATAAAAGAAAGGTGGGGAGAGGGATATAACTTACAAAGTTCTAAGCATCTTTTGTTCTTGGCACAAATTATCAGGTATGCTGCTTATTTTTGTACCTGTCAAGGTCCTGTGGAAAAACAATGTTCATCTAAGAAATAATCCAAGTCAGGATAATAAGCAAAATAAATACCTACATATTCACATATGGATAGAGACTTTGCATTCCACTGCCTAATTAATTACCTCTTAAAATTAGGCAGGTGGGAAGGTGAATTAACCCTCAATACTGACATCATTTTCAGAAAAAATGAAAAAAAAGCTTGTGACACATGATGTTAATATTGTCCAGATGATGGGCTTGATTTCCCAGATAGACCAAGAGAAAAACTTGAACTCACAGTCACACCCTGGCCTCAATCACCTCTAAGTTTTGTCACCTTCTCATAACCAACACATTTAAAATCAACTTAGTATCCTACCCCAAATGTTGTTTCTACTGAGTCAACCTGGCTCAGCATTCTGAAGTAGTCTCTTACTTTCCTCCCTTTCTATGCTACCATTTGCAATCAACAGTTCCTGTTGATTCTTGGTAGTGTTCTAGAATCTAACCTTTTCTCTCCATTTTTACTGTTACTATGCAGATCAATGGTGAAATGTTGCTGAGAGGGATGAAGGAATCTGATAAACCATACTATATGTCCTGGGGCAACTCCAGTGACTGAAGACCTGGAGTCTCACAGTTGCACATGTGCATCTCTTTGTGTTACTTGAAAGTACGATAATTTGGTCAAGTGTTCACATCAATAAGAAGCACTATAAATTTTCAGAGTCATTCTTTGGACTTCTGCCCAAGAGGGGAAAAAATAAAAGATTTTTTTTTGAAGCTACAATAATAAATTCTTTTTTTTTTTCCCATTAAAAGTTAACTGTTCTATCTCTAGTCTTTTCTCCTTGCCCTGCTCAAACCACCTGCTCAAACCTTCTCAATACCAGCAAACTGCATTATGGGTCAAGTTAAAACTCCTTATCTCAGGACTACCCAACTTTCTTTTATTTTTATTTTTTGTCTGGGCACATGTGAAAATCATAATGTTCATATGGCACACCATGGTAAGACTCCCATAGTTAGAGAGCCTAGCTACTTCAGCTGCCCCACCCCAACCCCACCACTCATCTGAAGGGCTGAGAGCAAGATTTAGATGACCTTGTAACCTTACATTCACAGACACTCACAGGGAAACTCTGCCATAACCAAATGTTTAGTGTTCAAGGTCTGTCATTTAAAAATCTGATCCAAAACAATTTTCAAAATCTCTCTATAACATACTTCATCACATTATAAACATGTAATTCTTAGCCATGTTTGATCATCTGCATGCCATTCCTGAAAATATCCTTGGTACTCCCAGTTTTACTGAATTCTGTCTTTCTAAATAAAAGACCTAGCTCTGAGAAATCTGACATATTCAATTTTCAAACACTTTACCTCCCCCATGAAACCTTCTTGGATGGTGTACACTAATTGATCCCATTTCTGAATTTCTAAAGCACTGCTTCTACTTTGGCACCTTATATATAAGGTCTTATATATTCAGTGAGACTTTCAGATCTTCTGTCCACATAGTAGGCTTATCCTCTTATTCTTATTCTCCTTCCTTTATATGCTCCCATTTGCAATCACCAGTTCCTGTTATTTCTTCTTCTGTAATGTTCTAATATCTGATCTTTTCTCTTCATTTCTGTTGCTAATATTGCAGGTCAGGGGTGAAATGGTGCTGAGATGAAAGGAATCTGACAGGACATGCTATATGTCCTAGAGCTGAATTCTGTCTGAGCTGACTGACCCCAAACCCAAAACATCCATCTCTGTGCATGATAGTCACAAAGGGAATCTGGAGAATGAGCACAAACCCATCATGGTCACTAAAAAGCAATGGCACTCTGCTAGCCACCTTGCAGTATTATCTTGGCACAACCCCTCTTCAAAGAACCAAACTTACAGACTCTCCAGATGGACAGTTCCAGTCAGATTGGGGAACCACTGCACCTTGCTTGCACCACGAATGACTCTGAGAAATTGGGAGGGGAGAAAGTAATTCAAAATAAAATAGTTTTCATCATAATATTTTCATTATATCTTTTTAAAGAGTTTAAAATTAAAGTACTATCTAAAAACAAGCTACTTTCATTTCTTTATGTTACTTGAAAGTACGATAATTTGGTCAAGCGTTCACATCAATAAGAAGCACTATAAATTTTCAGAGTCATTCTTTGGACTTCTGCCCAAGAGGGGAAAAAAATAAAAGATTTTTTTTTTGAAGCTACAATAATAAATTTTTTTCCATTAAAAGAACTGTACAAATATTCAGGTATGTTTTAAACTTGCATAATACTTACAAGGAATGCAGATCAGATAGATTGTGAAATGCTGAGTTCCCCACAAAAGACAGAGGATTATCATACAAGTGTCTGTAACAAAATCCCAGAAAAAGTCAAGTTTTCATATGTTCACCATCATTCTAATACTAAATCTATGTTCACAATGTATGTGTATCTAAAAGCCTGAATTTTCATTCTTCATCTAGATGTTTGACTAGGTACAGACACAGATTCGCATGATTTTATTCTAAAAGAAACTTTCAAAAATACTTACATAGTTCTTAAGAGTGGATTACCACCAAATGCTCCATCAGGGATAACAGAAATAGAGTTACTATGAAATCCCCTAAAAAGATAAGAGAAAAACATTTGAAATCTGTATCGCCTGTGAAGTAAGTTAAAACTTGAGTATCTACTGCTGCTCAGCATGACATAAAATACTTCTGATAACAGCTACTTAAACATTTTCAAGAAAGTGGGAAATCTGAATTAATTCCACCTCATCTATTACCTAATTCCTCTTAAACCCACTGCTTGCCTAGAATCTATCTGGTACCTCATATACATTTATATATTGTTGCATCATTAAAGAACATCATGCTATGAGAATCATAAGACATTCTAGTCCCCAAATCTTTCTTATTGTAGCCTGCAATATGTCTTTAGGCAATGCATGTTAGGCTATTAGCTGTCAACTCATGACACACAATCTCTATTATGATATCTATATACATTATTTCTATTTCTGCTCATGACAAGCCCAACATCCAAAATTCTCCTTTATGCCTTTCATTTGTTTAAATATTTTCATTATTTCAAGTCTGGTCAAATTTCTTTGCTTTAGTGATGCCTTTTCCAATGACCCCAAGCCTCACTGAGGTCTTTTGCTAGAATGATTTATTTATCCTACTCATTCAACACTAATTTCTACCTAGAAACAGCTATCTATCTGTCTTCCATTGTCTGCCTTCCTAATGAGACTAAGACTCCAAGCTTCCGAAAAGGCAGAGATCCTACTGTTTTGTTTCAGCAACAGAATCTAAACTGATATAGCAGTCTGCTCAAAACAGTTAAACCAGCCAACATAATCTGATCTGTATGAGTATGCATGTGCTTGGATGTGTGTTATGGATATATGTAATAGGACAAAGACATTCTAAAATCTCATTGTTAGAATATTAAATGGCAAGTTCTAGAGATATTAAGACATAAAATAAACAAAGCAATACTCACAGTTCTTTTAGGCTAGGAAGTGCTTTAATAGCCTGGGGAAATTCCTCCAAGTTATTATAATTCAAGTCCCTAAAAAAAAAAAAAAAGGTAGAAAATATGTAGCAATAGTGAAAAATGGTCACAATTTATAAGAAAGTTTGGCACAAACCTACATTAAAAAAATCACAACCTCTGGGGCTGGGGTTGTGGCTCAGCAGTACCGCTCTTGCCTGGCATGTGTTAGGCACTGGGTCTGATTCTCAGCACTGCATATAAATAAATAAAATAAAGGTCTATCAACAGCTAAAAATATGTGTGTGTGTGTATAAAAGATCACAACCTCTGATTAATAATATTTCTCCACCAACCATATTGTCATTCGAAACCCTATAGAACCTTAACTATGTTTACACCTTATTGTAAAATGTTAACCAGAGAAAAACCAAATGCTTCTTCTATGATGTTTATAAGAAGAATTCTTAGAATCATGTAACACTGGAGGATTAAAAAGCAAATCATACAAATGATACTTTTCAGAAAATTCACTATACAATAGAATTTACAAAGTGTCCATTTGTAGATGAAAGATAGGAGCATGAAAGCGAGGCTTCCATTTGGAGTTGAGGGACTTCCTGAAATTCTGGTATTTGGGAGCTGATTTCAGCCCCATTGTCAACACAAGGACTTAAGAGAAGAATAACCAGAAGGACCAGGGTACATTGATTCACATTATTATTGTCCTTACGCAGGTTATAAATTATTTAAAATGTTATATTAATTAGTAGCAAGATAAACCATAGTAGTCTATAATAAAAGGTCTACTTCTTAGCATGTTTACATTTCAATTTCTCTTAACATAAAGAGCAGGAAGGCATGATTCACATGGTTGATTGCAGGATGAGAGTAAAATAAAATTCAAAGCCCAGCTCCTTGGAGAACTATTTTGTTTTCCTTCACAGAAGGAAAATAGCAAGTAAAAATTAAACTAACTGGGAAGAAGAGATTTAATTTTAATAATTTGAATAGCACACATGGTCTACACATTATCCTTTCTGTCACACCAAAAATTACACTTAGCAAAGGAGGCTTGAATTTGGATCTATCTTCTTGAGAATGCTGAACTTTAAAATATACATTGATGTCTTATCTTTTCAATGTTTAGAGAATAAGGTGGATTAATAGGATCCTGTAAGATCTGAAGTCTTCTCAGCCACTGACACTTAACCAGAAATTCTGGTTAAACAAAACACTACAAACCTAAACATTTCAATCAGGCTTCACTCGCCCATCCAATTGAGATATTTTCTGAATCAATTTACTACATCACAATGACAAATATTATGTTATCTGTGAATAGGAAATAAATGTACTCATATATACAAAAATAAACATTCTACTCTCAATTACACACAGCGGCACAACGTCTGTTAGATAAGTAGTGGTATGATGCACAGCTAAAACAGGCACAGTCCTGAACACTACAGCTAGTGGAAACAACAAGACTATGGTATGCAAAATACAAAACCTTAACTTGTTACACTGTAGTATGTAGTATGCAGATACAATATTCAAATCCACTGTAAACAACCAGCAAGGCAACTGAGATTCTGGGGAAAAAAACAACAAAACTATCTAGAATTCATTTTAGAAGCCTCAGAGTTCCAAAACCATCATAAATTTAACAAAATCAACATTTTTGGAAAGATAGAAATCTCTCCATATCGAGCTGCTTTTAATACATATTTTGGGAGTAGAGGCATGAAGTACACATGTAATTATACTTTTAATCATAAATGTAGATTCATAACCAGGTTATTTGATGGCAAGAATTTAGTCATGTATTAAAACAAATTGATAATGGATTGACCCAAGAACAGCATCTTTTTTCTGTAGTGAAACATATAATTGCACTGTTGATATCACAGTGTGACTCCCCAATAAGCAAATATACTTACAAGGTCTCCAGGTTATCTAGTCCATCAAAACAGTGTTGACTCAAGCTTTTAATTTTATTGTTATGAAGATGCCTATAGAAAAAAAAAGCATCAAAATGACTTTCACATCTCCCAGTAGCAACTATTATAACTGTTTCATAAGTCTAAATTGGGATGACTTAAAGGAATCTTATAGCTAAATATTTCAACACTTGTCTATGGAAAACATAATTGGTTATGTATCTTTTTATCTACATTGCATGTATTCACTGAACACAGAACACCAATAGAAAAGGAAAATGTCTCTAATGGAAAAATGATACACATACTAAATATTATTTAATATCAACATCGAAATAACAGTCTTGATTAGCTCAATTTGCAGGAAACAAATTTTGATGATATGGAAGAAGCATATAAGTTTGTATCAGTGAGGTCTGTAAACAGACTTTTTTTTTTAATGCCACTTTATTATATCTGAGTATTCAAAGATTAAAAACACAGAAAATCACATACTCTATGAATAGAAAAGCTGGGAAAATATGAAATAACCTTGGAACTTATTTCTGTGAAGATCACATAATGATTTCACTTCTTTTAAGAAGAATAAATAAATTCACTTTGGGGACACAAACAAAAGCTGTATGAGTGTTTGCTAAGTGACCTAATTTTTTCTCTCATGATTACAAAGGACCATTTCTATCAGGAACATTCAATAGCCATTACCAGATATTAATACTCTGAATTCTCCTATTTTATATTTCAGAAAGTCATCACCGTTTAACAAAACAGCAGTTGGTCCAAACACTGACTATTCAGAAGCAGAATCCGTGAATACTTTCATAATAACTTTTCACAAGAAACTTGTTTTGAAATTAACAAAACATATGGTATTAAAAGGAATGAACAGGGCTGGGGCTACAGCTCAATGGCAGAGCATTCGCCCAGCATGTGTGAGGCACTGGGTTCAATTCTTAGCACCACATGAAAATAAACAAATAAAATAAAAGCATTATGTCCATTTACAACTACAAAAAAAAAAAAAAAAGGATGAATACTTACAGAACCACCAAGCTTGACAGGTTGGTAAAGGCAAAGTCAGGGATGCTGGAGATTCTGTTGAGGGCCAAGGTCAGCGCCTGCAGGGTGGGCAGGTTGCTGAGGGGACGCATGGGTACCTCTGTCAAGCTGTTGTCATCTAGCCACAGATGCCGTAACTGAACAAGTCCTTCAAAACTGTCCTCGGGGACTGAGGTAATATGGTTGGCATCTAAACGCCTGATAGAAACAAACAACCACCATGTTCAATAACAAATTCTAGTGAAATGGAGTTGATCTGATACAGACAATTCTCAGAGCTTTCGAAATGAAAAGGAGTAATCAAAATGACCAAAGACATAAAATCCCTTACTTCTTCACTGTCACTAGAAGACCTCAAGAGAATCTGATACCTTTTCCAAGACCATGTATAAAAGTCAGTTCTTTCCCTTTCTTGGTGAGAGAGTGATGTATCCAAATGGAAATGTTTCAATTCTCTTTGGCTAAGAAGTCACTTCTTAAGAGAAAGATATACTTTGAAAAAGAAAGAAAGAAAACTCTCACATGCTCAAGTTGGAACTTGAATTTCAGAGTATACAATATCAAGATACAGGAAACCAAGAATAAAAACTAAGCTAGCAAATAAGTTACTTTACATTCAATGTTACATTGTAAATAATATTATAAAGTTTAGTTGCTACTCTGATTTGGGATCAAAGGGGAAAAATTAGAAAATATTTATAATTTTTTAAATAGCAATAAACCACCTCAACAGATTCTCTATTACCCTTACTTATTACCACCAGACAAGTTAAAAATGTGTCACATTTTAGCAAAGCAACTTCTCTTCTTCTCTTAGCACTAAATCCTTTTGAAAAATTAGTTTGCCAAAATTAACAGTTACTTTAAAAAAGGTCAAATTGTCCACAGGAAAAAATTAAGCAGCTCCTCCAATTGATGTTACTATGACTTTAAAACTTCAGTTTTTCCAAAAATTTTGGAATTAAGGAACACCTTACTAATAGGATTACTCATACTTAAAATTAAGTCCCCATCTGCAAATTTCTGGAAAGTAGGTCCTAAGTGGTGTTGTTGGCACAACCAGCTATAATTGGTGGAATAATCACTTTTCAACACAAAAACAACCTGATATTAATATTAATATGATGAGGGACAGTCTGTGCCAGGCAGATCACAACTTTCCTCACAAATCCCTTGTTGATATTCATCACTTACATTCATGCTTCACAGCTTTGGATTTTTCTGTCAAAATTAGAGAACAGAAAAAACTGATAAAAACTCAAACTGACAGTATATTTCTAAAAAGATAGAGACTGGCAACTGAAATTGTAAATTCCGAGTTTTAGAGAGGTTTTTTGTGTCTCCTATTGTCATCCTACTCCAACTTCACTTCCTGCCATAATTGTCCCTTTTTCCTGTGGTCAATTCTGGGATCCTGCACCCTACTACTGCCCTAAACCCCAGATTCATTCTCTCTCCCAGAGATAGGAAGTAGCAGGAATTAGTAATCACTGATCCTGGTGAGTATCTGAAAGACACTTTCCTTCACATAGAGTCAAGAGAACTAAAGAGCACTAGAAGTGGGGTGGGGGAGGGGCATAGGAAACTGAGTAGCTGCCTTAAGAATCTGTCTAGTAACAAAGATTTTTAGACTGATATATTCCTTGGGCTTTCTAGAACTTAGCCCTGAAAAGGAACCCGTATCCTCTATATAACAGACTGGCAAAGTAATGGTTACAGAGTTGTTTAGGAGATACGCTTTAATGAATAGATAGGAATGTGTTCAAACACACTGATATAATTTGCAACCTCCTGGCAGCTTCCATTCTTAAGAAGAGACACTAAACATATAATCACACAAATTAACCATATAATGTAACTAAATTATACTTGTAGCTAATTTGATTATCTGCAACTCAACATATTTAAATTGAGCATCTTGTTAGACACACAGGATAAAATGGTGAACACATAGGCCAGAGGCCTGTCCCCATGAGACCAACAAGGAGTGTTTACCAAGTGCCATGAAATAAACAGGGAACAGAGATAAAGATGGGTGGATGCTAATGGGGAGAGAAGCTACTTAAAATGTACTTTGTCAGACTAGGGTTGTGGCTCAGTGGCAGAGTACTTGCCTAGCACATGTGAGACACTTGGTTCATCTACAACTTAAAAAAATAAAATAAAAGTACTTTGTCAGGAAAAGCATCTTTAAGAGACCTAAAAAACACACAAAAACAAGTGGAAGCAGGAACTGGCATGGAGAATATTAGGTAAAAGGCAAAGGCAGAAACCAGCTTGGTGAGATCCAGTAACTCCCAGGTCAGAGAGATTAGAGGCAGGAACAAGGGAGTAGAGAGCCTGGTGGGACAGTGCTGGGGACACAAGTAGGTTCCAGATTATGCAGGTCCTTATAGGTCAGGCAAGGGGATTGGACTGTCTTTTAATTACAATTTTTTAGTGTTATAGCAGTTTAAAAGTTTAAATTGCTTATTTTAATCATATTGATGATAATACATATATGTATACACACACACACACACACACACACACACACACACACACACATATATAGTCCTATCAGTATAACAATAAGCAAAGTACCCCAAAATACATACATTAAAGTCCAAGAAATTAAGTCTTTTCTATAAAAGTGTTTCATTAAGATATGGTAAAACACTCTAATAAAGAAAGTTGTCCATACCTTTCTAACATAAATCCAGTATTATATACACTATGCTTCCTGTGAATTCTGTGCCATACCATCAAAGAAAAGGGATAGCTTTAACTTATAATAAGATAATGAAGTGAATTTTGAGCAAAGATAGAGATGACACTATTTTTGGTGGGGGGAAGAGGTTACTGGGGATTGAACTCAGGGGCACTTGCCCCCGAGCCACATCCCCAGCCCTATTTCTATTTTATTTAGAGATAGGGTCCCACTAAATTGGTTAGGGCCTCACTAAATTGCCAAGGCTGGCTTTGAACCCAAGATCCTCCTGCCTCAGCCTCCAGAGTGGTTGGGATTACAGGTGTGTACCACCACATCCAGCTGAGATGACACTATTTTCTATACAAAACAATAACACAACAATAAGAAAAAAGACACAGTTTCCCCTGTATCAAAAATTTTCCCAAACTGTAAACTTGTACATAAGTTAAAATAAAAAATGATGGAAAAACTTAAATAAGAAAAAGGATTTGTGGAGGTAATTCAAAAGATTAATACATGCACTTCAATTCACATGTGAGCATTGGAGACACACCCATAAATGTTAAGAGCCCATGTTTACACTGAGATCAATGCTTCAGAGAAAAACTGTCTTGGAATCCTGGCTTGGTACCAATGACCTGCACTATTAATATTCATCCTAACAGACCAAAATAATATTATAATCAATTCCTTTAGAAGGTGCTAAAAAGCATTATATCTCATAAACTGGAGATATTACAGGAGCTTCTTTAGTGTATTCTACTACTCACACTCTATACAGTAAGAGACAACTATTACTTTTAAGTACAATTTTATTATGAGAAGGATGACATGGTATTAACCCTGACTCATTTTTATCTGGAAAATGTGTTCCTATTCCCTGTTCTCAAAAGCCTATTTTACATTTCAAACAAACATTTTTTTAAAAAAAAATCTTGTCTCAGGCTATGGCTGTGGCTCAGTGGTAGCACATTTGCCTGGCATATGTGAGACATTGGGTTCAATTCTCAGTACCATGTATAAATAAACAAAGGTCTATCAACAACTTAAAAAAATCATAAAAAATCTTGTCTCAGATGAAATTACAGTAAAAAAAATCCTATATACATATATTTAGGTTGAAAGTCTATGTTATCAATAAATCCTGTGTAATCAAAGGTTTCTTTTTCTCTCTACTTCTAACTTAACAATAATTTAAATATAGTTTAAAACACTTTAAAATTATTAAGGAAAATCTAAGAAATTTAATCTTTGAGATGTTTTAATGTTCAATATAAATGTGATCTAATATAAAGAAAAACTTCTGGTGGAACTAATTCTTATATGTCATTTTAATATCCTGTTCAGGTAATTCTATAGCTATGTGGCTTTAGTATAGCTGTTATGCTATCTTTTTATTAATACCAACAATTCACTATCAGATTTTATAGAAATCACAAGCACATAGCTTGTATCAAACCACTTCTGTTCGATTTCAACCCCTAATGAACTTTGTTCTTTTTAAGCACTATTCAAAACCACAAGGAAATCTTTCATGTAATTCAAGTCTGAAGATCAGATTTTCAAACTGACTCAAGTGCTGATAAGATGGTTTTACACCACAACAGAATTTCAATTATATCTAACTTGACCACTGTGTCCACTATGCTAACAAATCCACCAACACTTCCTTCTTATATAAAACAGTACTGACACATAGCAGTAGCTCCTTCAGTTTCTACCACACATGAAAACAGACTAGTGCCTTTAATAACAAAAAAGTTTGTTTTGAGTCCACTCCTTACCTCCATTGCAATTTTGGAGATTATTTTATTTTGGGGTACTAGGACCTTGCTAAGTTGCTAAAGTTGGCCTTGAACTTTGATTGTCCTGCCTCAGCCTCCTAAGGCACTGGGATTACAGGCATGTACCACTGGCTGGAAAGGAGATAATTTAAACTAAGCAAGCCACTCAATAAATGATGAGCACATTATGCTTTTTTAAAATGTTGTTTTAAATGGGGAAACCTATGTTTTCTGTGGAAAAATAACACTTTAAGTCATCTATATTATTAATAAATGTCACATACATTTTAATACACTTACTGGTCATTAATTAGAATCTATTTGTATGTTTTCAGTTTCAGTGGGATTTTTTTGGTTTTGTTTTGGTAATTCTTCTGTTCCAAAATGGAAAATGAGATTTTAGTTCTATTTTTGCTTTCAAATTAGATCAAATATTGGTAATTGGATCATTAAGTATTGGGAAATTATAATCCCATGCAAAGGTTTCAAATAAATGAATTTAAGGAGCCAGGCACAGTGGTACATGCCATAATCCCAGCAGCCTGGGAGGTTGAGGCAGGAGGATTACACATTCAAAGCCAGTCCCAGCAATGGCGAAGTTCCTCTGTAAATAAAATTAAAAAAAAAAAAAAAAAAAAAAGTGTGTGGAGTGGGGGGCGGATGGCTGGGGATGTGGTTCAGTGGTTGAGTGACCCTGAGTTTAAACCTCAGTACTCCAACCCCCAATGAATTTTTAAAAGCAAAGGAAAACAAAAACTATTTAAAATGCTTAAATTCAGGTCTGTGGGAGATCAGATAGCTCCCTCTCTGTATATCTGCCTGAGGTAAAAGAGAGCATAGACTCAGCAAAATAATTATTCTGTAAAGAAACTCACTTTAAGAGTCCATTTGGAACTTACCCTCTTGCCTTTTTTTGTAAAGTGAACTACTTAATATCCTCTATCTTAAACTTCTATTTGAACTAGAAATTACATGGCCAATACCTTGGATATTCCTTGTTTATGACAGATACTATTTAAAGTTTAACTTTTACAACATATATTTTATTCGTACATATTTTTATTTTCATATTCACCTCCCATTAGCTACTAGAATATCTCAAAAGTTCATATTAATTAGAATTCTGAAACAGGTTTATCTGGTTTTGAACCCCTACTCCATCCCTAAAAGCTATGTGATGCTGGACAAGTTATTTAAAGTTCTCCCTATAGTCATTTGCTCATTACTGGTCATGCAAGAGAAGCACTTACAATTTATATAAAAAAATAAATGTTTTATGTATAAAGAATGAAAAAAATAACAAAGTGCTATTTGAA
The DNA here is from genome assembly GCF_045843805.1 of Urocitellus parryii. Lineage (NCBI taxonomy): Eukaryota > Metazoa > Chordata > Mammalia > Rodentia > Sciuridae > Urocitellus > Urocitellus parryii. The sequence continues at coordinate 37,474,576 of NC_135534.1, read as the reverse complement.
AACGCTTTTAAAATTTGTACCTGTACAAGGAGAAACAAGACTTAAAACCTAGAACATGCCACATAAACACTGAACTTTTTTTTTTTTTTCAAAAAAGAAAAACCTGGAAAGGAGGCAGCTCAGGCAATTAAGTGACACCAACATGGATTTGGTATGTTCACAGGAAGGAACTATGATTAATTTGTTCTGATGATCATTACCACCTGGAACAGAAATGTCACTGTGACTATCAGGGTACAAAACACTAGGCACACTTAATTCTGGTTCCAAAAAGATGCAACCACTAGCCATGCACACAGTTCATGGAAGGACACCCAGCAGCTTTCTCTCAGCCTCTGTGAGAAGAAAGGAGGTAAACCACACCACCTCCTTTTTCCCTCACCAAGGATGTTATAAAAACATCATAACAGCAACTGGTCATACCCATTTTTATCCCAGAGGAGAGGATAAATCTCCCCTTTCCTTGGGATTCCAGTTCTTCACACATTTAACAACCAGAGTGGTTTCCTAATAATTCAGGAATGCAGAAAACCAAAATATTACTTACAAAGACTGCAAAGCACTCAGTCCTCGAATGGCTTCACTAGGTACTGTTTTCAACTGGTTATTCTGGAGAGTTCTGGAAGAAAATCTTTAGTTAGTGATGAGAAAAATTGGAGCCATTTTTTTCTCAAAAATATTCCCAACGGCACCACATGGAGCAGGGTGGAGGTAGAAAGCACCCAGTATAAGAGAAGTGCAAAATTTCAAGAAGCATTTGTTGTAAAGCCAGAAATGAAACTTAATGCTGCTATCCCATGCCACCTCCTAACGTAGTCCTGCAGGGTAATCCACATTTCCAGGGTTTTTTTTTTTTTCCTTTCTGATAATAAAGGCACCCTAGTTAATGTTCATCATCTTAAGTATGGTTAATGTTAATTGGGAGGTATAACAAGTTAATTGGGAGGTGTAATAAGCAAACCCAATGGTATCCCTAATGCCTTTCAAACTGGAATAAAGCAGAGCCCAAAAACATGAGCATTAGGAAAAGCCAATTTTGCCAGGACAGGAGCAAAACCTGATATAGGGACTACCAAAGATGTTATCAGTGCCATAGGAGTCGGGCAGAAATAGAGCCTTAATCAGGGCCTGGAGATCAGAGGCATTTATCCATACTGAAAACAAAATCCTTTTTAATTTTTGCCTAAAACCATTCCTGTCACATGAATAAAATGACTGCCTGACATGAATCATAACCACAGAAGAGAAGAGAGAAAGGACTCATCTAGCTCACAGGACCAGGAGCCTGGTGACCTTGACCAGCAAGGTTGTAGGGAAAATGGGAAAAGTGGGGGTAGTCAGTTCACCTGTTTCTCAATCTGCCATACTCCAAGCTCCTGACCACTGTAAGGAATTTATTTCCTAATCCCTTCCTGGCTCAATAAATCATGGGTATCTCAACTCCTTCGGCTCTAAAATGATTTTAACATTTGAAGTTCTTATAAATCCCTTTCCCTTTAAGGTTGGCTAATTCAGAAATCTTGTAGCTATAAAGTAAGTAGAAATGAAGCCTATCCATAAATTTTGATTCAATACATTAGCAGCACAAAAAGTCAAATATTCAACTGTAATACACTAGAGACCAGAATACCTATTGTTTGGAGTTTTAACTTTCGTTATCTAGACTCAAACTTGCCTAAATCAATCTCTAGCCTCCCATACTAACCATTGGCCACTCCTTAAATCTTTTAATCCTGAACTAAAAGAAACTGTGCTTAACCTAGCTCCAAGCATGTTGACTATGCAGAAAGAAAATACACAGCCAGCTGTGAAACTCTAAAATTGCATTACTTACAGAACTTTGAGTTCTTTCAACCCAGACAAGGCCTTTGGGTGGATAAAAGAAAGGTCGTTGCCAGCCAATTGTCTAGAAAAAAAAAAGTAGCAAAAGAAAAAAATAGTAATTCAGACTTAAAATTCAGAAGCCACAATAACCTAATCTGCGATTAAAGTTCTATGTTAAACATTTCTCAAGTCATCTGACATTAAACATGGACTTAAACCTTTGCTAAAATGATCCCAAGATTCTTCCAATGAGATGAGTGTCTCTAGAATTCTTTTTTTAAACTTCCAATGCAATAATTTAAGCAGGCACATTTTTATTCTGGTGAGGTCAAGCAAGCCAAAACACATTAAGCCAAATTAAGTTTGCTATTCACGGTCACTCTCTGCAGCTCACAGTGTTTTCCAAGGGCCTCATAAATACAGACTACTAGTCAGCAGGCAGTAGTGTTTATACAGATCAGAGCAAACCAGTCTGTCAAGGAAGAATGCCTTCGGGAGGCAAAGTCAGCCTGTTATCTCAGCATAACGAAGGAGCAGGTTCTGTGCAAAATGTGAGATTGTTGGAAGCTTGGCTTTCCAAATAAAGGCTTACATGTATATTTTTCAAGTAAATATTTTCTTAAAAAATTTTTTTGAAATGGCAAATTTCAGTGGAGGTAAGGGTAGAGTAAGGAAAGACAGGAATTCTTTGGGTCCTTTTGTAAGAAATCTGAGCACATAATTCAGAGACTCACTTTTCCTCTCATTGCCACAGACAGAGAAATAGGAAGAAAAGTTGAACAGAAGGCCTTAGGAAGAAAATGCTAGAAACAGTGCAGCAACTCACTTAAGTCACTTATAAACAGGTTAAATGAAGAAAATGGTTTCCAAGCATGTACTTAAAAGGGATAGTTGAATGTCCCTATAATCAAAAACAGGATTCTCAGTTTCTTAGTTCTGTCAGGATAGTTTCTCAAACAGGTAGATTCAGTAACAGCAACTTTAAGCAACTTAAAAAAAAAAAAAAAAAAAAACTCTCTCCTTTCATATCTTAGGACCACACAGTCATGAAGTACCCCTTTAAAATCCCTCCTTTGGGCAGGGCATGATGATGCCTGCCTGTAATCCCCACTACTTGGGAGGCTGAGGCAGGAGAATTGCAAATTCGAGGCCAGGCATACAACATCCTCTCCTTAGACTACAGGTTCCCTTTTCCAATCTGTTGCACTCACACACCCTTTTACCACGAACCCAAGGAAGGATCCTCTGCCAGTCCTAAAACTTGAAGTGGATGAAGTCTGAAACTCTCTTTGTCTTGAAGCTTTGACCCAGTAAAAAACGCAAATAGCCTCAGGAAGGATAAGAACTGCTTTTCCCCTAGCATTAACAAAGTTGTTAGCATAGATGTATATACTGAAGATGGGAGATGGAGTGAAGCAACTTAGAAATCAAAAAATGTAAACATGCTGAATGATTTCTTCAAGACCAAGGAAAAACAATGCCGAATTCTCAGGCAACACTGCAAGTTAAGCACAGGGTTCACTACCTAGACTCACCATGCACTTTGTTTCTCATAGGACATTCTAGCATCTGAGTGCTATACTTAATACCCTCATACCGGTGTGTGTGTGTGTGTGTGTGTGTGTGTGTGTGTGTGTGTAAGAATACTAATTATACAGAGTGGTAAATTTCACTGTGGCATATTCATACATGTCTGTCACACAGTTTGATCAGTTTTGCTCCCCAATATCTTTCATGGCTTCTCATAATTGAGGTTTCACAATGCGTTTCTTCATACCATCTGCCATGTTAATGAAATTAAAAAGGAGAGTGGGCCCAAGGAATCGGCAGATAAAGTCAGTTAGCCTTCCTAAGTGACAAAAACCTTCCTCAATTTGCAAACATAAGCAAAACTTGAACTATTTCTTGTAAATGCCTACATTAAAACAAAACAAAACAAACAAACAAAACCCCCCAAAACAGTCCTAAAGTCCAACCAATCAAGAGCAGCCAACAAACTTATAAGGCAACTGCCTAACCAAAATCCACCAAATATTTTCTTTTGTTCAGTAAAATCTTTTCCCTGGCATTCTCTTGGTAAAGTTATGGAGCCACTTCTGGTTTGCAGCTGCCCAATTCATGAATTATTGTTTGCTCAAACTCTTAAAAGTTTTACTCTGCCTCAGTTGACTTTTTTTTTGGGGGGGGTGGACCAGGGATTAAACTCAGGGGCACTCGACCACTGAGCCACATCCCCAGCCCTATTTTATATTTTATAGAGAGACAGAGTCTCACTGAGTTGCTCGGTGCCTCACTTTTGCTGAGGCTAGCTTTGAACTAGTGATCCTCCTGCCTCAGCTTCCAGAGCCACTAGGATTACAGGTATGCACCATTGAGCCTGGCTTCAGTTGACTTTTTAAAAAGTCTCTTGGCCTTGTATCTCCCAGAGTTCACTGTATATAAAACAAGAGATTGAAGAAACCGTTCAGTGCTTCCATGTAAAAAGTTCTCCTTGGCAAATCCTTTTGGTTCTAAACCAGCCAGCTTTACCTCCATACCTCTTAACGACTTCACCTAGCAACTTCATTTTTCACCCTTAAATCCCCAACTGCAATGCTATTTTCCTTGAAAATGTCAGTTCTTACAAGCATGCCTTATTTGTAAATACTTAGGAGTACATAAATGAACTTGGTGGTAGGCTACTTTCTTTCAACTGGTTGTTCCTTGCATATACTAGTCTTGCAGGCCAAGTACAAAGGCTTCCATGAACAGGGCAAGGATCTCACACATTTGGTACACCCATCAATGTCAACTCATCAGCAAAAACCACTTTCTCAGAAGTTCCTCCTAGAAAATGTTCACTATGTTAATGCCACAGAATCCTGCAGACTACCTTGGTGCATGCCCAGTACAAGCATTCTCAAGATTTCTACACCCCAAGCTCACTCATCAAATTCAAATGATAATGCTTCCAGCTATAACACAGAGGTCTCATTTTAAAAGACCAAATCACAACATAAGGGGCTTAGGAGGCAGTAGTCATCTTCTCTCGGGGCCCTAAGTAGTTATGTGACTCTGCTTCTCCTAGTTGTCAGAAAGACCAGTGTTAAAATGCTAGAGTCCAGCCAAAAAGAAATACTATAAACAGACTGAGGCTTTCCAGGATTCTTATCTTTTTGTCTCTAAACAGTTTTTAATGTCTACAGGCTTTCCATGAGGAGTTCAGCGTATTGTGCTGAGCTCATGAAAAAGAGTATTTTATAAAGTAAGAAAGGAAGTGGCAAAATGCAGAACACCTGATTATCTAAACTTGTCAACAAAAAAGACTGTTTAACCACATTAGCCAAAATATTTGCTTCCTTTCTCCAAATCTCTGTCCCCTTGTAAACCATGGGAAAACTAAAGTAACTTCAAAAAGCATTCTCTTTCTCTTCTACTTATCGTTAATATAAATGACAAAATGAGCTCTCTGCATGAGGCTTATCCTGAAAGGCAAGCCAACTCTAATGCTCCACAAGAGGACACACTACTTTGATTACTTTCTTACAAGGGTAAACATAACATGCTGGAGCCTTCGGACTTTATCTACCTAAGTTTACCAAACTGCCATGTTTCATGAACAATAAACAGCAGTTTGGTAAGGGTTCTGCAGCTTCAGCAACTGCAACCTCCAGAGCCTTGTTAATATTTTGTTTGTTTTATGAGCCAGTACTTCTTATAGTAGACCATGGGGATGTTTCATGTCTAAAAGTTTGGATCCAGGAAAGAGCAAAGTGAATAAATAGCAGCATTAGGGACAAAGTCATAAAATCTTTGGAAGGGAAAAAAAACACACACACACAAAAATAACTATGAGCCCACAGTAGGTTACAGACACCATAAGGCACAGTAGGTACATAGACATTCTCTAATTCTAATCATCTCATGACAACAACCATGCTACCCAAGAGTCTAGGTGACTTAGCAAGAGTCACACAGGGGAAGAGTAGGAGAACCAGCACTCCAGTTCTTTTCTGGATGGTGACTGTCTGTCAACTTCCTCCTGAACTGAGATGCCTCTGGGGTGTCTCTAAGAGACTGGGAAATTAATCCCCAGAGAGAAGAGGTGGAGCAGAGTGAACTTGGGCAAGTTAATAGCCTTGTTTGAGTATCAATAGCCTTCACCCCACAGACCAAAGCCAACATAACACACCCATGCTTTAGGACCTTTGACCTGCAATTATGAAGAAATTCCCAACAGACCAACAGTGCCATCCTTCCCATTGCCAAAGACAACTGGTGCCAGGAGGGTGAGAACAAGATCGCTGATGTCCAGGCATAGCACCTCTCACTGGGACTCTGCTTAGGACTAGATTTTAAAGTATCAAATGCTAGAGCAACAACTTTCTCTCAGCATATGCTGGAAGGATTTTGTTTTTAAAGGAGAGGTAAGGAAGGAATTAAACATGGAAACACCAGTCTACATCAACAGTAGTATCTCAAGACAGTTGGTACTCTGCACATGATCATGCAGAATTGAAATAACTCTAATGGGACTTCAGATGGTGACACAGTCTACTTTAACACAAATCCTTTTTACTCTGCTTGCTACAATAGTCCCAGAAGCAAAGAGGGCAATGATAGAGAAAGACCAGAGAAGGCAAGGGTGGAGGAAAGGGGAGTAGCAATCCACTAGATTCTCACTGGCCCACTGGATTGGGAACCATGACAGGAAACGCGATATAAGCAGCTCTGGGCATAATGTCTGTATGAAACTGAACGTTTATTATTCATAAGAACTATGGATTCACCTTAGGGGTTCCTTCTAGGATAAGCTCTTTGAGAAGCAAGAATTTTTAATTATATCCTCAGGTAGTATAAGGTATACACTACATGAAATGCTCTATGGGTCATCCCTCCTGTAGGGAAAAAGCAGAACCTGTGCTGGTTAAACACAGGACACTGGTCACTGGTGGATATGAGTGAGTAAGCCACATTTCAGAAGATAATCTGGGTCAGAGAGCTAATATCCTCATGAAATGAACACAACAGAGCCGTGATTTCTTCACCAGGGAGCGACTGAAAGAAGAGGCAAGGATAAAACAGAGAATACACCACTAGTCTGAGAAATGTCTGAATTTGGTTGTTTTTTCTTTCTTTTTTTCCTGGTCTGTTACATAACTTTCATTGAAGCCTTTTGGTTGGAATTCTAGCCAAGAATTAGGGGAGTGAGGAAGACAATATAAGTACTGACTAGATGTATGTACTGAGTTGGGAAAAAGCAGATGGGAGCTCAGTAGCTCCCAGCAGCTGTTGTAAGGAGACATGGGGAGGAGAGGCAAAGGCAGGCCACAGGAAGGCAGGAGACATGCCTTGCACACAAACAATAGAGAGCTTCACAGCTGACAACTTCCCTATCACATTATGGAGAGGCTGGCAGTAGGTTATACAGTTTCCCATCCACCCTGTGTGCTCACCTTCATTTTGCAGAGGTGACTACAAGATGGATTGGCATTGTGCTATATTGTCAAATCCTGACTGAAAAGAACTCTGGGCACCGCCCTTCTCTCTAATCAACATTTATCTACCCCTCAGCAATGTCCTCTTCTCCTCCCTGGCTGTTTCCTTCTATACTTACTTTGAAGCCACGCACATAAAAGTATCATAGATCATACCCAAACACGTCTGGGCTGCCTCTTCTGTGATGCCATTAAATTCCCTCAAGTGGGTGGATAGCCACAGCGTCATGCTACCTGCAAAGCACAACAGGCACAACCACCAGCCCGTGACGATGCTTCCCTCAGAGAAGGCAGTTCCCAAACTGAACCTGACAAGTAGGGCTACAGGAAAGCATTTAACAGGAGGTGAGTGACGTAATTTTGCTAAATATACTTTGAAATCATCAGGATCCAAAAATTTGATAACTGTTTTCAAGAGCAAAATGCTCTTCTATTATATGTACTTCTATTATAAATTACATGTACTTCTATTATAAATCCTAAGCCATATGCTAATTTACATGGGAAGGCCTACTGTGTGCTCAGAACTATACCAAAAACAAAGACTTCAAGAGGTATACTGCTTCCCATTTAGAGTTATTTGTATTAATACAGATAATAAAAATATGAATATTTGCCTAGCATTTGCATTTTCATTATCCTATTATATTGACCCTTAAAACAATCCTGTTGCCATAGGCTGGCAAGCTTATCATCATACATTCTTTGTGTGTACATGTGCATGTGTGTGTGTGTGTGTGTGTGTGTGTAAGTATGTGTGTTGGTTTTGGGTTTTCCTCTTGTTTTTTAACAGATAAGGAAAAAGAATATAGTTTCTCTATTCTAAGTGCTTACCCAAAGTTCTAATGTAAATCCTAGAAATAAAATAATGTAAGTCCTAGAAGTAGAACAACACTGTTTTGTGTTATTTTTTCTACCACTGATTTTAAGAGGCACAAAGAATGTGGTTATTTTCTTAGTAAATAAAGAAGGCCAAAAACTAAATAGCATCCATCCTAGTTCCCTTTGGACATTCTTCCTACTGGGGTGAAATCTCATCTGATACAGTGGATCAAAGTGGACCTGGATTAACTAGCAACATTTTGCTTTCTTACCCTATCTCTTTGCATACCAAGAAAACCTTTTCATCTCCATACAACTCTTAAGAAAGTATATGTGAAAACAAAATATGTTTTTAAAATATACATGTATTAACAAACCCTTATCAAGGAAATTTATTTCCAAGGTAGTCTTTCTTTGCAGAAAAGGGGGGAGATTATTTCATATATGTACCATATTATATATTTCTATTTAAATGCACAGAAACTAAAGTAATAATGCTAAACAAAAAAAAAATATGTTCCTGCCAAAATTTGGTATACAGGCCATCTAGAACTCTTCTATATATTAAAGAGCCTTATTTAATTCAAAGAAATATAAAGTTCCACCTGTACCAACTGGTCTTTGTGTCTCCCACTTCCTGTTATGGTAGGCCATAGAAGACTTTATTTTAGAAGTGAATCAAAAAATAAATAAAAAACCCTGGCAATAGTTAAGATTCCTGAGCAAAGTCATCCTAACAATCTAATCATTTCCCTCTGGCAATAAGCACATGCAATATCCACCCATAGGAGGAAATGATATGTCACAGCTTTAAAACACTTTACAACTAACATCAACTAACAAATATTTATTGAGTTTCTACCATAGGCCAAGTGTCACAGGCATGAAAAAGGAAGTACTGAGCTTACCCAGGATATTTCTCATTCATTCATTCATTTTATGGTACTGGGGACTAAATCTAGGGGTATTCTGACATATCTCCAGTAGCCCCCCAACCCCACTGCCCTTTCTTAAAAGTTTTATTTTCAGACAGTCTCACTAAGTTGCTGAGGCTGGCCTGGAATTTGCAATCCTCCCGCCACAGCCTCCAGATCCCTGGGATTAACAATGTGAGCCACCACACCCAGCTCCTTTCTCCTACATAAGGACAATCCATTAATCATAAACTTCAATGGAATTTAGTTTTTATATAGGCTGATAAGGTTTCTTGCATCAATAAATTCAAAATGAAAAGAAATCCTTTGTCTTAACCCCTCCTTCCATTTCAAGTTAAAAAATGTGACCATACAAAAATGTACTGTCACTCAAGGTCATACAGAACTGTGACAATAAGCATTGCCTTTAGAGAAAAGTCAATGAACTCAAGAAGCCAAGTCCACACTGGGGCACAAAATAACAAGGCAAACAATCCAGTGAGAAGGAATAAGGACTAAAGAGACTACAAGACGAATTTGGAAAAGAAAGACCAAAGAAGAGTGTATAAAATGGGTAAGCTGTGAACAGTATAAAGAAAATGTGGCACACAGGATTGGTTACCTACTAATCACTCATTCACACCTTTCTGGAAGACCTGAGTCTGTTCAAATATCCCTCCTCCTCATAACTCAGCTCCATGAATAAATACCAACTGGCTTTAAACAATCATGGTGGTCTCACTACAGTAACTGGTTTCTGGGTAGACCTATGATCCTAGAGAAGTCTTCTGGGGATTTTGGGGAAAGATCAGAGTTTCCCCCTCAATGAGGAGACATGATTTTCTTTGAAATATGCATACAGCCTAAACTAGCTAACTCCCCTCTTCTTCTGGACACCATCCTGTCTGAAAACACTATGAGAAATGACACTAGACATGATACAGCACTTACTGGGGACAGCAGAAAAGGAAGAAAGAGAAAACTTGGGTTCTAGATGATGTGGCTAAGCCATTCCATGAATAAGCCCTAGAACAGTTCAACTACTTTGTTATGCAAGATGATACATTTCCTACTATTCAAGTCACTTTGAACTGCATTTTGTTACTTGAAGCTAAAAGTTCCTTAATTATTTGCCTAACCAATAAACATTCTTCTTTTCTTACCTAGCAATAGAACCTTAATTTCAGTACAGACAACAATATGCCCACTCAATGGTCCTATTTCCCAGCATCCCCTGTTAATTATGCCATGTGACTGTTCTATCGATGAGTTGTAAGCACAAGTATTATATGGTACGTTCAAAATGGGTTCTTTAAAGCTAGCTGCTGGGAAATATTCCCTACCCCCCCTTGCTTCCCTTCTTTATCCCTCTTATTGCTGAGAATTGGGTTTTGACAGCTACAGCTGCAATGGACAGTCATATAGTGATCTGGACATGGAAGCTCTACATAAAGAACTGCAGAGCAGAATATCAAAATCTACATCTCTGCTGACTTTGTGACACACAATAGTAGTTCCTGGTCACCAAGCTGCAGATTTCATATATATATGCAAATAAAACAAAGCTTTGTGTGTTTAAGCCACTGTTATTTGGAATTTTCCACCATAAAGGGTCAAATCTAATCCTAATGAACAAATTTAGGAGAAGAGCACTTCAGCTGTTAACCAAAACTACACAATATGAATACAAAAAGACTAGTAGGTTAAAAATATTTGTAAAAGTGCTGTTTATAATTACAAAATAAACATCACTTCTTAGCCTTTTGGCTAAGATCAAGTGTATAATAATAAACAAATACTGATCAGTAAGAAATTGGTTATGTAAAATGTGAAGCATCCAAATGATAAAATATTACATATTCATTAAATGATGGTAAAACTTAGATCTATCAATATGGAAACATTATAATATGACAAACAAACTATAGTGGTATATGTGAGAAGATTCTATTTTTAAAATTGTACATGTACTCAGACTGTCTGGAAGAATATTCAACAAAATGACATCCTTGGTTCTCTCTCTGTGGTGAGATAAGGGGTGGTTACCCTTCTTCTCTTTTCCATATCTTTCTACATTCATATTTTTAAAACTAAGCATCCATTAACTTTATAATATTGAGAAATAAGCCAAGCTTTTATTAAGCACTTTTGCATTTTATCATTAATTTTTGAAAGCCAAGTGTGTCTATGATACAAACATTTCTCGCACCATCTCCAACATGATTTTCTTTGAAATATGTATACAGCCTAAACTAATAAGTAGTAACAGAGGAAAATGATGAACAAACCCTAAACTATTGTGTAGAATAAGCACAGCCTGAGAAAGAATGGACAATATATGAAAAAAGTGACTTGACCTATTTCCTTGCTGGAAAACCTAATCATGCTAGTAGAAAATCAAGTACATTGTCATTAACTTATAACAACAATTATATTTAGCCAAAGAACAAATAATCAGCCTTGATTAAATAAATAATTGAACCAACAAACTGTGGTTTTATTTGCCTCTCTACACTTTCTGAATACCATGTCAAAAACTTTAACAGTGAACTGCTTGATTCTCCTGCTTGATTTGCCCTAGTCCCTTATTAAATTCTGATTTATGAAGCCTAAATTCTGACTACATCACATCTTTCATTACCCTCCACTGTTGGGCTGAGCACTATAGGACAAAATTACGTATCCAGTTGGGTACCACTATTTACAATTTGTATTATCTAGTCTTTTAATGAAACTTAACTATTCTTCAACAAGTCTTTGTTCATTTCAGATTGACCCAATTTAACAAACATTTTCCACAGCTGTGCACAGTCAATAGCGTCTAGTGGGCTTTCTTTCTGCCCAACATGTCTTCTTGTTTCTTTCGCTCTCTTAGGGGAATCATTTCTCCAGTCTGAGTAGTTCTATTGAGGATGAATCCACAAACCAGGTTAGACCCCACAGCATCCTACAAAGAGTGGTCAAGGACAGGCAGAGGTCTCAAGATGCAAAGATGTACTTGGTACTTCTAAATGTTATATTTCCTACTATGAGGAGACAAACTATTTGCAACAGAAGGGAATAAAGCAAAAAGACAATCAAAGTGGATACAATCAAAGCTAAGAGACGAAGAGCATGAGAAAACTCCCCTAACTTTTTAAAACCCTGAGATCCAGTATCATTTGAACTCAACTCCACCTCTGGACCTTATACTTCTATAAGAAATAAGAAATCCTCTATTATGCCTCAGCTGGGTTTCTGTCTCTTAAACTCAGTGAATTCCTAAAGCTTTCTCCACTCTCCAAATAACAGTCTTTAAATATCTGATTCTTGACAAATTTCTTCCCCCCACCAAGTTACTCACACAACCCTACTGAAATGATCCTAAAAAATATTTAAAGAAGTCAAGACCTTTTTTTCAATGCCTGGCCATAGACATCTCTCTCCAGCATGTCACTTTAGATTCCTCAGTCCTCTGTGAAACAAAACTCTTCTCCCAGAGCTCCTGGGGCAGAGTTCTGCCCTAGTTCTCCTCTGGCACTTGGTCTTCTTCCCACACCCTGATTCAAGTGCTTCCCAAGGAGTTGTCTTTGGCCTTCGTCCCTTTTCTTCTACCCTCTCTCCCTTGGCAAGCTTTGTCAATTTAATGTTTCCAGTAATCACCTCAAAATAAAAGACTCCCAAATCCATGCCCATGATACTTAATTCTATAATCTATGTTCATTAATCTCTCTTCTGGAGTCTACCCCTGTATTTCCAGAAGTCCCTGCCCATATGGCACTCAAACTTAGCAAATCTACTTAAAACTATATCTGGTCTCTTCTTTTCTGGAAAAAAAAATTCCTCTTTCTGTATTGTCTCTAATCTTGTCAAGGCTTCACCAAACTCTTAGTGGTCTCTAAGTGTTACTGAGGTCACAATCCTATTTCCTATTTAGACAGGCTCTCAATCCTATTTCCATATACCCTTTGGCATTCTTTCCTCCGCTCATTGCCTCTCGTCTGCCCTAATTCAGACTCTCATAATTCTCCCTTGGACTACAGCTATTGGCTTCTTCATTTATCTGTTGGCCCTCTTTCAACGCCAAGCTCCTATGAAATTGCATTTATTGAAGGCCATATCTGATCAAGTTATCTCCTACCTCAAAAAAACTTCAACCGTCACTCAAGAGTTTAAAGTCCATTATTCTGCCAAGAAAGGTCCCGAGTCTGGGCCCCAATTCCTTTTCCAGGTCTTTCCCATAGCTTGCTTTCAAAGACTCAACACAGCAAACCAAATCTAATATTTTGACTACCCAGACGGTCTCCCTATCTTTGCTCATGCCCCTTTGCACATCTTTGCACATTTCCTTATGAATAACTCCTACCACCCCTCAAGGCTCTCCAGAAATGCCAACTCTTTGATGAGGTCTTCTTTAATCTTTCTTGCTAGAAGTAATTTCCCGTCTCCTTTGAACTCCCTTAGCTGGAATATACTGTTCTTCTCCCTTGAAGGCAAGAACCTCATTTAATTCGACACTGAATACAGTGCTTTACCTGACAGGTTTGTCAAATTAATGAATGGTCTAGTTAGACTTTCCTCAATCTCTACATGCACAGGAACCTCATCAGTAAAATGGGAATAAGGACAGCTTAAGAAGTTTTATGGGCTAAAACCAAACCAACAACAACAAAAAAAATGTTTTAGGAGGGTCTATCCAGCACCCAATTAGTACAAGCTGCCTTCCCATTTCTCCCTTACTCTAATCTGAGAGCTCTCCAATGGCTCATTATAGGGAAATGAGTGAATCAGACAAGGAATCTCTCTCCATGTCCTCACTATGCACATCCCAACAGCAAGGGCAGAGATATCCAAAACCGGGTCACCCTACCAGAGGGCTACAAAGTGAAACCAGAGAATGCTTCCAAAGAACACTTTTAACTGTCAAACATCACCAGGGCAACTGAGGAACTATTTTGCTTTTTCTGAGAAATTTATGAAGTCAACAGGAGTTTATCTAGAAGGCTTCACCAAGGGAGTAAAGGTTAAGTGAGTCAAACTAGTTTGGATGCAAAGACAATTCCTTGGTGGTGCAATATTAGAAGAGAACATTAGTCAGCTACTTCTCCATCTCTAAATTGACCCAGTAAGGCTATTTGACAATAATTCATTTTAAATTCATAAAACTTTTTTTTCATAGTCTTTACCTGAACTAATGCTAAGAGTGAACATTGTTCAAATCTGGCAAAGAGAAATTACTTTAGGGTAAAATAGGTATAAGGGCAGCCAACATTTATTAAGAGTTTATTATGTGCTTTATGTGCTAAAAACTTATCATAGTACTCAATTTAATGCTCACAAAGCTCCTGTGAAATAGGCTTTATTATTATGGATTTACAAATGTGAACATGGAGGCTTTAGAGAAGTGAAAATCCTCTCTGTGGTCATATATCTTGTATTTGATTTTAAACCTCCCTGATCAAGACTGCGGATATAGCTCAATGGTAAAGCACTGGCCTGGCATAAGGCCCTGGGTTCAATCTCCAATATCACAAAAACAAAAAACAACCTCCATGTTCAAATTATTTACGAGCTCCCTTTTGAACTGCTTAGAACTGTCCTGAAGATGATCCAAAATGAAAAGTAATCTTGACTCTGTGCTCAGAGACCCAAGTTTCACTTCAGCATTGTTAAGTCTTCCAAAGTCAAATTATGTTTTGAAACAAATGGAATTATCCCAGTCATAGAGTGTGTTAAACAATAACTGACCGAGTGCCAAACTGACGATGGTTTCTACTGCCATTGCCACATCCCAGTAGTATCTACAGGGCTTTTCAGGACAGCCTAGGGAAAATTGGTTTGTATTCCTTCCTCTGTTTCTAACTAAATCACTTTTACAACTATATTTCAGCCATGCCCCTTTAAATGGGTCCCAAAGCCCTTAAAAGTCTAAAGGAGAGACCAAAACACTTGTGGTCAAAGCATATCATGCAACACATATTGCCAGTGCAAAATGAATATCTTCCAAAAAATCCTGGCTTTCCTTTCACATTACCATAAGAGATACCTATATTGACCTACTCCAGTTCCTACCCTGAGGCAAAACCACCTCTCCTCCAAATGTTTCAAGAAGAAGAAAGATAGCCATGTCTGTAATAATCAGTGAAAGTTCCCTTCCCTCACATGAAAATTTTTAAGGTCACAAAGCATTTTTATATATATCATTCCATACCTTCTTAAAAGTAGTCCTGTGAGGAGACTCATTATAAAAACTAGTGAAGTGAGGTGCAAAAATCCAGAGACTTTCCCAAGACTTTAGAACTTTTCATGTATTGCATTTACAGCCAGAATCTATTGTTTTTATATTCCCAGGGAGAGAAGGCAGGTTGGGGGGGGGGTGAGGATCACTGGGTAATATTTGTGAGCTACAAAACTTTCAAAAATAAATGTAAAAATAAAACTGACAACAATATTATCTAATACATATCACATACATTGAAAAAGTTGGATGAAATATTTCCCTAAGAATAAATACACATCTCTAAAAATAAATGCACTTCTCTCAGAGCATTGTTCCAGCAAAATGAAATATCAGGCACATGAACTTAAAACAGTTCAGTTCTATCTTTGCAAAAGCAACTTTCCTCATGGTTGTGAAAAAGGACTTCCGTGTACTAAAGCTCTATACGCTTACTACTAACCACCATGTCTTCATAAAATTGAATTCTTTGGGCTCCAAACAGATTGGCTCTCTGTGTTCCCAGTCTCATCAAATGGCATACAGTCATTCAAGGCAAAAATTCTAGTCTCATCCTATCAAATTAAATTCCTTCAGGTTAGAGTTTAAACTTTTCAGCTCCTTCATGATCTGCCTCGTCTCCTGACACTTCTCTAGATTTGCCTGTCAGTCCTGCTCTAACAAGCCACTTAATATGTCCTTATACTTTTACCTCCATGCCTTTGCACACGCTAGAGCTCTTCCCAGGGCAGCCTTACCACCACACTCATCTGGCTAATTCCTATGTGTCTGCAAGACTCAGCGGAAGCTATTCTGGGAAGCCTTTCCCAAATCCTACAGTCTCAAGTAAACATAGTGCTTTAGGCTTCTGCTTGCCCTGCAACACCTCCTCACCATGATGCACAAAGTGTTAGTTTCATCTTGCCCTTAACATTAGATCAAGGTTATCCAATAAAACTTTCTGCCATGATGGAAATTATCTGTATCTGTGCTAATATAGTAGCCACTAACCACAGGTTGCTATTGACCACTTGAAATGTGGCTAGTTTGAGGCTGGGGAATGTGGCTTATGAGTAGAATGCTTGCCTAGAACAAGCAAGGCCCTAGGTACATCCTCAAAACCAAAAAAAAAATAAAATAAAATAAAACAAACAAACAAAAAACCGAAAACAAAGCCTTGTAAAATGTGGCTGGTTCAACTAAGGAACTGTGTGTGTGTGTGTGTGTGTGTGTGTGTGTGTGTGTGTTTTAAACTAGAGATTTAACCTAGGGACCTTTTACCATTGAGCTACCTCCCGGACCTTTTTAATTTTTTTGTATTTTTGAGATAGGGTCTCACTAAGTTACTTAAGAGCTTGCTAAACTGCTCTTAAGGCCTTGAGGTTGGCTTTAAATTTGTGATTCTCCTGCCCTAGCCTCTCCAGTTGCTGGGATTACAGGCATGTACCAACATACCCAGCTTGGTAGAAGTATAATTTTATTTGATCTTAATTATCCTGAACCTAAATTTGAATAGTGATCTGTAGCCAGTGGCCATGGTACTGGACAATGCCACTCTAGGAAGGCTGTCCACTCTTCAGATAGGTATCATGGATACAGACACAAGCATAGTCCTATCACAAGACCTGCCAGAAAGTAGGATTCACTGTTTATTGAAAGTGTGTGTGTGTGTATACACACACACACATACATACACACACACACACACATACATACACACACACACACACACACACACACACACACACACACATCTTATATACTGATAGAAGTGATTCCATCCCAAGCACCAAGCATTCTAGGTCCCTATATCCAATTTGGCCAAACTCAGTCACATTTTATAAAAAAAACACCTCATTAACTAACATGGAAAAAAGCCCTCAGCAAATCACTCATTTTTCAGGGCATTCATCTTCACAATCACTCTTAAATGACTTCCAGATGAATTCTGGATGAAATGGTTATGCTGTTTATGAGATTTTACAATAGTCATAGCAGCATCATCTGGGAAAGTCAAAATCAACTACACTGTTTTATAAAGAAAAAAACAGACTTCTACCATGTGTATATTAATATGGAAAATAAATTCTTTTGAATGCCTAAAGTTTTGCCAGAGTATTAAAAATTATTTTGGATTTTTTAAAAATATTACTCAGCTTTCCTAACTAAATTTATTTTGGAAATTCAATACCATATTTGGAGAAGGTATACCAACTTGGCTTCATGGACTTTGTTACTGTGATAGGATAGAGAGAGAACATGACCTAGCTACAAAGAACTAGTAATCCAATTCAATTTGGTTCCAATTAAAAGTCTCGGTTGACAGAATTCATGAGGTTGACATATGCTTGGTCATTTGAGATCTTATGAAATCCAAGATGTGAACTTCACAATGCAGAGATTAGCCAGGTCTGACTCCATATCCAAGTCCCCACTGCAAATCCCTTAAAGGATAACCGGCAACCAAAGGTATCAACAAAGGTGGTCTGCACACAGTGAACCCCATCCAGAACAAGAGGAACTTCTCTATTCCCTGTCTGGTCCATCACACATCCCACAGAGGTTGTACAATGGCTGAATAACCAATTGTTAGTGCCCTTTCACTACATAATTACTTCTGTAAAAAGAGACTAATCCTAAAGCCTAAAAATACATGTGAAATAGAATGGAAGAGAGAAAGCATCATAAAGCTTGATTAGGGGGTGAAAGTGGAGGCTTCAAATGACAGGTCACTCCTTTTTAACTTTATTCAGAAATTTAACCAAGAATAACATTATTACAAAGCAATTAATGTTCACTATAGAAGGCAAAAATACAAAATACAACTAATTCTATTGCCCAAAGATGGCACTTCATATATATTCCACCGTTTTTCTTAATGCATTTCTAAAATGATAAAATAAATATTAGATAGCATTTACACAACATTCTGTATCATGTACTGTCCTAAACAATTAACATACATTAATTCATTCTGTCTTCACCAGAATACTATAAGGGAGGGATTATTATTATCATCCACACCTTATAAATAAAGAAACTCCGCAGAGACAGGCTAAGTAATTTGACCCAGCTCACAAACCTGTAAGTGACAAATAATCTCTGTTCCAATTTTTCCTATGGAAGCATTACGTTCAACTAAGTAGTGTGGGAAGAAAAAATTCTCCTTAACTTTTTAAAATCCTTAACTGCTATTTCAATACTCTGTGAGAAACAGGGAGTACAATCTACGTATCTTATTTGGTTCCTATTCTCAGTTCTAAGGGAGAAGCCAAGATAAGACAGGAGACATTCACTAACTTGGATCTGATACTCAATAGCCGGAATGTATGATGCAATCTGAATATGAATTTAGATTCCTTCAGAGCTACATCTTTCTGATGTTCTTAGTACCAAACTGTCACCTTACTACCTCCATTAACTTGGTCTCTAAAACCTAATTAATTTGATCCAAGTCTGATTTTGTTTTTTCACCAGGATTCTTAAAGTCTAATACAAACTTTCCAACTTTTTTGAAAATCAGAAGTGTGTCTTTTGATTATTGACTTCAAAAACATGTTCAGAAAGCAACAAAATAGAGATTAGAACAAGCCAAATTTTTTTTCCATAATGAAAACTGTTAATCAAAAATGTGAAGTGCAACTGACAAGTTCAAAAACCTACTTAAAGGTATTCCCAGGGAACTGGCCAATGTCCCATGCCTTCAACCCCGTCCCCAAAGGTCACCTGCAAATGACCAAGGGGCTCTATAATCAGTTTCCTGCTCTCTGCTCGCATGCTGTCAGAGCTGTCTGTTGCATCATGACCCTGAAACACCTTTTGTTATTTTTTATGGTTCTGTTACCCATACAGCAATGCCTTTGGCAGCAATGGTAATTATGCAGCAGCCTTGTTATCTCAGGATAACACTATAATTAACTTGTGTCACTGCAGCACTCGTGGTTATAATAATTGTAGCCAAAAAGGTCCTATAGAAATAGCAGTTTTTGGTTCTGGCTTTTAAAAATAACTTCAGTAATTATACTGCTTTAAAAAAATCAAGTTTGTTTCCCCCTAGAAAAATATGATTTCCTTTGCAAAAAAAGCCCACTGAAACTAAGCTTGTGAATGTTCCCAACAGGAAATCTTAGTATCTCTGTAGTGAAAGCTCCCAAAGAGAATAGTGGTGAAAATATTCACAAACATTTCTCAAAGTAATACTTACAGCTCTTCTAGAAAAGGAAAGTTCTTAAATGCATCTTCTGGTAATTGTGTGATGTTGTTCATACTGATATCCCTGAAAAACATAAAGTTAAGAATATTGTTAACTAAGTGGTTAAATAATTTAACCTGATAGAAAACTAATTCCATGCTGAAATTTTGTGAAGAAGCAAAAGGGGAGGGGCATAGAAGAGGAATGGTCATAATTTGGCTTTAGAATGCAAAGCTCAGAAAAAACAGAAAGTTAAGTCTTTTATTATAATTTTTGTCTAAATTATAATTTAGAAAAATACCCAGATACTGGAATTTCCCTCTTCAAATGTCCTTAGAAAAAAATGTCTCAGACTATTAGTGAGCCAGTGTAGCTGTATCAAAGTATTGAACCTAATCAAAATAAGCAAATAGATACTGTAGGACTTGATCTAATAGATTTGCAGTCTTGGGTAGCTGCTGGGTTTACTGTATCAAAGATAAAAAAGCATGTCCTGGCTGTCACCCAGTTACATTTTCTTTAAAACCTATAAAAGACCTCCAGGTAAGAGTTGTAAGTACATTTCATTTTTAGCCTATGAACAGATGCAGGCTAAAGACAAGTGCATACATGATAGGTATGCAGTCCATTTCCAGTTTTCCCTCTGAGTGTCAGCAGAAAGGAGGGAACTCACTCAACAATATAACTTAACAATTAACTAGTTCAAACAGCCAAAACATATTTTATTAACCATCCCTCTCCTCCCTGGCAGCTGCTTTTGAATTGACTTTCTCTTGCATATGCCACTTCCTATCAAGACCATGAAAGACAGGTTAAAGGAGTCTCAAAAGGGAAGATCCCAGAATGTACTGGGTCAGCTGAGCAGCCTTCTTTGGCTTCTGCTGTATCTTATTTGGGGTCCGTCCGTCCTGTGGCTGAGCCCTCAGGCCCCAATATTATTTTGCATAAATCACCATGAAAGTTCACATGTGCAATGTTTCCATTACTAGATTATATGAACTGATAAAAGGAGGCAGAAGTCAGCTAACAACAGTAACACATTTATTGTCATCAATTCCGTCAGGTAAAATCATTCTTCTCTTTTTTCTTTCTTCCTTTTTGTACCTGGGATTGAACCCAGTGGCACTTAACCATATCCCCAACCCATTTTTTATATTTTATTTTGAGACAAGGTCTCACTAAGTTGCTGAGGCTGGCTCCGAACTTGTGATCCTCCTGCGATCAGCCTCCTGAGCCGCTGGGATTTCAGGCGTGTGCCACCGTGCCTAGCAGGTAAAATCTTTTTGAGAAGGAAAAAGCTTCAGTACTTCAACAGATGAGTAATTTAGAAGTGGAATGTGGTTTCCCTTCTTATATCCTTTCCCAAAGCAGGTCTGGAAAACTTCTTCGCTTGGTAATAGCAGGAACGAAATCAGCAGGAACAGCAGGCAGTAACATGGAGCAAATCCTCCAAGATAAGACTGCACAAAAAAACTCACTTTACCAATGGGGAAACTGAGGCTCACTGCAGTAAAATAACCTCCCCACGGCCATTCAACAAGTGATATAACAGGAAATAAGAACTCCAGAGACCATGATCTTAACTGCAAACTAAGGGCCTTTACTTATTTATTTTTTTAATCCTATGATTCTCTTCCGGGGTAGTCAAGGTAAAAAGCAAATGCGTGTTCAGTGGTAGAATGCATACAAAGTCCTGAGTTCAAACCCTAGTACTAAAAAAAAAAAAAAAAAAAAAAAATCAGGAGGAATAGTGTCCCCAAGAGCTTGGCATAATCATCAATGATTCTCAGGAGTGTACTTTTTGCTTGACAGATAAGGAAGGAAGGAAGGAAGGAAGGAAGGAAGGAAGGAAGGAAAGAAGGAAGGAAGGAAGGAAGGAAGGAAGGAAGGAAGGAAGGAAGGAAGGAAAGAAAGAAGGAAGGAAGGAAAGAAAGAAGGAAGGAAGGAAAGCTGGCCATTTGTTTTCACCAATTAAGGAACCCAAGTTCACAAAATTTCTCTGAGCAAAAAACTTCCCTTTATATAAATCTTATGACCACATAGATCCACAAGCATTCCAAAATTTTATATCCTGAAAAACAACTCAAGTTCTTCAAATCACTTAAAGGAAAAACAAAACTAATATGCTCCTCCAGGTTTTTGTTTGTTTTGTTATCAGGGATTGAGCCCAGGGGTGCTTAACCACTGAGCCACATCCCCAGTCCTTTATATTTTTTATTTTGAGACAAGGTCTTGCTAAGTTGCTTAGGGCCTCACTAAGTTGCTGAAGCTGATCCCAAGTTGAACTTGGGATCTTCCTGCCTCAGCCCCTGGAGCTGCTGGGATTGTAGACATGGGTCACTGCACCCAGCAGGATTTGTTATTTTTAAATAACAGGCCCCAGTATTATTTTAGCCAGCAACATCTAGGGAAGGGAAGAAGGATTTCTTTATTTATCATAAGTACTTGGGCAAGATACATGAGAAATAGCAAAAATAGGGATCAGAAAAAGCAGGGCAGCTCATACCACTAAACACAGTGGGTTCCTGGGCCTCAGTTGCTCATCTGTAAAATGAAGGAACTGAGCAGGTGGGTTAGTTGGGCTTTCTGGCCTGACATTACATTCTTCTATGATTCACCTTTTTCTGAAGTTTTTTTTTTACAAAAGGGCACACCCTTTCTGATGAAATATATGAAGTTCATTTTATGGAATGTTTCTGAACAATTTATTATAATGCAAAATGTAGAGACTATTAGTTTTCCTTTATAAAACCACTGAGTCACTCCTGCTGGAAACACACTTGGCCTTCACCAATAAAATCATTCGTGAGTATACAACAAAACTTTTAATTATATTGAAAGGCAAAGCAATAATCTGATATGAGCAAACAATGACTCTGCAAAATATCACACAATATTGGTGCTTTTTAGTCATGCCAATAAAGGAGGGAGAAAAAAATCCAACAATAATTTATTGCTTTACAAAATGAGGCACTCCATGTAGTTTCCTCTAAGCTTGGCACACTTCAGTTCAGGTATCACAGCAACAGAAAAACTGATTAACTGCTTCATAAGGAAAAAGGTCTAGGGAGAACTGATTAATTGCCTCACCAGAAAAAGACACATAATTAGAGACAATTTACACCACACTATTCTCTGCATTCCAATTTTTAAAAACACACTTACACATATATAACTCTCATTTTTTTCTCCTCAGAGAAACAAGACATAACAGGTAGTTTTGCTGTGAACTCTAAATGCAATTAGTGGGATTCCATATTTACAAACTAATACATGTTAAACATTCAGATTTTGTTTCAAAACTGCAGCAATACTTATTTCCAAAATTTTCTACATTTCATACACTCAAGAGGTTATCTCTCTGTAGCTGTTTCCCCTCATACCTTCTGGGCTTCAATTACAACACATTTATGAATAAACTAAAAAATACGTATGTGTTGTGGGGGGTGGTATGCTACAAGATATTATCTCCAGAGAAGCTCTGGAAACATGTGGTTACAGAGTATAAGGTGGGTGGGTACTCATTTAAAATAATGAGGGCTAATGGTGATAAACAACCTACAGACAGTCTTAAGAGTATATTCTAGACCTGACATCACCAACTCTCGCAAGAGAATCCAAGGTACTCAGACTTCATAAATAAAAAGTTAGAAAGGGTGTTGGGAGTGATCAGTTAAACTGTAACAGTTTACAAATGGAAGCCCTGTGCCAGCAATTACAAATGGAGGGGACTTAGGAGCCACATAAATTGTTAAGAACACACCAGCAAAAGAAAGCTGCTTAGGAAATTTTCAGCTGGAAGATGGTCCTACAAATCAGTACCTTCAAATTCACATGAGCAATGTGATCTCACTAGGGACATCAGTAATTAAACCCAGCAATTCGCCTTTCTGGATTCCTACCAAGAAATAAATATAAGAGAAAACAAAACAACAAAAATCATACAAGGTCAGAGCACGACCAACTCATAAACAACTCTGAAGGGCAATTTCAAAAGAGTTGATGGCCTTCCTCCGAGCTGGACTTGCACAATTAGTACAGGCTTTAGAGCCAGACAGGTATGGATTCACTTCACCAGTGTGAACTGGCATTCTGTTCATCTTTCCTGAGCCCTGACTTCTCCATTTGTAAAGTGGCAGCACTAGTACCTGAATATTGAAATTTGCTGTGAAGATCAGAAAATGTCAAGTCACATATAATAAGATCCCAAGTAGTAGATATTTACTTATTTTGCTATTATTCCTAGAAGTCATCTGAATTCAGTAGTCAGACAGGACCAAGAGGAAGCTCGGGAGCATACTGCTTTGGTGACCTTCCCAGAAAGAAATTACTTTTATAAAGAGAAGTTATAAATGCTGCACAAGAACTACAGCAAAGAATTGTTCCTAAATACTAAAGGAAACTCTAGGAGCTAAAAGAGTTTAAGTTGGAAGAGCCCTTCAAGATCCATATGCTTGATTTAAAAATTTTTTTAAAAAGCCCAGTTATTGATAGAGTCATGCACTCTTAAGAAGAAATTACATTTTTACAGGAAATTTTTAGAAGGATGAGGAAAGACAGAATCCATAGAATCTGGTCTCAAAAAGATAGGATGATTTCAAGCAATTTAATGATAACCCTGGGAATAAAAACTAGAACTTTTGCTTAGTGAGGTGGGGTAGAGGGAAATTTTTTCTATACAAATTTATTTTCATAACAGATATCTTTAGTTAGATCTCAAGATACACCAATGAGTACAGAGCATGGGTCCGCATTTCATACTTACACAGCATACTACTCTCATCTTTACTACGGAGATCAAAACTAAGAGTACAGACGTGAATGCCCAAATACCAGCCGTCACTGATTTCAACAAGAAGATTTAAAGGATCCAATTGTTTAATTAAAACTGACAAATCTCCCCAGTGGTTAAACTCTCATCTTTTTGCCCCATAAAATTCACGAATGCTGAAGTATCTACAGAGAAAAGATCATGTTTCAACAAGGCACCTTTTAAAATCCCCGTAAAATGCTTGCTAAGGGAGCCTAACCTGTTTGCAGACAGCCCAGAGTGTACCATGGCAGACTCTGTCACTGCATCCTCTCAGGGTCTGGGCCTTCTGCCACAGAATTATTTCATTTTTTATCTTGTGACTGGCCCAGTGTTATCTTAATTTGAATAAGCCCTGTTATTTGTGTTAGATAAAACTGTACTACTAATGCCATATTGCTGATTATATCTCAAATATTACCTGGCAGATTAAAAAGTCACTACATTACATATAGGTTTTAGGGAACATGGGGTTCTCTAGGAGAAGAAAATGGTTATGGTGTCCTTAAGCTCAAAAAAAAACCACATGCTGATAATGACCAAAAACTAATCCTTTCCCAATGACTTTTCCAGGGTCTTTGGTAATCAACCAGAAATTTCAGGCCAGTCTCCAGCTAACAGATGTCTACAGTGTGACCAAAAACAACAACAACAAAAAAAAACTAAAACTAATTTTGAAAAATGCCTCCAATGGAACAAATCTGAAGGGAAAAATCTCTCATCACCAAATTTCTAGCCAAAGCTTATTAAGAGTTTAATTTCTGACACTATTTCATACCTTTAAGCAAGTCATCTTTTTCTCTCCACATTTTATAATTGCAAAAGTAACCTATATTCATTGCTTTTTTAAAAACTGATAATATGGAGGAAACCATCTACTATTATCAATACCCACAGACAATCATTGCCATATTTTATGGGTATCCTTACAGATGATTTTTCTATAAGTATGAAATCATAATTCTGAAGATTCCTAAGATTATTCATGTGCAAAACAATTTTTTTAACCTAGTACTGGGGATTGAACCATTTGCTAGGCAAATGGTCTACCATAACCTATACCCACATTCCTTCTCATTTTAATTTTGAGAAAGGGTCTCGCTAAAGTGCCCAGGTTTGCCTTGAACTTGGTGATCCTTCTGCCTCAGCCTCCCTCCCAAGCAGCTGGAATCACAGGAATGCTTCACCATGCCTAGCTTAAAAAATTTTTTTAATAAAAGTATAAGTATCAAAGTGTAATGTATAACAATATTATCATGGGATGGAAACATTTTGCTATTGAAGGCAAAAACAAGTAAGATTGTATGCAACATTCATTAAATTTAACTTTTGAAAAGCTCTACTATTTCATTATTAAAACAATAACTACCACATATCCAAGAAGATACTTTCCACTACAAAAATGGGCCCAAAATAGTACATATGCCATTTTAATCAGACACTGCTCCACAGATATTTTTATGACACTTAGCACTCCTAGAATCCAGCTAGATGTCACAAAAGACAGCCTTCTAACATCTTGCGTAACATTTCTACTATGAACAGTTCGGGGCAGCTGTATAAACTGGCTCCTTGCTATCTGGCATCTTCCCTGGTGTTTCAAGTACCATGGCTCAGTGCTTCCCACTGAAAGGAATCCAAATCTTGCTTCTTTGCAGCCTCTGAATCCTTACAAGGACAGCTACCAAAAGCACCATTTTGATACTTAAAAATAAATATAATTACTGCAGAGAAAGTTATCAACTTGTAAAGCCCTTGTGTGAGATTACTTGAATATACTAAATATATAATTTTCCTTATAACTCGAAAAGGCTAGAAAATATGCCAGCTTCAAACCTTGAAAAAATAAAAAACTTCCATTATCAGGGATAAAGAATGTCTAATTCACTTCATGATTATCTACTTTTATGGATTAAAAATCTCTATTTTTCCATTGAAGACTTTCAAAATTGAATTGTCTCTGTTAGATACTTCACCAAAGAATATACACAAATGTCAAACAAGCACATAAAAAATATTTAATTAGTAATTAAGAAAATACAAATTAAATCAACTATTAGAATGGCTGAAACTTTTTAAAATAATAACTGACAATACCAAGTGCTAATGAGAATGTGGAACTTCTCAAACTCTATTCCTTGTTGGAGACAAAGCAAAATGGTGAAACCACTTTAAAACAGGTTAGTAGTTTTTCATGAAATGAAACATACAGGGCTGGGGATATACTCAGTTGGTAGAGTACTTGCCCAGCATTCACAAGGCCCTGGGTTCAATCCCCAGGACCACAAAAAAAAAAAAAAAAAAAAAAAGAAAGAAAGAAAGAAAAGAGACATACACTTATGACCATATCACCCAGCAATCCTAAGTCTAAATAGTATATAATTGCCAAAACCTAGAAACAATCTAAAAACCCTCCCACTGGGGAATGGATAAAGAAATTCTAGTGTGTCCATTTAATGGAATATTATCCAGCAATCAAAAGGACCAGGCTATTGTTATAAACAATGTGAATGAATCTTAAAGCAGCCATATCCAAAAAATGAACCTATAGAGACAGAAACCAGATCAGCAGTGGCCAATAGCTAGAGAGTGGTTTTAGGAAAGGCTAGCTACAAAAACACATAGTAACTTTTTCTGGGGTGGTAAAATTGCTTTATATCTTGAATTTGGTAGCAATTACATGATTGTGCAGTATTTCCAAAGTCTTAAAATTATATATCTAAAAGTGAAAATTTTTACTGTAGAATTTAAGCCTCAATACCTCTTTTGTCTTTTTGTAAATGAGAGTGTGTACAATAGTGTGTCCTTACAGACCCCACCCGGGAAAAAACAATTCATCCTATGTCTAGAGGTCCTCTCTCCAAGACCTACCTAAAACCAAAAGTGCGATGGACAGCAACAGCCTGAGAATCAGAAAAGCTGAGGCTTTTTGTTGTCGAGCGCTCATGGGTTGGGGTGGGGGGAGTGGATTTCTATTAACCTGTAGCAGGACATTGGGTCCAACTTCTTCATTCTTTCCCTACTGAGCATCTATTAGGTTTGTGCCTCTGAGTCCTGGGCTACACGAAACACAGCCTTTGCCCTCAAGAGTTTTAAATGGAAGTGGAGAGATAATGACAAAACAAGTAAATGTCATGAAACACGAGGCCCAGCAAGAGAATATGATCCCATCAGCCCTGAAGCTCAGGAAAGGCTTCTAGCTGGATACAGGAGCACAAGCCTATAATCCCAGCTACTGGGAAGGCTGAGGCAGGAGGATCACAAGTTCAAGGACATCCGGGCAAATTAGTGAGATCCTGTCGCAAATTAAAATAGGTTGTGTGCATGTGTGACTACGTAACAAGACTGCATCATTATGTACAACTATACTGAACCAATAAAAAATGTAGAAAAAAATTTTAATAACAGTCTGAAGGATGTAGCTCAGCAGCAGAGCACCCCGAGTTCAATCCCCAATATCAGAAAGAAAGTCAAAGTCTTCCAGTAGGGCTCTTGTATGTATTAGAAAGGACAGATATTACTTTATAGAGAGCTTTATTTTGATCTGTGGCCTCACTCACTTCATTGGCAATGTTTCTCAATAAATATAAATAATATTATAATAAAGACATAATAAAAAATAAAGATACAATTAACATGCGAAACAAGAAAATCCTTCTTATTTATGACCATCCTGCCCACTAGGGTGTTTGGCATCCATGTCCCCAGCATACTAATCTTTATTTATTTATTTTTTTAAGAGAGAGAGAGAGAGAGAATGAGAATTTTAATATTTATTTTTCAGTTATCGGCGGACACAACATCTTTGTATGTGGTGCTGAGGATCGAACCCGGGCCGCATGCATGCCAGGCGAGCGCACTACCGCTTGAGCCACATCCCCAGCCCCCCAGCACACTAATCTAGTGCAACTGAAAGCATTCCATAATGCTTAGCTTGGTAGCGTGGAGAGGTACATGAAATCTGTCTAGCATGTGGCAAACAACATTTTTTAAAAGAATACAATGAACAACTAGTATCAAAGTTAAGTTCATCCCATATAATGACAATTTAGATTTCTGTGTCATAAATTATATATTTTGTATATGGTTTGCACACACTTATATAAATGTGTATGGTCATGAACTAAAATACAGTCCACACTTATGGTTAAAGAGGCAAGCCTCTGAACTAGACAGCGGGTATCCTGGGGGGAGAGGGGGTTCTAGAAAGAGGGACTATCTTGTGTGAAAACGTGGCCAAGGAGATAAAACTATCACAGAATTAGAGAAGTACAAGTAATATGGCCAAAAAAGATAAGACCCTGAAGGAATCCAAGCACTGTATGCAGTATGGCTGCAAATGACCCAAGGAACTACCTGGAGGAGCAGAAAGTGCACCCCCCAAGGCATCCTATGTTGCCTTCAAGAATGGAACTTCCTCTGAGAGCACCCAGGGTTTCCAGTGTTTAAACAGGTCAGGTCTGCTATAGGAATATCATTCTGGAAGTCACAGGACGTCGGGGCAAAAGCTCAGAAGAAACCCAGCCCCTTGGAATTTCAGCTTTCTCTAGCGTAAAACATTTTGTACTCACTAACTTGTAAGGCCCCTTCCAAATCTATCACTATGAGTCCTATTTTGGCATTCTTGATTCTGCACCTTCCTTGCATAATTAATAGAAAATAAGAAACCCTCAGATTCATGTTTTTCCCCTCTGTGTAGGCATCCTGCTGGTGTTAGCAAGTGTGTGAATGAGTGCAGACTTAAACACACACACCCCTTCAGAATTACAGGAGTTCAGCAATTAACAAGAACGCATGACTTCACTTTTAAAGGTAATATTTTATGCTGTCATTGTTTATGCTCTTGATGAAGCAATACAGTCTATGAGACACTGAAGGGTGTGTTCTTTGGGGAGATGCAAAACCCTATAAGTGAGAGAAGAGAAAGAATAAAACACCAGTATGTAAATACCTCACCACAAGGAAATCACATGTGGCTTAAATGCCACAATCTTCAAAGGGTAATTTTAAGAAATCAAACTAGTTAGTCTAATTCAGCATTTTTTGATAGTGAAACAAATTCAGCTTCTTTTTTGTTTTCTTTTTGTCTTTTTAAACGGAAAGTAGTCTTCAAGTGTGAGATGTGTTCTAAAGAGAAAAACAAAAAGCTCTAATTCTGGAGCAATGTTTATTAAATGGCAAAGAAAAAAGAATGTCAAAGACACAAAGAACATTACTTTCTACAATCTGATCAAGTATCATACCATCTGGCATCACATGGAGCAGATAAGGGGTCGACTATAATATTCCTTGTTTTCTGGGTGTTCTCAGGCATTCTTTGGGTGTCAACAGCTGTTCTGGTAACCCTATGATGACAAAACAGTGTTCACTACCAGCCAAGACACACAGACAAAATGCTATTTCAATAGTCCATTTAACATCAACAAGAAGTATTGTAAGGATTATCGTCTGGACAGATTGGAAACACTCAATTACTTCATCCTAGCAGACAAAATGCACTATTCATAAAGAAACCAACCCAGCAGCATGTATTATGGTAAATATTCTAATTAACTAAATGGTCTATGTTTTATTATGGCTACACTTATTAACAGGACTGATAGGAAAACATTACTTCATGGTCCTTGCCTTCAAACATGCACACCCACAAAAACTTCTGTTTAGACGTGTATTTTTTAAACTTCAGCTCACAACCAATTAATGGGTTGTGAAATCATTTTAATAGGTCACAGCCAATTAAAAAAAAATAAGATAGGAAAGAACAGAAGAGTAAAATGCCAGAATGTACCAAATGTAGCAAAGGTAATGAGCATTTCAGGAAATTTTGTTTCAGCACACGTGCATTTCTCGATTCTGACAATGAACTCTGAAAGTCCTGGTTAGCCTCAAGCTCACAGAAGTTTGTGAAACAGAGCCAGGAGTTTAAGCAATTGGTTAGTCAAACCAAGGACTTCTTTTTCCTTTATCTAAACTGAATCAAAACTACAGCTTTCCCAGCACCCTGAGCTTTTCCCAATCAATTTCGTAACCATCAATGTCTCCCTTTTCCTTTGTCTGTAACCCAGTACTTCCTTATTTTAGTGACATCAGCTCTCTGAAACAGACAGGAGCAGTATGAGAGAATGCCACTGAGATCCATGGGGTATTTAAAATACTTTGGTATATTATTACTTCCAACTGTCTCAACAGAACTGGTGATAAGTTGGGCGAGCTAAATTTCCACTCGGCTATGCTGGGGGCTCTGTTGAGGTTTTTAGAAGTATATGAAAACATCATGACATTTTTTTCACTTGTTGCCTATAAATGTTTGTAAATAACCTTGACAAAGCCATGCCTAGATAAGAAAATGACTTTAAGATTAAAAACAAGCAAAACACACACACACACAAAAAAATCTATGCTCGCAGGCTGGGATTGTGGCTCAGTGGTAGAGTGCTTGCCTCACAAGTATGAAGCACTGGGTTTGATTCTGAGCATCGCATATAGCTAAATAATTAAAATAAAGGTCCATCAACAACTAAAAAAAATATTTTTAAAAAAATTATGCTCAAGTAAATCACTTTTATTATCCCAAATCCACAAGGAGCCTCCCAATAAGCAATATTTGTACATCCAATACTTGGCCTAGGCAAGAGCAGCTCTAATTTCCAAGACACTGAGCCAATGACCTCATTATGTTGAGGCAAGAGGAAAATTCTAAATGATGAGGCCATCTATATACCCTGAAGGCCAGCTGCCAACGGTCCAGGCCTGAACCCAAAGGCAGGCACAGTCTCTGGGATTTCACCATCCTCATAATGCAGGCTTGTGGGGCAATCACTTCCCTTCAGGCCAGGAAGCTGCAAGACACTTCTCCCAGACACATACACACAGGCACACACACACACACACATACACCTAGCACATTCTCCCTTCTCTCCGCTGCTCTGATGACTGTTTTTTAAAAAGCTTATAAAATGTATTCTATCCTTAAAGGAATGACTCAAAAATTGTAACTGGGATGACTCAATCATTTCTGTTAACTCTTATGAACAACAGACATTGATGATGATGGTTTATAAAAAGTCATTCAAGATATTCCCTTGGGAAAGACCTACGACTCATTAAAATCATTAATAATTTATTCAGCATAGAAGAGGCTATGTAATCAAATCACAAGGTCCTGAATCTAGGGAAGCAAAGATTCTCAAACCCGGTTTATAATACTCCTGGACAGCTCCATTTGCGACATGTCTTTAAGTTCTAAAAAGTTCCAGAAAACAAAACCTTTTAATTCCTTCTAATTTTTGCAACCAATATGGGTCACATGGTTATTTGTTTCTTGCTCTAGAAAGAATACCATGCTTTACAATGAAATTTGCATAATAAGAAAAAAAGAGATCCACACAAATTTCAAGGTGGCACATTGTTTTCTGTCTAGGGAAAGAATACTGGCATGATATTCATCTAAGAAACTCCCAAATCTGTAGTTGACTTGATGTTTTATTGAAGCAGTTTTTGTTACTAAATTGGTAATCGGAGGAGAAATGTACCCAGCAAAACTAAGTATATACTTCTGAATCTCTCTCTCTCTCTCTCTCTCTCTCTCTCTCTCTCTCTCTCTCACACACACACACACACACACACACACACACACACACACACAAAGACCTTAATCATAATGAAAGAATGTTAAGATTAGAAGCTCATTTAGGTACCAATAAGTAAGGCAACCATACAATTCCAGTCAGCCTGGTACAATACCAGTTTATACTTATAGTCCCAGCATAAATATTAATAGTGTGCCCATTCACTCTCAGAGCTCTATTAGTTTTGGAGGATAAAAGAGCCAATCATTCCATTAATGGCAATAGGTATGGCTGAATAATGTTGGAGGGGGTTGTGATGGGAAGTGATGGATGTTTTAGTTTGGATTACCTTGGGAAAAGGCTTAAATAAAAGACTAGTTCCTCCTCTGTATGAAGTTATGATGGTAATAATCATATAATAGACCAACATTTATAGAGCATTCAAAGAATTTGTCAACATCTCTTGTATCAATTTCCAGCTCATTTGCCTGGACTCTATGCTCCATTAGGGTAGGGTCTGTGTTTTGCTCACTGCTGTATGTCAAGCCTCGAGCACAATCTTTGGTCATAGCATCTGTTGAGGAATGATCCAGGCACTGCATTAAATGTTTAACATAGCAATTATAGTATAGGCTAAGCACTTCCAAAAAAAAAAAAAAAAAAACCAGGCTTGGCAATTTTCCAACTCTCCAAAGGAAGTCAAAGGCCTGGTTGCAAAAGGAAAAAAAGGAGGAAGGACATATAAAATATGTTTTTGCAAGTGACAACTGATCTGCTTCTTAGATAGATACTCAAGAAAACATTTCTCAAGGACAGCAAAGAATATCAATGACACAGATTTTCTCCCCAAGTCTATCACTACAACCAAATAATAACCTTACATGCAAACACATTTGGGAAAAGCAATAAAAGAGACAAAACACGTTACTGGATTTAAAATAGCTTGGGAGGAATGATGTAAAATTGGATTTCAGTAAAACTAATTTTTCTCCTTCAAAATTTCAAAATACAGGCTACGTCCTATAAATAGCACCTCACAGAACCACTAAACTAGAAAGCATGGTGGTTAAGAGTTTCCTGCAAAAGCCAGACCCACAGCCTACTTACTCACTCACTAGCTGTATAACCCTGGGCAAGTCCCTCAGTCTCCCTGTGCCTCAGTTCCTACAAGTATAAACAGAGGTAACAATCTGATTTTAGAAGTTCGCTGCGAAGATTAGATGACACGACCTCTGGCCAGTGTCTGGCCACAGACCTCATAGCACAAAGTCAGCTACTAAAATTTTGTTCTATTATCATCATCACTCAATCACCATCTAATCTAATCAACCATTTCATTTCAATAATGAGGCAACTAACACCCAGCAAACTTAAGTAATTAATAAATTAAACAACCAAGATCAGAATCCAAACGATACACATAGAGAGCACAACTTTTCATATCTCTGGTTGCACAGTCTGGGGTTCTTTCTACTACCTCAAGCTATAGTGTATTGCAGTTATGTTTTAGGAACATGTTCAGAACTTGAGAAAACAACTCCCCCAGAAAGAATGGGTCACACGGTGCTTAGACTCTGAGGCTTAGGATAGAGTTAGCTGAACTTCTCACTGTAGCTAAATGAATGAATTATTAACAAACAAACAATACTATCTGCATTTAACCAAGTAATTACATGGAGTATCTTCTAACTTATGAAGAATATTGGTCCTTGAAGAAGCTTAATGAGTTTAAAGTGAGATAAAAATTCTAATGTGGGATTCTGGATACCTTTAAAAGGGGTGAATGTATTAATATATTCAGTTTTCTAAAAGAATTCACAGTTTTCATGATTGTTTTGTCTTTTGTTTTTTTTTTGGGGGGGGGTTTCGTTTTATGTGGTTTGGTTTGAATCAAACCCCAGGGTCTCCCATATACTAGATAAGTGTCCTACCAGTGAGCTACTTCTCCAGATCTTTTTGAGATTATTAATCAATGAATCTTTATTGGCATGATGAGTAAAATATTCTCTCTGATCTAGAGGGGAGAAATAAATAGCTGTGTTCAAGTGGAAGAGACAGTCACGAAAAAGGGCAGAGGGAAGATCCTCCAGAGCTAGAGGATAGCTTGCATGAAGGTATATCCAGGGGACAGAGCCATCAAGGGAAGAGCAATAGACAAGTCTAACTAGGATGGAAGGTACACATGGACACATGGAGGCTGGGATTGGAACAACTTGGAAACATACCAAGGATAAACATTCATAATAAAGGGTTTGAGGGGTAGAACAAGAAGCTACAGATGATTTTTTTTTTGGGGGGGGGGCTACTGGGGATTGAACTCAGGGGCACTTAACCACTGAGCCATGAGTCATATTCCCAGCCCTTTTTACTTTTTACTTTTTTTTTTTTTTTTGAGATAGGGTCTCCCTAAGTTGCTGAGGGCCTTGCTATGTTGCAAAAGCTACAGATGATTTTCAAAAGGTCATAAACAAGGCTATTTTACAAAGAAGTACTGGTGAATGGGCACAATTTTCCATTCCCTACCACTTCTTTACAACTATGTTTACTAAAATGTATATATTGGCACTCATGGGTGTACACTGAGTGATATTGAAGCAGCAGCCCCATGAAACTAATTGCTCTGAATATTATAAGAATGCAAATGAGATTATTATTCATGAAGTTACACAGAATTCCCTTTATCAGAGCCCTTAGGGAGAAAGTCCTCTCTGACCTCAATTCCAAGAATAGCTGTTTCTCCTGCACAACTTGTCCTCTTTATCTCATGGATGGCATGGAATCACAGAAGTGGCTCTTCTTTCCCTCTTCTATCAGCTACCAAGATTCTCTGAGCCAAAGCTGGAACCCACTGTTTACAAACACATTTGTTCTGTGGGTAGTTTCAGTAATTCCTGTCTTCAGTTTATCTTTCCTTACCCAGTTTGAAGCAGGTGGTGTCTCTGGTCTTGTCATCTAATTCATATTTTATCTCATGCATTTTTTTTTTTTGTAAGCTATCTTGAATTCTCTTTGGAACCAAGTAGATTTGGATTCCTCTAGTGTCTTGCAAGCACCCTCTATGTGCCTAGAATATGCAAACCAATAAATGCACAAGCATATATATTTTGCTTAGTAGTAAAAGGATGATTGCGGATTAGGAAGGTTGAAGTAGAAAGGTCATTTAGAAGAGATAATGAGGTCCTGAACCAAAACAGCCACACAGGGGACAGAAAAGATAGATAGATAAAAGCCCCTTGAGAGGCAGAGCCAGAGCCAGCAAAACTTTGTAAGTGATTAGAAGTTGGGGGTGGGGGGAGTGAAAGTGTTGATGACACAGTGACTTTGTGTCCCTGGAGTTCCTAGAGTGAAACTGCCATCACTTACAGACACAACAGGAGGGAAAGTGTGGGGGTGTGTTGGGGTGTGTTGGGTCATATAGTAGTAGTATTATCCAGCAAAGAGTTGTCAACTCAAGCCCTGGGCCAAGACAAAATCTCAGAGGTGGTAAGGGGTGGGAGAGGGTGACAAGGAAAACTGAAACTGCTGAAGCAATGGCATTGCCCAGAGAGGAGGTAGAGAGAAGGGAAAAAAAAAATGGCAGAGAAAACATCTCTAGAAATAACTAAGAACAGAAAAGGAAGGGCAGGAGGGAAGCAGGGATAATGGGGAAGACAGGGAAGGACCCAAAGGAAGAGGTACTAGGAGAGAATGTGCTCTGCTGCCTAGGAATCAGTGAGTGGAGGAGCCTGGTGCCTGCATCACCCGTCAATACATTTATCACAGCTTGAATCTCCCATGACGAGAATATTTTTCCTCTTATTTTGGCACCAGAATAGAACAAAGAAAAGGAGAGAATTTCCTGAGGTAACTGGGCAAGATTTAAAAGAGCAAAGGAAAAGAAACACAGGTTTTAAAAAGGATGTGTGTAAACATGAGAAAGAGACCGCCTGAGGTGGAATTGCCAGGCGGGAATCCTGGGAGATAGGAAGAGGAGAACCCTGAGACTGTCCCCTTGCAGGGGACAGGCAGGGTAGGAAGGAAGCCACCCGGCCTGTGCAGATGGGGCTCCCAACTGACCCCACCTTGCCTGGTAGACGGGGCCTAAGACGTGTGCAGACAAGCATCTGTGTCCTCATCCTGAGTCCAGGATAATTTATTCTAGGCTCTCTCATGTTGAACGTATTTCTCTCACTCCTACATCACAACTATCTCTTTTTTTCCTGGTGTGTTTTCCCAGCTCTTTCTCAGCTATAGTAATTAATTCAAATACACCATCACTTAAGTGCCAATCAAAGCTCCATCAAGATCTAAGAAGAACAATAGTACGCTTATATGCACAGTCTATTAATTTAAGTTAGCAACCAGTTGAGTCACTACATGCCAAAAATTAAGCAATGACACACACACAGAGATTATATTCCATGTTAATATACTAAAGCAGAGGACGCAGAGAACAAGTTGTCCTAAGACACCCAAGCTTTCCAGACAGCTAGAGGCTCACCCTTAGGGGAACCGAGCAGGGGAAGACCACACTCAAATAACTTTTGATAATGACAATTTTTTATAAAATGTTCTTTGTAACTTCTCTACGTCGTAAAACAGCACATATAAAAAATACAATTTCACCTTTTCATGGGCCTCCATGATGAACATTTGCTGCTGTGATAAATCACTAGATACAAAATCAGAAGCACCCCCCATTTCTATTTCTCCACATCCTCTGCCCCCACCCTGATCCTCACCATCCCCAGCTCTCCCTGAACCACTACAGTAGCCTCCTCACTAGTCCCCCTGCTTCCATGCTTACCCTCTCCAATTCAACCTACACATGGCAGCCAAAGCAATCTTTTTAAAATTAAAAACAAAACCAAAGTTTCTGACACTCCTGCCCTTGGCTCTATATGCTCTACTTCAAGACATACCTGAACTCACCCCTGCATCCTTCCCAGCCTCATCTCACTCCATCCCTCCCTACCCCCCCAGGGGGTTCCCTTCCATTTAACACTGGGATCCTTCCCTTCTCTAGGCCTTTGCTCTTGTTTTCTGCCTGGATTGCCTTCCCTGGCTCTTTGCAGCTTCATTCTTGCCTCCAGTTTCATCTAAATATCACCCCTTCAGATGGTTTTTCCTTAGCCCCTTTAAAGCAGCCTCCAGTAAACTCAATCTTACCATTCAGTTTATTTCCGCTTTGTTGCTCTTGTCTTCTGAATTATCTTTGTTTCCTTTTACTTTATTAGAAAACCACTTTCACACAGCACCTACCGCCAGCCAACACTAATCACTCAAACAGGGCTTCTCAAAGAGTGGTTCAGTGTCACCAGGGAATTTGACCATACTCCAGGATCTACTAATCAGGTACTCTGAGTGGTGTTAACAAGGGCTCCAGGTAATTCTGACGCATGCTCAAATGTGATGCTGCTCTCTTATGTGCTAATGGTCTTCCCCATTGACAAGGGCAAAGATCTAGTGTAGCTTTTTGTACATTTCTTCTTTTGTGACTCTTGGGTCACTATTTTCTTCCATATATCTCAATATTCAGACAAAAAGATTATCTATGCAAGATGACCCATCCTCAGAGTACCCCATCCTTACTGGCAGCATTCCGGTCTCAAGCACAACAGAATGAGTGACAGCACTGGCTTTACAGCAAGGCTGCCCAGGGTCAAATCCACTACATGCTAGCTGTGTAATCTTCAACAAATTAACTTCTGTATTTTATCATCCTTATCTAAAAATAATAAATAATGGAACCTACCTCATGAGATTGCTCTGAGAATTAAATAAGGTAATTCATGTTGAGTGCCTGGATCATACCTGTCATACAGAAAGCACTTCGTGCACACTGGCTATTGTAGGTCACACTCTGCTGGTTATTATCTTTAGATCTTAGGCAGGTTTTTGACCCTGGTGGCTCAGGACTGAAATGCTGGTCTATACCACTCACTCCTAGGCAAAGAATTTAAAAAAAAAAAAAAAAATACTACTAGGAGCACCAAATAGGAGCACTAGGACTAGTTTTACAGTTCCCTAAATCCTCCTTCCCAATGTTTTCCTACTGTATTCCAGTAGACTTGTCCACCTAAACACCCTCTCTCTCCAATCTTGTCTTTGGTCCTGCTTTCAAAATGCTCAGAAACAAAACAATATTTGTTTCACAAATGAGTCAGTTTCGGGGACAGGAATGCAGTTGAATGCAACTACACAGATGTGGTAAAGCTCTCAGAGGAGAGCAGGAAACTGGCTGACCTACTCTGAAAAGAGTCCATCCTAGAGAAGGCCCAATGGCAAAATTCAAAGAGAAGAATACAGCAAAAGCAGTCATTTCCACTCTATGAATGGCATACAAGGAGGAAACTGAAAAAAAAAGAAATCATGGAAGGACAACTAACATAAACACAAAATTTTCAGATATACACAGAGCTTAGAGATAGCAGCAATTATATTAAGAGTTATCAGAAGTGCCCAGGAGTTATCACATAAGCCTGAGAACTTGTAGAAGCTCCCCAAGTTTTACTTGGCCCCTGGAGTCAAGCAAAAACTCCTTCCCACTCCCTTGGAAGGACTCAAAGACTCTCCATCAGATAAGATGATTTTTCTTAGCTGTCTCTTTCTTCCATGCCGTCACCTGTACTCACTCATCTGCTCTGGTTGGATCCTCCTCCCACCACCAAAGCTGGCTACTTCCGAATTCTGTGCATACTAGACCAGCGTTACTCAAAACAAGGGGCTGGTCTGTAAACTGTTTCCAGTCCACAGTGAGACAATCAGAGATGGTGAAAAGTTCACATCATGGAAACTTGACGGGAATTTTTTTTTTCACATCTTAAAATCAAAGAATAAAAGTCTGAGGTTTATATTAGTATATTTTCTTTCTTTTTATTGTTTTCTCAAAATTAATCTTGATTATATTTTACAAAAATAATTGGTCATGCTGGATCAGAAATTTTTAGCAACCTCCCCTGCAAATTGGCCCATTACCACAGGTATTTTAAGAAGCACAACCCTAGACAACTCATATGGAACACTCTTCTATTCTTCCACAACCTAATCTAATTTTCTTTAAGTTGGATTCCTCTAAAATATCCTCTCTGAACAATCCCACTAGGTAGGATTTTTTTTTTTTTTTTTTTTAGTTTATATCCCCATCAGTCAAGATGCTGAAATTTGTTTTACGGAACTAAACAGAAAAACAAAACAAATCATTCACTCTAATCCTGTGCAAATTCCTTACACAAGGAGCCATGTCTTATTTGTTCATACCTCTCTTCATCTGCTGCACGACAGAGGCAGTACAGAACCATGGTTCAAATTCCAAGTTAGAGTGGGTCTTAAAAAATTCCCTAGGGCCATAGCCAAGCTGTGGCCATATGACCTAAATAAGAAAGTCCCTTAACTCTTTTGAGATTTGAATTTCTCTTCTGTGATGTGAGGCCAACACAGTATGCAAACTTTTCCCAACTCTAAAA
Organism: Urocitellus parryii; assembly: GCF_045843805.1. Classification (NCBI taxonomy): domain Eukaryota; kingdom Metazoa; phylum Chordata; class Mammalia; order Rodentia; family Sciuridae; genus Urocitellus; species Urocitellus parryii. The sequence continues at coordinate 37,435,328 of NC_135534.1, read as the reverse complement.
TTAAATGATGTCTATGAGTTCTTAGAAAGGCTCTCAGGTTACTCATGGGCGAATGGGGAAACATCTTCCCTACCATGAGGCTGACGAAGCAGAAGAGCACTTTCTCAACTAGAGTCCTCTGTGAACTTGAAGGTGTCATCATTACTTTTCTGCATGCCCATGGAGGAGGCATGATTAAGTCGACCTGAAATAGCATCCAGAAACATCATGTATTCTGCCTTTAGAAACAGAAGTCCTGGACAGTGAGAGACCTCCATGCTCAAGGTAGGGGAGCCACTGAAAATAAAGGACAACTCGTCTGGAGAAGCTGAAGAACTCTCCTGTAGATAAGAGAAGATTGTTATAGAAGAGCAAATTAGGTATAATGAATACACTGTAGATGGGACAGAAACTAACAATTCCTAAGTGTCTAATATGTGTTTAGTGTTTACATCTGGAGCTCCTTTTAATATTCATAACTCTGGCTTTACTCACCCAAAGTAAAATAATATTAGGTGGAGTAAAAGCCTATGATCTTTTCCACTACACCGAGCTGAGAAGTCAGTTATATCACCAACAGTAACAAGAAAAAACACTGTTGTACGGCCTTAGAGCTGTGCCGTATTAAGAAGCTGTGCCCTTGTCACTGGAGATCCTTAGATCTCTAAAGACCAGAGTTATGCCAGGCACTGTGACAAATGACTCACATACCTTATCCTCCTTATCCTCACAACAATCATAAGAAGTAGGCTCCACCTCATCATGTACATCCATAAGAACAGGATTCTAACTAGAATAAATATTCCATGCTTGTGTAATTATATCAAAATGGATTCTTCTGTCCTGTATAACTAAAAACAACAACAACAAAACAGAAGTAAAGTAAGTTCCATTGCTATTCCCATGTATCAGAAGTGAAAATTGAATAGCCCAAAGGTTCCTAGCAGAAATATCAAGCAGAATCCTCACACCCAGGCAGACATTTCCAAAACTGTCTCCTAGATCACTACCCATAATGCTTAACAACAATCGTGTGAGACATAAGGGAGATTTCAATTATTGTTCTAAAACCACTTACTTGCTCTGAAAATTTGTTTTGTAACCATGTGAGTTGCATTTGGTTGGGAGAAGTGGGGAAGCAGAAGAGCACTTTCTCAACTAGAGAGTCTTCTGTATGTCTTCTTATGTAACTAAAACATACATTTAACAGTTTTTCCAACCTAGTTTTTCATCATGTATGAGGAGGGGAGGGAAAAAAAAAAACTTGGGAAAATAAACCATGATAATAGTAGCAATGTCTTTCTTGTAAGAGTTCTGCAATTTTTATAATTACAGTTTACAAAATAGGTAAAGAAACACTTGCTCTGGTTGCAGGTGTTAATACCATTTGTTCATAATGTTATTTACAAGTATCACACATATGTACATATTTCAAACTTGTATATTCTGGGATAGGCCTCTCCCTTAGCCACACCTTACCCAGTCTTTGCCATTGCAACAGGGAGAGGCTGGAGGAGTCTGAGGAAGTAGGGATGAAAAACCTGCATCTGCCTATTTAGTACCAACTAGTTTTCATTTCGAATAGCCCCCTCCCCATTTTACTTTGGTTTTCCTGTTGTTTCCACCCACTATTTAGATAGCAACATGAGCCATAAAAGTTGAAATGGGTCTAAAATTTGGGAGAAGGCAAGCTAAAAAGCTTGGCCCAGAACACAAACTGCCACTTATGTGGCCGGACCAGAACAACCAACGTAAACATGTAAGTTAGTCCAAATATACACACATCATTTTTATTTTAAAACTTATTTTGCATCTCAGTAATTTTTTCCTTAAAAATAGCCAAGAAACCCTACTGTTTTGGTCTCTCTCTCTCTCTCTCTCTCTTTTTTTTTTTATAAATTGCTATTTTGAAAAGAAATCATAATTATCCATGTGTGGTAGATAGACCAATGATATGCTATTTCCTAGTGTTGAAAAAATGTTTTAAAATGCTACCTAGAAGTAATCATTGAAAGTAATGTATCTCCATAAAATATACTTGTTTTCCAAAATGCTTTATAAATAGTGAGTTAAAATTAAGAGAGAGAGAGGCTATTTTTACTGAGGGCCACCAGGTCAGGTATTTTCTGCAGGAATAAGAAATACACTTGTCTTCCAATCCTTGCCATGCTGAACACAGAAAAAAAAAGGGGGGGGGTTCTACTTTTTTTTTTTTTTTTTTTTTTTTTTACAGCACTGGGGATTGAACTGGGCAAAGGCTCTACCACTGCGCTATATTTCCAGCCCAAAGGTGATTCTACTTCCAAAGTCTCTGTGGATTTTTAACTGAGTCTGCATTAGAATTATGTATATGTTTGTGTGTGTGTGTGTGTGTGTATTTATAGTAAAAGAAGCTACAGAAATGATATAGTTTATGTTAACCCCACCTACATGGGCCAATTCTTTTAATTAACTCAGTAAACACACACACACACACACACACACACACACACACACATATACTGCCTACTAGTTTGGCTAGTAGAAAACCCAGACTAATATGGGTCCCTACAACAGAGAATTATCCCATCCAAAATGTTAATGCCAAAGCTAAGAAACTGAGAATATAAGTATACTGACATTTTCATTAAAAAAGTGTTATGTTGTATATAAGATTTTCCATTTTAAGTGTACAGTTCAGGGGTATTAAGTATAGTCATACTGTCATACAACTATCACCACTATCTATCCACAGAACTTTTTTCACTTTACAAAACTGAAACCTTTATCCCCACTAAATAATTCACTCCCATTCCCCATTCCTGCCAGCCCTTGGCATCCACCATCCAACTTTGTTTCTATGAATTAGACTACTCTAGATGCTTCATATAAATGAAATCACACAACACTTATCCTTTTGTAACTGGCACATTTCACTTAGATAATATTTAAGGTTCATCCATTTTATAGTATATGTCAGTATTCCTTCCTTTTCAAAGCTGAATTATATTCCATTGTATGTGCATACAGCACACTTATTTATCCATTCATCCATCTGTCATGGACACTCGGGGTTCTTCTATGTTCTGAATACCGTCAGTAACTCACTATGAGGAAGGTGTGTGAGTATTTCTTCTAAATACTGCTTTCAATTCTTTGGGGTATAAACCCAGAGGTGGAATTACTGGATTATATGATAATCCTGTTTTTAATTTTTTGAAGAAGCACTTTACTGTTTTTCACAGACCTCTGGTACATTTTTGATGGAAGAGACTCCAAATAACATATTTTCTTCTGTCTACTGATCTACATTCCTCCATTCATGAAGCAAGTAATGAGCCAATACTTTAAAAATTGGTGCACCCTTAAAGGAACCCTAGAAAAATAATGTTTTAATATGAATAGTCACTCTAATTTACCTTGAAGTGTAATTTCTGTAATGCATCTTATCCAGGGTGAAAATGTATGGAGAGGTATGTAGAATGTGGGAGGAAAAACACCTGCCTGCCCGGCAAATGACCCTTCTTCAAACCAATCCTGAAAGCTACCCCTGACTCCCATCTACAAAATCTGATAGAAATAATCTCCACATCATCTTGAATTTTCTATGTGGTAACGGTTGGTATTCTTTGAGAAGGAAGGTCTTTTTTGCATTTGACATCTCTTTACTTACACGCACCTTGTGGGAAAAGAGTCTGATTTTACAGAGTAAGTACCACCATCAAAGACCTTCAAAACAGGTTTCTATGAATTAATATTGGGGGCAATATAGTTTTACATACTTATACATAGGACAAAAGTAGATCCAGATGTTCCGAATGAGTTTGAATTCAATATATTTGCAAGTTTCTTCCCACAACTTTCTTCCCTTAGGCTTATCTTTATTTTTTTTTTACCATAAAGTATGATTGCCATACTTGCATGAAGTATTTGAAAGAGAAGAAGGTAATATCTCATATATCTAAAAATTCTTAAAGCAGTGGCTCTCGAAAGGTAACCCCCCAGGATTAGCAGCATCCATATCACCTGGTAATTAATTAGAAATACAAGTTACTGAGCCCTATCCTAGATCTACTTATGTAGCAAGTATCCTCAAAGTGCTGGATGAGGCAACTAGAACTTAGAAAAGGCTAAGTGATCTGAGCAAGATCACACATATTATCTTAATAGAAAAAGGCTTTCAATCCTCATTCTCCATCAAGCCATTAGATCCAAGCAGGCAGCCTCTGCCAGTTAATTATCTCCTCAAGGGATGAGTTGCCCATGGTAAGAACTTAGCTTGGTACCCACTAGGGTATTTCACCAATAAAGTGGCGCAGTTAACCAAAGAGACTGACCTCAATGGGGTAATAGGGTAAGGATATTGGTGAGAGAGGATGAAGGAATGGAAAGCAGAAATTAATCTAACCAAAGGAAAGCAATGAATACATGATGGAGACAAAGTAAAAGGACTTAACAAAGGCTTAAGAAGGTTGAAAATTTTCTGCAGTAAGAGAGAAATGAAGCTAGAAAGAAAGAGAAAAAAAAGGAAAACAGAGGTTGTGGTCAAAGGTATTTAGCAATGACGGGTGTTCACAAGATTGAAATGTGACCATGAGGGGAAACAGCTAAAGTGGAGTTGAAACCTGGCTCACTAGTGCGATGCAGATGAATGACTTGAGAGACAAAGATGTTGGAAGGACTGTCCATGTGAGGTAATTGATAGGACTGATAGGGACAAGGTGGCAAAAGTGAGAGGACCATCAGCCTGTCCCTTAATTCTTCTCTAAAACGGACCAACAGAGAAGGCAGTAGATAACGGATTTGTGAGGGGTCAGAATGCACAGTCCTGGACCATGAAAAAAGCAGGGGCTGTGCAAGAAGAAGGAAGCCCAGGGACCTACAGGCAGCACAAAGGGTGGTAAGAATTTCAAAACTACATCCTGGACAGCACAGCGAGATGAGCAGCCTCTACCCAAAAGCCTGCAGGGAGAGAAGTTCCCCTGGAGAGAGCCACTGAAGAGGCTGAAGTTGTAGGAAGGTGTAGCAGCCCTGAAGGAAGGAAGGGTTTCAGAGAACAAGGAGCAAGCAAGTGTTGGGAATGGAGGAGAGAGGAAATCCAATCTGGGAAGAAAAGACACACAACTCAACTCCAGTAGCATATTTTTGGGGAGGGCCACAGATAGCAGGCTTACTTTCTCTAGGGATAGGGTTAGGGCTAAATGAACTTCAATATAAAACAGCTTCTTCAACTGATAATTGAGGCCTATGCAGCTACAAAACTACACTTTGCCACAACATTTTGTCTCACAATTTTAAGAAACTGTGAAATCTACAGAGGGCTTAGAAACTACCCATGACGTAATCATCTTCAAAAGATAACTGAATTAAGTGCTACCAGTATGCTGCTGCCTGAGAAGACTCTGAAGTGAGTATATGCTTCCCTGTGTAGAAGAGCGCCATGTTGGTCCTGTTCTAGGATAATGAAGGAGAGAGGGCTGCCGAGAGAAACCATTTATTCTCACTAAATGCAACCCTCTGTTACTTGAAAACATGGTAAGAACAAAACTTAATGGGTTATGAAGCAAAGAGCCTGGACTCATTTAGGTAAGAATCGCTGCTCATAGCAAGAGAGAGAGGAAGGGAATCGGCACTCACCAAACACTTCCTCTGTCCCAGGGACTGTATGCTCACTCACTTCATGAAAACTTCTCACAATCATTCTGAATGATAGATATCATTAATTTCAACCAGAGAATTAAACAGAAGCTCAAAAATGTTAAGAAACTTGCCCAAGGGGACAGCAGGCAGGGCCCCTTGTTCATTGTACCAGGATGTACCAGGATGCCTGGAAAGATTATGAATGAAGGCTTCATCTTGCTGAAGGAAATCATGGCTAACTCCAGCTCCCCAGTTTCACCTTCTGCCCACAGTCCAAGAACACATCTGGGTAGAGTGGACCCTGTAAATGGAATCTTGTGCCCTCCCACAGCCACACCCATTCTTACCGATTCATGATATGAAGACACAAGGGAGATCTTCCCAAGTTCATTCTCACCACTGAACTCCAGAGAGACCAGAAGTCTGCACTAATGGGTAGGTAGCCTCTGAGCCTCATTTGTCCCACAGAAATAGTCTGTATATCAAAATAGCTTGAGATTCAGGCTGGATCATTCTGCCTTTCATTCATTAATTTGCAAACTTAATAAGTTACTAGAGGTTTTCTATAAAATTAGAATAAGGAGAAGTTGAAGCAGCTTGCAAGTGGACAGTCAAAAATAGAACTTAAATGTGGAACTCAGAAATACATGTTATAATATGAACATATGCATTAAATACATACACAATTTAAAAAGAGAGAGTTATAAAACAGCTAGAACATAAAAATCACCCTTTCATGATAAATTCCAGGGCATACTCATAACAAGAGTCAGACAGATTTTGTTTTCTATCACATAGTTCTATAAAAATAAACTGTCATCACAACATCCTTGCGGTAGTAAAAGGCCATATTTGCCTGCAGTTAAATCCAACAGCAGCTGCTCTATGGAAAAAGACTGCCCAATAATTGGCTTCTTTCACCTCTGTTAATCACGAACAAAAGTGTCATTCAGTTTCAAAATGAACAAAATGCTCCAATGGATGGTCAGCTAGCTGAGCCAATGGGGTGGAATAACAATAACCCTGTAGCATTTTCCTTTTTCCTTTTGTTTGGTCTTTCAAAGCCCTTAATTAAGACCTGCACAAAGCACCCCTACAGGCTTTTTTCAATGAGGCATTACACGCCTGTTTTCTTGTATTTAAAGAAAAAAAATAGCAGGGATTTTCTGAAACACATTAAACAGAATACACAATTTCCATTTATTTGCAACTGAAATACTGTTAAAATTTTAAAGCTTAAATATTATCATCAGTAACAAAGCAAGTTCTTTCCATCTCAGGCTTGGGGAGTGGAGGGTGAATGAAGGGTTGGTTGGAAGGAGGTGGGAAAGCAGGAGCTGGGGCAGGGGAGGGGACTGCCAACTCACAAGTGTTGTTAAACCATTTCTCCAGAAATAAAACCATGAGCAGCGTAATTTAGAAAGACCTAGATTGGTCTTCTCAACCTTTCAATCACTTAATACATACAAACTGAAAAAAAACAGCAAAACACGTGAGATTCTTAAAGCAAAGGCCTGGACAATTGAAACAAAGGTCAATACAAGTTAGAACTGAATCTGCTCCTTAGAAACCGACATTGAAAATCACAAAATCACACTGAAAAAGATAAAGTATTGTTACAATTAAACTGTCTCTGTAAGAACTTTGTATAGTTCTATAATTAATTTCTCCTTCTATCCTGGCCTGAACAAAGCTTCATATAATGATGGTGGATAAGAATCAGAATGTCTAAGCTTTAAAAATATCCATAGCCTAATTAACTTTTCATTATTCAATTTTCTTTTTGCACAACTTTAAAAAAAGGCTGTTGTGTTCACTTTTAAATGCTATGAAATATAATCTTTCCGGGTTTTAGACTGCTCTGAAAATACCTACTTCTGCCTATAATTTGTTCTTCCCTCCCCCCTCTCACAAATATCCTGAGTGACAGCTTAATGTGACAGCTTTCTTGCCACAATTCACCAAAGGGGAGTGGCAGGTAGGGTTCTCAGAGAACAAATACCTAACAAAGCCATCATTCTGGGGAGTTACTTTCAATCTGTCAATCCAATCCATCAAGTGGAATGTGCCCCACTATTCTCTTGTAAATGTGCTTATTTCAAACAAGGCAGAACCTGGCAGCTGCCCGCAGAAGACTAAATGACCCAGCTCAAATGTCACCTTGGCTGTGAAGCCTTCCCACTCCCCAAAGCAAAGTTCCTTTCCTTCCTCAAGCTCCCACACCCCTTTGTGTTCATTCCCCCTGTATGGCACTCTTATACTGTATTCAGTTTGTGCTTATGTTATCTTCTCCAGCAAACCATATCACCTATGGACACTTGTGAGCCAGAATGACTGCAAAAGGCCCTAAAGGCTCTGGGGTCAGACTACCTAGGTTCAAACCTGGTTAGAAGTGATAAACCACGATCCTGGATGTATTTCCAATCTATTCAACTTGGGGGCATTTAAACATTTTGTGCCTTGGTTTTCTCAGCTTAAAATGGGGATAATCAAGTCATCTAGCAAATGGAAGACTCTTAGCACAATGCCTGGCACACATGAAGAAGCTGGTAAGTGTTAAAACAAGAAGCACAGTCTCTAAAATTCCGTCCAGTCCACCCTAAATTAGCTAACACACCAGGAAATATGGTAGGTGTGTACAATTAAGCATTCATGGTATAAACTCTTGTTAAGCAACTTAACTAATATACAGAAAATCTCTATAGTGTCATTTCCAAAGGCAATTTCCCCATGTCCTTCTATTTATTAACATCTAAGAATACATATGTTACATACAAAGGAAAATAAAGGCAAGGGCAAGACTAAAGAGATGCAGAGTGAGACCTGATTCTTGCCCTCAGGGAGCTTATAAGTAGTGATGTGCTGAGGGTCTATAATGATCTGCTGATTGTTTGGATGCTGGATGTTAACACTGTTACAATATACTTGACTAGTATGTAGTTTCTCAAAAGTGTATCAAATCTTCAAATATTTTTAAAATATAACGACAACCAAGGGTCTTATTTCACTAAAAGAAGACAAAGAAAGAGGGTTTAAAGATGTTGTTTTACTTTTTTTGTGGTACTGGGGATTGAACCCAGGGCCTCCAGTATGCTAGGCAAGTGCTCTTACACTGAACTACCCAGGATGTCATTTTTAATATAATTCACTGAACCTTTAATTCTCACTAATGTTCCACATTAATATAGGACCATGCATGTGTTCCATATATACATTCTGTGGTTCTACGGTTATAGTTATTGCTCTCGGTAGCACTGTAAGATTCAAAACTACTAGGTCATGAAAGAATTTGAGTCATGAAGAAATATGTAGCAAGATCACTTTGCTTTCAATAATGCTCCTTCTAAGAACTTTACCATGAAATGCAGGAATACTTGATTAAATGTAACTATTATAGTAAGCCCTAATTTAATGACATAATTACTAAACTAAAACCCTTATTCTTTTAAAATAAGTCATCCCAAGTTTTAGTTGTTCTTTAGCTGAAAACAATATTATAGAAACAAAATTATTTTGCTGCACATTTTTTCACTGTCCAAATTATTTTTTGTCCAAATTAATTTGTCATGAAACACTAATTTCATGAGAGTCTGCATTATGCATTAGAGCTGCAAATATACATATTTGCATTTGAAAATGTCCAGCAGATTTACTGCATCCCATTTTCTTTCAAAGAGAATGACAGAATAACATAAATGAGCTCCTTAAATCAGCCATTATAGCAACCCCCCTGAGGACTGGGTGCTACTGCATTCTGCCTATATGCTAGACCACTAACACATGACTTTTCTCACTTGTGCACTGATACTAACAAGTCAAACTATGTCTAGAGCCTCATTACATTCAAAGATGAATGTAGATGGTAGTGTCCATCATTTACACACTGCCCAGAGTTATTAGCTGGCTGTGAAATACTCAATGCTCACTTAAATATAATGAATCCTCAAAACCTCCCTGAGTTTTAAAAGGATAATAGAGAATTTAATGTAGTGCCAGAAAAAAAAACTTGGCAAAAATTAATAATCAGTGTGTAAAATGCTAAAAATGGAATTATTTGTGAGGAAATCTCTGTTGCTGGAGATACTACTTCGGAAAAACAAATGACACACATATCTATACTAGGCTGAATACCTTAAAGTCTTTAAAAAGTATCTCAGGTATACTCTCCCCTTGTCTATCTTCAATTTCCATTGTCCATGGTTTCAGTTATCCGTGGTCACCCATGGTCCAAAAATATTATAAGGAAAACTCCAGAAATAAAATTCTTAAGTTTTACACACTATTCTGAGTTGTGTGGTGAAATCTCATGTCACCCTGGATCCATCTCACCCAGAATGTAAAGCATCCCTCTTATCCATGCTACTACTAGCCGCCTAGAAGCTGTTATGACACCAACTGTCACGGTATCACAGTGACTGTGTTAAGTAACCCTAATTTTAATTGATGACAGCCCCAAAGTATGAGAGTAGTGATGCTGGCAATTCTGAAAAGAAAAAGTCATATGGCTAAGAAAAGCCATAATGTCCTTCCTTTAAGTGAAAAGCTGAAAGTTCCTGACTTCACAAGAAGGAAAATCATACACTGAGGATGATACAGACTGTGATAAGAATGAATCTTCTATCCTTGAAACTGTAAAGAAGAGAAAAGAAATGCATGGTAACGTGGCTGTCATACCACAGTCTGCAAAAGTGAAGACCACTGCGTACACAAGTGCTTAGGAAGGAAGAAGTGTTGAAGTCATATAAATACGTACAGGAGGAAACAGTATACACAAGTTTTAGAACTTCAGGCATCCACTGGGGGGGTCTCGGACTGCTGTATCTCAGGGAGGGCTTCAATTGTTTCTTCGGGTCAAACCTTAAATGACTGGAACTGTTCTATTACCTACATCTCTTCACTAAGTGTTCTGATATTTCTAAAGTGAAGAAAATGAGCTGTTTCCCCTAAAAACTGATGATTTAAGGTAATAATGTCCGATACGTACGGAAATTAAATGTGGAACCCAGCTACATAAAACATCTCCCTCAAAAACACCTTCAATTAAGTCTAATAAATCCAATATTCTGCTTTTTAATGGTATCGCTGGGCTCCAACAACAGGTTGGTTTACAAGTATTTTTATTGTATTCAATTACCTTAGCATGCCATTGTTATTCCAGACTCCCTCTAACAGCAATGGAGTCATTAATATTGTTCAAGGAAATGAAAAGGATAGAATTTTGAAGATGGATGACAGGAGCCTTAGAACTTAAGCTCTAGAGCTGGGCACAGTGGCACATGCCTATAATCCCAGGGGCTCTGGAGGCTGAGGAAAGAGGATGGCAAGTTCAAGCCAGCCTCAGCAACTTAGCAAGGCCCTAAGCAATGTAGCAGGACCCTGTCTCAAAATAAAAAAACAAAAAGGGGGGAGGATATAAGTCAGTGGTTAAGAGTTTCTGGGTTCAATCTCAGGGGCCCAAAACAAACAAAACACCAAAACAAAACAACAAAAAAATAAAGCTCTAAAATTATGCTGTCAAAAAAGTTACAAAACAATATTCAATAAGCCTTATAAATTGTCTATAGATTGCTGGGCATATAACTACTTGAAACAAAGCCCTGGTAGAATTAAATACTTTTAATTCCTCCTGGCAGAATACTTCTCTCCTGACAGAAAATAAACACTGTCAATTCTACAAACTTCTACTGGGAAAATGAAAAAGCAGAACTTACTATAACGCTGTTGCTTTAAAATAAAAAATACTCTCAAAATTTTGCTCTCATCTCCATTCCTTGCTCTGAGGTTCTAAATGCAATGACAACTACATTTTAAAACTAAACAAACAAAAACATCTTTTTGTCATCCCTGCATAGAAACCTCTCTACCTCATCCAACAAGTCTAATCTTTCTGTTTGCAGAGTAACGTACAAAGGCATAACACCTAACAATCTAATCCATGCTATATAACTAGGGTTTCATGGGATTGCCCTACAAAAACACTTAAGTACTGAAGTCTGTACTATTCAAAACTAATTTTTAAGACCCAAAACTAAAATTTAAAGAGTCTATTCTTATTTCCAAAGTTGGCATACTTTTTCACCTAAAATAAGAAAATGTTAAATTTTAAAATAGAGACCACCAGAGAAGTATTTAGTACCATTTAGTCAAGAATGGCAACTCCAGACCAATGCTTTACACTACTCCTGTAGCGAAGAACACCCACCAGTCATCACTTAAAAACTGAGGCCTAAGCCACTGTGTCAAAGGTATAAATTATGTTCCAAAGACAGCTCCAGGCACTACTGAGCTTGGAATTGCTTACTGAGCAACCATGTTGTTCCAAACAAACTAAATGTTTAAGAGGCTAAAGGGCAGTGGAGGCAATTATTGGAAGGAAATTTCTCACTAGGCCAGAAAGGAATAATTAAGTCTTTGCATGCTAAATCACATCACTGGAGTTAACAATGAAGTAATCAAGTGTAAATGGTGACAAAGCCCATCTATAGGACTCATGAAAGGAAATTAAGGTTGTGGGTAATCTAGACTATTGTTGCTTAAATACCACAAAAATTAGTCCCTAAAACTTCATTCATTCATCCTCTCTTTATACAAATGTGTGTGCTTTTTGTGGGAGGCAAGAAATTGGTTAATCTAGCAATTAAGGCAAATATACTGAATCATCAGAAGTAAAACACCACTCAGCTACTAATTCACAGGCAGAGATCCAACATCATTCCCCATACTACTTAGGCTGTACCAAGTGCTCAGTAATGAAATACTTCCATGATAAGAGGTGCATGTGTATTCCATTCAAAAATATGACTAGAACCATTTAAAACTATACATCTAATATATACTTTGGATGTTGAACTTCCTGTACTTCAGAACACAGAATTCACACACATACACACATGCATACACATACACTCTTCTAGTTGTGGGAGTGTGTGGATAGGAAGCTGGGGAAAGATACAGAAGTTGAGATTGTGGCACCTCAGAGTCTTCTCTATTTCAGGGGTAAATTCAAGACTAGAACTTGAACTCAGGACTCTAAGCTGACCTGGTAAGTTTGTTATTATTGTTGTTGTCTGAAATAAATTTAATAAGACTCACGAGAAGTTGCAAAAATAGCACAGTGAGTTCCTGCCCACCTTTTATTCAGCTTTTCCTAATGGCAACATCTTACATAACCATAATACACTAGCTAAACCAAGAAATTCACTTTGGTATAGCATATTTATTAAACTTGAAACCCTGACCAGATTTTACTACTTTTTAATATGCGCTCATTTTTTTAAAATCCCATAATGGCTTCAGGTACCACCACTGTAACAATAAGAAACTGCTCTGTCACCATAAAGTGCTACCCCTTTATAGTCACACCACCTTTGTACCTCTAATCCTAGCCACCACTGACCTGTTCTCCATCACTACAGTTTTGCCATTTCTAGAGTAATATACCTAGAATCACAACAGTATTTCTCCCCTCGTAAATGGAAAACCGGAGTCAGATCAATTATATTCTATCAGTTCTTAATAGAAGTTCAGTGAGAAGGGAGGCAAGATCTGAAAAATATCAACAAAAATGTGGTGTTAAAATTTATGTAATTGAAAGGTTTAGCAAATATCTATGAACATTCAAGTGTAATATAGGCCCTTGGGGAACATGGACTTTTTGTATCCTCCATGGAAAACCTTCACATCATTAAATAGTGTTTTTCTGTGTCCTCTTTAATGGATGGTCCATAACACACTAGAGTTTTAGGTCTACTATATGAGGTGACCTTTAAGATCCCCTCCAAATCTATATCCTAAGGAGCTGAGAATAGTTTTAAGCAAAGGACAAAACAGACTTAACTTCTCCAGAACTAATTCCTCATCATAAAATAAGTAGTTCCTACATCTAATATATGCAAGATGGATTAAGGTGGCCTACATCAAGGAAGAGCAATGAAGGATACTTGTTGTATAACTCACACAACCAAGTAACACTAGTCTAAGAACACTAAGACAGAACCCCCAACTGCAAAACCCTACTTTTTACCTCTGGTAATTAGACCGTATTCCCCATGGTTTCTCTCTCTCTAAAATGGGAATAATAACAGCATGTGCTTTAGAGAGTTGCTGGGAGGCTTAAATAGAGACCACATGTAAAGCATGTTGCTTGGTGTGTGGCACTGAATAACATTATTAGCAACTAAGTTAATAACAGGATGATGGGGATGATTTGACTAAAACAGCAAGACAGACCATAAAGCTCTTCATGACTAACACTGCAACATAAGTGAAATGAAACAGCAAAACACTTCCAGGAGAAGGCAACTTTTAGAATCACCTAGCAAATGACTGTCCAGGATGGGGCTGGCTATCACCAGCACATTGAAACTATGCCACAAATTCAATCATGAATAGCCCTACTGCTAAAGGAAAAAGCACACAGATCCAAATAGGAACTCATGAAGTCTGTAAAATATTAACGACTTAATAAACATCAGCTCACACTATCAACAAACACAGTGTTCAAGTCAACTGAAGAGTACCAACTAAATTAATACCAAGTTGACTAAATGAAATGCCTCAAGGGGAAAAAAAGGCTCATGGGTGATTCACTTTTATGCTGACTTCCCTATAAAAACATCTTCAACAGGAGAGGCAGGAAATTCCAGTGAGTGAAGGGGCAGCTATATAGAAACCATCATACTGCACACTTGCCTTTTTTAATCTGCACGTTTGGGTTTAAAGAAGAACACTTAGAAATTTGCTCCTAAAGAAACAGAAAAGTGAATCTACTAATAGGTCTGATCATCAAATACCACATAAGTGAATTCCACAAACGGAAGAAAAAGCAAGCCAAAAAGAATATGACTGATACTTCCCTGACACAGAAATAACACTATTTAATGATGTGAAGGCTTTTAGATGAAGAGGAACAAATAGCAGAACTCAAAGGCAAAAGAAAGAAAGAAAGGAAGGAAAGAAGGAGGAGAAAGAAAGAAAGAAAGAAAAAGAAAGAGAGAGAGAGAGAAAGGAGGAGGCAGGCAGGGAGTCTGGGAGACTAAGAGATATTTTTCTTAAAAAAAAAGCACTATAAATACTATAAATAAAAGAAAACTTCATTTTACACCTTGCACAGGCTTTTGGACATTAGTCTATACTAAACCAAGTCAGTTTCCCACAGAATGTGCATATGTAGATGTGTGTATGCTTATGGGTATGTTTTAATTTTCTGTTCTGATTTTTTTTTCTTTTCCTACAGTTTCGCATAATGTTGTTTATCTCACGTCTTCTGTTTATTCGAGCCAACTATAGGAATGGACAAACTTAAATATAGAACACCTGAGCTTCCATGACAAACTGCCATCCACTAACTGTGGGATGTTTGAGCAAGTTCCTTAATCTTTTCAAATCTGAATTTGCTCAACTATTAATGGGAACATGCCACAGATCTACAGTGGTTTATTTTGGAAACTCTAGCTAGCACATGTAACATACGTAATACACCAATGAATCCAGCAATTCCTTACCAAATATCCATGTTTCTAAATCAGCCTTTCTAAACACAATATACTAAAATTTGAAGAAGTATTTAGAGAGTTGCTGGGAGGTGTTTTCACTATAACCAAAACGTCTCACACTGGGACCATTTCTACAGGAGTCTTTAGGGGTATAATAATAACTGCTGGAACCAAAAAGAAATCTAAGAATTCTACTCTTTTAAAAGTACAGACTTTTAGCTGGGAGAGGTGGCTAACACCTATAATCCCAGCAGCCCGGGAGACTGAGGCAAGAGGATCACAAGTTCAAAGCCAGCCTCAGCAAAAGCAAGTTGCTAAGCAACTCAGTGAGACCCTGTCTCTAAATTTAAAAAAATACAAAATAGGGCTGGGGATGTAGCTCAGTGATGCAGTGCCACTGAGTTCAATCCCTAGCACCCCCCCCAAAAAAGGTACAGATTTTTAACAAAATCAATTTTTAACAGGTTTTGTTAGTACTACATTTTATGCTAACCATATACAGAAGTTGTGAGTAACTGGTGATAACAAATCTCACTACAGTTCTAAGACATGAAATCAAGACCAACATTTTCTTACACACATACAGTTAGCACAAGGCCCAGGATAGAGGCATTTATGCACATGAAATAAAAATCTGTACTTGTACAAAAAAACTCTATACGACCTCTATAGTAGCTTTACTGATAACTGCCCCAAACTGGAAAGAAGGCATAAGTTCCTCAACTGGGGATTGAACAAGTTGTAGTACACCCATGCAATGAAATACTCCTTGGCAATGAAATGAATATAGTATACTGACACAGGCCAGCAACACGGGAGAATCTCAAGTGCAGTGTCATGATTAGAAGCCAGACACAAAAGACTGCATTCGGCTTCATTCAGTTTATAAGACTTTCTGGTAAAAGCAAAACTACATGAAGTAAGAGACTCAGGGTTGAAACAGTTCAAGAGGTGTGGGCAGCCCAGAGTGGGGAAGGGGGTTAAATACAAAAGGGCACAAGGAAATGTGGGGGAGTGATGAAAATATTCTAAATCTTGACAGTGGTGGTGGTCACACAACTGTAATACATTTCAAAACTCTCAGAACTGTACATTAAAAAAGATAAGTTTTAACATGGGGGAGGCTTAAGACATTTTCCCTATGAACATACAGCTGTGAAAGTCAGTTAAAGTAAGGAAGATGTACATTCCAGGATGAAACCATTTATTTTAGGATAAAAAGATGGAGGCACTAAAAACAGGGGTAAAGTCAACAAAATTTATTTGTGAAGAACCCTAAAATAGAAACCTTTTAAAAATTAAGTCATCTTAGAGTCAGCAAATTAAAAAAAAAAAAATCATCATCACCAAGAATTACAAAAGGGTTTTACATTTACAAGAAAAAATGTGAAAGGCAATAATTTCTATGAGCATATTATTACATGGCTTATGTTCATTAATGATATAAGAACCATCAGAAATATCTTTTAGATAAGATGCATACAACAGTTTAATTAGATATTTGGTTATATTTAGGATTAAAGATTACCTCCTTTAGATGAATCAGTCCCTGTCAATGCCAATTCACATATCTGAGAAATAATGAAACCATAAGTTCAGGCTGGGATGACTTTTGGGTTGGACCCTGAGATATGGATGCCATATTCCCTCTTTGAATATCGTAAGGTTTTTTTCTTCTTACTAAAGGGTACCCCAGCTAGGTGGTGCCAAGGACAAATTCTTTTTTTTTTTTTAATATCTTTTTAAAATTGTTGATGGACCTTTATTTATTAATTTATTTATAAGTGGTACCGAGAATCGAACCCAGTGCCTCACACGTGCTAGGCAAGTGCTCTAGCCACAACCCCAGCCCAAGGAAAAATTCTTTTAACACAGAATAAAACCTGAGAAAGATGGGAATTAACTTACACCTCTTTTCCACTTTCTTGGTCATCTCCTGTCATACCTGCCATCAAGCCTCCACACTATAGACTGAGATGGTACAAAGCGAATCCTTATTGTTAGCAGAAGGCTAGTACTACACAACAACAATCTGTCTAAGCAGCAGGGTTTGGCTAACATGAGAATGATCAATTGATTGTTTTCTGTGGACTAACAAAAGAAGATAAACACAAAGGCAGACAGTCCTCCAGGCTTGTTGTACTTGGAAGCTAGCATCTGCATTCCCAATACATACCACATATCAAATCTAGAACAACAGCAACCAAATGCCCTGCATACACATATGCATCTAAATGAGTGCACACACTAATACATGTACACACATGTCTGCAAATCCCCTTTGGTGAAATACATGACTCAGAAACCCACCCCCCACCCCCGCCACATAAGCAGACCACACAGACTTCATTTAAACTGATATTAGAAACTGGCTTATCCAAAACACAGGATTTCCTTTCCACAGAGTACCCAGGCTTTGGAAAACACAGTTTGATTCCCAGCAGCAGAGCCTGTGGTTAGTGCACAAATTTGCCAACCTACCATGAAGTATGAAACCTTCTGCTGCCTGCCCTCACAGCCCCAGACTCTGTTTGCAAGGGATAGGAATGAAATATTCCATATGTTTTCTTTGTCAGTGACATGGCTATTGAAAGCAAGGCCACGGTAGTTTCCCTGCTGAGGGACTGGGTCAAGCTATTCATGTGTAACCAGGCAGATGTCAAGATGGTAATGGGAAAAACATCTCAAACTTTTTTTTTTTTTTTTTTTTTAAAGAAAGAGACCCTGGATAGAAAATGTACAAGTGTACTTGAACCACTAGGCCAGTCTAAATAGGTTACCAGTACTACTGCCACTGTTCCACTGTTGTGCTGGTTTTCCAGGACATTTTAAAATCAGGTCTGAGTCAAAACCCAGAAAAGTTTTTAAAGTTTCTGGAAAAAAAAAAAAATTAACTTTGCTTAACAAGAATGGCAGGGGCTGGGACTGTGGTTTAGTTATACAAGGTCCTGGGTTCCATCACCAGCACCAAAAAATAAATAAGAATGCTATGTAAATTTTCAGAACTATAACAAATTTTCAAGAAAGGATTTTAGTTCTAAAATTACTTTCAAGAGAATAAGTTTTTCTTTATCCACAAAACATGAGCATTAGACTCAAATGTAAAATACATATGTGTGTATATCTAATAACTAGTTATATAACACTGTCATAGTACTTATAAGAAAAAGTTCTCTCATAATCTGAATATTTCTAGAACAGAAGGATGTGAAGAAATAGCAGCTAAATTGTCAATCCTGAGAAAATTCTTTCTATGCTCAGGTCTATCCACGGAAAGAGACCTGAGGAATTCTAAAGGGTGCTCACTAGCTTGAGAAGAGTGTGCCTGGCTTAATGAAAATCTTCAGTGTTGCAAAGTCCAACTGTAATGAGGAAAGTCACATGCCATTTGCTCTGAGGAGAAACACTGTGTCCCCCTCTCTGGTCTGTACCTTGTTACTTGACCAGCTATCTGAGGAAAGCAACACCAAGACACAGAGACAAAGGTAAAAAAGTCTAATCACCCCTGGGCTTTCTCTGCCAGATTCTATCCGTTCCCACCATCAGGGTTTCTTGTTAGAAAGACAAGGAACACCAACTGCAAGAAGGTTATCTTCATAAACCCATTAGCACTCCTGTTTCTCCATCGAGATCTTTATGGATTTCTGCATGGATTTTATGGATCTGCCAGCTGAGTGGTCTTTTTCCATTAGTAGCTCACCTGTGAAGTCCAGAATAGGTTTGGAAACTGATATACATTCACAGAACCAGAGAAGAAGAATTCAGAACTTTAAATCACAACTAACATACATGTAAAGCTGCTTAATCACTCCCCAAAGAAATAACAACAAATAGGGTCCTCACTCTGTGTCAGTAAAAGAAGGCATGATGAAGA
The DNA here is from genome assembly GCF_045843805.1 of Urocitellus parryii. Lineage (NCBI taxonomy): Eukaryota > Metazoa > Chordata > Mammalia > Rodentia > Sciuridae > Urocitellus > Urocitellus parryii. The sequence continues at coordinate 37,416,362 of NC_135534.1, read as the reverse complement.
GAGCTCCTAGGTGAGACATGGACATAAAGCAAGATCCCTCTTTTTTCAGATGGGAAATCTGATATCCAAAGTGTCTGTCTTTCCCAAGTTCAAGAACACTTCCTAAACTCAGGGGTGTTGATTCCTTGTGCCAGACTCTCAAAACATAAAATATTATTATTTTTGAAAGTCAGTTAATAAAAATATTCCTATAAAGGAAGACTCGAGCATCAATAGGGACATAAAATGCTGGGATTCAAAATGACTATGGACTTAAAATGACCTTGGAGAACTGAAGGCCGATAAGAAAATTTTTCTTCGTAGGAAACTATTAAGATTAGAGAAAACTAATCAAATAAGATGAAGTAATAGAAATAGCACGGAAAGGATGATAACCAGGATAACATTAAACTGCTAAGTAAATATGTTAGTAAACTCCAAATGTGTAATTTTTAAAAGATGATACTAAAATATTTGAAAGAAATTATATTCATTTAAAGTTACCTTATAAACTCAGGTCTAATTACAAGGGAATTCTATGAATATTTCAATTTAATGTGAGAAAAGGCGGGCTTGAAGAAGCCTAAGGGGCAATTATGACATTTAGAAAATGTAAATATTAATTTAGCACCCAAAACAGAAGACTGAAAAGCACATGGGCAGTCTTTGAGAAACTCGAAGGTCCATAGTTGATACTATTTGTTTTCTAGAAGTTAATAAACTTCAGGGCAGAGTTGCTAAGTGTTAAGTTATCCCAGAGATAGGCCTCTCTCATTCTCTGGACAATTCTCTTGCAAAAAAGCAGCTCTCTCAGCCAGTTTGCACACATGGGAAAGATGACAATCAAGAACAGAGTGGCAACCGTGGATCACCCCTCTCCTGAAAATATCTGGTCTACCAACATGTGATACACACATAGTTTCCTCAAGGGCTCCTGTGCACTAGTATATTCCTTAGAGAAATGGGGGTTTGGGAGGGCATAAGTTAACCAAGGTCATAGCCCAACTATGGCATTTCAGAAGATACCACCAACTTGGATGCTCACCTTCCTCTCCACACCTCCAACGCCAGAAACCTGAAGTTAGTGAGAATGATAAAATTCATCTCCCTTCACATGAAAACAGCACTAACCATGCTCTTTATGTGAGTTTCAATGTCACCACTTGTACTAAATTACTCTGTGGTTTACACCAAGAGCTACACCAGGGAACCTCAAAGCCTAAAGGGAGTGGAGAAGAGAGACCTGAAGCAATTCTAGGCACATTCCTTAGCCAAGCCTAGAATAGCTCCAAGGTAAAGGAGTCATCTCCCTGCCAAATTTATGTCACTCTTCTGAGGAAGGAAAATTTCCCCAAATAGAACTTTAAAAATATAAGGGAATGATTTTTCTGGATATTTGGTTCTACATTCTGATTCGAATACAATACCATTGTGTCATCAGGGTGCAAGGAGACTTTCATTCTCTCAATGGTTGACTTTGTTTTTTAAAACCCTGTATCAACAACAACAAAAAAGTAGCTATATTCTTCTTGTATAAAAACAAAACAATCTTCTAAGGGGGCTTTCACAGGCTTTTATTTATATTGATTTATAATACTCAACTAAAAATTAAATATGAAGGATAAAGAGGTCACTAAATATACTGTATATATTAAATATGATTCCTCCACACGTTTTCTCACCAGCAGTCAGACTAGCCCAGGATCCAACCATATACTCAGCTGCCTCCCCAAATATCTATGGTTTACATTTCATTACAAAGGATATTCTTATATTGTATGGGACAACATGCTGTCATAAGAGTGTAGTTCAAGGTTTTATTCCTAAGACCTTTTAGTACAGAAAGCTAAAAAATGTATTTAAAAACATTTTTTTAATGTTCATTTCCTGGGCCTAGAACATCATAAAGTATTTCCCAAATCTTCACCACTTACATCTAAAATAAAAGATGCATAATTCCAAGTCTTGAGGTGGGAGAGGACCTGACTACAGCTCTTGACAATTAAAATAAGTCATGGTACAAAAACACATTTTATAGACTAAAAATAATGAACCCAAACATTTGTAGTTTTAATTACCTGGACATAGTACACAATACTTCAGGAGACTTTCAAGAATCTTGCTAAAAACAGTCCAACCATATACAAAGTTTAATAGCAAATATTACCCATGAGTCAATAGAATATAATACTACCCCAAAAAAGGGGGTATTTGAGTACCAAATTGCTAAAGTTGTTAGAAAGCTGATAAGTTATTGAGCCTACACGAACTATAAAATCATGATCTGCTTCATGCTGAGACTGATTTCTAAAAATTTATGAACTCACCCAGTTTCCGACAATAGAATTGACACCTGGCATACAGTGTGACCATCAGGTGCTTGAAGGCACAAAAGAAGTGTCAAGAGGGCAGACAAATTAGCCATTGTACAAGAATACTGATTTGCTAAGTGCCCTAGATTTCTTTCCCTCACTGACAGGATTTAAAATTAGAGCATTTTATCATCTTCAATCAAGCTTCATAAAAAATATCACACTTTGAACAGAGTTGGGGGAAAAAAGGGAAAAGTTATCTATACATATAGGAAAACAAGCCTTTAGCATTGTCCAAATTGGGTCACACAGGACAGTTAAAGAGCAAGCTGAACAGAATATTTCGAAACCTGAAACCTTGAGATCTAATTTTAAAAATGAAAAGACAAAAGCCATCTTATCAAGAACACTCTAAGTTGGATTTGTTCCATTTTGCAGACCTAATGGCACATTTGGCAGGGTTTAGCTTTTAACCCAGGTATACCATCAAATAATGTGATTTTATGAATATCTCTGCTTTATATAGACAAAAAGTGGGAGAAGTCTTAGAAAGATTTGAATGAACCATTAAACTATTCTTACAATTTTATTTAATATTTTATACAGAGTCACAGAAATTCAAAACAAAGAGACATTGACCACCATCTAATCCAAGATCCATCATTATTGAAAAGAAAAATGAGAATAAAAGAGACCAGATACCAAAAATCTAAACTTGCAGACTTTCAGTATTTCCACTATTATAAAGATGACTAAAATAAAAATCTAAGAGACAGACAGATTGACAGAGACAGAGGCCAAGAAAATGCCTAAACTTGCCTGGACCCACCTACTAGTACAGATCTTTGATCTTTCCTGGGAGATTAAGCTGTCAAATGTTGCCTTACAATTCTCATGTGAAGAGCCAAGTACCTGGACATTAAACATGCAATACCATAACTGACATAAGCATTGAGTTCAAATGGAAACCATAAAATATTATTGGTTACTGCAAACCTTAAGGAGCACAGAATAAGAGAATTACTAATTCAAATCCTAAGTACTGTTCCAGCCACATTTAGCATGTTGCTTTGTGAGAAACTGAGCTTCCCATTCACTGGAAATATTCAGTTGAAATGAACAGCTGGGAAGGGTCTCCTAGGAGAGCGAGAGTTTCCATGGTTTATACACCTATGATTCACTGAACACAACAGAGAAGGCTTAAAAGTACATGAAAATGAAAAACTGGGCTGGAGGTATAGCTCAGTGGTAGAGTGCTTACCTAGCATGTGTGAAGCCTCAGGTTCCATCCCCAGCACTATAAAATACATATATACATTTAATTAAATAAAAAATCAAACTAAATAGAAAGTTCTTGTTATGGGGCTGAGGTTGTGGCTCAGTGGTAGAGTGCTTGCCTTGCAAGCGTGAAGCACTGGGTTCAATCCTCAGCACCACATAAAAATAAATAAATAAAATAAATATATTGTGTCTATCTACAACATTAAAAAAAAAATTTAACAGATGAGGAAACAAAGGCCCCTGAAGATTTAGGCACACCATTGCCTCAAGGTCACTCCTGTGAATTATTGACAGATCTGGACTGAGCTCCCATATTCCCAGCAGAATGCCCTTTCCTCTCGAGCATTTAAAGAGAACCAGTAGTTCACCAGTGTGTAAGATAAAAGATCTATATTGAAAAAGGCTCACATATTGTCCTTTTTTTGAACAAAGTTCACTTGTATATAAAACAAACACATCTCTAAAAAGACACACTGGGCTAAACACTGAAATTACAAATAATTCAGAAATAAAATGACATCAAAACTCTTCTCTCAATAAGGTATATTTAGCCACTGATTACTGATCTGACCTGCCAGGGAACATATACAGTAGATGTTGGAAAATGTTTAAGAAAAAACTTTAAAATGATACCAGTGAAAGAAAGGTATTTGGTGTACTGAAAAAAAAAAAAAATACACCTCGGAGAAGAATCTGGGATGATGCATCCAAACAGAGAAGGAAAAGCAACAGATTCTTTAAAAAAACACTTCAAAGCCTTTCAGGTAACCATCAATTCTATACAAAAATCTCAGCAGCCTGCTTATGTACAGGATACACACACTGTGAAGGTTTGGGCGATTATGACTAATTACATGGAAGTAAGGAGGTTGAGTAATTTTTTGTACAGTATCCAAATTACTGAAACAGAGTGATTTTATTTTGCAAGTGTTAAGCCATACCCACAGGAAACAAGCAAGGCTTTTCTACCCTAGCAAAGCTCCTTAGCTACCATGCATTCTGCAACAAGTCTCCATGGCAAATTTCCTAACACACACTTGTAAACACAAAGAACTCCTCCAAGTGCATGTTAAAAAACAGGCTTGTGTGACTTCAACTAGAAGAATATTCTGCTACTCATGGGATCATTTCATGAAAGGAGCATAACATTATCATCACCTTGCCATCCTTAAATTGTATAAGAATTACAAAATCATAGAATCCTCTAGAAGCAAGAAGCAGCCTTAGAGATAATCTAAGGAATCCAATTGCTTTATTGTTATGATAAGGAAATTGTCACCCTCCACACATCTACAAAAAAAAAAAAAAAAAAAGTGGAATGACTTGCCCAAGGCCACACAATTACTCAGTGGTGAAGTAAGGACTATGATCACAGGCTCAGATCTACCACTCTCTTACAAAGCCACAGAAACAGACTTTATAATCTTAAAATTACGTGCCAGGCATAATCTAGGATATGAAAATTTGTGCTCTGGGTCTACAGGTCTCAAACTTTATAGTTGTGACACATAAACCAGATGACACATGTACACAATCCCCTCCTTAACATCATTGCAACTTCCTCTATGTCTCCCCTAATCTTGGAATGTAGCTGATACCACTAACATAGGAATGACCTTGAATCCTTTTGATAAAATAAACGTTGGAATTTTAATATTAGTAAAATCACTTCCTTTAACACACCTCAGGGTGAATTTGTGACACGGGATTCAAAATTGCTGCTTGGAAACATAAATAATCACTACAGGTGCAGCAAATGGTGTGAACACAGGAATCCCATCAGCAGTACTGTGGATTACATCTGACTCTGTCCCCAGACTCTGTTACAGCAGCTTTCAGCAGGAAATAGACAGTTTGACTAAACAAGTTCAAACGAGCCTAGAGAAGTAGGTATCCTCTCTCTGGGGCCTTCTCAAATCTGGGCAAAAGGGTAAATGCTAAGAATGCTGAATTGGACAAACTTGTGGGAATGGTATCTCAATTCCAAGTTCCAACTCTGCTTTTCAATGTGGCCTTGTATCTTTATTTATTCACTCCAACATTTTAAGATTTTATTTTACTCAAGATTTGAGTAAAATAAAATCCCTGATCACTCTGTCCTCTGGTCTCTAAAGTGGGATGAATACCTCCCTCTCCACAGGAGGTAAAAATACTATCACTTGGAAGAGCCATTGAGGAATAAGAAAAAAATAAAGAACTTTGATTAATAATTATAGTCTCATCTTTTTAACTTCTATTTTTGTGTTTGTAATTAAGAAATTAAGAATACGTGAATGAATGCTTTGGGACCATGGACCTAATCCCTTGATATGTGTGTGTCACTGTGGCTCACCAAAGCTGTGATGGGGCAGCAGACTAGAAGTAGTTGGAAAGCCACCCCAGATAATCCCAAGTATTTTGTAAAATGAGCAGCATGCATAGCAGACCTGTAGCACCTGCCCCTCCTCATGCAAGGCTTCTGAGCATTAGCTGGGTTGCTCCTGAGTCAAAAATGCAAACATACTGACTTAGAACCTCCTTTAGAGAAGAAAAATAGTAAACAGTATATACTTTCTGAGGATGAAATGAGGAGTACAAGGGGAAATAAGAAGCATCGAATGTACCTATAGGTCACAAATCAAGGAAGGAAATACAACAACACATTTGCTCACCACCACAACCCAGAAAGGGCTGTCATGATGCTGGTTTAAGCACTCTAATATGGACTGGAGCCAGTTATTTTCTGTTTCCCAAGCCAAGAACGTAACTTTCCTAAGGCTCAAATTGAAGATACAGCATTTCACTGCCTCCAGTGAGTCGAACAGGAAGATGCCTGATGCTCTCTAGAGAGAAACATACTCTCATAAAAATGTGAGGTTTCTTTCTGACTTTAGATACTAATGTAAAACAGGTACTTTTTCTTATAGGGCAAGTTTGCTCATTAAAATTCAAGAAGTCTGCAAAACAAGATCTTCACAACTTGTCTAAATAGTAAATCATGCTTTTCTATACATGGAGAGACTTGGAAGAAGTTTGGGGAAGGCACCTCTCTGCCTCAATTCTCCCAGTTTATCTAAAGGCTTTGGAGATTTTTAAGAACGCCCATTTCTTCTACCCATACCTTCTTTTTCTGCTCAAACTTTGCCACAGCACCTTTGTGAACAAAATGTTCCATGATGCAAAGTTAACTTTTTTTTCTTTTTTTTTTTTTATGAAAAGTTAAACTTCACCATGCTGCAGGCAAATGATTTCAAACAACCAACAGCTAACACCTAAGTCAAGGAGTGGTGGTGTAATGGGGGACCAAGCCTACTGGACAAAGTAAGGTGAAGTAGAAGAATGAAACAAGTTTCAAGGCATGGGCCCTTGGTGCTCACTAAACCCCAACCTGAGAGGACAAACAGAACAGTTTGTCACCACCCACCTGGAAATGAAGCAATGCTCTGGCCTGCCTAAAAGGGATTTCTTAATAGGATCTGCTATTCCTTTAAAACTGTCTATTTCTAAGAGGTCCCTTTCAGTAGCTATAAGGTAAAAGGAAATTCCCTTCGTCCAAGGGCCACTCAACCCCTTCCTCTCTCAAACAGTTCTTTCACTACTCCTGATTTAATCATTCAACCAGCCACACAACACAAGAAGAACAAGAGCATGCTACAAGCCCAGCACTCAATTACCCTATTCATTCTCTATCAGTGGCATTTGCCAACACCACCTCCAACACCTATTTCGGATTCCTCCTTTTCTAAAAGGAGTGTTTAATGCTCAATTTGAGGAGGGAGGTTTTGGAAGTCAGAACTATTTGAGTGACTTTCCCGTCAGGTACCTTGTGGACTGGGCTTAGCATATATACTAGAACTTTGTTTCCCTTCTAACATCGGTACCTCTGGTCAACATTCCTTCTTTAAAAGCTTTGTTGGGTCAGAAGAGTATTTTCACCAAGAGATTCCTGTAATTTCTCCTCTCTTGTTTTCTGCGGCTCCCTGCGTGCTCCAGAACCCTGGCATGTGTGGATGAGCTCAGAGCAAATCTGGGCCGGCCGAGGAGCCAGGACTCACTCACTACTCTAAACTGGACGGCAACTTGCCCCGACTGAGGTACAGGTGTTTCTTCTCCTCGCATGCTGGAACCCAGGGGGACTCCAGGACTGCCCCCACAGAACAAGTCTTGTTCTGCAGTCAATGGCCAAGTTCTCAGATCCCTTACCCACGCCAACAGCGAAAGTTCCGCCAAGACAGCAGGGGCCCGCGTGAGAAGGGGAAGTCGCGGCAAATGGGTGCCAGGCGCGAGCATATCCAGATTCCTCTTTCTTGACCCAAGATACATTTGAGATTTGGTTGGGGGGAGGGGAGGGTTGTGTCCGAAAACTCTGGTAAAGAGCCTCTTGGGGCTCGGACCCGGACTGGTAAAGTTTGGAAAGCACGCGGCGCAGCTTTCCAAGCACCCCACGCACAGGTGATCTGCGTACCCGCCACACTGGGGAATGGGGGTGGGGTGGGATCGACCACCGGCTCCGCCCCGTAGCACTCCCCGCCAGCCCCCCACCCCGGAGCCCCACCGCCCGCACTCACAGCGCTTGGGTGAAGGCACTGAGCCCCTCCGGTACAGCCGTCAGCCCCTTCCCGGAGCAGTCCACCCGACGGTCGCCGTCGCAGCTGCAGGGCGCTGCGCAGAGAGGCGGCGCCGCGCCGCTGGGCCCGGCCGAGCCTAGCAGCCCCAGGGCGAGGAAGCAGAGCAGCCCCAGCGGGCCCGGCATTGCTGCGGCCGCCTCCCGCGCCGGCCTCTCCCGCGGCGCTGCTCGCTTGGCGCGCCTCTGCTGCCCTCCGACGCCCCCCGCCGACCCCGGGCAGCCGGCCTGCGGGCTGGGGCGGGGGCTGTCTCCTTTGGAGGTCCGCGTGGGCTCGGCCCCTTCAGCAGTCCGCCGCAGCAGCGCAGGGACTCAGCGCTCCGAAGTTTCGCCTTTCCCGCTGCTCCATGGAAGAGCAGAGGCAGCCCCGCTCCTCCGGCGGCTCAGGCCAGCCGGCCCGGCCCGGCACAGCTGCCGGGGCCGCGCTCTGCCATCGCACCCGCCTCCCTGCCCCCGGCCTCCAGCCGCAGCCGCTCTTCAAGGTTGCGGAGCGCAGCCTTCAGCCATGCCGGCCCCTCGCCCCTGCCCCCGCCCCGGCTCTCGCACAAACACCAAGACTCTCGGTCTCTCCCAGCCGCGGCTCTAGCTCTTCCCGTCCTTTTCCCTTCTAGGGTTGCACGCTCCGGTTCCCAAGCCCCCGGCCGCTGGGTTATGCAAATCACTTAGGTACATGCAAAACTAACCCTTCTCCCGGAGCGCCATTGGTCCGTGGAGGTCTCGAGCTTATTACTATGCAGGCAGGGGAGCCTCCATTGGCCAGGAGTAGGACAAGAGGGGCGTGTCTCTCAGGCGTGAGTGACAAGGTGGTGGTGGTGGTGGTTCCAGGCAAAATCCCTTACTTGGCTCGATTTGCGTGTCAGGTTGTGGATTGAAGGATCGGAAGGCGAGGAGCCTGGTTTTTCCCTCCCCCACTCCGTCTTTTTCTTCCACTGCGGAGAAATTGGATCTCCTAAATTGGATGACCTGAAAAGTAAAACTCGCCTCCAGCGTTCAGTTAAGTTTCAAATGACTCTTCGCTGTTCCAAAGGGCGAGGACATTGGGAGCTATGCAAACGGAAAACCGATTTAGGGAGACAAGGGGTAACGTTTCCTTTATTCTGACCCAAATCTTTGGGTTTTAGCTATGTATTAAAACACTGTACTCACTCCAGCATCTGACTTCAACTGGGATCTTTATACCCTTCTTCATGTACACTTGGTATCTAAGTCTTAGCAACTAATCATCCACAATACAAATCAAACTGCTTTCTCACACACTTTAAAAATCCTAAAAATTAGTGATGTTGTAAAGATCAACAGGTGATGCTTCTCAACACTGGACAATTTCTCCAGACAACAAAACAATCATTTAAGTGATACCTGACTACCCTTGAGAAGCCAGAGGAAACCTTGGTGTTAGGTAATTCTTAGCATTGCCTCCTTTTCTGGACTTTGATTCCCCATGGCCTAGCAGAATCCACAGAATCATTATCTGTATGAAATACAAGTTTATGGGTACCTCCCTTCCTGATTTCCGCTTTGTCTTTGGGTTGCTTTACTCCATATTGGAGACACATTTTATGAATCCATTAAATTAAAGCAAAAAGGGCTTAAAATGTCACCATCATATAAAGTTAACTAGTCATCTCATGTAGGTAAAATTAAAGACAATGGAAACAAGTTGGCGCAGACCTATAAGTTGTTTTAAAATGAAAATTTTCCATTATCTTTGTGTTCAAGAGTTTACCATAAAAATAATGCCAGGTTGGGCAAATGACTAACATACTATAAATTTATTCTAGAGAGTCAATAAATACAGACATGATTTCACAGTTTTAGGAATGATATATTTCTGCTGAATGTAGGGCTGAAAGAGAACTTACAGCAACCCTCTGAACTCTCAGATACTGTGCTCTGCCCAAGATCATCACAGGCAGCTCCTGACTCCTTGTCTGGTGTTCTAGGATCCTTCTCTTGATTTGTCTAAGTCATTTCTATTATTTTCTGGGAACATTCATGAGTAAATGAAGTGAGGAGAAAATTCTAAAATTTCTTTTATTTAAGTCCTCTCTTTTCTGTTTTCTTTTTCACTACACACACACACACACACACACACACGTACACACTTTTTGTGTGTATGTTGTTCTAGGGATTGAACACAGGGGCACTCAACCACTGAGCCACATCCCTAGTCTTATTTGTATTTTATTTAGAGACAGGATCTCACTGAGTTGCTTAGCATCTCGCCTTTGCGGAGGCTGGCTTTGAATCCTTGATCCTCCTGTCTCAGCCTCCCAATCCCAAGGGATTCACAGGCGTGCACCACCACACCCGATCCAGTCCTTTTTATATCCATTTTGGGACAGGTTCTCACTAAGTTGCCCTGGCTGACTTCACACATGAAATCCTTCTGCCTTAGGCTCCCCAGTAGCTGGGATGGCAGGCCCTTTTTCCTCTCTTCCTTAATAATGCTGAAAGATGACAGAATTTCTCTTGCAAAGATATCACTTCTCTCTGCTATTTTAAAATTAACAATTATAGTCTATACTGATTAATTTTATTTCTACCAAAAAATTAATTTTTTTTTTTAGGTAGTGTTTTGGGGCTAGGGATGTAGTTCAGTGGTAGACCACTTGCCTAGCGAAAAAGAGGCCCTGAGTTTAATCCCCAGAACCACAAAAAAATTAAAAATAAAAAAGTAATATTTTTTCAAATTTTAGTGATCATAAGAATAATATGCGAAGTTTAATTTAAAAAAATACAGAATGATTTAGTAGGCCTTGGTGGGGCTCAGGAATCCACATTTTGAAGCACATCAAGTTAAAGTGATACAGGTGGTCTGTGATCCACATTTGGAGAATGTTATTCTTTCCTTTCCAGGAATAAAATTTTATGCCTGGAAACTTGGATGAAAGGAGACATTCAGATTTTGAAAAAAAGAGATGTAGATTTTGTTAAAGAATAAATTCCTATTGTTTATAAGATGAAAAAGTTAAGAAAAAGGGGATATAAATCTGTGCCTTAGCCAAAAAGACAAAATATTGGAAACCAAGAACTTTTCTAGGGAAGAAAAATGTTAAGATTTATTAAAGAGTTATTATTTCTTACAGTTGCTATATTATGTAAGCTTCACATTAATGATAAATTGACCTATTAGTCTTCATCTCTTAAATAAGATGTTCCAAGACAGCATAAAAACAAAAAACAAAACCAAATTAAACAAAAGTTCACCTTAATCTTTCATAAATTATAAGGAGTAGAAAGATTTGAGGATGACCAAAATATTAAAAACAAAATCAACACTGGGAATTGAACTGAAGCGTGCTCTCACTGAGTACATCCTCAATCCATTATATTTTTATTTGAGAGTCTCAATGAATTGCCAAGACTGGCTTCAAACTTGCCATGCTCCTGCAAGTCACTGGGATTATGGGTATGCACCACTGCATCTAGCTGCTATTATTAATTAATATTTATTACTATATTGGATTCCATTTATAAAATATGCCCAGGTTTTACCAGAGAACAGAATCAACAGGACATGTAGAGATATATGCAAAGAGATTAATTAGGAAGCATTGGCTCAGGCAATTAATGAAGTGAGGTCACAAGATCTGCCATCTGTTTGCTGAAGGTCGGTAACCTAAACCCAATAATCTAGTGCCAATCTAAACCCAAAAGAACCAGAACTTATAGCTGAGTTATAAGTTCCAGACTGAGGGAGAAGGCTTGAGAACCAGGACTGCAGAAATCCACAGGCAGGAGAAGATGGGTGTCCCAATTAAAACAAAAAGAACAAATTCACTCTTCCTCCAACTTTTCGGTCTACTCAAACCCACAATGGATGGGATGCCTACCTGCTCAACGAGGGCATCTTTACTCAGTCTACATAGTCAAATCCTGATTTCTTTTAGAAACACCTCCACATACAGTGAAACATAATCTTTTACCAGTTATCTGGGCATCCTTTCCCAGTCAAATGGACATAATAATAAATCTTCACCACTATTTATTTATCAATCCTCTTGGTTAATAGTGTTTATTTTATTTTTTCTAACAATACAAGTAGGAACAATCTTGTGTATATTTCATTGCTCACATGATCATATATGAAGAACTTTTTCTAAAATATCTATATTTCCTTTATATGATACCATATTGTGTGTATGCTCGCACACACACACACACACACACACACACACCCATCACACACCCATGAATGTATGTATGTCTGCTAAGGGGATTTTCTCTATCATAGATTGTATACATTAACCATTACTAGATGTTTCTAAATTACCCTAAAAAAATGACTGTACTTATTGATACTTTCCTCAGCAGAGAATAAGAATCTCCATTACTCTACATCTTACCACCATTTGGTATTGCAAGACTTAAAATATTTGCAAATCTATCACATATAAAATGAAATCTCTGTGTGGTCTACATTTGAATCTCCTGGATTACAAGTGCATCTTTTCCATATATTTGTTGGACATTCCAGCGTGCTCTTCTCTGCATTGCCTATTTCTTTTCTTTGCATGTTTCCTATTGGACTGTTTATATTTGTTTTTATTGTTTTATAGTAGAGGTCAGCAAATGTTTTCTGTTAAGGTCCAGATAGTAAATATTTTGGGCTTTGTGGGCCATATGGTTTGTGTCAGAACTTTTCAACTCTGCCATTGCAGCATGAAAGCAACAATATAAAATATAAAAGCAAATAGATGTGATGTGTTTGTTCTAATAAGATTTTTTTTCCATAAAAACAAGTGTTGGACTAGTCATTGATCATAGGCTTTGTCTGCCAACTGTGCTTGCAATAAAGGATGCTAATTCTTTATTGAACTCTCCTGATTATTTTTGAAAATCTTTTACAAATTATGTAAAATTCAGAGTGACACTCTTCAAAGGTGACCATCTTTTCTGACAACTTGAGATCAAGCAGTTTTAAACTTTTGATATCCTTGGTGAGCTGATACTTGAAGATACTATTATAGGATGCACCAAGAAAAACCCGTGATGAGTTTTATTTTTATTTATTTTTTAAGACTTTTTTTTTAGTTGTAGATAGATACAATTACTTATATTTTACATATTTATTTTTATGTAGTGCTGAGGATTGGAGTACCTCACACATACTAGGCAAGCACTCTATCACTGAGCCACAACCCCAGCACCCCCCCACACACCCCCATGAGTTTTAAAATACCTCTCTTTCCAAAACAAATGGCTCAGAGGAAGTCCTGGGCACTTAGAATTTACCTTACTCTTTATCCAAAAATCATACCAAATATATTTAACATAATTGTTCATGATATAATTAGATAACCTGTTGAGAAATAACTGTTGAGTTTAAACAAAAACACAGGTGCCAAACTGCCATCTGAAATTAGAAGCTGAATATGTGGAGTAAATATACACATATATACACAAACACAAGTACAAAAACATTTCAAACTAGGAGAGATTCATAGAATAAAGAAAGACTATTGGGTCTAGTCCCCACGGACCTAATATAGACTCTAATAATTGAATATTCAAGATAAGAACTATTTCCCTTATCAATTGCCATTGGATTGTCTCCATGCTGTGAGTCTCTGCACTTGTATTCAGGACTCTGGAATAGTGAGGCTCTCACATTAGGCCCTGAAAGCTAGCAGTCATCCTCTCAAGTCTTAAGTAAGGTGCTTTTTCTCACTTGTCTTCTCCTTCTGTGTCTCAACATCTCTTATTGTTCATAGGAAACAGCATTTAATTTTTTAAGGCTAATTTAAAACTAATTATTTTGAAGGACAAAAAAATTCAGTAACAATGTAAAATTGCTGTCAAATTTAAAACATCCTTTTAAGCTACACACTTGGCTGAATTTGGGCTTCTCTTTATTCTAAGGATTGAGCGTGACTGGCAGCCACACATACCACCTGTGCATAGCTTATGAACCTTTTGGGATGAGAGGGCTAGTAGTGAGGCTTATGGCAGGACTGGCTTGAAGTCAGCCCTTTTTCAAAACATCACCAAAAAAGCTTCTTACTCTCTTGACCTGGTTGAATATCCTGAGGTCAGATATCCTTTTCAGTTCTTCTAAAGACCCATATTGACCCCAGATTTCAAAACAGTTGGTTAAATATCAGAAGCATTCTCCTATTCTCACCTAATCCTTTCTAAATCTGATTTTCTTTTCTTGATCTTTCCTTTTCAATTTTAACACAAGAGGAAAATGCAACCCTAGGAACAGCTTCTGAATCGCAGAACCACACGTGGGCTCCAACATCTGAGTGTGTCAACTACTGGGGAGGGACAAAACTAGGTAAAAAATTCAATGAGTGTTAAAGAAACCAGATATTGTTGAGAAAGAGTAAAGGCAGGAAACATCAGAGTAAAACCCAAAACAATTACTACATGGTCTTGCTAAGAATTTGTTAAAACCAAAATGCCAACACAAAGTTCAGTCATGGAATCAAGGACATTTCCATTCCTCTGGAATTCCAAAGAAAACTTTAAACACTTTGGAAAAACCATTATTTTAGGGAGCTATGTGCAAAATCCATGCATACCACAATGTGCATACTGAAAACCAGCACTTGGGGTAGAGCATCCTGGAAAGCTCTTCCTTATCTGCATATTTGGAAAATCTAGAAAAGAAGTAGGTAACAAGAGATTTAAGAGAGAAATCTTTTGGTAAGATGAGGAGAGAAGACTTCACATTCTGTCTCTCTTTTTCTATACTGGACATAATACAGTCTCAAAATGACACTCCTAAATACTTCTTGGGTAATTCCCAAACAATTAGTTATTTTTAATTTTTTTTGGTCTAATGTCTGCTTACTATGATTTTTCAAAATAAGAGAAGTGACAGAATGGAAAATCTAACATTCCTAATGTTTTTGAAAATGTCTTTCAGGAACTAAAAACAAAAGATTCAAGGGTGGGCAGCTGGGGATGTGGCTCAATGGTAGGGTACTTGCCTGGTATACACAAGGCCCTGTGTTCACTCCCGAGCACCACAGTAAGTAAATAAATAAATAATCATGAGGTAATTCTTGTAAAAATACAGCAAACTACCAATTATGTGTAATTTTCAGATTATTTTGGAAAGGAATAAAACCAAACCAAAAAACACGGCATAGAACAGGTCAGTGGTGCTAGACAATGGTGCCCAAAATGCTATATTACAGGTCTGGTAATATTTACTAATATTTCTCTCACACACTCATCTTATACTGAGTTTAAAATATATGAATCTAGGTTATATGTTTTAAAAATTTAATATGAAAGGTTAAACCGAAGATCTTGAAGTGATAGGGAAAAATTATAGGAATTCTTCCAGTGTATTCCTTTTATTATAAAATATCATAAAGCTGTGAAGTTTTTTGATGTTTTTTAATATCAGTTTTTCAAGAAGGATTTACCACATACCTACTCAGAAGCTACTCTGCTAGGAACTGAATAACTTTGATTAATGCAGAAATGTCTACATGTTAACTATGTGGAGAAGTTTTTAAAAATAGAAACCCCAGGTTCCACCTCCCTTGATTCTATTAGAGTAGGTCTCACAAGAGACCCTGGATTACCATTATTTAAAAGTTCCTGATTCTGCTGGGCATGTGGTGCACACACCTGTAATATCAGTGGCTAGGGAGGCTGAGACAGGAGCATGGTGAGTTCAAAGCCAGCCTCAGCAACATTGAGGTGCTAAGCAACTCAGTGAGATGCTGTCTCTAAATAAAATGCAAAATAGGGCTAGGGATGTGGCTCAGTGTTTAAGTGCTCTTGGGTTCAATCCTCAACTACCAAACAAAATTTCCTGATTTTGATATAGCCCCACACTCATGTTTATGACTCTCTGCTAGACAACTATGCAAATTTAGGTCCTCAGAGAAGCAGACACCAATAAAAGATTACTCATGTGAGAGATTTATTAGGGGAAACCTTCATGAGGGGAAATGAAGAATGAGCTGAGGAAGACTGACAGAGCCAACAGACTAGGATGGAGGTCTGGAAAGAGTTGCTTCTCCACATTTAACAAGATTTTAATTTTGTAAATTGCATTTCAATTTTAATTTTGAATTCAAAAGAAAAGATCAGGTGTATTTCTAAGCTTAGACTGGGTCTTTAGCGAGCAAGAACTGCCAGAAAATTCTAAAATAGAAACCATAGCACTTTGGCGCCACCTTGTGGTAAAAAGTAAACTGAGAACGATTATCCGCAGGCGGTGTAATAAATCTGTTTTTTATTTACACAAAGTAGTAGGGAAAATTCTGTGTGTATGCAAACACACTATTGATTTCTTTTTCCTTAGCTTCAAAATTAAAATATTAATATTATAAATAATCACACACTTGGGGCTTTAAAACTATTTTGCCAGTATTTGCAACCAAATTGATTTAAAAATGTGAATTTTGTTTTCAGTTATTCTACTCACAAAATTTTGTGCTCATGTTTTTACTTGACTGCTGGAATACCATACTTGATAGGTTTCACTTCCACCTCAGTGGTCGATCCTAACTTCTTCCATTCTTGGAAGACAGAATGAGGATCCTTTGGTAAATCTGGGAAGAGGAGGCAGGGCCTTATCTGTCTGGCAAGTGAGCAAGCTACACGTTGGGAGTGGTCAGACTTCAATCCTGGTGGAGAAGCCTGCCGCAGTCCGGCTGCAGCAGAATAGCCGGGGGGGGGGGGGGGGGGGGGGGGGGGGGGGGGGTGACGAATAACTTGTGTACGTTGATACAGCAGGAATGGGAGCCATTTATTGTAGGGCAACAGAGCTATTTATACATTTTGCACAGCTTATCTTAATTAGCATAAACTAGATACATCAATCAACCAATAAGGAATCTCCACACTTAATGGCTCACTTTTGTTACTTCTCAAACCACTCCCTCTGACATTTTGCCAGGCACCATCCAGACTTGTTTACGAACTCTAACATTTTTCTGGCAAAATACCAGGTGTTATTTTTGACTTATTTAAAGACCTTAACAATTCCCCCTTTTGTTTAATTTAAATAAAGACCATAGTGGTTTTTTCAGAAACACCATAAATAACCTTCTACAAACAGAAAGAGAGGATACAAAATGTAACAATACCAAGCCACTTGATGGCTCCATGCAAGAAGCCCTTGGAAAAATTATACCAGCAATGACACCGTTAGCAAAGTTAAAATTTGTTGTAGATTACAGTTAGTTGTCTCAGTCCAGGTAAAGCAGTGTCTCATCAGATTAACTCACAGTCCAGGTAAATCACAGTCCAGGTAAGTTCTGCAGGCAGCTAGCTTAAATCACAGTACAGGTAAGTTCTGCAGGCAGCTAGCTTAGATCACAGTCCAGGTAAGTTCTGCAGGCAGCTAGCTTGATCCGAAGCCTCATCTGTTTGTCAGCCGAAATCTCCTCCGGTTTTCAGCCACACTGGAAATTCTTCCATCCTCGTCCTCGCTGGCACTGGGAGGAAGGCAGGAACTCTGCAACGCTGGCTAAAGAAAATCCTGTAGCATTCCACTAAGAAAACAACTTTTTGAACAATTTAGTACATTATCTCAAGGTTTTTTACATTTGAAATAAGCCTTAATAGTGCTCATTACTCATTAGCTTCCTGGTGTGGGAGAACCATTGTAGCTTAGTTATTGGCATTGAAAATGACCAAACATCAGGGACGCTGGTAGCATCTTCTGCTGGCTGTGGTGACCCAGGCATCCCCGGATGGCCCTGGGGAGTGTCCCGGACTCAAACTGCTACTGGGCACAGGGAGCAAGAGCCTGGGAGACTGTGCCTCCAGGTCAGGTCTAGATTCGGGCTCCCGGCAGTGGAAGAGCCGGCTGCCGCTGCCGCTTGCAAAGTACTTGCTGCACCATGACCCGCTCCCGCACGTGGCAGCCGCCGCAACAATTCACGCACCCTCCGGTAACGAAAAGCATTTAGTAATAGCCTTTTGCTGCAACTTCTTTTCTGATAATCCTTTTTTTTCTGAACTTTCTTTTTCTTTTTCTTTCTGACTAGAGTTCCTGGGCTTTTATCAACACATGCCCTAACTATTCTTGGTTTCATTGGGGTGTCTTCTTCCCTTAGTAATTTACTTCTCACCCCTTCCATATTTTCATTGCAAAGACAATACAATACACTGAGACAAAACAAGACACAAACATACTGTATCAATCTTCTCCATTTTCTTGAAATGGCCATTTTTCCTCTCTCTTTCCTTTCTCGCCCTATCTGCCTAGGGACGAGCGGACTGCTCCCGTCCTATCTATGGACCGGCAGCTTTTTTTTTCGTCACTTACCCCCGAGTGTCCAGGGGCTCCCCGTAACGGGCCACCATCTGCCGCAGTCCGGCTGCAGCAGAATAGCCGGGGGGGTGACGAATAACTTGTGTACGTTGATACAGCAGGAATGGGAGCCATTTATTGTAGGGCAACAGAGCTATTTATACATTTTGCACAGCTTATCTTAATTAGCATAAACTAGATACATCAATCAACCAATAAGGAATCTCCACACTTAATGGCTCACTTTTGTTACTTCTCAAACCACTCCCTCTGACATTTTGCCAGGCACCATCCAGACTTGTTTACGAACTCTAACATTTTTCTGGCAAAATACCAGGTGTTATTTTTGACTTATTTAAAGACCTTAACAGAAGCCTGTGCTGGATGGGTCAGTCTGGCTAATTTTGAGGAAGCCTGTTTTAGTACCTGTCAAAAACCCTTATTCCCCAGACATTAGACTCAGTAGTTTCAAATCACACCATTCCAGTCTTTATTAAAAAGTCATCTCCTCAGAGCTCTTTCCTGTCCTCAGTAAAATAGCATGACTGCATTCTTTTAAATTGTTTGTTGTCTCAATAAATATTGTCTGCTATGTGCCAGGCATGGTTTTCAGTTCTGGTGAGAATGAATGAATGAAAGAATGAATGAGGGTCCAGCCTGCCCTTCAAGTTTATAGTCTTGAGAGGTGGGGGAGCTGCAAAAATATGTATACAAGCAAATAAATACATACAAGCAGAAATTGAAGGAGATTTCAGGCAGAGGGATCAGCAAGTATAAAGGTCTTGTAATCTTGGAGACTAAAGAACAGTAGAGCAGGAGGCAGAAGCTGGGTTTTGCAGGGTTCAGAGGATCATACTTAGATTTTGAGGAATTTAGGATTTTATTCTCACTGGAGTGAGGAGCTGATGGAAGTGTTAGAAAGGGAGCATCATTAGAACATGACGGGTGCTTTAAAAAAAATAGTGTTAGTACTTAATGATTTCAAGCATTATAGGAGTGCAATTGGTGCTGTTAAGAGTTCTGATAAAAACTCTGAGCTAGCCGCTCAGATCTATTGAGCCCTGTCCCTGAATCACCCCAGTCACAGCCCAGCATGGAATCACAGGTTGTGAATCCTGAGATTTATTATTGAGTCTTATTTTTCTTATTGCTCTTTAGCCCTCCCATCCTGCTGGATTTATGATGCTCATCACCAGCTAAATTTACATTACTTGTTTTCTCATTCGTCTGTCTCTCCCACTATAACATAAGCCCCTTCTCAGCTGTCTTCTTTACTGCTGAATCCTAAGCACACTGTCCAGTACATGATAGTTGAGTAGATGCACACTGAATGAATAAACACAATAATGATTTTTATAGTTCTACCCACTGAGACTCAAATATAAAGCTCATTTTATTGAAATGTATTTTTATGGTTTGGCTCTGGAATGTCCCCGCAAAGGCTCACGTATTGAAGGCTTGATTCCTAGTGCTTCAGTGTTCAGAGATGGGACTTTTGGAAAATTTTCATGAGGGCTCTGACCTCATCAGTGTATTAATCCCTTGATAGCTGAAGGACTATTAGAAGGTAGTGGAAACTGTACAAGGTGGAATCCATTTGAATGGAGTGAGTCCTTGGGGCGTGCCTTTGGGAATATCTTGTCCCTAGCTCTTTTCTCTAGCTTTCTTTGCTGCCCAGTTGCCATGAGGTAAACAGCTTTCCTCTGTCACATCCTTCCACAATGTTGTTCTGTACAAAGAAATGGAGCAAAACATGGACTGAAACCTCTATCATGAGCCAAATAAATTTTTCATCCTTTTCCTCAGGTATTTTGTTACAGCAATGAAAAGCTAATGTGAATGAAACCATTGCTGGTAAATTTTTTCTTCCAACTTTCTTTATTGTTGTCTCTTCAGTTAGTTCCTTCTGACATCCTTAAATAATTATTAAAACGTTTTTAAAACCAGATATTAGTGAGTGCACAAATTTCAGCTATTGGGCTGGGGATGTACATTTGGGGTACAGCACTTGCCTAGCACATGTGAGGCCCTGAGTTTGACTGCCAGCACCACAAAATTTATATATATTAGCAACTAAGATTTGGAGTTTTTTTATTATAAAAGACTAAACTAACCTTCATTGTTGTCCTCCATAAATTGAACATGACATTTTAATGGAATGAGGTGATAAGATTGACAAAGGTATTATTATCTTTTGTATTTAGATTCTTGCTAGGACATTTATTTTAATATCAGAATCAGTTGACAAATCTGTATCATATGCATGAATGTTTTTGTTTCCAATGTAAGTTCTTGATCTATCATAAACTTATAGAAAGTAAGCCAATTCAACAAGCTATAACGAATAATCATACTGTTTCAGGCACTATATGTCCAAGTGATGGACATATAGCTATGATCCTTCTTGCTGTTGCAGAACTTAAATTCTAATGGGGAAAGTGAAATTAAAATGTTTAAAAATATCTTAACCATATTAACAAAATGATGAGGAACCCAAATTTAGAGGAAGTGGACAGAAGGTTTAATGGAAGTGGTGACTTCTACTGACAACCGAGTGAGCAGTGAGAGTCGAAGAATCAGAGGGAAAGTTTTCCAGTAAGGGGAACTGGTGTGGAGTATAACAAATGGGGCAATGAAATGAGAACCTAGAGGAAGTAGGAAATGGATTACGCAGAACCTTTTAGGTCATGGCAAGGTATTTTGATTTTATCCTAAGTACAAGGAAGTTTTAAGGAGTGAGCAATATAATCAGTTCTGGTTGAATTAATGCTTTGCATAAAGTACATGGATCATAAGAAGCCTACACAAAACTTTACTGGGTTTAATACTTCTGGCCAAAAACAGTCTCATCACAGTCCAACTGGGGCCACAGCTGCTGCAGAAATTCCTCTCCTCAGTGTTTAAGGAGACATTGCCAGAGCCTAGAGTTGAGATGAGAGCTATTAATAGCTGACATAAAGTGAGGAAAAAGCTACATTGTGTGGGGCTGAGTCTAGGTGGGACAAGCTCAGGAGTCCCAGACAAGTCCCAGGAGGAACAAGCTCACAGTTGCACAGGTGTGTAGCATCCTCCTTACTCTCAAAGATCAGGAATCTCATCCTTCCTTAGTCAAAAGACTATTTCCATGGGAACCTTTTTATTGAACATGGAAGGAACCACATTTTATTCCAGTACCCATTTTTGATAGTGGTGCCACCAAAAGGTGGATTATCACATATTCATTTTTTTAGAGATGCATTAACAAAACACTACAAATTAGGTATTTAAAAGAAAGCTACTGTCTTACAGTTCCAGAGGCTAGAAGTCCAAGATCTAGAAATCAGCAATAGTTCTGAGAGATGCGAGGGGCATCTGCTCCACATCACATCCCCTTTTCCTGGTGATTTGTTGGCAAGCTTTAGCATCCCTTGACATGTAGAGAAGCATCTCTAAGAATTCTTCATGGTCTCCCTATGTTATCTATGTGTCCAAATTCTCTTTATTTAGTAAGGACACCAGCCATATTGGATTAGGGTCCACTCTAACAAATTCACCCCCCCCCCTTAAACAAGTGTAGCAATCTTTCTTTTTGCTCTTGATTTTTTAAAAAAAATATTGGCTCTTTTTAGTTATACATGACAATAGAATCTATTTTGATATAATTATAGAACCATGGAATATAACTTATTCTAGTTAGGACCCCATTCTTGTGAAGGAACATGATGGTGGGATTCACTGATATTTTCTCATACACACACACACACAACTTATATCAGATTCATCTGTTTTTCTTTCTTATCCTTGCCTCCCTTCCCTTCATTCCTAATTTGCTGCACTTCTATCCCTTTTTTCCCCTTATTGTAGGTTAGCTTCTACATATCAGAGAAAACATTTGACTTTTGGGAACTGGCTTATTTAACTTAGCATGATAATCTCCACATCTGTCCATTTACTGTCAAATGATTCAAGTAACAATGAATGTTGGCAAGAATGTAAGGAAAGAGATACATTACTATATTGCTGGTGGGACTGCAAATTGCTGCAACTGCTTTGAAAAGCAGTATGAAGACTCATCAAAAAACAAAAACAAGGGGCTGGGGATGTGGCTCAAGCGGTAGTGCGCTCACCTGGCATGCGTGCAGCCCGGGTTCGATCCTCAGCACCACATACCAACAAAGATGTTGTGTCCGCCAAGAACTAAAAAATAAATATTAAAAATTCTCTCTCTCTCCTCTCTCACTCTCTTTAAAAAAAAAAAACAAAAAACCAAAACCTAGGGATAGAACCACCATTTGACCCAGTCATCCCACTCCTTAGTATATATACAAAGGATTTAAAATCGGCATACCACACTGACAATCACATCAATTTCTATAGCAACTCAATTCAAAATAGCTAAGCTATGGAACCAATCTAGGTGCCCTTCAACAGATGAATGGATGTGATATATGTACACAATGGAGTACTACTCAGCCATAAAGAATGATTACCTTTGAAATACCCTATCCCCAAATAAGGTCATAATATGAGATACTGGGGATTAGGATTCCAATCTCTCTTTTTATGCTTTGGAGACCGTTCGAACGATCTATAACACCTTAAAACAGTTACAGGTTAGGTAGCATCTAAATTCAGGGCTCAAGACTGTCAAAGAAGAGATACCAGAAATAGATGAATGAATAAAGAAAATGTGGTGTCTACACAATAGAATATTACTCAGCAATGAATAATAATAAAACTATGGTATCTGCCAGTAAGTGAATAGAAATGGAGACTATCATGCTAAGTGAAATAAGCCAGTCCCCAAAAACCTAAGGCAGAATGTTCTGATATGCACAAGCTAACACATAATGGGCGGGGGTGGGGGGTGGGGAGAACAGAAGTTCATTGGATTAGATAAAGGGAAATGAAGGGAAGGGACATGGGAAAGGCAGGATAATGAATCAGACATAACTTTCCTATATTCATATATGAATACATGACCAGTATAACTTCACCTAATGTACAACCACAAGAATGGGAAGTTATAGATGTTTTATGTCAAAATACACTCACCATGTACAACTACAAAAGCATTTTAAAAATAAAATTTTTCACTTGGGTATAGAATTTTTTTGCCCTCTGATGAATTACTTAAAAAAAACAAAACATAACAAAAAACCCCTAACACATACTTAGAACTTACGTGCTTCCAATGCCATTTTTTAAAAAAATCTAATTGGTTAGAACAGTTTGAGAGACTTTCTAACAAATTCAATTCAAAATTTTCTACTTCCTTCCCTTACAAAAATTTTTGAAGGACAATATGTACCTTAATGGGTGTCCAAAATACACTTCTGTACTGGATAAAAATTAGGTCTTACACAAACTTTGTTACTGATGTGGCACAGCTGTTTTTTTTATTGTCCTTATTTGTTTATTGAGATGTATGTATCCTGCTACGTTGTTCAAGAGAGTCTCAAAACTGGGATCAAACAATCCTTCTGCCTCAGCCTCCATGTACTAGAGGCATATACCATTACTTTAGGTTTGTCCCTTTCTTAAAATGTAAAATCCAAGGAAGAAAACTGACAAATGGGTTCTGTATGAGTTTTACCCCTTGCTTTGTATATAAAGCTTAAAAATTTCATCAAGTGAAGATTATTTGCCACTGAAGAAATAAATGTATAAAAACCTAGGTCACTTCATTATATTAAAATCACAGCAATCAACAATACTAAACATGACAAAATAATTTAAAGATTTAGGGAACTGTCTGGTTTACTGAAATTTTGAAGAAAGTAAGGCCTAACATGTTTTTTTTTTCTTTTATTAAATTCTGGTTGTCTGGTACATTATCATGTATTTTTGTGTCTTTTTGTTTTTTGAAGTGCTGGGGATGGAACCTACACCTAGTCTTATGCAATGCTAGGCAAATAATATGCCACTGAACTACACCTCCAGCATCACCCCTGTCCTTTTTAGAAGTTCAGGGGACTGGGGGTGTAGCTCAGTGGTAGGGCACCTGCTTAGCATACATGAGGCCCTAAATCCAATCCCACCCACTGCCAAAAATATATATATATATATCATGATGATGAATTATGCCTTATAACACATGACACCAGCAGTTAACTATTTCCATCTAGATCATCTTCTTACAAACTGCTTTTCTATTTAACAAATCCCTTACCTGCACCTATCTTCCAATGATTTTCAGTCTGAGTGTGGTCCAAATCTTCCACTTCTCAAAAACTGCACTAATGTTAGAATTCCATGAGCTTCTTTGGACAGAAATGTGTAATTTCTTTATGGTATTCTTTCTAAAATTTTTAAGCATAGCTTAAAGATCCCATTTTCTGGACTTCAAAATACGAACTTGCTAATTTAAATTACTGGACTATGATTATTTTTTTGCTGATAAGGTCCTAAAGCTATTTTACATGGGGGAGAAGATAAAAGCAAACACAAATAGTACGTATTTTGCCATGCATCTTTCTAAGGGCTTTAAGATAATGGCAATAATGACATAACACTTATAGGCACACTTATTATAGATGACAGATGAGGGAACTAAGGAATGAAGAACTTAGTAACTTATCTAACATTCATAGTAATGTCAGAACTGGGATTAAAATCATCGAAGCTGGTGCCCACAAGCTGTGCTGTCAATCACACACCACACTGCTCTCTTGAAAAAACAGAAATTTTCCTTTAGTTACATTTTATGAAAGACAAAGCAAAATACAGAAACTTGAAGTTTCATTTAGGCAATCACCATGAACTGTATTTTTACCTTATGCAAAATTATTTGATAACAGAGTTCAGAAACACATCTATTTCTAATTGTATAATTTTTTCAACTTCAAAGAACAAGGACATAACACATACAAATTTATTTTAAATAAGCTTTAGAATCAGAATTAAATTGATAAATGAAGTCATCTGCTGAAAAAGTATTATTTTACATTCATTTTGGAGAAATATTATCTTGAACTAAAAAAGTAGAAGCATATAATTTGCCAGTATTTTTAAAAACCACGTCCAGATACAAATTAGTTTTAAAGTTCTTGAAAAGCAATGAGAAAGCAAGTGATTGTTTTTCTCCATTATTTAACTATTACTATAATAACCTTTAAAGAAACAACAGTAATGAATTTTGGACAATAAAAACTATAAAACCAGACTGCTGGCAGAGGAAACAACAAACTATAAGTTAAAAAAAATTCATAAACATACATTTATTCAGGAAATACAATTACTAGAGTCCTTAATATTTCAATGATCATTCCACATTATAAAATATTCACAACATGTATTAAGTCTATACCAAGTCATGCTGACATTCTTTCCAGATAAGCCATACTATTTCTTCTACTAAATGCTATAATATCCATTTTAATTGTAAACAAACTATTTGAGCCAAACTATTTAAATACTTGACAAGAAAAAATAAAACATAAACTAAAAATTTAGAAGAGGAGGAAAATGACAACAAAACAAAATAACTCCCTACATATCTGAATCATCAAACTTTTAAAGAACTAGGCCACTATAATCTAGCATTACAGTAAAAGATAGTGACCATATTAAGCAGCATGTAATTATCAATGACAATATTTCTCATCTGTAATTTTTAAGCTGCTTTTTCAAAGAATAAACACTATCTTTGTAAGTTTTAAAGCAAAAGGGGCAGAACGATGAAACATTAAAAGTTTATATTTAAACTACTAGTTTTTTAATAAAAGAAAAAAGGTAAACTATTATTACTTTCCAAATAAGAAATGCCAAGTACGTTTTATGCCTAAAAAAAAAAAACAAGTGACCCTGATTTAGTTGTATGGGAGGGGACCCAAGTGTTAATAATTTTTGAGCTCTGCAGGGCTTTCTAATATGCAACTAAGGTTGAGAAACACTGAGTCAATTCATTTTGAAGTAATAAGAAAATTAAAGAAAAAAAATGGGGGGGGTTAACATTTGTAATTTACAAATCAAGCACTGATTATATATTTATGCCTAGCTTTATTCACAAACCATCCATTTACAAGATGAAAATTCCTTCATTTCCTCATCATACTAGACCACCTTTGTGTATCTTTGCTATTGACTGAACCATTCTATGATAAGATTTAAAATTCTGAGATATACTATGAAAATTGCATTAATGAAAACAAACTACTGCTACTCATGCTCAACAGTACAAAGCAAAACTACTGTATTTGGCTCGTTAAGCTATCTTTATTTTAAGAATTATAAATAGGTGCCAACCCACACAAAGACAGATTGTGGATTACTGCGAAAGAAAAAAAAAAAAAAACCCAGCTTACTTCATTTACTGAGATTCAACACCAAAAAAGATTTAACTTGGCTGAAAGTTTGGATACAGCTGAGACATTGAACCAGGAAGCTATAATTTATAAGGAAATGTTGATATATCCTAAAAGCTACTACAGCTGTAGCTATATTAAAATAAGATTTCTTCAGGGCTTATTTACCCTGTAATGCAAGAATACAAGCATAACAATAACATTAATGTTTTTATATGCACCAATACTTCTCTTTAATATATAAAGCTCTACAACAAATACCTCTAATAATTTTACAATTAAATTAAGTCCATAATTCTTCTATACTACTTTGGTCCCAACATTTTAAAAACACACCAATTAATTTTGAAAATATACAATTTAACAACATGATCCTATCAATAACAAGCATGTTTTGTAGTGGACTAGACACATTCAACCATGCAATCCAGTGTTCAATACCTAAATGATAAATAACAATGCTGATTGACTTATATTCTGAGAAATCACTGAAAACTGGAATAATCTTTTAAGACTCACAGTGCTCACAAACATGCAGAAAAAGGTATACAAATTTCTATTCTTCCTGAAGGAATGTTACAATGCCCACTTTTTAAATACAGGATTGATAATTATGCCAAATTCTTATTTTTTTAAATCCATCTTCTTTTAGCATGTTATTCACAATTTTTAAAAAAGTACAAATGTTCCTATGAATTGTGACTGAAAATTAACTCTTTAATTTCAGCTTTTATGAAGAACTCAGTCACAGTCATATACTAATAGCTGCCGTTTAGTAAAAGAGTGACATCCAGTGGACAAATGACAAAGTAACTTTCAAAATTCCCATTATATTTGAATCCTAAACAAAGATTGCACCCCTAAATCCAACCGTTTTAATATAAATGAGTTCCTACTCATTGTGACAATCTACAGATTCTTATCAAATCACCTCATAGTTTTTACAGATCTTAAACATATCCTCCTTTTCCTATTTAACATTGATTCTTTAAAATGACCTAGATGTGTAACTCAAGACTAGTGAGGTTAAATTTTTCTTCTTTCTTTCTACTATTTCCCACCACAAACTAACTGGCTCATCTCTAGGCATGGAAAGACCAAACCATGAGAAATGTACTTAAATAAAAATCAATAGCCTTAAAAAAATTTGCAAGATGAGATCTGAACCTGTTTTGAATTTATACTTTTTGATATATTGTTGACTACAATTAGAAAGGGATATAATCATTAATGCTAATAGTCAAATTACATCCTCTTGCCTCACTGCTTAAATATTATGAAATACATATTTTAGGCGATGATTGTTTCAGTGTTTAAAACTTACTTTTATAAATCAGTATAAACGAATACCCATTATACATGTTCAAATAAAAGTAAAAAACTTCCAATATGCTGTGTTATTATCTACCATTGATTATATATATATTATGTGTATGTTCAAAGTACAAAATGCAGCAATGATGTTAACAACTACAGGGTAATGAAGTGCTGTAGGTGAGACTGCCATACTTAATTTCTTGGAAATCGTAAAGAAATTTCAGAGGTTAAAAGAAAATATAGTAAGCAAAAAAAAAAAAAAAAAAAAAAGTTGGAGAACTGTTAATTTTAAATAAGTAGCCAGATGAAGAAAACATTCTTCTTAAAAAAAGATTAAGAATGTAAAAGTACATTTTAATATTAAAAAAGCATTTTTAAAAATCTATAACAACTTTATGACAAAATCTGCATTTGAAAAAGGTCTGTAAAAACAGCAGGACAGAATTGCCCTCAACACCTTTTACTTTTTCTTGTCAGAAAAAAGTGTATGCATCTCTAGAACCATAAATGATGTTAAAATAGGCATTTATAAAATGGCAAGGAGGATTTCAAGGGAAGTTTGTATTTTTTTTTTTTACAATCATTGGCATTGTGGCCATCAGTAGGTCACAAGTAAAACTTCTCTAGCTAAAAAGCAAAATTGAATATAAAGTTTTAAATGTATTAGGTCTGTTGCCTACGTTTTGCAGATCTCATTTTTTCAAAGCGTGACTCCATTTCTTCTAAGACTTTGGGTGTATACCGTACTACCAATTTAACCTTTCCTTGGGCTGCTTTCAGCAGTTCTACAGCTTTTTCGTGATGTTCTCCTTCAACGCTCTGGAAAAAATGCACACACACAATTAATACTTAGGTTTTGAGAGTAACGACAACTATTTAAGATTTAAAAATAAGAGAGTCTTCATTGCATCAATTCACACAAGATTTGGCACATTCAGGGTGGTACAGCTATAGAGATACTGCATCCTTTCAATGCTAATCTTGTATTATCAGTGTGAAATCCAGTGATACATCAATTCTGCTTACAGTCTCGAAATCATTTTTTAAGTTCCAAGTAATTAGCATTTCAATATACATGTCTTATTACTGCACTATGTCAGAATTTAATCAAGCAACTGCCATTCTATAAAAAGTAAAAATGACGGTACATTTCTAATTTAGTATACTGTTTTAACTACTGAAGAGTTTAATTATGTAATAAAAATCCCACTAAGCACTGTTAATTTACATTGAAGGGATGCAAACCACTTTTCTAGTGCCTTATAAAGATCACTGGGCTGGGGACAGAGCTCAATGATAAAGTACTTGACCAGTATGAGCAAAGCCCGGCCACTCCCCCCCCACCCCCTTCAATCCCCAGAGCTGCATTTAAAAAGAAAGAAACAAAAAACAACCACTGTCCTAAACAGTACTGCCTAGCATTCGCTTAAGGCATTCTTAAACTACAAAGTTTATTAATCCCTTGCACTGGCATCTTCTGTTTCTACAATCCACAGGCACCCCCAAGTGGTCATAGCACATTACTGCAAATATAAATAAAATTCATCCTTACCACTCCATTAACAGAAAGAAGTTGATCTCCTCGTTTGAGGCCCCCATGCCTATCAGCTATTCCACCTGGAATTATTCTAGATATATAGATTGGAGAGTTTTGTTCTTTGCCTCCCATAATATTGAACCCAAGTCCCTCTTCTGTTTTGGGTAGCTCAACAACTCGAGGATGAGAATGTCCTTCACTGGCAGCAAACGCAGCAACAGTAGCCTGAAAGAAAATTTTACATATTTAAAATATATGACTTTTGTTTACTTCAGTTCTTTCATCTCTTTTTAAAAAATACTTTGTTGTTTTATTTTTTGGCATTGCTGGGGATTAAACCCAGGGATTCATACACATTAATAAACATGTACTCTAACACTGAGGTATATCCCTGATCTATCAAACTACTTTTGAGGCGAGTATAACACACACACACACACACACACACACACACACACACACACTCTCTCTCTCTCTCTCTCTTAATCAGAGCTTTACAGTTATAAATAGTAGATGGATTCATCTTGATGAACTCATGCTGCATGAAATTCAAATTCAGTTCATAAGCCCCCCTTCCCCCCCCCCCCAATCTCCTTGACTTCCTTTGGCTAGTCCATTCATTTATATTTGACTGGTTCTTTTTATT
The DNA here is from genome assembly GCF_045843805.1 of Urocitellus parryii. Classification (NCBI taxonomy): domain Eukaryota; kingdom Metazoa; phylum Chordata; class Mammalia; order Rodentia; family Sciuridae; genus Urocitellus; species Urocitellus parryii. The sequence goes on along the minus strand of NC_135534.1, from coordinate 37,386,168 downwards.
TATACATAAAGATGAAATTCCTGTGGTATATTTATGAATGCATGTAACATGATTTTTAAAGAATTCATTCTGCATTGTGAGGCACATTTTTGATGTATGAGTATTCACAAATTCATTGGTTATTCTGAGAAGCTAAGCGGAGGTTTTTAAGAAATGGTAAGGGGAGGCTGAGACATGAGGATTTCGAGTTCGAAGCCAGCCTCAGCAACAGCAAGGCTCTAAATAAAATACAAAAAAGGGATGGGGATGTGGCTCAGTGGTTGAATGCCCCTGAGTTCAATCCCTGATACTCCCAACTCCCAAAAAAGAAATGGTAACTGAAAAGAATACATACTCCAGGACTATGTATGAAACAGAATTTTTTAGCACACTCTCATCCACTGTCTAGAACTTTTGTGTAGTTCCATGTGTGCAGGGCTTGATAAGCAGGCTTGCTGGGCACATAACATTCCGTGTATTAAAGAGGAATATTCTACCCTAATACACTAACAGTCCAGAGCTTCAAGGCCAGATAGCCTGACATTTGTGTAAAATACACCATACCTATAACAACCCACACAGAGTTGTCCTTATATATATATATATTAGTCATTTTGGCTGCTATATTCTTTGTATTCTTTGTACCATACACAAAATAAATAATACATCAAGAACTGTCTTTATATTAAGAAAAGCAGGCACTCCTATAGCCAACATGAATATTTTTTGTTGCTCTAGCAACAAAAATTACAAGTAAAAAATTACAAGTAAAAAAAAAAAATTACAAGTAAAAAAAAAAATTACAAGTAAAAAAAAAAAAAACCCACAGAAGATTTAATAGAGCCATATCCTCTTTGAATTCTAACACAAAATTAAGATTTTCCTGTTTCATTATGTTTTTAAAGTTAATCAAGGAATCTGGTACCATTTTTTCATGATGGATCAGGGTACATGAACAAAAGTGCAAGGAGTAAGATGAAAATCAAGACTTATCTGAAGATGCAAAAAAGCTCTCATTTCCTACCTAACAGAACTAAGGCTCAAAAACTAAATAAGCTGTGAAGGTTACACAATTCAGGTATAAAAACTAAATTTCTATTTTCTACTCTGATAAACCATATCCACAAGTTTAAGTATTTGTATTCAATAGAGAATCCAATCTGTCCTTTTGGAAACCAGGAACTCAATCAAAAATAATCTGCACTGATTAAGTCTAGTATGTCATCTACTACTCGAATTAACATATCTAACCAAGTAATATACAATGAATATGAGGAAAAATCTGGTATGGAAAAGCACACAAACTCCATCTTCAGTCCTAAAGAGGTAGCCTACTACTGACATTACCCCATATTTGCAGAGCTAGGGTAAAGGACAAATCAAATAACCCTATTCTACCATTTACTATTTGTGTGGTGGTTTGAGACAAATAATTTAATCTTGATACTTCCTCATCAATGAGAAATTCATCCTCAATTATAAAATTGATGATATTTTACATGTAAATATATTGTATATAACACAATTAGGTATTTCATATGTATATAATTATTGTAATAAAAATGTTCTATTCTTAGCACTTGGGAAGCTTGGTATAATTTGAAAGATATTATGCTAGCTTCTAAAATAAGCTTATTATGAACCTAATAATTGTATATTTTCAACCTCTAATTTATGAAGAATTCTCATTTTTGGTAAATAAACAAATTTACCTTTGCAGTTGCATTAGCTCTCACTTCAGGACTGCTACTGATATCCACAGTTTCATAGACATGTTCATATACCTGTAAAACATAAAAGTTGTTATATTTTAAATCTTGGAATATATCATGTTTGATTTCTCTGTGAAGTTAAATGTATTCCAATTTCAGGCAAAATTATGTGTCCTTGTAAATTATTTTTCTATTAGAAATTCCAAAAATTAAAAGATGGGCTCAAATTTTTTCTAATGCTTATTTTCTTAAGACTTTCTAAGTCTAAATTTCATACTATTATCTTAGCTAGATAACTAAACTTTTTAGTACATTTTAATCATATTTACTCACCTCTCTTACAGCATTGCAGAACTCACTTTGAAGGACTCTTTGTAAAGCCTGAAGTTTCTGTGGTGGTACCTCTCCACTCCTTTGTAGTTTTTCCAACAATTCAATTGCTCTACAAATATCTAGAGTAAGTTAAACAAACACATACTGATAGTTAACTTTCTCTAAGGATTCTTGAAATGCCTATGTTACATTGTAGGAATTAGGATTAATTCCACAAGGACTAACAGTATGCAGAAAATAGAGGGAGTAAAACAAAGCATCTGTGTTTTTGTATGAGAAAGAGGAGATTATTCATGTACACATTGAAAACAGGAATGTAAAATCTGAGCACATTAAATTTTACAGATTTAAAAATTTCTCATGTTGCAGAAATATAGTTTAAAAAATAATTGAGAGACAAGCAAACTGAATATAAACTACTAAATGTCACAGGAAAGGACTGGGGCTCAGATGTGACAGACATGTTAACTGCACTGCTTCAGAAAAGCCAGTAGTAATATTGGGACTTATTTAGTCAATAAAAATTTACTTAGTTATCATATTAGTAACCAAAGCACTGAATAGCAGACCACGTGCTAGTGAAATCACTGTTCATTTCCTAAAGATAAACATGATATATGCATAGATATGAACTATTTAATAACAGATGGAGTTAATGGCTGGGACACATTTAAACCTGAATAAAATTAACTGATTTGTTTTCAAGTTAGGATTGTTAACACAATGTTTTAATTCAGACAATTTCAATCGAATACATAGTTTTAAAAATAAAAAATAAAAACTAGCTGTGTAATTCTGTTCTTCATACTAGCTGTGAGACCTTGAACAAATTACTTAACCTCCTTGTGTCTCAGTGCCTTTCAATGTAAAATGGAAATAATACACCTTCTTCATAAAAGGCATTTGATGACCAAATCAAATCTTTAAAGAGGCTTAACAAACATAAATATTATGTTACGCTGGCATCAGTCTTAAGAAATATTAAGGGGTTGCATACATTTATACAAACCCATTAAGCATGTTAGTAAATTGTCACTGAGAAGTGTGGGGATGTGTTTTATTAATTAAGAAACTCTACAAGATTCAAAGTCATGTTCAACAATTAATGACAATGTCTGTTTGATTTTTTTCTTACCTGTTTTTGTACCTTTGTGAATTAAGTTTTTTATTTATTTATTTATTTTAATGTTGGTTGTTCAAAACAATACATAGTTCTTGATATATCATATTTCACATTTTGATTCAAGCGGGTTATGTACTCCCATTTTACCCCGTATACAGCTTGCAGAATCACATCAGTTACACTTCATTGCTTTACATATTGATATACTCATGTCTGTTGTATTCTGCTGCCTTTCCTATCCTCTACTATCCCCAATTAAGTTTTGATGATTTAGAAGGCACTATCTCCCCATTGCCTCCCACTGCCATTACCAGGGATTGAACATAGAGCCTTACATTCGAGGCAAACACTCTACCAATAAACCACACCCCCAACCCTTTTTGTTGTATTTTGAGAAAGGGTCTCACTAAGTTGCCAAAACCGGCTTTGAACTTAGGATCCTCCTGACTCAGTCTCTGCAGTAGCTGAGATTACAGACATACACTACTGTGCCCAACTGGCACTCAAGATCTTGATTACATGAACTGATACTGTACTGTAGGATTACTGGGAGTTATTTGTTAACAGAGTTCTGAGATAATTTAACTTTCCTATGCTGCTGAATAGAACCCCTTATAATTCATCCCTACCAAGGTGCTGAAGATTCTACTGAAGAACTTAAAAAAAAAAAAAAATTCAACAACAAAAAGCAAAGACAACTACCAAAACTAAATGCTAGGGGATGAAGTTCCACATCTTGTACTGCATTTAAAAATACAAGACTTCCAACATGTTAGAATTCTACAACTAACTAGCTTTAAAAGAAAAACACCTACTCTTGTTAGCACCAACAGATTTGTTCCTTTCTACAGAGCACAGTGGCAATGTGCTCAGGAGGATGTCACCTTTGTCTTAAGCCTATCTTAGAAAGTCTACTCAGAGAAGCTACTCTTCTGTTATAAAATTATGCTTCAATAAATGGCCTGGTGGACTGTAGAGAAACAATCTTATTTATAAGAAAGACTTCCAAATGAGGAACACCATAAGGAGCAAACTAACAATCATATGTGCACATTTGTTTGTGGGAAGGGATAAGGAAAGAGGCTTTTCTAAATACAATTCTAAAAATGTATCTTCTTCTTAAAGAAGAATATTGAGATTGTAATTTCAAATGATATGTGCAAAATAACTTTAATCTACATTTTATGCTGTTTACCAACAATGCTAAAATTTTTTTGTGGTACTTCTTGACTGATAATTTTTAAGTCAGGCAAGTGATACACACCTGTGATACAGTCCTGACTACTTGGGAAGCTGAGGCAGGAGGATCTCAATTTTAAGGCCAGCCTGAGCTGAGACCTTATCTCAATAAAAAATAAGGAGGGCTGGGGAGATAGCTCACTGGTAAAGTAAGCTGGGTTCAATACCCAGAATGGTAATAAAACAGAACAAAAGCAAAAAACAAAACAAAACAAAAAAACCTTCAAATGCTTGTGTGTCAAAAGCAGGTTTGAATTGTCTGAAATAAAGGATTTGGAGAAGACAATGGAGCATACAAAATCTTAATATTTGTATTTTCACTGATTCCCTGGTCTGTAACTACACAGCAAACTAGGTTTTATCTTTGTTAACAGTTTGCTTCAAGAAGCAATCAACTAATCACGGTTTGCAATTGTAGGGTGTGTAAAAAAAAAAAAATATGATCGCACCTGCCAAGTGTTTTATCATCTACCACTACTTTACATAAGTTACAAAACAAGCTTTCCAAGATCAAGTCAGTAGGATTGTTTGCCTGGGAGGGGTACCAAAGCTAGGAAATACCAAATTACGAATGCAAGGGAGGCTGTGGTAAAAGTAACGAAGAAAGGAGGGCGAGTTCTTGAGAAAATGTGCCGTGTGTCCGGGTATTGTGCGATATGTGGGTGAAGGCAAGCCCATTAGGTTTGTGCAAGTGTATATACAACGAGTGTAGACGATCCGAACAGGGTGTGTGACATATGTTGTTCTGGTTTACAGATCCCTGAACGCCGCATCTGCTGTGCCCACCCAGAGGGTGCGTGTGCGGCGTATGTCCGCAAACGTGAGCAGATTGTAATTAACTGTGCTATGCCCCGGGACAGTGCGTGTGAACACAGAGGGGGTCTAGCAAACAGTCAAAAAATCGTAAGCGCCCTCCACCGTGCGGATGACAGCGACGTCGGCGGCCGCCACGCAAGGGGCAGGCAGGTTCCGAGTCTGAGCCGGGGCAGCCTCTCCTTCCCTCCAGTGACACCGCACTTCCTCATCCCTTCCACCCGCCTCGGTCCGGGCATCGGCCGCACTCACCCCTCTCCAGGCGTACAGGTTCTCCCAGCGCCGCCATCTTCTCCCTTAGCAATACAGAACGACAGGAAATGACGACAGAGAAGCTGCGGTAGGCGGAGCCTAGCGAGAGCCGGAAGGGCGAGGATCGACTGGTATCGCGAGATCAGGAAGGACCAACTCTCACTCCGCGAAGTATTTTACGGGGTAGCGTTTCGTAGTGTGGGGTTGACAGTTGTTCTTGAGGTCCCCAGAATCTCGGATTCCCAGGCCTCCCGGATTGAAAAGACCCTTTTCCCCTGCCTCCTGCTTCCTGCCCTGGCTTCGCGCCTTTCCCACCGCTTGGAGCCCTTTGTAGATGAGTCACACTGCGTGGATTCTACTTCCAGGATTCTGGACTGCTCACTTACCCTTTTTTGGCCTCAGTTTCTCCATCTGTGAGACAGAGTTTCTATCTCCAAGGTCTTTTAAAATTCCTGAATGCCAAGATTAGGTGACAGTTAAGTGTGTACATGATATTATGAATTCTTGGTTCTGGAAGCCTTACATTAATTTTTAATTTTAAAAAGCCAAAGCTTGAATCTTGCCCTTATATCTGCAAGTACAAAGAAAATGGGCCATAACTGGGTGAGATAGGAAGAAAGGCTTTAGTGTGCTATACAGTAACAGTCTTAAAAAACTAATTCAGAAGCTTATGTAAATATAAAAGAAATATCATATATTAATACTATTTAGGGCCACTTTTGAAATTTTCATGAGCCAAGAAAAATTGCTTTTTTGTCCCATGTTTGTATTCTACTAACCTATCCAAGTGCTTAGTTTGTGCTGATGTTGTTAGATGCTTTCACATTTAAGTTTTAAAAACTTCATAACCATATCATTTTAATAATCTGGTTGCTTCTGGCCTGCTCTTGGCATTCAACTTCAACACTTTCTTCTAATCCTTTTAATGTCACCACCAGAAACATTGGTTTCTCTATTCCCTATTACTCAAGTCTTATGTACTCTGACCCTAACTCATCCAGCTACCTCATTTCTAATTATCCCTAAGGCTAACCACGACTCCAGTCAAGATGGTATAATCAAAACCATGTTTATCCTAGTTTTCAACTCTTTCTCTGTGTTCTTATAGGGAATGCCCATTTTCATCACCTACTCTCCAAACATCATACACATTCAGCTGAACTCATTTTTCAGGTTCCTGCTCAAGATGTGTCGCTTCTGCTAAATCTTCCCTTTTTCTATATTGTTTCAACTCCTAACACCCTATTGATTCTAACACCCTACAATAACACTCATGTACTTATTTCTTATTCATTTTATCATTTTTTCTGCCACAAATGTGTTCAAGAAGTATTTATTAAATGCCCAATGCCCACCAGGTGCTTTGTTAGAAATACTGTGTGGAACAAGAAATATGCAAACATTACCCTTATTTCTTCAAATATTTTTCCTTCCTAGTCTTTCTGCTCTCCTTTGGTGGAGTCAGGTACATGTATATTTAACCATGTGACATTGTCTCAAAAGTTAATTTTCACTATGTTAATTTTGTTTTTTTCAAGTTTTCTCTGTTTCCTTGTGGACAATTCCCATGTCTTTGTGTTTACTAATTTGCTTTTTCAATATCATACATTCCTTTAATCCCACGTGTTTCACTTTTCATCTCAGACGTGGTTTTCTCTGTAGTCACTTGATGTGAATGTGTGTGTGTCTTCCATGTCTTTATTTAACATGCCAAATCTTTCCTATAGCTTCTTCTATAAGATTATAATGATAACCTTGGTGTCTTTTTCTACTAATTCTACCATCTATGCTGTTTCTGACATTGTCTTATGTTAATTGAGTTTTCTGTGTATTATGGCTTACAATTTTTTGCTTCTTGCATACCTGATAATTTTTTAATAGGATGTCAGGCATTATAAAATTTGCTTATTTGAAAACAGTTTTGTCCTTTTGACACTTAATTTTAATCTTTGCTAGGTGGTACAAATTCCGCCTTTAGTGGAGGGCTAATTGAACCTCATTACTAAGGCAGTATCCTTCTAAGTTTTTACCCCATGATCCTTGTAAATTATGTGGATTTTCTACTCTGTCAGAACAGGAACTATTTTCATGAATTGGGATTATGGATTGTTTACTTTGCACCTTTTGTATAGTCTTTTCCATGTCTCTGGTAATTAACACATAATCATCATTACATTTCATAATACCAGGGATAAGTAGAAACAATAAAAAAATCACATTCTAAGGATTGGGAACCCAAATAGCATGTATTTCTCATTTGCAGCAATGAAAGCTAGGACACAGCTATTACATTTTTAGGAAAAATAATTCCCAATCTTTAATTCTATATTCAACTGTATTAGCTTTCTAGGACAGCCATAATAAAGTATGACAAATTGGTTGGCTTAAAACAAGAGATATTTATTGTCTCAAAGTTCTGGTAGCAAGAAGTCAGAAATCAAGGTAGTATACTCTAAAGCTGTAAAAGAATCATTTTTTTTTGGATTTTCCTAGCTTTCTAGTAGATTCCTGGCAATCTTTGATGATCCCTGACTTGAAGCTATATTATTCCAATATTTGCTTTCACTGTCCCTTGACTTTCCCCGTGGACATCTTATAAGGATATGACCTACTCCGGTATGACTTAATCTTAATTAATTACATCATTAGTTACATCAATGGCCCCATTTCCAAATATGTTCACCCTCTGAGGTACAGGGATTGATTTCAACGTATCTTTTTTTGAGGGGGAGAAACACAAATAAACCCATAAAACCAAATTGTCAATGAAAAGTGAAGGTATAATAAAAATGTTTTAGGGCTGTAGGTATAGCATAGTGGTAAAGCACTTGTCTAGTATATACAATGACCTGGGTTTGATCCCCAGTACCACCAAATTTATTCATCCATTTATGTATCTAATCTATCTACCTATATATCTATCTGTTACATAAGTTCTATCCAAAAAATTGTGCTTTCCATATATACTTTCTCAAGAGCTACTAGAAAATGTGTTCCATCAAAATTAGGAAGTTAGCTGAGAAGGAGTTAGGTTATATCAAGGAAACAGAATCCAGCATAGACAAGATTAATATAATTTCACAGATATTGGTGTATTAGAGCTCTACAGAGAAACAGAGTTATTAGCATGTACACCCACTCACAGGGATTTATTATGAAGGATTGGTTTAGGTGACTATGGAGGCTGAGAATTCTCACAATCTGCTGTCTGCAAGCTGGAAACCCAGGAAAGATGGGTAGTATATTTCCAGTTCAAACCCAAAGACCTGAGACCCAGAGAAGCCAATTTTCTGTCATAGTCCAAGTAAGAACCTGGAGCATCAAAGTCCAGGGCAAAAGATGGATATACTAGTTTAAGCAGAAAGAGCAAATTTCCACTTTTTCTTCCATTCAGGCTCTTCATGGATTGAATGAGCCTACCCACATTAATGAAGTTGATCTTTACTCAGTTTACCAATTCAAATGCTAAACTAGAAGCCAACACACAGAGAAATAATGTTTTACCAGCCCTCTGAGCATCCCTTAGCCCAGCCAAGTTGGCACATTAAATTAATCCTCATAATCATGAAGGAAAGCCCAAGATAATAGCCATGCAGAGCAACTCATCCACACTAGAGCAGGAAAGAGGATTAGTGGAGCTATCATCAAGGAAAAAAAGAAATTTGTCATTCACTAATGGAATGACAATATTAATAAAACAAACTTTTTTTTTGTACCAGGGATTGAACCCAGGGTCACTTAACAACTGAGCCATATTTCCAGCCTTTTTAATTCTAATTTTTAATTTTTTATTTTGAGACAGTGTCTCGCTGAGTTGTTCAGGGACTCACTAAGTTGCTGAGGCCAGCTTTGAACTTGCAGTCCTCCTACCTCAGCCTCCTGAGCTGCTAGGATTATAGGAGTGTGCTACCATGCTGGGCAATAACATAAACCTTTCTGTGGAGAATTTGAGAATAAATTTGTAACAGGCCCATATAAAATGAAGCAAACATGGGTAGGGGAGTGAAATAATTACAAAATCAAAAAATGGAAATATAATGGTAAGATACAAGATGGATCAGCTGCATATAATATGTCTATAGCAAGTAAAGAATGTGCTCAAAAATGGGACTCTTCTGATCCAGAAGTGACTGAATCACAGGGCTCTGACCTCATCAGTGGATTGGTTCATTCATGCTTTCCTAGCTGTGGTCATTATTGGAGGTGATAGAAACTGGAAGGTGAAACCTCCTTGGAAGAAGTGGGTCCTCAGGGGCATGCACTTGGGGACTATATCTTTCCCTGGCCCCAACCTCTTTCTCTTCCTATGTTTCCTGCTGCCATAACTTGAGCAGCTTTTCACTGCCATCCCCTTCCATCATAATGTTCTGCCTTACTTCAGGCCCAAAGCAGAGACTAAAGTGTTTTAGAAACTGCTTTGGAGAGGGATAAATAATTTTCAAATTAACAATCTATTTGTCTTTAACATAACAATATAAACACAAGAATGAACTATTGTGTAAGGAAAGAGTTCCAAAATGCTCCTATGTAATTGATCAATCCTATTAGGAAGAGACCTAGAGAGTTCAGCTCCTTCTCTTTACAGAAGAGAAGATAGATCAGAGTCCTGTATCTCAAAGGAGGGGATTCTGAGCATGAATAAGGGAGAATTACTTTTTCTTTTCTACCTCTGCCAGGTTATTAACGCACCTGGCTTCCTATTCAAGAATTGTCCTTCCTGTGTAAAAACCCCTTTCCTCTGTTGCTGTGTCCTGTTACTTCCTGCCACAGAAATGAAAAGAACCTTTAAAATCAGAAAAGGAAGTTTGAGTCTAGACAAATCCCAGGGAAAGCTAAATCATGCAAATATAGTTTTTTTTTTTTTTTGTATAACAAATGAGAGTCCCAAGTAGGTTGCTAGCATACTGAAAACTTAACCTAAGGCACTGCAAATACAGTATACTAGGATAGCATTAATAAAGAGAAAAAGGGAGTGGGTGTGGCCTGTTAAGGGAAGGAGGCTGTTTCTCAGGAAATTAGGCAAATGAAAACCAAGGTGAGGTGCTACAAATGGAATGTTCTAGTGTTTTTCTTGCCTGTTGACCATACACAAATAGGCACTGCTACATGAAATAGGTGTTTACAGTAGTAGAAAGCTGCTTTTAAGAAAATGGATATATTCAGGCTTTTGACAGTATAATCTTTTGTGTTTTTTGGCAGAATTTCTATGATATATACTCAGAAAAGTAAAATTTTGGATAAATGCCTTTCTTTATTTACCTTTAAATGGTAAAATAGCCTTCATTTTAAGCAAATTAAACATTATGTAAAAGTACTTGGTCTAATCAATTAAACATAGCAATATGAGGAAATCTCTTCATGAACACCCTTTGAAGGGAAATTTTATCATAGATCTCAAATCAGATCATAAAACCCTGTGTTAGAGTTTCAAAGATCTAAAGTAAATCCTAATTCCTGTTAGGATGAGTTTCAGATTATATTAAAGTGTAAGAGTTGACTTTTTTAATGTCAATTGTTTCATCATCACTCCATAGTACATGGAAAGGCACAGATTGATGTATTTTTCTGGCATCTTCCTGACGCACCCTTGCCCTAAATACATCTGTTTGCCAGGATCTTGTCGCTTAAATTAGCCATCTCAAACTCTTGGTCCTGCCAACACAGGCAGTCGTGCCAGTGTTCTCAGCATCTACTGGCACATGAGCTATTGCCTTTTTCTTTGGCTTTCTACAAGTACCTGGGGCCATCATACTTCCTTCACAATACAGCAGTCTGGCCTAGGTGTCCCTGAGAAAGACTTCAGGATTGGTTGGACTCACTCTGGTTATCTCCAGGGTGTGCATCCTTCACAATGTATTTTCAGCTACACAATATATTGTTCAAAATTTGTCGTGCACATACTTGCAGATTGGCAGAGCCACCTGCCAGAGATGAGAACCTTTTAAGTTGTTGTCAAACGTCATAAAATATGTTCCATGATTAATTTTGTGGGCACAGATTGGTTTTTGCACAGAGTCCAAAATTTGGGATATGTCACAGTGACTAAATGGCACCGGCATGCTGAATGAATTTGGAATTTGTTTTGTCAAGTGTGGGAGCAGGCACACAGATGGGCTTTGATCCAGTGGTGCTGCTTGGAATTCTCATTATAGCAATGGTGTCACTTGTCACGTGGAATTGGTGATAATGCTGCCAAGTTATGGAAAAAGCACAGCAAATAGGAAAGTACAAAGGCCAAGCAAAAGGGCTTAGATAGCACAGAAAGCTTTCACTATTAGCTGACTTTTGTTTAAAGGACATAAACATTATTTCAGACCTGTCAAAAACAGGCATAGTAGATAGATATACAGGCAGAAAAGAAAACTTCCAATTGACAGGGCCCTTTAAGAATGGTTCTTGTTAACCTAGGTTGAGAAGATGAAGTAAAACAAACATGTCCTTGATTTTTCTATTAGGCTATGAAAGAAACCTTTGAGCTGCAAAAGAATCTTTCTGCAATATGTAGCAATACCCAAGGTATTTTACTTTATAAGAAAAGCTTTGTCTATTCAAAATGTCAGCAACCATTCTGGGAAGTACACACACACACACACACACACACACACACACACACTTACAATGGCAAAAAAGTACAGCATAATTTTCACCAAATCTGCACATCAGAAATCTCCACAGGACTTTGCGAATGTATTTATGAGGCAGCTAAAGCAGTGCTTAGAGGGAAATTTATAGCTATATATGCCTATATTTAAAAAGAAACAAGATCTCCAACCTCCAAGGAGGAAAAAACTAAACACAAAACTAAATAAAAGGAAGGAAACACAAAGGCTACAGCAGAAATAAAATATAAGTAATATGGAGTAGAAAAAAGTAAAATAATTGAGGGAATCAGTGAAACCAAAATTTGGTTTCTTGGAAAAGGACAACAAAATGTCAATATTTTAGCTAGACTGAGAAAGAAAAAAATGATATTACTAACATCAGGAAGGTATACCAAACTTAAGGGAATAAAAAGGAGTATAGTGAATATTATGAAACCCTCCCCCACAGGCGTGCACACATATACACATTGATATGTGCAAACTATATACTATATATGTATGTGCCATCTAAGTTATCTAGTTTGCTGACATACATAATGGTGTGTATGTATGTGTATATATATGTATTTATACATGTATTTTATGTACATATGTTTGTATACATACACACATATTCATTATGTAATTGTGATTCTGAATCCCTCCAGTAGGGTATAAACCTTTGTATTTCTAAAAACTTCAAAATTTTTTGTGACATGCATTCTTTGTTGAGAACTACTGGCCTAGCACATAGTAAGCATTAAAAAATGTTGACTAACAAATACCTTATGTATCATTCAGGATCAGGTAAAGTTGCATATAACACAAAAGTCCAAAATAATAGTACAGTTTATGTAGGAAAAGGAAATCCAGAGATGAGTAATTTGGAACAAGTATGATAGCTCCACAGTAACATCAGAGATCCTGGTTTTTGTTATTTTGTACCATTATTCTAGGACATGGCTTCCATAGTCAAATTTACTCATGAGCTGGGAAGTTTGCAGGAGTTGCAGTCATTACATGTAAATTATACACCAGGAAAAAAAGAATAAGGATTTGCAGAAGGTAATTGCCCTTTCCAGTTGAGTTAGCCTTTATGAAGCTCCTTTCTAGAGGTTCCACGTAATATTTTTACCTTTATGTCAATAGCCAGAACTTAGTTACATGACTCCATCTGCTGCAAAATAACCAGAAAATAAAGTCTTTATTTTTGTCTTACCTTATTTTATTTTATTTTTGGTTCTGGGGATAGAATTCAGGGCTTGCATGCATAATAAGCTACACTCTACCACTTCCAGCCCTGAAGTTATTTGTTTATTTGATTTTTGGCACTAAGGATTAAACCCAGGGCCTCACACATGCAAGGAAACCACTCTGCCACAGGGTTATACCTCAGGCCCCTGGAAGTCTTTTGTTTCAAATGACAATGGATGCACTATGAAATCTCAACTCTGTCCCTCAGGAACAAGGGGGAAATGGACACTAGGATAAATTCTTCCCAGCTTTGCCATATCATATCACAACTTCTAAAACTCACCTATAACCTTGGTTTCTAGAGCAATCTAAGTCAATGAATTGATTTTCCCTCACTGGAGTTTTTCAAAAAATTATCTCAAGAGTACTTACTAAGTAGGTGCTGTTTGAGAGAGGAGAAATAGCGTGTTCCTGCTCCAGGGAACTTTTAAACAATTTGGGCAAAAGAAACCCGTATAAAAGGAACAATCCAGAATGCTATGTACCAACCAGTATGTGCTGGAGAACTGTTTTGTGGTTTGAACCACTACCTTAAGCTTAAAAACTTATTTGATCTAAAAATGAACTCAAACTAACTTTAAATGAACCACATTACTATGTTGACCTATACTGAGGAGGAAAATTAATATTTGTCAACAATAAAGCATTCCAAAGTGTGAAGGTTAAAACAAACCAATAAAAAATGCTCTTCAGATCTGTTGTTCTTAAAGCTTCCTGTAACTTTTCAGGTATAGATAAAACCTTGCAAAATGATATTAGAATAATTTTTAGCTTCTTAATCTTTCCACTGATATGATCACCAAATGAATGGTTGGAGGAAAACCAGACCTAGACTATAACCTTATCAAATCAATTTAGCAAATATGTTCTTATTACCCACTATAGCAAGGCACTACACTGGGCCCTAGAGATACTAAAAGACATTCTGTCAAGGAGCTCACAAACCCAGGGGAGGAGACAGGTATACAAGGAGAGATGGTACTAAAGGTTTTTCAAATTATTGATGTTCATCTTGTTGCTTTAGTCATAGGGATTTTAAGAGAGGTGTGATGCGTGGTAAAATAAAGAGTGGGAAGAAATGATTCCTCACTGGAAGCAACCAGAAAACACCACAGAGCAGTGGTTCCCAACTAGAGGCAATTATGGAGCCCAGAGGACATCTGGCAATATTTGGACATATTTTTAATTGTCAGGACTGTGGACAGTGGGCAGAGGTGAGGATTGCTATGAGCTCTAGGGAGCAGAGGCCAGGGATGTTGTTAAACATTTTACAATGCACAAGACAATTACAACAAAGAAAATAAAAGATGCTTGTAGTAGCAAGGTCAAGAAATCCACTTGTAAGAAGGAAACATTGTACAGGGATGATTAGAATTTTCTCAAGCAGAGAACAGGAATTCTAGAGAGAACGCTGTGTGAGCAAAGCCATGTGGGAAAAAGGAAAAAATCATGTACTGTTTAGGAAATGGGGAAGGGTTCCATGGAGGTGTAGGGTACCAACTGGGGCATGGAAGGGAGAAAGAACGGTCACCTTTGAGGTTGAGGCAAATTGTGGAGCCTCCTGCATGCTTGGGTTTCATTTTCTGGACTGGAGTAAGCCACTAAGGGTTAAAAAAGTTGAAGCAATTAAATTAAAACTGTGTTTTAGAGATATAATCAGAGGGAGAAGAAGCTTTGATTCTTAGCATATAGTAAGAAAATTATTTTTGAGGAAGAGAATCACCTTCATTTAGGAGTTGTCTGTTGTTAAGCACTGGTTGTTGCAAAGTCCCAAGGAGAAAGAAGGAGGGATTCTATGTCATTGGACTGGGGTGAAATGGGAAGTGAGGAGGTAAGGAAGGACAGAAGAGGTACAACCCTAGGATTTGCACCACCACCTTCAGATCTTCCGTAAAGTTTACAAAAATCACATGTTCACTGTTTGGAATTCTTTGGGGGAAATGATTGCATTTGGCTTGACTAAGGATTGGCAGGAAGGGTGGTGATAATGGGGCAATGGCGACTGGAGATAGGGCACTGAATTGGGATGTTTCTGTAATAGGCAGTTTCACCTCCCTCTACTTCCATCTAGATCTTGTTGTCCTGCTCTAGGAAGCTGCTGATGCTCCTCTGATGTGCCGTGCTTACGCACACCTTCTGCCTTCTCTCGTGCCTTTCTCTCGGTTTGGTATACTTTTCTCCTCTTTCCTGCAAACTTGTTTTCACCCTTCAATACCCACTTCAAATGTTCTGTTCTCCATGCTGTATTTTATACCAATTCTCAGTATTCTATTGTGTTTATTAAAGTGTTTATTTTCCTTAATCAGAGAACAAAACCCTCAGGGGTAAGAATGCATTTTATGGGTTGGGGTTGTAGCTCAGTGGTAGAGTGCTTGCCTTGCACGTGTGAGGCCCTGGGTTCGATCCTCGGCATTACATAAAAAATAAATAAATAAATAAACAAAAATAAAGATATTGTGTTCATCTACAACTGAAAAGCATGCATTTTACTCATTTCTGACTCCCCAGCAGAGTGTCTAGCATAATACCCCTGCTCAGTGATCACTGAACAAAGCATGGGCAACATCAGTAAGTGGCAGAAAGAGCAGCTCCAGGACCATTGTCTGACTATTAAAACTGCATTCTTCCTCCTTATTAATTTCATGTTTTAAATTTCATCCTCTTGTTTAAATATTTCCTTCCGATAGATGATATGCTATCAGGAACGGAAAAACCAGAATATGGCTTTAAGCTCTGAATGAATGGGCCAAAATAATATTTTAATATGCTTTTTAGAGTACTTCCATGTTATTAATTTAACATTGACCATCTTATTAAGATTCCATTATTAAGGAAACAATTATAAAAATCATTAAGAACATTTTTATAGATCTTAGCCTCTGACTCATCTTGCTAGTTTTTCAATTAACTTGACCTAAACTTCCCTCATTTGGAGTATCAGGTAAAATTGTATTTTCCTAATCATTAGTAAACACTTATCTTTGGGCTGATTTTTGTGTTTTTACTGTTGTTGTTAATGTGAGTTCTATACAGGAACAGGTGCATACGTGGGATGATGCGCAGGTATGATTTAACATCACCTTTCCAAAACCTCTTCCCCACGTTATGCACTGTCTTTGTTTAGCACTTCCAAAGTATTTCCTTTAAGTTAACCCAGAATGCATATATCCACTTTATCTTCTCTTGAACTAGGGAAAGATTCTTCTGGCCTCAGAAACCTGTATTTGGAATGTGGATCATTTGTCTTGTTCATCATTTTTTTTTTTTTTTTTTTTTGGTGCTGAGTATTGAACCCAGGGCCTTATGCATGTGAGGCAAGCACTCTACCAACTGAGATATATTTCAGCCCTCTGTCATTTCATCTTACATTCCCCTTCAGAATTTAGTCAAACCTTTTATGAAAGTATAAGATGGCTCAGGTTGGGGGTTTTCAAATATTTTAGGCTAAGATTTAATGGAGGAGTCACTCACCTGTGTCTGGGGAAGTAGTGGAGGTAATACCACAGTTTCGAGGACTCCCAGAGCCCTGGCAAATTTCTCGTATGACTCTCATTTTTCTTCTTTCCTCAATACTCTCACAGCCTCCCCATCTCAATGTGCATAAGAGATGATTAAGAACCATCTCATTACTTCCCTTATCCTTTATCCCATGCTACCAGGCCATTCTTAATAACCTGCCCTATATTCCTTTCTGTTTATTCCCTTTTCTTACTCTATTCCTGCTTCTCACTTCTATTCCTGTTTTGTGCTCTGTAATCCATCACCAGCAAAAACCTCTACTCTAAATGTCCCCTACACGTTATTGTTCTGACTGAAACTTGGACCTCACAGAATCTTGCTTTCTTGCACCCTGGTCAAGTGGTGCTTGTTTAAAAGTCCACTCTCCTTTGAGTGAAAGTGAGAAAACTGTAACCATTCCAGCCTTTGGGGGATAGAGTATGATTCTTGTGGGATCAGCACCATATTGACATATATGGAGTATGAACTTGGAATAGAATTATGGACTTAGAGGGAAAGAAGATGTCTTTCTGGTTTTCATTACTCCTACTAGACTGAGTTCTCATCTCCCTTGAGGAGCGTCAATGTGAAACTTATGACATCCTTATCAGTTACCCTCACTGTTAAAGTCACCTGCTAAGGTTGGGTCACTCCTTCATGTTCTTTGAACACTTAAGCCACCAACTGCCCTCATTCTTTTTTTTTTTTTTTTTTTTTAGAGAGAGAGAAATTTTTATATTTATATTTTAGTTTTCGGCAGACACAACATCTTTGTTTGTATGTGGTGCTGAGGATCGAACCTCGCCTCGCATGCCAGGCGAGCTTGCTACCGCTTGAGCCACATCCCCAGCCCATGCCCTCATTCTTATATGACCGCCACTATCCATAGTGATTTCAATGTACATGTGGATGATCATTTTAATATTCTGACCTCTGACTCACTTGATCTCTTTTCTAATGATCTCATTCTCTCCCAGCCTCAACCATACATCCTCATGGAATGGGTCACTTATACTCTACTTTCAACCTTGTCTTTATCAAGGAGAAGCTTACCCTTCCATAATCCCAATCTTCAGGATTCCCCTCTAGGACCACTGCCTCATATCTTTCCAGCTCACTGTACCTAGCACCCTAACTAAAAAATTATATGACTCCATAATGTACTTATCTCACCATCTTTTCACTGTCTTTCATACCCCACATGTTCTCATTACTTCCTTATTCATCCTAGGTCTTGTAGTCCCTCATAATAATCACCCAAATGAGGGACTACATACCTTAACTCCTCTCTCACACTTTTTTCCTTTGGCAAAACTCCAGTTCCATTTATTTTGTACCTGTTTTCTGGTTGTTGAACTTGGCTAGGGGAAAATACCCAGTATTAATGCATGGACCTACTTTAAACTCATGACCCATGAACTCAAATGGTCTAGCAATTCTAACTCATTTCCCTACCCAATTTATTCTTACCTCACAAAAATAATTTCAAACATTCTCCTCAAACTTTCAGCACTTTCTCCTTCATTCTTAACTGATGACCTTGATTCCTTTTTTAATGGAGAAAGTCAAAACAATCAGAAGGGACCTTCCACAAGGCGGCTTCCATGGCTTCTACCACAGGGCTTGTACCGGTGACAGTGTTCATCTTCTGTTCTGTAGTGAGGGATTGTCTGTGTTTCTCTCTAAAGCACACTCCTTTTGGACTTCACCTCTACTCAAAGACCAGAAATATTATCAATTTTAAAGAGGCATTTTCTTCTTCCTTATCAATTTATTTCCATCAGCCCACACAAGCTATACTTCTCATGTTAAAATGCTCTCCCCTGATCCCATGCTTTCCTCCAGCTACCTTCCTATTTTTTTGTATCCCCCTTGTAACACAACCCCTTCAAAGTGCTGTCCACCTTCAGTATCTATTTCTGCTTCCCAAACTCTCTTTTGAATCACTTTAATTGAGACTTTCCAAACCATCCCACCAAAACAGCCAGTGACTTCCATCTGTCAAAGCTATTATTGGTTCTCAGTCCCCATCTCACATTAGTAATTGATTACTCCTCCTTGGAACTTTTTCTTCATTTGGCTTTCTGGCATATCATCTGCTTGAATCTTCTCTAACCTCACTGCACACTTTTCCAATCATTTCTAATGGTTCTGTTTTATCTCCCTGGACTCTTAATTTTGCAGGCACCCCAGGATTCTATCCTTAGACCTCTTCTGTTTTCTGTCTACACACACTCACTAGATGATCTCATTCGGTCTCATAACTACAAGCTGTCTATATCAGTGCTGTCCAGTAGAGATATAATGAAAGACAAATGTGAGTCAGAGACATAATTTTGAGTGTTCTAATAGCCTTATTTAAAAAATTATTTAATTTTAATAATATATTTTACTTAACCCAATACAATAAAAGTTTTAATATTTCAACATGTAATCATCATAAAATGATTAATAAGATATTTTTCCATAGTAAGTCTTTGAAATCTAGTGTTTTACACATAGAACATATCTCAATTAGAACTAGCCACACTAAGTGCTTGGTAGCTGCATGCTACTAGTGTATAGGACAGCACAGATCTGTAATTTGGTCGTTGGCTTTTTCTGAGTGACATGGAAACCCGTGGTAAATTTTGAGGAAGGAAATGACATGAATCAATTGACTTTTAAAAGGTTACTTTGGCTGTGCTGTTAAACATAGGCTACAAGGGAGCAAGGAAGATTCATTTAGGAGGCTGATGCAGGTAAAAGATGAAGGAAGAACTGGGGAAGGCAGGGAAGAGTGATTATATTTTGAAGGTAGAATGAATACAGTTTCCAGATGGATGTACAGAAATAAAGGAGTTCAGGATGACTGCTTTTTTTTTTTTTTTTTTTTTTTTTTTTTTTTTTTAAATCTGAGCCATGGAAGAATGGGGTTGCCTTTAAGACAGATGGGGAAGACAGAAGATGGAGCAGCTTTGGAAAAGGTAGAAGGCAGATCAAGTTTGGATGTTAAGTTTGAATTTTCTATGAAACAAACAAGCAAGCAAGCAACAAACAAAACAACAATAACAACAAATGAAGTTCGTTTCAGATAGTGAAATGTGTCTCAAAAATATCCATAGTAATACACTGTGAAGGTGTTCTTTTTTTTCTCCCTATTTTTTTCAATTTTTTATTGTTGCATTATAGTTGTGCTATATATTCATACGTGCATGCAATATAACAGTATAATTTGGCCAATATCACTCCCCGGCACTTCCCTCCCCTTCCCAACTCTGAAACTCTGAACAACCCCTGGTTCATTTCCTTTACTGATTTCCCTTTGATTTTCATGGTATCTGCCCCTACTTTTCATTTCCTTTTTCCTATCTTCCACATATAAAGAGAAAACACAGTCCTTGACCTTCTGAGTTTGGCTTATTTCACTTAACCTAAAGGTCCCTGTTTCTATCTTTTTCCTGCAAATGACATAATTTCATTTTTCTTTATAGATGAATAAAACTTCATTGTGTGTGTGTGTGTGTGTGTGTGTGTGTGTGTGTAATGTGATGTGTATAGCACAATATCACATTTTCTTTATTCATGCTTCTGTTGACAGACACCTAGGTAGGTACGTTAGTTTGGCTATCGTGAATTGTGCTGCTATCAACATGTATATCAGCGTGTATCACTGAAGTATGATGACTTGAATTCTTTAGTATAAATATGTAGGAGTATTATAACTAGGTCGCATGGTGGTTCTATGACTAGTTTTTCAAGGAACAGAGGAGGTACTCTTTAGATAGGCTTGTCAGTGAAAATGTCTCTAAAGGAGCATTTGAACTGGGTCCTAAATGAAGAAACAAGGCAAAAAATCTGGAATAAAATTAGAGGGTACATGAAAGATAAAAGCCTTGAGTTAAGGCAGGAATGTTCAAGGAACAGAAAAGTGGGTAGGATGGGAAGGCGGGCAGAGCAAGTCATACAGTGCCTCATCAGTCATGGTGAAGGAACTTGGATTTTATCTTATGCACAAAGGGGAGCCTTTGGCAGATAGCAAGCTAGAAGGAGTATGATATGACTTATATTTTCCAAAGAAAACTGTGGCTCCTGGATGGCAAATGGGTTTATAATATATATATATATATATATATATATATATATATATATATATATATATATAGAGAGAGAGAGAGAGAGAGAGAGAGAGAGAGAGAAGATGGACACAAAATATTTATTTATTTTTACGTGGTGCTGAGAATCAAACCCAGTGCTTCACATGTGCAAGGTAGGTGGTCTTAACACTGAGCTATTGCCCCAGCCCTCATTATTATTTTTATCCTTACAGCAGAGAATAAAAGTCAAGGAAGGGAAGGTGGTTAGAATCTTTTATAGTAACTGGGAAAGATGCTATAGTTCTTTCCATTATAAAGCTCTCCCTCTCTTGGCTCTAAGTCTTTTGATTTCAAGGTGTTTTGGGAGGTATAAAATGTATATTCCCAATCTCAGTACCTCCATCCATCATGCTCTGCATTTTCCTACCTCTCATGGTAGGGAAATCAGTTCATGTTTTTGAATGAACTATAAGACACTTCTCTTCAAGGCTCAGGTGTGTGTGTGTGTATTTTTCTTGTACACAGCATATGGTCTGTCCCATAATTAAGTCTCAAAGTGGGGCAAGGCCCTGCTTCAAATAACCGGTTTACTGAGAGGCAGCCAGAGGCAGCAAGGAGGATTTTGGGCCTTGCTGGGGTGGGGAACATGTAGAAGGCAGGGAAGGTGGAGCATGTTGAAAGAAGGGAGGCAGTTAGAGACACCAGCTTTGAGCAAGTCAAGGACAGGTTTGGCCTACTTTTTATTTTGGCCTCAGGCTGGCCTGGTTCTATTGATGGTGAAGTGATACCTATGTGTGGGAATAGCTGAAATGGTTTGATCATCAAGGGACCATAATCCATCATCCAAAGCCTTCATTAAGGAGATGTTTCTGCTCAGCCTCGTACAAAGCCATGCCTTCAGGAATTTGCCATCCAGCATCACAGTTCTCTCTGCCGATACTGATGCTGCAAGTCCAAGCACACCCAGGATGGCAGATTGAAGTCAAGCTTTCTGGCACTCCTTCTCTTCTGGCTAGGACAGATGTCTTCAGGCTTAATCTCAGGCTGGCAGAAAAATAAAGTGCTGGGCTTTGTCTCTGCTTTCTGCATGCACTGGACTTGAGTTTGATTCTGTCCAAAAGAAGTCTGTGTACTAGAGGGTTGACATTTGGCACCAAGAAAATAACCCAGGTGTCTGGCTGGTTTTCAGTCCCCAAAGTCTTGTTCTTTTCCTTCAAGTCTCTGCAGCCATTTGAAATCCATCGCTCAGCACGCGCAGTTTCGGTACCTTTAGATTAGGGATCTAAACCGGTAACTGATGATCCATTAGACTGTCACACTTGGCATCCAAACAGAGCTGACAGGGCTGGTTACAAATTTGTCATTAATTACTGTGTGTAATCACATTAGACCCAAGGTTGGCGACACTTTGCTGTTTTGATGTTTTATATTTTAATTGTATGTATTTTTTAAAAAGAGCGTGCTATTTTTGTTTTTGAATTAGGATATGGGGTTTGGGGTGGTATGCATTGTGTTTTTTAATTGTGCTTTTTTCTGGGAGGGGAGAAGAGGAAAAGACTTTCCTTTTTCTATCAACAATTGCTCTCATTTCTACATAGGAGGGTGGAAACTTGGTTCCTCCCTCAACCCCTCTAGGCAATGAGTCCATGGCTCAGATTCATAAAGGTTGTTGATTTTGACTTTGGGTTGCTCTACTCTGTTTTTCCCCTCCTTTCATGTTACCTAGCACAATCCATAAGTCCTTCTAGCCAACACTCCCTAAGGGTGGGGTAAGAAAGACAGCCCATTTAAGTTGTCTTATTCTACTCCACGCTTTGGGTAATCTGCTTTTATATTCACCAAAAGAAGCCAAGTTGGTGGCATATTCTCCTTTGTTCTTATATCTGACACGTACTTAAAGTTTAAATGGTGTCAGAATGAATCACATTGCTTGCATTCTTGTAACTAACTGCAAAACATTCCAGACTTGGGCCCAAGAATCCAAGGAAGATGTCATGTTTCCATATATTATCTGATCCCTGTTCTGATAAAAAATTTTTGTTTATTATATACCGCCTCATCCCCCATGGAAGTCTGTTGTCATTCTAATATTGTTGCTCATCATCTCTCTGCCTTTGAAATGAAGTCGACATTTCCTCTTTCCCATCTTACCTCCATTCTCTAGCTCTGCTCCTTGCTATATCACCTTCCTGAGCCTGGGTTATGTTGCCTCATGGGTAAAATGGATATAATAAGGAACACCTGCCTTTCCAATGCCACAGAGTTACTGAGGATCAAGTGAGACAATGGACATGAAAGTACTTTAATTCTGCTAATGTAGGCAATTGTTATTATCATTCACTTACTGCTCTTTCCTAGCTATCTACATGGTGTACTCTGCCTTGCTGTGTTTCAAATGTGGGCACCTTGCTGCTCCTATTAGTGAAAAACCATTTAAAACCCAAAGAAAATTATAAGAAATAAATTAATATAAGAATCCTTTCTCGATGGGTAGTTCATTTCATTATTATGTATGCCATTTATAAACTTTTTTTTAAGAGAGAGTGAGAGAATTTTATTTTTTATTTATTTATTTATTTATTTTTAGTTATTGGAGGACACAACATCTTTGTTTTGTACGTGGTGCTGAGGATCGAACCCAGGCCGCATGCATGCCAGGCGAGCACGCTACCGCTTGAGCCACATCCCCAGCCCCAAATATACTTTTCCATTTTTATATAGGTTGAATTCAGCTGCCAGATGAATATAAAAGCTGTAAGTCCTATGGTGACCAAGCACTTCCATCCAAATGGCTACCAGTCAAAATTCCTCTTGACTACCAATAAAAGGAGAACAACTGCATGTTATTCATTTTAATTAGCAACAGGAATTCCAAGCATTGCCTTATATATGAAAGTTTTTGTGTCAGAATGAATTTTGTGGTGAAGTGCTCTGAGCCTTTTAGAATATTTGTTTCCACTCATTTATTCCTGTGAAGAAGATGGATAAACCAAGGTACAAAGGTGTGCATAATTCTCTAAAGCCACAGAATTGGTGTCAGACTTATGAGAGCTCCTTGCCTCCTTCTTTTCCATGTATACATTCAAAATATTTTAAGATAGATAACTTAGTAAGTTTATGTTTATGATTTTTACAATAGCTTTTAATTTATTTTAATTTCACGCTAGGTTTCTGAGGGTTTTAAGCTGCATGCCTAAAGTTTCCTTCTCAGAATTTGTAAGGTGAGGCCCATCTATACACAGGAAGAGCAAAAGGAATTAATATACTGAATTTTTACTCCATGCTGATCTCATGCTAGGATCTTCTCACACATCATTTTATTTAATTCTTGGAGCAATGACTCAAATTATATAATATTATCCCCATTTTGTTGAACATTAAACTGAGGTTAAAAAGTTGCATTATTGGGATTTAACCATACCTGTGCTGTATCTCTATGAAATATCGAATTCACTATAAGTTTAGTATTTCCATTTTTGAAGAATTTAATCTTTCCAAAATTATAGTTATTTATCCTCACTTTTGCAGATTCCACTGTAGTATTTAATTTAAAAAAGAAAATATAGCTGGGAATGGTGGTGCATGCTTGTAATCCTAGTGACTCAGGAGGCTGAGAGAAGTGGACCACAAGTTCAAGGCCAGCCTTAGGAACATAGCAAGGCCCTAAGCAACTTGGTGAGACCCTATCTCAAAATAACAAATAAAGTGGTTAAGTGCCCTGGGTTCAATTCCAGGCACATAAACAAACAAACAAACAAACAAATAAATAACAAATATAAAAGCAAATATACTTTCAATCTGGAAAGTGATAAAGATACAGATAAATAGAGAGTCCCTGACTTATGATGGTTCCACTTCTGATGTTACTACTTACAACAGTATGAAAGTGAAATACATTCCATTGAAACCATACTTTGAATTTTGATCTTTCCCAGGGCTCATGATATTCAGTATGATACTCCCAAAGCTTGCTAAATGGCAACAGGTCACAGCTCCTAGTCATTCCTAGGATCTTGAGCATAGGCAACCAGTACTCTACAGTGGTTTTTGTAGCTAGGCTTTGGTGTTCAGCAGATTAGGTGAATTGAATACAGTTTGATTTGTTGTGTTTTCAAGTTATAGTAGGTTTATTAGGATGCATCCCCATCATAAGTTGAAAAGTTCCTATATTTGAAAGGTTAAATATAAACTAGTAGAAATACTAAGAATACAATTTATTAGTACTTTTTATTCAAATGTAAAGTAAGATAACATATTAGGGCTACTGTGCACGTAGTGTAGGCAGATTTAACAGTTTTCTTAATTATGACTTCCCTTAACTACCTCAAATTGTATTATATAGTTTTAATAGAGAGAAAATATAAATTGTATCTCTATTTTCCCTTTATATTAAAGAATTTTCTGGATACAAAGATATCTTGGTGGCTGGAGAACTACCAGGATGCATTGAGGAAAGTGCCACTTTCTTCAATGAAAGTCCATCCATGCCTATAAATGCCTCTTTGCTCATGGAAAACATAAGACCCAGACTGGATTTGAAGACTGCTTATAGTTAATGTTAACTTTTTCAGCCAATTCTGAGCCACTTAAAAGCAAAACACTACTAGTGTAATCACCCCCTAGTGGAAACTTGCAAATATTGGTACCAATAAGCTAAAGGTAAACAAGCAAATGAATTCTTTTTAGTCATTTTTCTTTCGAGAGAGAGGGAGTAGAGAGAAACTCTCATTCATTGAACAAATTATTTGAAATGATATTTTCTGATTTATATCTTGGACAAAGTCTACAAGGTATAACTATTTCCTATTTAAAAATGAGATGTGACTATCTGGTTCAGATTCAAAACTACGTTGGTCTGACTTTTTCCACGATGTTGATAATTCCTCTTTGAGGGAATGATTGCTGGGATTGTCTTCAATAATGAGTTAATAAATATACTGTACAAATACCCTTTTTAAATATATGAAAACAAAAACATTTATAATCAACTGGACTTTTTGGAGTTCTGGGTTAATGTCAGGCAAGCCTTTGACTATTGCGTTTTATTTCCTTCTGTCTGCCACAAGCTGGAGCTACTGTATAAAAGCCAGTCACTTTGCATTCAAAGTATAACTCTGGGAAATGAAGCTGGACAGCCTTAATTTCCAAAGAGCTTGAGAGTAAATTTCAGAGAATTACAGATGGAGAAGTGCAGTGTCATAGAGAACTAAGTAATTTCACTTGACTACTTATTACTTATGTGATTCTGGATAATTCTTTGTCCTTGCCTCCCAGTTTAGTTAGTTGTAAAATGGATATAGCAAAACCAATTTTGTGGGGATCACTGTAGTGATAATTAAATGTTAAAAGCTTATACAGATGTATGTTATGTACTCCATACATAATCACTAATGTCATTGGTGGTTGTTTTTATTTACCTTATCATCATTATAATAGCCCAAGAGATGCTCAGTTTTCATGTTATTACCCATCATCTTGTACCTCACATATGAAAAGTGCTCCTTAACCTTCCATTATTGGTGTTGCTTCTTGGGTGAATGTTTTGGATGGTGTTTGCTAAGAGACTATTATATTATTATAATGTTGAACATCAAAATGACAAGAACATTATCTGTCTTAGGGATTAGGATCAATCCTTAACAGCAAGCTCATTTATTATGTCAGTCACTCAGGCTTGCTTTGTGGTAAGAGCAGTGTGTTTCCCAGCATGTGTTCCGTAGAACTTTTGTCACATCTGCATCAAGTTTCATAGTCAAATAAGAATGGGAAACTCACCTTGTTTCATCCCTTTCCTATTTTAAGGAATCATAATGCATATAAGCATTTTTAAGACTCTGAAGATATTATAAGAATTAACCATTCTATTTATGCCTAGTTTTGTAAGCGACTTTTCCATTTTCACCGTGAAAACAATTAAAAAAAAATTTGAGAAACACAAATATATAAAGTTTGGAGATTCATGAATGGCCAAATGTCTACTTATAGTATTTAATATATAAATTCAGATAAAGATAGGTATTCATAATTACATGTTAAAGAACATCATACTTAGAAATAATAGCTTTTGAAAACACAAATTTCATATGTCTTTTTCCAACTCACATTCTATGAGAAAGACTTCAGTGTTTTTTTCTCATTATTAGGATCATTTATAATTTCCTGGAGTGCTTCTTTGCTCGTTTGTTGGAGATAGCACTTTTTGGACGTGTTTGCATCATTACAGGAAATCTTATCCTCAGTTTCAGGTACCCATTTGTATAACACCAGAATTTTTTTAAAATTTTTTATTCTGTAAGTATATATTCATGATTATTATATCAAATGATCTTCAAATGTGTTTTAAAAATGATTAAAATTCTGAGATCATAATCCCAGAAATAATTGGTATTTTTTGTTAAATTCATTTGCTGTCTATTTAATGCTTTTTGTCAGGTACCTTGTCATTTAAAATAAAGCCACTACTAGAGGGCATAGTCGTGGAAGGCTATTAGAAATGCCATATATGACAATGCTTTCTTTTTTTTTCTTAAGGAATTATTTGGGGAAAAATGTTGTACCATACATGTATTTGTATAAAACAGTGTTGTGTGTGTATGTGCTGAAATAACTATTTCTATGCTAGAAACAGTATTTTGGCCAGCAGCACAGAAAGTAGCTCTGCCATAAGGTTTTTGATAGGAATAGGCTACTAGCAAGTGTTAACGGTGAAAGAGACTAAGTCAAAAATCTGTATTTATGGGTTGGGATTGTGGCTCAGCGGTAGAGCGCTCGCCTAGTATGGGCAGGACCTGGGTTCCATCCTCAGCACCACAAAGAAATAAAGGCATTGTGTTGTGTCCATCTACACCTAAGAAAATAAATTTTTTTTTTAAATCTGTATTTATAACCTTATTTATTTCTCATATTTCCTGGGTCATTTTTCTTTGATTTTTCCCCCCTCAGAATCTAGTCAAGTGTTTTTAAAAATCATGGTTTCATTCTGGGTCTCTGGGATACAGGTGGATAAAATATCTTCCCGAGCTTTATAGGGTGGATACTCCATTAAGATTAGAATGGTAGTGAGTTAGGAGTTAAACCAAGAAGGATTCCAAAAGAAGGTAAAGGCCTAGGGTAAGGCATGGCCCCCCAGACTCTGTCACCTGTGTCTCCTTGAAATCTCAAGACTTAGTACTCATTAAAATCCCCACAGAAGGTTTAAAAAAAAATAGATGATGCCACCTGAGAATATGGAAGTTATAATTACTGGGGGTGAACCCCAGGCATCATTTTTTGGCAAAGTCTTTCCCAGGGTTGAAAGGGCCAAAACCTTCCAGAAGGCCTTTAGTTTCTTTTGTGTCACCCTCCTAAAATTTTGGACAGAAGCGACTTATTCAAAGCCAAGAGTTGGATCTGGACGGAAAAAGCATTTGTGTAATGTACTCTTTTTTCTTTATGTCTCTTCTCTCCACCTCCAAGTCACTCCTAATATTCCCATTATGGAGTTAGAAACAGAAAACCCGGATGGAGAAGCTGCATGCTCCCGATGGGATGGGAGGTTGTTGGTAATGGGCAGTCTCATTGCTGAATTGAATTTGAGTGCCGGGAAAGCTTCTTGGCTAATGTTTCAGTCCTTTGGTTGAATTCATCTTTGACAACAAATGCCTGCGGTTGAAGTTACACCATTCTCATCCCTTTCCATTTCCCTTCGCTGGGGCAATCTTCCTCTACGTATTCTCTCCTTTGATGGGAAAGACTCTGCAGCTATTCTCTTCTCAGCCAATAGGCTGCCTCCTTGTGAATTGTTAGAGGCTAAAAGAGGGAGTTACTAGCGAGGAGTTGGGAAACTAGGATCCTTCTCCTGTGGACATGCCTCTTTGGGCATTTTAGAGAAAAAAAAATAGGAATACCCGTGCAAAGTAATGATAATATCTTACATGTGTATGATGCCTTACAACTTTTAAAACACTTTCACATTCGTCACTTTCCCTTGGATTATTCCAGAAATTGATGCAACAAACCCTTTGAATATTTCAGAAATGGATGCAACAAATACTCACAGGCTCATTTTAGGATAAAAAAAAAAAAAGCCCACATATGTTGAGAAAATAAATTATTTTCCCACAAGAGCCTGGGCAAGGACAGAAGTGGGTCCAAGACCTGATCTTTAGTAATTACCTACAGCAGTCCCCTAACTGGCTACTTCCTAGAGTGGCCTGGGAATATTGTAAAATAACACAATTACTGCAAATATGGGACTCTGATTCAATTGGCCTGGGATAGAGCTCAGGAATTAATAGAATTTTCTCATAGATCTCAATTCCAATTAAACCTCTGGATCACCCAGGAAGTGTTAAAAAAGTCCATGGCTCAGGTTGTACTCCAGACCAACTAAATCAGCATCTCTAGTGTGGAGACTCAGGGGCCAGTGGTTTGTGAGATTCCATCTTGGCACTAAAGCTCTGAAACAGTGCTCTAGATTATAGCTTTACAAAGTCCCTTTTACAGAGTTTCAGCACAGCAAGTAGGTAAAGACAAGTGTACAGTTGAAATTGGGGAGACCAGGATTCAAATCCTGGCTCTGGTTCTTTGGAAGAACAGAAGAAGAAGAGAGGGAAAAAGGAGGGGAGGAGATAGAAAATTCTGTTTGCTCATTTCATCTCTCTGAGCCACAGTCTTTTGTTTTATAAGATGAGGAAAATGAGCAGTACTTAGCCTTAAGGGACATTATGAAGACCAGATGGACTAAGGTACATGAAATAACCATGCCCATTCCGCTCTAAGCTATTGCTGCCAGTTCCCTTTGAGCTTAAAGATTGCATAGTTTCGGCCACTGGCCAAGATGTTCTTTTGGTGTCCAAAGTTTCCACCCTCAACCTTACACAGAGTTAGACTTTGAGGGCATGAAACAGAGCTCCAGAACTTTCCACTAATGAAACAAGGTTTGGAAAATTGGAAGCCTCTTTCTGCTGTTGCTATTGGCATGTTCAGCCTTCTGAACCCTGGAGTTATGGATCTGCCAGTTTGCTAAATGCTTACTCAAAAGGGCCATTTAATTTCAGAAGAACACTTTAGCTATTACTATTCACCTTCCCCATTCCTCCATCTAGCTCTTTGAGTTCCCCCAATGTGCCCCCAAGCACCTTTTGTTTAGTCCCATTCAGCAAATTAAGGAAAGTTCTAGTATGTGTTTCTTATTCAGTAAATGCTGAGTTCACTGTAACCCAGGCCCACTGGAGAACAAATAAACCCATACTATAAACACCCACTCCCTTGCCTCACAATTTGTACTGGTTAGAACGGAATCTTCTAATATTAGGAATGGTAGCATGAGGATCATTTCATAACCACAAACACAGCAAAAGCAATCATGAAATTATGGATGACTCATTGTCAAAGGAACACTTGAATCATCTTGATCAACCCCCTAGGTTGATCAAATGGGGAAACTTCTGCACCAAACTCACACTGTGCCATTAGACTGCTGTCTAATTGATTGTTAGTGCTGGATTTCTCTTGACCACATCAGTTCTATTTTTAAACTTCTCATAATTCCCTGCTCACCAAGTAACATATTGTTTTTGTGAGCACTTTCCTCTTATTTCTTATACATTTACAAGTTTCCTTTTAGAAGTAGGAAGTTAGTGAGTTGAAGACACATTAATTCTTATTTGTCCTAAATAAAACAGTCCCTGGTACACTGTAGTTCCAGTACACATATATTAAATATACCATAAATCCTACATTCTTTCCCAATGAAGGTGGCTATTTTCTGTCAAGCTGAGCATACTGAGATTTAGTTTGTATACCATTTTTCCTGGGTATCCATGAGCAAAAAAATTTATCACAATATATCTACATATACATTTGAGAGAGGGGTGGGGAGTAGGAAAAGAGAGGAAGGAAGAACAGAGGAAGAAAAGTGGAAAAAGGAGAGGCGTGAGAAAATACTGTGTGCTAGATGTTATTCTAGTTTCTGGGGATACAAAAATGAACAAAACAGCCTGAAAGACCTACTGTCATGGAGTTTCTATTATTCATGTGTGTGTGTGTGTGTGTGTGTGTGTGTGTGTGTGTGTGTGTCTGTTGTATGTTTGTGCATCACATGAAAAGGGAACAAGCAACAACCAAAGAGTAAGTAAATAAGTAATTTAAGTTTTAGATAATAAGTGCCATAGAGGAAAATAAGAGTAAAGGAATGGAGAACTGGTTGGAGTGGGCTGTTGGAATTTCAAATAGAGTGCTCAAGGAAGGCCTCACTGAAATGGAATTTAAGCAAAGACTTAAAGGAGGTTTGTAAGGAGATTTGAAGTATTTGTGTGAAGAACATTCCAAGTGGAAGGAATAGAGAAGGTCAAGTCCCCGAGCTGGGAGAGAATAAGGAGCATTCCCAGAATGTCCTGCAGGAGTGCACAGGTGCAGGTGAGGGTGGAGGGAAAGTGATTTCAGGGGGAGCCGGATGAGGGAGATGAGTGGCAGTGTTGGGAAAGCTTTGGAGGAACCTTTTAAGTCACTGTAAAGATCAACTTTTATTCTGGCTGACATGGGAAGCCAGCGGAAATTTGATCAGACTCATATTTAAAAGAATCACTTTGGCTGCTATTATGAGAATAATAATGGGCAGGAGAGGGAATGTTTGAAGAAAGAAAACCAGTTAGAAAACCAGTTAGAAAATTATGGCAGTAGAACAGGTAGCTCAGACTATGATGAGAGAGGAGCAGGTAATAGATGTGAAGGAGCCTGAGTAGATTTTAAAGGTAGAACCAAAGGGTTTTGCTCATAGATTGATTGTGAGTCAAAAATTACCCCAAGTTTTTTTTTTAATCTGTACAACTCAGAGGAAAGATGGAATTGCCAGTAATTAAGAAAGAGATACCTACAAGTTTGTATACCATTTACCCTGGGTATCCATGAGCAAAAAACGTAGCAAAATATATCTACATATACATTTGAGGGACGGGCGGAGGAGTGGGAAAAGAGAAGAAGGAAGAACAGAGGAAGAAGAGAGGGAAAAGGAGAGGGGAGAGATAGAAAATACTGTGTGCTAGATGGTAAGACAGAGGTAATATCTCTGTTCATATCTCTCCACCCCCCACCTCTCACCCTATTTTACATATAAAACATCAAAATTCAGGGAAGTTAAGTAACTTCCTGAAGGTATCATAGCTAATATGTAGTGGTGTTGAGTTGGAAGTGAAACATTATAGACTTTGAAACCTCTGCTTTCTCTACCCTATGAAGCTTTCATAGTATCACTTATAATCCTCCACTATTTTTTTGCCCCTACCCCATTTGTTTTTGCATTGCTGGGAATCAGACTCAGGACTCTGCACATGCTAAGTAAATAGATCTACAACCAAGTAACATCCATAGGGTCTATTCCATTTTTCAATTAAAACCCCTGATATTTAGAGAATTTAAATAACTGGCTTAAGTCAAGTAGCTAATAAGCAAGCGAGCAAAGGGTCAAACTTGATTTGACTCCAAAACCCATATTCTTTCTGTGAAACTCTCTTTACTATTATTTATACCATGCAAGATGGTGGTAAAGATTAAATGTATGCAATGTACCTAGCACATACAATATCTGCTACATAGTACATTAAAATAAATGATTGCTACTACTGGTGTAGATTCAATTGGGTGTATTGTGTTTCCTCCTAAGGGAACTATAAATTTATTAAACTATGAAACTTGCATTATTTTGTAGCATCAAGAAATCAGAGCTATGCTAATATTTATTAAACCAGTCACATTGGATGCAGTTGAGTAGATTGTAAACAACATACCATGGACACTCCTCTAATACATATCAATTTTCTAGTAAAAGAGACATACATGTAGGAGCAGGCATGACAAGCAAGCTGGTATATTAGGGCCACCAGATACCTTTTAGTAGAACTACTAAATGTACACAAGATGTAACAGATAGCTCAAATAATTGTGTCACTATTAAAGAGATTGAATTTGCAGTTAAGTTTCCAAGTAGCAGTTTGTTTCCAGGCACAGATTGCTGCACTGAAAACTTCTTACCAAATACTTTAAGAAAAATTAACACAGTTTCCATATAATCTTTTCCAGGAATTAGAAGATGAGAACAATCTCAACTCAAATTATGATGCCAGCATTACTCAGATGCTAAAGACAGCATAAGAAAAATTCAAGAACACATTAGACCAAATATGCTTCATGAACTGAAGTGCAACAATCTTGAATATAACACAAGTTAAATTCTTCAATGTATAAAACAATAATACACTATGACCAAGTGGAGTTTAGCGTGGCCATATAAAACTAGTTCAACATTGGGATGTTAATCAATGTAATTCATCATATTAATAGTGTAAAGAAGACTTAACAATTGATTTTACCAACTGGTGCAGAAAAAATATATGACAAAATTCAACATCCACTCTGATAAAGATGCTCTGTGAACTTGGAATAGAAAGGAAACATTCTCAACCTGGTACAAAACAGCTAAGCTAAAATAATTTTTAATGGTGAAAGACTGCTTTCCCCCCAAATTTAGAAATAAGGGAAGAATATCCATTGTTACCACTCAGGGTCATACTGGATGACCTATCTAATTTTAATAAGGTAAGAAAAAAGGAGAAACAAAGATATTCAGATTCTCAGATGACATGATTATCTATGCAGAATATCACCAGGAATCCACAAAAGAACTCCACTAATAAGTGAGTTTAATGACGTTGTACAGTATGAGGCCAACATACAAGAATCTAATGTATTTCCTTATGCCAACATTGAAGAATAGGAAACTAAATTTGTGTGCAGATGTGTGTGCTGGGGATTGAACACTGGGGATTAGACTCAGGGCCTTGAATGTGCTAAACACATGCTCTACCACTCAGCTTTCCTCTAGCTCCTGGAAACTAAGAACTATTTTAAAAATGCACATTAACTCCACAAAATAACATATATATGAATAAACATAACAAAACATTAACAGGTTTTGTATGCTGAAAACTACAAAATCCTGATGAAGCAAATCAGACAAAATCTAAACAATGGAGAGAGATACTGTTTTATGGGTTGAGATATTCAACATTGCAAAGATGTACTTCTTCCCAAATTGACCTATAGATTTAGTGTATTTGTAATAAAATCTCACCAGTATTTTTGTAGATATAGATAAGTTGATCCTAAAATTTATATGGAAAGTCAGAGGAACTATAATAACCAGGACAATTTTGAAAAATGATAATAAAGTTGGAGAAATCACATTATCCAATTTTTAAGATTTACAATAAAGCTGTGGCAATCAATTCAGTATATATATATATATATATATATATATATATATATATATATTTTTTTTTTTAAAAAGAGACACATGGATCAATAGAGCAAAATAGAAACAACAAGAAATAGACCCACACAAATACTTCCCAATAATTTTTCACAAAGTTACAAAAACCATCCAAAGGAGAAGAAACAGCCATTCAACTAATGGTGTTGGAATAACTGGACAATCATGCAAAAAAGAGGTTTGATCTTAAGTTCAAACCTTGTACAGGTTGACTTACGCTGTAGTTACATATTGATAAGCCATCAAGAGTTGAAAACAGGGGCAGGGGCTGGGGCTCAGTGGTAGAGCGCTTGCCTCACATATACTGGGTTTAATCCTCAGCACCACATAAAAATAAATAAAAATATTGTGTCTGTTTACAACTAAAAAAGATATTTTTAAAAAATGTTGAAAATATCCTAAGTCAAAAATGTATTTAATATGCCTAATTTCCCTAACATCATATCTTGGCATGACGTTTTAAAGTTTACCTACTTAAAGATGTTCAGATCACCTACATTAGCCTACAGTTGGGCAAAGCCCTCTGACTCAAAACCTATTTTGTAACAAAGTGCTGAATATCTCACATAATTTATTGAACACTGTACTGAAGGCAAAAGGCAGAATAGTATGGATAGACTTTTGCACTATTATAAAGTTAGTATGGATAGACTTTTGCACTATTATAAAGTTAAAAAATCATAAGTTGAACCTTCATAATTTAGAAAATTAACTAAACATGGCTCATAAATCTATTTTAAAACCATTAAACTACATACAGAAAACTTTTTTGATTCTGGGGATTGAACCAGGGGTGCTTTACCACTGAGCTACATCTCTCAGTTCCTTTTTATTTTTTATTTTGAGACAATGTCTCTGTAAGTTGCTGAGCTGGTATAAAACTGGTTAATTTTCCTGTTTCAGCCTCCTGAGTCCCTGGGATTATAGTACCAACATGCCTGGGAAAATTGCAAATTTTTAAGAAAAAAAACCTAGGAGAAAAACCTTGTGACTTGTAATGAGAAAAAAATTTTAGATGTGATACTAAGAGCACAATCCAGAAAAAAATGATTATGAATTGGATTTCCGCAAAATCAAAAACTTTTGCTCTATCAAAGACTGTGTAAGAATGAAGTCATGCTACAGACTGAAAGAATACAAATCAAACATCAAAGGACTTTTTATCTAGACTCTAAATCGTAATTATAAGAAAAGAAACTATTCAAATTTTTTAAAAATACTGTATTCATGAGTTAGAAGAATCATTATAATAAAGAGTCTCTTCACAAATTTTTCTATACATTTAACTAAGTTCAACTCAAAATTGAAACAGGATTTTGTTGGAATACTAAAGCTTATTTTGAAATTTATATAAGATGATAAAAGCATGAGGATGATAGTTAAAACACTGTGTTGTACACTGGAAACTTGCTAAAGATCTTTAATCTTCTCAGCAACAAACACAAACGGTACCTTTGTAGGGGTGATATGTTCAATAGGTAGAATGTGGTGATCATTTCACAACACGTATGTGTATTAAAACATATGTGTTTTAAATATACAATTTTTATGTCAATTATATCTCAGTAAAAATGTTAAAATTTTTAAAAATAAAAACAAATTATTTGGAAAGACAAGGAACTAAAATATCTCTAACACTCAGAGCAAACGGAGCCAAATAAGCATTTAAAAAATGTTCATTAGCCAATCAGGAAAGGCAAATTAAAACCAAGATGAGGTAACACTGCATATCTATTTGAATGACTGAAATAAAAAACATTGAGGAGTACAGATAAGGATGCAGAGAACTGGACTTCATATACATGGCTAGTAGAAAATGAAAAGGCAACTCTACATAGCACTAGGGTAGTTTCTTAAAAAGTTAAACATATACTTATCATATGCCCCAGAAATCTCATTCCAAGGCACTTGACCTAGAAAAATGAAAACTTTTGCTTACACAAAGACGTTTATGGCAATTTTATTCAGAATTACCAAAACATTGGAAACACCTAAATGTCTTTTAATGAGTGAACATATAAACTATGTTACATTTGTAAAATGGAATACTACTCAGCAAAAAAGGAGCAAACTATTTGTAAAAAAAAAAAAATGGGTGAATCTGAAATGCATTATGAAATGCAGTTGAAAGGAGCCTATTTCAAGAGATTGCACACTGTGTCAATCCATTCACATGCCATCCTCTAAAAATGGCAGTGACAGAGAGATGATCAGCCATTTCCAGGGGCTGGGTTAGGGAGAGGCTGTGACCATAAAGATCAAGACAAGACAATTGGAGACGTTAGTATGGAACTATTTTGTGTACTTATTTGGGAGGTAGTTACCTGACTCTATACATGTGCTACTGCATTCTACGTGAAAAATTCAACTAATTGCACAGTAATAGTAATTTTAAAACAAATTAATTACTTGAAGAATGATTGGTACTAAAGTGATTGAACTGGATGTTAAAATAAGGCTTTCCAAAACTTCATTGCATTTATTCCCTAGATTGTCTGTATTCAACTGTCACTTGATCACTGGAGGGGGGCGGTAATTATATACTTATATACATTAAGGAACTTTGAGTAGCTTTGGGGTAAAATATAATCCTTAGAGTAAGTCACAGTTTCCTTCAGAGTTTTAGCAGAGAATTCTAGAAGAACACTTTCCAGATAGAGGGAGAATCAATTATATGTTCAATTACCTGTATATAAATCTACTAACCCCAATATTTTCCTGCCAGAGGTCTTATTTGTCTTCAAAAGACAGCTTGTCTCCTTCTATCCCTTCAAGTCTTACAGGGTCATTTGTATACTTACATATATTAAGGAAATTTGGGTAGCTTTTGGGTAAAATATATGTATGTGGAATATTTATGGTAGAGATATTTGTCATATACATATCTGGAACTCAGGAGAGAGGAGAGAGTGGGTAATTCCATTTGTAAATTATAGGTATAGATGAGCTCATCCAGGAATAATGTGTATTATTGTGTATAATACATGAGACAAGGACTGAGGAATGTAATTCAGGGTTATCAATGTTTGAGAAAAAAAATGTGAGGAGGAACTCATAAAGGAGATTGAAATGGGAGTAGGAGGTGAAACACTTTGTGAAAGCCAAGAAAGCTTAGTAAGAATAGTTAGCTATCTCCAACTCCATGGAGAAGTCAACAAAGATGACGTTTGAAACATCGTCATTGTGTTGCACAAATAGCAGGTCATTGGCATTGCAAAAACATTTTTAGAGTTGTTGTGGGAGAAAGTGCCGAGGGGATATAGCTTTAGAAATAAATGAGAGGCAAGGAAATGCTTTCATAAAGTTCTGGCTTATTTATATTTGGATTCTTGAATAAGGTTTTGATGTTATGATTGCTCTTACTTCAATCCATTAAGCCAAGTTAAATTAAAATCTCAATAAAATTTTGAATTTATGGCAAAACTTGGAGCTAAGTAGTAGTTACACATGATTAACATTTAGATAAAATCCTCTTTTGGTAAGACTCAAAATTGTTAAGTTTTTCAACACTTGAAATCTACAGTATTACAATGAAAGAGATGTAAACATATATTAAAAATCAATTTATTTCCCCTTTAAAAACTGGAACAAGACAGGGATGCCCTCTTTCATCACTTCTATTCAATATAATCCTTGAAACTCTAGCTAGAGCAATTAGATGAAAGAAATTAAAGGAATACACATAGGAAAAGAACTCAAAGTATCCCTATTTGCCAATGACATGATCTATATTTAGAAAGTCCAAAAAATTCCACCAGAAAACTTATAGAACAAATAAACTCATCAAAGTAGTAGTATATAAAATTAACACTCATAAATCAAATGCATTTCTATACGTAAGTGATGAATCCACTGAAAGAGAAATTAGAAAAACTACCTCATTCAAAATAGCCTCAAAAAAGATAAAATACTTGGGACTCAATCTAACAAAAGAGGTGAAAAACCTCTACAATGAAAACTACAGAACACTAAAGTAAGAAATTGAAGAAGACCTTAGAAGATATAAAGATCTTCCATGCTCTTGGATAGGCAGAATTAATATTGTCAAAATGGCCATACTCCCAAATCTTCATCATATTGGATTAGGCCCTGACTTACTTAACAAGACTCCTATGGTGCAAGAATAAAAATCAAGAATCAATAAATGGGATGAACTTAAACTAAAAAACTTCTTTTCAGCAAAAGAAACAATCAATGAAGTGAATACAGAGCCCACAGAATGGGAGCAAATTTTTAGCATACACACATCAGATAGAGCACTAATCTCTAAGATATATAAAGAGCTCAAAAATCTTAACACCAAAAAAACAAACAACCCAATCAATAAATGGCCTAAGGAACTGAACAGACACTTCTCAGACTAGGATATACAATCAATTAACAAATATATAAAAAATGTTCAACATCTGTAGCAATTAGAGAAATGCAAATCAAAACCATTCTAAGATTTCATCTCACTCCAGTCAAAATGGCAGCTATTAAGAATATATACAACAATAAGTGTTGGCAGGGATATGGGGAAAAAGGCACACTCATACATTGCTGGTGGGACTGAAAATTGGTGCAGCCAATAAGGAAAGTAGTATGGAGATTCCTTAGAAAACTGGCAATGGAACCACCATTTGACCCAGCTATCCCACTGCTCAGTTTATACCCAAAGGACTTAAAAACAGCATACTACAGGGATACATCCACATCAATGTTGATAGCATCACAGTTCACAATAGCTAAATTGTGGAACCAACCTAGATACCCTTCAGTAGATGAACGGATAAAGAAAATGTGGTATATATATATACACAATGGAATATTACTCAACATTAAAAGAGAATAAAATTATGGCATTTGCAGGTAAATAGATGGAGTTAGAGAAGATAATGCTAAGTGAAGTTAGCCAATCCCAAAAACCCAAATGCTGAATGTTTTCTCTGATATAAGGATGCTGATTCATAATAGGGATGAGGGGGCAACATGGGAGGATCAGACAAACTTTAGATAGGCAAAGGGAAGGGAGGGGAACAGAGGGGGAATGGGGATAAGAAAGATGGTGGAATGAGACAGACATCATTAACCTAAGTACATGTATGAAAACACAAATGGTGCGACTCTACTTTGTGTACAACCAGGGACATGAAAAATTGTGCTCTATTTGTGTAATATAAATTGAATTGCATTCTGCTGTCATATATAACAAGTTAGAATACATAAAATTTAAAATGATCTCCTCTGTCAAAAAAATGGCCATACTACCAAAATGGCCACATAGATTTAATCTAATTCCTATTAAAATCCCAATGACATTCTTCATAGGACTAGAAAAAGCAATCATTAAATTCATTTGGGAAAATAAGAGACTGAGAATAGCCAAAGTAATCCTTCGTATGAAAAGTGAAGCAGGAGGCATCATAATACCAGACCTTAAACTATACTACAGAGCAATAGTCACAAAAAATGGCTTGGTATTGGCACCAAAATAGACATGTGGGTCAATGGTACAAAATAGAAGACACAGACAAACCCACATAAATACAGTTATCTTATACTAGGCAAAGGTGCTGAAACATACATTGGAGAAAAGAGAGTCTCTTCAACAAATGGTACTGGGAAAACTGAAAATTCATATGCAGCAAAATGAAATTAAACCATGCACAAACTCAACTCGAAGTGGATCAAGGACCTAGGAATTAGGCAAGAGATCCTGCGCCTAATAGAAGAAAAAGTAGGCCCAAATATTCATCATGTTGGATTAGGCCCTGACTTCCTTACAAGACTTCTAAAGCACAAGAATGAAAATCAAGAATCAATAAATGTGATGGACTCAAACTAAAAAGCTTCTTCTCAGTAAAAGAAACAATCAATGACATGAAGAGAGAGACTACAGAGTGGAAAAAAATCTTTACCACATGTATATCAGATAAAGCACTAATCTCCAGGATATATAGAGAACTCAAAAAATTTAACACACACACACACACACACACACACAAAATCCAGTAAATAAATGGGCTAAGGAACTGAACCGAGACTTCTCAGAAAAAGATATACAAGCAATCAACAAATATATGAAAAAAATATTCAACATCTCTAGCAATTAGAGATATGCAAATCAAAACCACTGTAAGATTTTATCCCACTCCAGTTAGAATGGCAGCTATTAAGAATAGAAACAACAAAAAGTGTTGGCAAGGACATGGGGGAAAAGGTCCAATCATACATTGCTGGTGGCACTGCAAATTGGTGCAACCACTTTAGAAAGCAGTATGGAGATTCATCAGAAAACTTGAAATGGAACCATCATTTGACCCAGCTATCCCACTCCTTGATCTATCAAAGGACTTAAAATCAGCATGCTATAGTTGTGCAGCCACTAAATTAATCCATGTTATTATAAACTAATCAAATGATTATAACTCAATTTACCATAGCTAAACTGTGGAAACAACCTAGATGCCCATCAATAGATGAATGGACTAAGAAACTATGGTATATATACACAATGGAATATTTCTCAACATTAAAAGAGAACAAAATTATGACATTTGCAGGTAAATAGATGGAGTTGAAGAATATCATGCTAAGTAAGCCAATCCCAAAAAACCGAAGGCTGAATGTTTTCTCTGATTAGTGGATGCTGATCTTTAAGGGGGAAGAATGGAGGAACTCTGGATTTAGCAAAGGGAAGGGTGGGGAGGGGAGGGAAAGGGACATGAGGCAGGAAAGATGGTGGAATGAGATGGACATCATTACCCTAGGTACATATATGATTGCTCGAATGGTGCAACTCTACATCAGGTACAACCAGAGAATTAAAATGCTGTGCTCTATTTGTGTACAATGAATTGAAATGCATTCTGCTATCATGTATAATGAAATAGAACCAAAGTAAATAAATAAATAAAACAAATATTCAATCTGTTAAAAAAATTATTTAACTTAACTTTCTTATTTAAAAGATGAAGAAACTGAGACCCAGAAGGGAAGTAAATTGTCCAAGATTATGCTACGTTGGCTCCCTCCTCTTTCACTGCCATGTTGTGCTAGTTCCCAAATCTTTTCCTTTATGTAAGCTGTTCTCCACCACAAGTATAGTACATATGAAGAAGATACTCATAATCTTATGTTTGGCCCCTTTCTAAACAAATTAGTGTAGTTGGATGAAACTGAAATTTATGAGGATAAAAGAAATTACCTTCCTAGGAAGTAAACAAGCAGCAAATTCAGCAGGTGGAGTGCACATGGTATTGATGGATGAAGAGACTTGGGAAAAAGAGAAAACAAACAATACCTCTGGCAGGAAAATACTGGAGTTGGTAGTTGAAAATATTATAATTGGTATTTGCATGTACAGGTAATTTAACAGATAATTGATTCTCTCTGTACCTGGAAAGTTGTATTCTAGAATTCTCTGCTAAAACTCTGAAGGAGTCTGTGATTTATTCTAATGAAAAAGGCTATTGCTATACTATTATTCCAGTTATTGTTCTGAGAGAACAGGGAGTAGGGCAATTTGGTTGGAGTTTGCCTAGAGAGTAAGTTGGAGGGGGAGAATGTTCCTAAGCCCAAGTTTAGGAACAGTGATTATGCCTGCAGGTGCTCAAGTTAGATGCATAGTTGTCTGCTGGAGTTCATTCATTTACTTGTCAGTGACCTCAAATAAGTGTGTTCAACTCTCTATGCCTCAGTTTAAACCTATAAAATGGAATTATCTGTGAGTACTGAGTATGCTACATATGATGAATTTAGCTCATTGTATAAAATATTTAATAAATGTTAGGTTTCACATTTTATATTATTAATTAGCAATGTGGTTCTATTCTGTAGGAAATGGCCAAAGATAATACAAGCCAACATTTTCAGACATGAATAGTTCCTGTCTTTTGTAAATTGATCTTTATGTGGCTTAAGCTGGCATGGCTGGGCCCCTCAGTGGGAATTGCAAAGATATTTAGAGTTGACTGCAAAGGCCTGAACTCAAATGGGATACACGATGAGACAATACCAAAGATATAAATGGGTAAGCACACTGTACTAAGGGAGGGGTGGGGGTGGAGACATTATTTGTCAAGTGGCATCAACGTGCACAGCTGACTGTGTCTGCAGAAGGAGGGGAGGCTGGATGGCAGTTCCTGCTACAAAAGGGGCCTGGAAA
The DNA here is from genome assembly GCF_045843805.1 of Urocitellus parryii. Taxonomy (NCBI): domain Eukaryota; kingdom Metazoa; phylum Chordata; class Mammalia; order Rodentia; family Sciuridae; genus Urocitellus; species Urocitellus parryii. The sequence continues at coordinate 37,343,853 of NC_135534.1, read as the reverse complement.
AGAGCAGTATGAGTAAGCTCCTGATCGGATTTCTTTAGGACGATGAGGGGATTATGATGCTCTGAAAGATTACTGGAGCTTAGAAAGAGGAAGTAGTAGAATCACCTCTTCCTGCCATGGAGAATTTAGGTGTTGGATACTATGTTTCCAGCTCCTTTTATTCATTCATTCTTTCAAAAAAATTATTTTAAAATAATGATGACAAAATTGGTGAAAACTGTCCAACATATTTGTTTGTTGTGATTTACTCTTGGATTCCAGAGTAAAGACATAATGGTGCAGGAAGTGCAATTTACAGGGCTTTTGCCAAACCCTGCTGCAACTTAGATACACTAAGTGCACACGTGCTTATATACAGATACACATGCACAAAGATGCCCTACAAAACTCATTTATGAAGACTCACAGTTACACCTCTAAAAAAAATTTCTGTTCTAGTCATTAAAAAAAAAGTATGGATTTATAATTCAGTTACCTCTTTCGTGGAGGTGAAATGGCTGGGTAGACGAGGAAGCTCACTAACAAGCCCCAGTGGTTCTCATTTCTGGCCTGGATCCCACTCCAGTGCATTTACATTAGACTCTCCAGAAGTAATTTTTTTTTTCAATTTACTCTATAACAACTTAATATTTTAAAAATTGAGTTGTCACAATGTTTCTAGCTCTTATTAAAAGAAAAACAACTTGTTTTAATTAATCATCTGTGAATAATTTTTGGAGTATTAACATTTTGTTTTCAATTCTGACCCAGCATATCTATCACGGGGAACAGAGCAGGAGAAAATGGCTATAGATCCATGCAAAAATTTATCAACCCTGGGTCATCCCAACAATGTTTTTAAAAGCGAAAATAGGAAGCATTCTAAATGTGCAATGAGGGAGACTTTTTCCAACTGTACCTTACAGCAATTAAAAATGATGTAAGAGAAATATTTAATGCATATAACATGCATGCATTCAATTCATAAAGAGAAAAAAGGATGTTATACAAATCCAATGAGATTTTATTTCTTTGGAAAAACCCATTTGAGAAGAAAAAAACTAAAATAATATATTCCCAAATAACAGTATTTATTATAAGTTAACAGTAATAAAAATGTGATACTTTTCATATTCATTCTTAGGCCTAGAGTTATTTTTCCAGATTTTCTAAACAAATCATTAATTATTTTATAAGGAGAAAAATTGAATGCAGTTCTAGAAATCTTAGGGAGATTTATATTGAAATATTACTCTGTGTATAGCTGCCCATCTATATGTTTAAAGTAATTGATACCTTCATTTTGCATATGCTACTCATGTGAATAGATTCCACAGATAAAATAATCTTAAAGAAACACCCTTGATTTTTGTATGGAAGTAATCACAAGCAAGTTCTTGTTTAATATATGACTTTGATTTAGGAAGTGAAGCCTGCAACACCTGGCTTAATTTGGCAAAGATAGAGGAAGATGGGATTTTATGCTCTGTGATTGGTTTTTGCAGTTGTTCTGAGCTAATAGGCTGCTTTCTTCCTTAATGTCTTATAATTAGGAACAGCTGCTATGAACTCTGCAGGATATTTTTTCTCCTCTAAGCCCCCATCCCCTGAAGTTAAATCAATCTTGGTAATTAAAGAATTGGTGGAACAGATAAGGAAGGGGGCTGGCAAATTTGTATATGTCTTCTCCTTTTAAATTGCAATTTAAGTGTCATGGAAGAAGCGGACTATTGTGACACAGTGAAATAATGTTACATTTTTCTAAAAAATATCCTTTAACATTTGCCTTTAAATCTGGAGACCAAATAAAATTAATTGATTGGGCAACTGATGGAAACAACCACAAAAGTGACCAGACCCCTGTTTCCCTTCTCTAAATGGATTGGATTTCAGATCAACCAAGAAGCTAAAGATAAGTTCAAGACTATACTGTTTGAATACATGGCATTCCCCTGCAATGGAGAGTAGGTGAGGTATGGTTCTTCATAACTACTTTGTCTCACACCATTGATAATGTTTCTTAGTTGCTCTGTGTATGTCTAGATTAGGTTTGTTTCCAAACTGAATTAAATAAGAAAGTCCCCATGACCCACTGGGAGAGGGGCACCTGGAAGGGGCTGGGCGTTTGGGGATAACTTGAGAAATCACTCTGAAGCCTAACCTTCCAGGGCCACTGTCATCACTAATAGTGGAGATTGGGTAGACTTCAGGAAGAGCAGACTCCAACTCTTGAAGATGAATCTTGGAGATTTTGTTAGTCAGGATTCTGTAGAGATATTGGTTATCCTCCTTCTGAAAGCCGGTGAAACAGAAAATGCCAGAAGAAAATGGTAAAATTCAATCCAAAGCCATGAGAACTGTGGGCAGGGGTGGACTTAGGCTAGCCTAAGTCCTGGGGTTTGAAGACCCCCCAAACCAGGAACTCTGATGTCTAAGGGCATAAGAAGATGGCTATCTCAACTAAAGAAAGAAGAAAATTCATCCTTCTTTCACCTTTTAATTGTGTTCAAATCCTCAACTGGTTGGATTGTGGTCAAATCTTCAACTGGTTGGATGATGCCTATCCACATTGGTGAGGTCATCTTCTGGAAACACCCTCACAGACACATACATACTATCATTTTATTAGCTATCTGGGCATCCCTTAGCCCATTTAAGTTGACACAAAATTAACCATTGCAATAATTTCACCTTTTTTTCAACTTGGCTCATCATCATAAATCATGTTTAATTTCTCAATAAAGAAAACAACAAGAAAAATTCCTTTATAACACAATAATATTATCACACAACCAAAGTAATCATTTTCCTAGAAGAAGAGATCAAATTTTTGAGTAATTTTTATTCCTTTCATGATATCTCATAACTAAAATACTATGATGTAAAATTAATAATACTTAAAATCAATATATCTTATGTTGCATTAAAAAAGGATTAGGAGAGGAAATAAAATGAAGACATTTGTTTAATATGTGCATACATACCCACAGATTTATGTATGATAAAGAAGATACACGTATGACAATTACAGTCTTCATTTTAAAACAAATGGACATGGTATTGGTGGTGTTAATAACTATCTTCTCCTACTATCCATTCTATAGTCCCTTTGCTTTCTACAAAGACCTCACTAAACTCTGGTTCCTTACACAGTGGAATGACCCATATCTTCATTCTTTAAGAATCTGGGTCATTCATGTTCTTGTGTGGACTTGGTAATTTTAGTTTCCCATTGATCTTCATCACAGGCATGGTAATATGAAGAGACTACCTGTGGAATTTCCTGTACTACACACTCCTCTTTGCCTTAATTGTAGAGTAGTAGTATAATTTCCTCTTGGTAGTCTGGGTCAATAATCCTAACCAACACCACAACTCCCTTCTTTACCAGTTGACTCAGAAGTATGAGAGCCTAGTGTAGTTGGGTGGTAATCTCGATAGCCTGTTTAATTGGATGATTATTGTGTCTGTTGGTGGAAGCATTCTTCCTTCTGGAACTCAGAAGTCTAGGCCAACAGGGCATAAAGTTGTAGAAACAAGAAGAAAAAAATTTCTTCTAGTGGGTAACTTAGAGTGAGTGTTCTCACCACCATTTTTATTCCTTATTTTCTGGACCTGTGAATCATGGTTATGGGAGAAACATCACTAAATATCGGATACTGATTCAGAGTATATACAACCTTATGGAGAACCTTGTTTAAATGTATTATTATCTATATGGCCATGTAACTGAGTGTTCAAAGGGCCATTCCACCCTTCTATAAGAACAGTTGCTTCAGAATGGTGGAGAACATAGAAGGGCCAGAGAATTTCATGAGTATAACCCGATGTTATTCTTCTTTTGCTATGAATTTAGGATCTTGATCTGAAGCAATCCTGTGTAGAATACCATGATGGTAGATAAGGCATTTTATAAGTCCATGAATGGTAGTTTTGGCAGAAACATTGCACACAGGAAAGCAAATTTATATACAGAGAAAGTATATATATGTTGTTCCACAATGGAGGTGGTCTGATGTGAGCAATATACTGCCAGGTAGCTGGCTGATCACCCTGGGGAATGATGCCATATTGAACTTCTATGTTGGTTTTGGCTGCTGGCAGATTGTGCATTCAGCAGTGGTTGAAACCAGGTTAGCTTTGGTGAGTGAAGTCTGTATTACTGCCTTCATGCATCACTTCCATTCCTGTCACCATGACACTTTGCTCATGAACCTACTGGGCATTGACAGGAGTGGCTAGGAAAAACAAGCTGATTGGTATACACTGAATGGATAGCCCTTTGATTATTAAAATCTACTCAACTGAAGTCATCCATTGGTGGGCATTCACACAGGATTCAAATATCTTCACTTTTTTTTTTGTCATTCAGGGAGGTCTATTCACACACCTCCATCTCAAAAGTCTTCATCCTAATTTTCCAAACATGTTTCTCCCAAGTCTCTGATTACCTAGCAAACCACTGACTATAATTCATAAATCAGTGTATCATATTATGTCTAGCCATTTCTGCTTTGAAGCAATGTGCACAACCAGGTGCACTGCTTGAAAGTTCTGCCTACTAGGAAGATTTCCCTTCCCTGTTATTCTTCAAATATGTCTCAGAGGTGGGCTGTAATGAAATAGCTGTCTATTTTTGAGGATGTCTGCATATCACGCAGAACTCTGTAAACCAGACCCAAATTCTCTCTTCTGTCAACTGACTGAAGGGTATTCCCATGCAACACAGGTGCAAACAGAGAAAGAAGGTAGTGTATTTGGAATGAGGACCATGGGCATTTGGCCTATTTCTTTATGTAACTGCTCAGGCCTGATCATATGTATATCATTCCATTTGATGATGAAATGCTGTTGTGCATGCTGAACTTTATAGCTTGGCAGGTCAGATAACAGCTAGTTCATTATGGACAGCTCAGATTACATGATAGCTTTATGGCCCATGACCAAGCATTCAGTTTTTACTGAAGCCCAATAGCAGCCCAAGAGCTATCCCTCTAAAGGAGAGTAATTATCTGCAGAGAGAGGATGGCTCTTGAGGAGAATCAGCATTGTCTTACATGGCCTTAGAGGCGGTCATTGCCATTTTCTTAGACAATACAAGGCCAGTCCTCTCAGATAGAGATAGAAAAGTTTATACCACTGTGAGTAGAGAGGTGGCTACCACTGGGGTAAGGGATACTGTTGTAGGGAAGTCAGTTCTGCTGGGATTGGAGACTGATTTCTTTGGGGTGGGAAGACATGCCCTAGCAAAGAAGGCTAACCACAACTTAGGGGCTTAGTGTCTTCATATTCATCAGGGTCTCCCCATTTTAACTTTTCAGATCAGTGACTTCACTTCACCAGTAGACATCCTGTGAGGCTAGCGGTTTAACCTGCCTCAGAATTCATCCATCACAGGATAAGATCTTACATTTGATTTTCATTAATTTCATCCCTGTAGCTACAGGAGATAAAACTCTCCCTCAGGGAGGACCTAGAAGCTCTTATGTCATTTGTGCAGCATTTGAGCTGGGAAGTTGAATCTGTGAGCTCATCTTTTTTTTTCCCCACCACTTTTCCCAGTTACTTTAGAAATAACCATCCAACATCATTATATTCTTTAGTTTTCAAAAATGCTCAAAAATATCATATATAGAGCCACTGAGCTCCTTTATTCTTATAAGTGATTAGTCAGGAATGTTCAATGATATTTTGTGTATCTCTATAAATAGTACAAGCCATGGACTATTAGAGCTCTCTTTACTATTGGAAATAAGAGTCATTATCATCTTTAAATCTAATCATATTAGAAAGCCAATTTCAGAAACCCCAGAACCAATTTTAAAAGCATGCTCTTAAAATTCTTTTCCTCTAGAACCATTCTTGATGTGAAAATCTGTGTTTTCCGAAGTTCTCCAGAGAAACAGAACTGATATATATATATATATATATATATATATATATATATATATATATATATATACATATATATAATTATCACAAATAATAAGGACAAGGAGTCCCATGATACATTATCTGTAAACTGGAGAACCAGAAAAAGCCAGTGGTATAATTGAGTCTGAATCAAGAGACCTGAGAATAAAGGAACTAACAATGTAACTCTCAGTATGAGTCCCAAAGATCTCAGAACTGAGATGGAGGGTGGTGGCTAGTGGCTTGTATTAACTCTGGAGTTTGAAGGCCTGAGAACCAGGAGATCTGATGTCAAGAGCAGGAGAAGATGGATATACCAGACAAAGAGGAGGGAGAGAATTTACCCTTCTTTTGCCTTTTAGTTCCATTTTTGTCCTCAATGGGACACACACACACACACACACACACACACAAATCCCATCTGGTGGTAGGTGAGGATAATCTCACCTACCAATTCAGTTGTTATTCTCTTTTGGAAACATCTTTATAGACACTCCCCAAAATAATGTTTTGCCAGCTATCTGGGTATCTTTAGCACAGTTAAGTTGACACATAAAATTATCCATTATAGAGATCATCTCCTTACTGGTACTATTTCCCAGATGATGAAGCTTACACCAGTTTATTCAAGAAAACAGAGTGAGAAAGACGGATTTCAAACTTTACTAAACCCATTGATTTCCCTATGGCCCTCCCCCTTATGATGCTATTTTCCCATGATTAGACTGGAGAATATTGTATGGAGGAAGATAGTTTCTGCTTCCTCAAATTCACAAGCCAATGAGAGGAATTCCCATAAAGCATTCACTGTCAAGGAGGAAGTGGTGATGAACAGATTGAAGACCAAGGCAATTGCCAAGCTCGGATGAATGGTGACCAGGTCTGCCTGGGGTGATGGTTGCTTGGATGGGAAGGAAGGACCAAATATGAAAATGACATAAAGAAACATTTGATTACATTTTTATGTAAAACATATTCTTTTGTTCACCTGTAAATGAGATGAAAAGCCCTAAGCATCATTTATAGAATTTGGTAACTACTTAGCAAACATGAGCACTTACTGATTATAGACAGTATATCAGGCTACTAATGAGAAAGTTCCTCTATTTGAATAAGCCTAATGAATTGGATATGATTTTATTCCAGGCCAATTTTATATTTTTGCTGGGCTGCCATGGAATTAGTGTTAAAGACCCATCAAAATATGTATTGAAGATACATAGATCTAAAAACACATTAATATATATCTTTAAGGTCATATCACTTTCTTTTTCTTTCTTTCAACATATGCACGTGCACATTAACACTCAAGCCTCAAGTAAGGCATATTAGCATTATCTAGAAAAAGATGCATGCATTAAGTTATTGTAAAGTTTATATGCAATTAAAGGCACATTAGTTCCAGCCAGGTATTTTCTCTAAAATGTACTGCATATTTATAAGTGCATCAATGTATTATTCTATCATCCATTATGAATTTCTGGCTCCTTACAGGAAATAACCTATTTATTTTGTGATTTAGACAAGGACAAAAGATTTTACATCTGTAAATTGTATTCAGTACATAGTCTGTGAATAAAAATGCTATAACTTAAAATATTACCTTTGGTATTTTCATGATGCTTTTTATTGTTTTTGAACAAAAACTAATCTACATATTTATTTGACAGAGATAAGTTCTATAAATGTGATGAATTAAATATTTTTCTTAGTCCTTCAACTGATGGTAAAGAAATGGGATTTTTTTTTTTTTTTTTTTGCTTGAAGATGAGGCTACCCAAGGATTACTTCCTGAATGAATTCTATAGAGGTAATGGGAAACTGCCGTATCTCTTTTCCAATGAGGCCATGAGAGAAAATGATTACAGCAGGAAGTTGTGGTTTGAGCTTTAAAATGCCCTTATTATGAGGTAGTGCAGGAGAAATGTGCCATTAAATGAATTTGGCTCTCTCTCTCTCTCTCTCTCTCTCTCTCTCTCTCTCTCTCTCTCTTTCTTTATTTTTTATTTTGATATTTTTAAAAAGCAACTTACTTTCTGAGGTTAAGTCAAGTCAGTCTATTCTGCAGCCTAATCTATGAAGAAATGGTAATTTTTACTCCCAATAATCTGTTGAAGTGATAGGTGATTCTACATAACCAATTTCATATCAACATAATCCCAGTGCTCCTTTTCTTCCCCTACCATAGGTGATGACTAGAGAAAGGAGATTGAATAGATGCAAGAAAGAAATAGCAAATGAAAGTGTTCAGGTGACTAATGAGGCTGCCTTCAATCATGAAGGCTTTCCAAACCACATACCAGACATCTTGCCCCATTTTCTCTGAAGGAATTGAGTCTCTGTATCAATTATATGGTTTTGGCTACAAGGAATAAAAAAAAGAAAAGAAAAGAAATCTGAAAGCAATTTAAACAAGCAACACTTATTATCTCACATAACACTAGGGGTCAGATGGAGATTTAATAGTTTTAGGGTGGTTCAGTGATGACATATGGGGCACAGTTTAATTCTCTTTGTCATTTGCTTAGTCAACATTTTGGTTTTGAGCTAAGGCTTCTTTCTTCATGGATGCCAGATGCCTTTAACAGCTCCACTCTTCAATCTTATTTTCTTGGGATTATATCTCCCATATTCTCCTGACCTGTTCACACCATTGGTGTCTTCATACATGTATTTTGTATAATGGATAGATTTTCTCCCTGGGCTGCTGCTCACTTATCCATCCTGGGTTGTCCCTCTCTCTACCTTTGTCTCATGAGTTTCCTGGATCTATTTCTTAAGTTGAATCCCCTGATTCCTGGATTTCTTGCTTTTCATTTTTTTTGGTTTATTCTCTTGTTTGGGTAGAGTAAATCTTCTAGTAGCTCTCTGAAATAGGGTACATGGAAAATAATTTTTGAGACTTTAAATAGCTGAAGATACATTTTATCCTCATATTTGATTGATAGTTTTGCTGGATATAGATTATACTTTGGAAGTAATTTCTACTCAGAAGTCTGAAGGAATTGCTGGGTAATGTTTTAGCTTCCAGTGTTAATGTAGAGAAGTCTGATGGCATTTTGATTCTTTTTTTTCAACAGGTTCTGATTCCCCTTTATTTATTTTGTAGTATTTCCTTAATGATCTGGCACACTTTTGCAAAAGCTATCTGTATATGCTCTACTCCAGGGAATAGAAAGACACATATTCCCTTTGATAAAAATAATTCACAATAGTATCTGCCAGTTTTTACAACTCTGTGCCCAAAACATGAATGTGTATTTTAATTTACATTCGATCTGCCCAGCAACAAGGTAGGAAATATGACCCAAGCTTACAGTGAGAATCTGAAAGGGAAATTAATTTTCCTAAGGTCACTCAGGTAGCAAGTACACCCAGGTCTTCCCTCTCCAGAGCCCTTACTCGTGACCACTATGCTATATTTGCATTAGTCCTATTTTCACAACCTATGTCCTTTTTGCACAGCCAGAAAATACCATGTTTTGCTCTCATAAAACCACAGTTACAGTTTTTGGTGGATGACATCATTTACCTTTGATCTGATTAAGTACTCAAAATCCTCTATAGCAATTAGCTTAACCCAAAGTGGTTTTCCTCTGCTAATGAAATATTTTTTAAAATTCTGAGTTGTCATATGTGACAGTGGAATGCATTACAATTCATATTACACATGTAGAGCATAATTTTTCATATCTCTGGTTGTATACAAAATACATTCACACCATTTGTGTCTTCATACATATATTTTGTATAATGATTGCCATCTCATTCCACCATCACTTCTAACCCCATGCCCCTTCCCTTCCCCTCTTACCTCTTTGCCCTATCTAGAGTTCGTCTATTCCTCACATGCTCCCCCTTCCTACCCCACTGTGAATCAACCTGATGCTGGTTGTTTTAATGAATCATAATGATAGCCATTATTTATCATAGTAGTTAGTATGTGCCGAATACTGTTAAAACACTTCATGAACTAGATTTCCTTTTAGAGTCCTATTTGCTGAGATATAATTTATATATGGTACAATTTGCCCTATTTAGTTTTATAGTTACATGATTTTTGACAACATAAATATAAAAAATGGCAACATATATATATGGACACATATACTAAAATCAAGATATAGAATATGTTACCTTGTTCTCCTTTACTTCTTTTTTTAAACAAGTAGAGAAATTGATTTTAATATATTTTCATTTAACCCATGGATTACCAACAAAATTTGCAAAGAAAATAATTATTATTAAGCTATTTCATGTTCATTTTGTTTGTCCTAGTAATTCTTTGGAATCTAATGTCTATTTAACACATAGCACACCTCAATTCAGACTAGACACATTTCAAGTACTCAGTAGCTTCATGTAACCAATGGCTACCATATTAGCTCCTTTCTCCATCTTTCACTTTTTGGTGAGATATATGCTGCAGGCTGCATGATAAATCTCCTTGTTATGTGGTTTCTTGTTGAGTTATGTCAGAAAGGGACACCAAAGAGATGAACTTAGAATATAAGAGAAGAGCAAGATATTTTTATTCCTCCCCACAAGACTCTATTAGACTGTTAGTTGGTTTCTTCATGCTTTTGGTGGGAATAACTTCAATTAGGTCACCTTCTCCTACAAGGTTTTTCATAATGGCTCTCTCTTCTTTCACCTCCTACCTCTCCAACTCTACAGAAGGAAAGGTACTTCACAAAATTTGTTGGCTTCCCTCAACCTTGCCCTTACCTTTATAAATACCTTATTAAACAATTTTTACCCTGATTAATATTTTTCATCCTCGAATCTTGAATAATGGTTTTTTAATTATAAGAAGGTAAATATACCTCATCTCATATCACAGGCAATGTAGATACACACACCAGATTAATTATATATTAAAATATAATGTATAAAATGCTAAAACTTTTAAAGAAAGTATTTGTATAACATTGTGAAGAGAATTGGAAAACAAAAAAAATATATAAAATAAACAAAAACCTAAAAAATTAGATGATATTGTAGTTAAAATTTTTATATGTAAAAATGTATCAAAAAGGGTTGAAAGTGCTGGGGATATGGCTCAGTTGGTAGAGTGCTTGCCTAGCATGCACAAGTCCCTGGGTTCAATCCCCAGTACAAAGAAAAAAAAAGGGTTGAAAGAGACATGAATTGTATGTATTACTGGCTATTTTTGTTTATTTTTGGTATTTAGCTTGGCATGGTTTCTCCTTTGGTTGGCTTTTCCTTTATTGTAGTTCTTCCCTTTGCAGATTTTAATTATTGTTTTTCATTTTGTCCTTGTGGAATATTTTGCCAAGAATGTTCTATAGTGCAGGCTTTCTTGCTGTAAATTCTTTTAGCTTTTTGTTTATTATGGAATTTTTAAATTTTATTGTCAAATTTGAAGCTTAATTTTGCTGGATATAAGATTCTTGCTTGGTATCCATTATCTTTTAGAGCTTGGTATATGTTGTTCTAGGATCTCCTGGCTTTGAGTGTTTGGGTTGAAAAATCTGAGATCTGAATTGGTCTTCCCTTATAGGTAGTCTGATTTTCCTCTCTTGGAGCCTTTAAAATTATATCCTTATACTGTATGCTAGGAATTTTCATTATAAGGTGTCTTGGTGTAGATCTATTGTAATTTTGTACATTTGGTGTCCTATAGGCCTCTTATATTTGACTTTCCAGTTCATTCTTCATGCTTGGGAAATTTTCTGATACTGTTTCATTGAAGAGATTGTGCATTCCTTTGGTTTGAATCTCTGAACCTTCCTCTATACCAGTAAATCTTAAATTTGGTCTTTTGATGGTATCCCATAATTCTTGGATATTTTATTCATGGTTTCTTACCATCTTCAAGTGAGGTCAACTTTATTTTCAAAATTGTATATTTGGGGTTGGGGTTGTGGCTCAGTGGCAGAGCGCTTGCCTTCCATATGTGAGGCACTGGGTTTGATCCTCAGCACCACATAAAATAAATAAATAAACAAAATAAAGATTTTAAAAAAACATTGTATATTTTGTCTTCATTGTCTGAAGTCCTGTCTTCCAAGTGATCTAGTCTGTTGGTGATACTATCTATTGAGTTTTTTCATTGGCTTATTGTTTCTTTCATTTCAAGGATTTCTGTTTGTTGTTTTTTTTTCAGTATCTCTATCTCTTTCTTGAAGTAATCTCTTGCAACCTGTATTTGTTCTATTATCTCTTTGTTGGAGTGATCAATTTTTACCCCATATGTGCTCACTTAGGTTGTTCTTTAATTTCCAAATCATTTTAGTTAATTTCATAATGTCTTTGTGTCTTCCTCTCTCGCAGTGTGGATCCAAAGTATTACAGCTTCTGCCCTATTGTCTTATAGTGTCCCTATAAGTTACCAATCCCTCACTTTTAAGGGAGAGATCAATATTACAGCATTTAATGTATCCAATATGCAGCCGTATATCAGTTAGTTTCTATTTTTACATTTACATGTTTGTCACAATAATCAGAAATGATGAGTTCAGTTATCTTCTACCATATAGTCAATAGGTTTGCATAGTGGTTTACAGTTTCTAGTGGTAAAAGGGGGGACTGAGAGGTTGGCTGAGATGTTTATGAGGTAGGATGTGAGAATATGGAGGTATTAGATTATATGATTAGTGAGGATAATAATAAGAAATTGGATGTTAGTAGGAGAAATAAAAGATAAGCAACCCCATGCAAAATTCCCTGTTACCTCAGCAACAGGATAACTGTTAGCACCCCAATAGAGAAACTTCTGGTACAGCCAGGCCACAGGGATCTTGGTGATGTCATACCAGGTTCTTATTGTTGTTCCCTGATAGAAGTGGCGATATCACAGTTTTGTGGTGGTGGCAGCCTCAAGCCTATAAGTACCCTGATGTTGGGCTGTGGAACCACACTTTGGTGAATAGGAAACGCCAGCACAAGGTGGCTCTCAGTGCAAATGGGGGTGGGCCTTTCCCCTGGATCTCTGGGCTGCTGCGGTGTTGGCATTTTTATTCTTGATCTGTAGTATGTAATATGAATTTGCCCATACCTTTAATTTTTCCCTACTCTTTTCCCCAATAGAAATTTTATGATTTTGTGCCTGTTTTAGAATGTTCAGGCTACTATAATAAAATACCATAAGCAGAATGGCTTATAAAACAATAGGAATTTATTTCTTATAGTTCTGGAGGCTGGGAAGTCCAAGAGCAAGATGTCAGCAGACTCAGTTTCTGGAAAAGACTTTCTGGTTCTTAGACAGTATTTTGCACTTGTGTCCTTATGCGGTGGAAAGGGAGACTAGCTAACTTGAGCCTCTTTTATAAGACCAAAGCCCTCACTCCTTAACCATTGCCGGAAGGCCCCACATTCTAATATTATCACCTTGGCTATTAGGTTTCAATGTATGAGTTTTGAAGGTGACATAAAAATTCAGTTCCTCGTGTTTTTATTAATTGTGTTTCACACTCAGGAGACCTCTTCAATCTGGAAAACGATGACCTCCACCATGGGAATTTAAAAATTATCATCTTTCATGATTTTATCTCCTGGTTTTTTTTTTATAGAAATTCTCTAATTTAGAAATTGGACCATTTTTCTCTACTGTTTACCTTCCTGCATTCTCTCCCCCTTCCCTACCTTTTCTTCAATTTTCAGAGAATCCTGAGATTTATATTTCAATGTTTTCACTAAAATTTTAAATTTTCAAGTACGCTTTCCTGTTCTTTCAGTCTCTCTTCCACCCCTCTTATAAAATAACATCTCATTTTTGTCTTATAGATGCAAAATACATCTTATGTACCTACAGCCATTGATTTTCTGAAGCCATTGATTTCTGCTTCTGTATCAGAGCTGTCTTCTCAGTGCTTTGGTAGTTTGCTTTGGATGCTTTACTTAATCTTAGAGCCTTCCTCAAATGTCTGATGATCCTTTTTAGTCTAATTACTTAATAATGGGCCACTAAAAATCTTGGAAACTGCATGTGATTGGGTCCTTCCCATGGTGAGTTTCGCTGCTGTATATTCTGGTGGGACAGATTTATTGGAAGAAATTTTTTGGTGAGAGAGGGATACCAGGGAAACTCCACCACTGAGCCACATCCCCATCCCTATTTTGTATTTTATTTAGAGACAAGGTCTCACTGAATTGCTTAGCACTTCACTTTTGCCGAGGCTGGCTTTGAACTCCTGTTCCTCCTGCCTCCGTCTCCCAAGATGCAGGGATTATAGGTATGCGCCACTATTTCCAGCCCTACGGGAAGAATTTTTAAGAACATAATCATTAATTATTTTTCCTCCTGTGCTGGAATAGATTACTGAGAGAAGAATCTCCAGTCTCTGACTGGAGGGTACAATTCTGGCTGCCATTATTTTGGAAACCCAACTTGTAGAAGAGAGCTGAAGATGTTGATATTGAGTATGTAGTATTTTACTTTGTTTCCTTGCTCTTGGTACTCTTCCTCATCCTCAACTTTGTTTGATGCTCCCTAATCCAGAGATACTCTGATCCCTTCTAGAGAGTAATCCTTCATTGTGGGAAGAGGCAATTAATAGATTTGCAGAGGTGGCATGGGTATCTGTTTTTCTTCCTTTCCTCCCTTCCCTTCCCTTTATTTTCTTTCTTTCTTACAGAGACTTAACAAAATCCTTTGTTAAAAGAGGGATTTACCTCTATTATTAGTTTCCACTTTTTGAGACTTTTAAGGATTGTTTTGTAATAATGGCTCACATTTGGCTTTTGTGGGTCTGCAAGTCAGTTCCCACTTATCTGAATGCTTTCTAGCTTTTAAAATTTTTGTTAGTCTTCTGTCCTCTCCTATTTTACTTGTTAGAAATTTATGCCTCTTGGGAAATTCCTGTGCTGTCTTTTTAGTGAGGTTTTGGAAAGGACTGGTGGTGAATACATGAATTTAATAAGTTAATCTGCCAATTTTATTGTGAAGCCTTTTGGGTAACTTTTTTTTTTAAGACTAAAGACATTTTCCCCAGAAATTTTCCCATGATACTTACCCTCCCATATCACTGGCCAGGATGGGCTATTTACTAAATCCTAAAACAATCATTGGCAAGGGGAATGAGATCACTTTGGCTTAGACAAATTCCCATTAATTCCTAGCAGCAAAGAGGAGGCCCTTCCCTGAGCACGTAGCTGTGCAAAGGGTGAACTACTAGAATGTGATAATCAAGGTACTGAATAATTGATAAATCATAGACACCCTCTAGTCAAAATAGGCATGCTACCTAAATAGAACAAAGGAAACTGTATGAATACCCAAGTGAAATCTTATTCTACCAGTAAGGAAGATGTGAAAGCATATATATAGGTCACCAATGGTGACTGCAAGAGTCTTGGTTCCTAGCACCTAAAAAGCAATTGTAGAAAGTGAAGTCCAAATCTGCTTTGGAAAGTGGAATAAATCACCTCATAAAGCTTATTCTAGTCTTTAAATTTTTACCCAAAACAGAATTTCTCAGTTTAATAAATATTTTCTTAGAGCAATGTATCAATCTGAAGTAAACATCATTGAAGGGAGCCAGAGATCATATAAATTACAGAGTTGAGGACACTTTCCAATTCTGGCAAAAGTGAAGTCTTTATGCAAAGGTTTAAACCAATACTTTGAGTAAACTTTCAGAAAAAGTTTTGCCTCAATGGTATTTACAACTAATTGGCTTTACCTCCCTCCCTGATTCTTGATTGACGATGACTAGCTAAAGGGCTGAACTGAGTTGAACTCTTGAAGTTGGGCTGGGATCAGCTGGAAAGAACTCTGTGTCTATTTAGTAATGTATATGTGGCACTGGGAGTCACAGTATCTGGATCATGTATATCCTCTCTTTCAGATCATACCCATAGGGGCTGAGGCTCTGTGGAATCACCTCAGCTGGAGAATTCAGGTTACAAAGTGATCTAAGACAAGGAGACAACCTTTCTTCATGGATGACATTCTCAGTCTAGGAAGAACATCCTTGAGAGAGAGTTTGTAGGGATTTTGCTGACAGAATCAGAAGCAGAAGAAAGTTTTGTTGGACTTCATATTTGAAAAGAAAGCTGGAAGGCAGAAGTCAAAGGAAGTTTTAGGTACTTTAAAAAAAGAAAGAAAGAAAATGAGCAAACTATAGAATATTTCCAGAACTCTGTAACTAACAACACCAAGTTTGATAGTTTTATTTCCTGGGGGGTAATTATGAGTCAGACAACTTGTGTGCTTTGTGTCATTAAATATGATCAAGAGTAGGGAGAGCAGCCAGTCTTGAGCAACATGATTTCAAGAGATTAAGTAGTGAAAATTATTACAAGAGAGGAAAGAAAAATGAATCTCTGGGCCTACTATAGAGAGCAGAAGGGAATACCAGGAGCAGACTGAGGAGGAACTCTGGGATGAGCAATAGGGAGGCCCTTGGAGGTTTCAAAACAGCACCTTGTACTATTCAAAGCCCTTCCTAATATTATGCATAATTCTCTGACTACTCTTTGGGTTGTGTACAGTTGATATTTTTATTTCTGTTTTTTTTCCTAATAAGTAATAATTTTCAGAAAAGGTAAAGTAACCAAGAATACACAGCTAAAGACAAGTTGATGTAGGACTAAGAAAAGACCAGAACTTTTTCCACTATGCTACAATGCCACTGGAATCTAGAACAGAATTTCCTGATCTGAAAGATGTCTAGAGTACATTAGGCAAAGGTAAGGGTGTGTGAGTAGGGAAGACAGTGGGAGTTTTTGTTTGTTGTGCCAGGGATTAAACACAGGACCATGTACAGGCTGGGAAAGTGCTCTACCACTGAACTACATTCCCAGCCTGAGAGTGTTCTAAGTAGAGGGAATAGCACTTGCAAGACCCGAAAGAAGGAGAGAGAATTGTGGTTCCTAAGAACCAAAACCAGACCAGTACGTTTGAAAAAAGAAAAGCAAAATGGACACTGATATGATATGAGGCTAAACATATAGGAGGGACTAGATCAGCAAGGGTACTTAGGGCTAGTTTTCTACTTCTTTAAGTAGGTCTTCCATATCCATCAGCAGTCTCCCTTATAAATAGGATAAGCACACTTCTTTCTTGGAGAAGTGTCCATTTTGCTTTTCTTGGGGCTTTTGCTAACTTCAAATGTGACCAGTCTTTGAGCCTCTGAGGTAGGGGGAAGGTGACATGGAATTAAGTACATAAATCTGTTTTTCACTTAATTCCATGCCACCTTCCCCCTACCTCAGAGGCTCAAATGAATATAAGTGTTGTTATGAATAAAACTCAAATCCATGCCCAAATACTCTTGAATTTCTGGGAGCATTCAGCTATTACATGTATAAACCCTAGATCTCTCACCTCATCAGCCTGTGACAACAAATACAGTTGCAACTGGGGCTGGGATTGTGGCTCTGTGGTAGAGCACTTGCCTAGCACATGGAGAAACTAGGTTTGAGCCTCAGCATAACATAAAAATAAATAAATAAATGAAAGTATATAAAATATATAATGCAACTCCTTTTTGCTCTACAAATTATCATGGCCTAAAAGGGTCACCACTTGAAGTATTATCTGGTTGATTCTGAATGTTTTCATGGGTATGGAAAAGATCTCTTGGGTTCTTTATGCTTGAGCTCCTTCCATAGTGTTGTCTCTGATCTTTTCTGCTGATGGTTCATTGCAATTCTATCTATGTCCATGATCTTCTATTCCTGTGAACCCATCTCTACCTTCCCACTACTTATGTCCCCCTTGTTACTTTCATTCATTCCCACTGGTAATATCAGCACTGCTACTGTTGGACTCAAAGCTCAGATAGCTTTCTTCCTATTGGGAATGAAACTCTGGTATAACATCCTGAGATTGGAGGTTGGCCCTGCCGCTTCCCTGATATTGACCTCCCCTCTAGCCATTATCTTCTGTACTTTTGCATCCACAGCTGTATCTGTTGAAACAAACACCAGCCTAGACATTTCTGGAAAGCAAAGACTTGCTCTTACAATCCATTGCCATCTTTCCCCCCACTATATGGGCAGCTTGCAGCTTACTCCCTGCAGGAGAATCTCTCTGAGGGTCTCCAGACCTATAATTCCTGTCCAACTGGCCTAATAGAAAGAGAGAAAGCCCTTTGTTACTGTAGTCCATGGGGTTATCATATTATTCTTTTTTATTCTTTTTTATTATTAGTTGTTCAAAACATTACAAAGCTCTTGACATATCATATTTCATACATTTGATTCAAGCAGATTATGAACTCCCATTTTTACCCCGTATACATATTGCAGATTCACATCGGTTCCACATCCACTTTTTTACATCAAAATTTCATTGATCAATTCATATTTATTTGCATGTTATTTATGACTACTTTTATACCATAGTGGCAGAACTGAAAGACTGTGACAGAGCTGAAATTGGACCTTTACAGATAATATTTGTCAACTATCCCATCCATTATCTAATCTGTAAAACATTCGGAGAATGGCTTCAGGATGGAAAGTGGGTGATATGATCAGATTTATTCTTTTGAAAGTTTACTCCAGTTGCAATGACAAGAGTGAATTCAGGGTGAAAGAGCAAAACTGGAGACAGAGACCAGGTAAGAGGGAGTTTCAAGAATTTAGGCAAAAGGTGATAGTGGTCTCAACCAAAAGATCAGTAGTGAAAATGGACAGAGGTCTTGGATTTCAGAATACCAGGAAGGTAAAACTAAATAAATGTGGTAGTTGGTCACGTGTTTAATGCTTTTCTCTGAAATTCATTCCCCACATTTGAGGCACTTTAATTCTGACAATGGATATCTTCCTTGTGTCTGGAATCTCTACTCTTGATACTGTGTCTGGATCTTCTTCTAACCTCTATTAAAACAGTACAGAACTGCTTCCTACTTTTGCCAGATTGCTAGGGCTCTGATACCTTCTGACCACCTTCTATGGGGAAGTTGGAAGATCTCAGCCTTAGGATTTCATGTCTCTTTTCTTTGTGAACAAGTGGAAGATTCTGCTAACTTGGAATTATGTTGCCATCTGATATCATAGACTCAAACCTCTGAGGGATTTTGTTTTTAATTTCTCTGTCAGACTGGACTTTATGTAGGCTGCTGTGTATTTCAGGAATTGAATATAGCTCCAGATTCAACTTTTCAGAGCTCATTTGTTTGTTTCTTTTGTCAGTGTTTGAGATGTGTTGAGTCAATTTCATAATACAATAGAGGTAAAGAGGAGGTACATGTCCAGTATCTTCATTCTACTTAAAAATGCCATTTCTGTGCTTATGAGTCACATATCTCAACTGAGAACTTTTTGATGGAATGAGATATATCTCTCTTCTGTTCTCCTTTAGGGTTCTTTGTTTACTCTATATCCCAATATGCTGGTGGCTCCCAATTTTATAGTTTGTGTCCTGAATTCTACCATTTTTTCCAACTGTCCAGTGGATTTCTTCCTTTGTGTGGGCCCCAAATACATGAAGTACAATCTATCTAAAATCTAAAACTTTTTTCCTATTTCTCTTTTTCCTACTTTGTCTCCCAGATTCTCTTTGCTGATTGTCTCCCCAAAATCATCCTTCTGTGCAAATAAAAGTCATGGGACTCATTTCAAAATTGTAAATTCTTCTTACATCTTACTCTACAATCTATCAGGATTTTGTCTCTGATGAAATGAAGTGATGAGGATTAAACCCAGAGTCCTGTGCATACTAAGCACATACTCTACCACTGAGCTATATCTCTGGCCCTTCTTACATACATTTGAAAAATAAAATGATCATCATTTTAATTTCCTCTGAACTGAATGTGAGATAGAAAAACAACAGGTTCTTGTTGGATATGTATTTAACTTTAAGAGGAAAATCAGAATTATGTATATTGATACTCACTCTGAACTAAGATCTTCTCTTTTCAATATATTCTGTTCAAGTTCTAGAAAATTCCTCCTCTGCTATGGAAGACCTCAAATGTGGCTTCTATCATGACTTTAAGATGGTTTGAAGCTCTTTTGAAATAAAGTTTGGCTCTTTTACAAGAACTGCTGTGGCTCTCTGAGAAGGCCCTATGAAATGAAAATTCTGGTCTTACCTTAGCATATGCCTACAGTATGGATCTCTTCAATCAACAAAATGTCTTCACATCCTCTTTAAAGTTCAGACTTGGACCAACTGGTATTCAGTCCCATCAAAAGGCTCTGCTGAGAAGAGTGATCTTTGATAGATATTTAGAGCTAATCAATCAGTTTCTAAGTTTTAACTTTAAATCAAATTAAAAATTTGCTTGAACTGCAGTCTTGATTCTACTAGAAATGTCATCACCGAATAACATTTAAGTATTATGCTTTCAGGTTTTGTGTAGGATTGATTTTTTAAGAATTTTACTTCTGAAGAAACACTCCAAAAGTACTTTCCCTTATTTTACTCAGTGTCCAAGAAAAATGTTTCAAATATTACAATTTTGGAACCAGAAAATCTTTAAAGATTTTCTATAACAAGAATAAAATGAAGCATGCATGCTATCATGATCTTATCTTATGCACAAGGCAGACATTGCTAGTTGAATACAGTGTTCCTTCTCACCAAGCCTAATCATGGTCTTAAAAGGGCTCCTCTTAACAAAGCTCTCCTATTTCATTTTGTTGGCATAAGAGATGAAAGCTACTTATTAAACCAGATCTAGTCCAATTATTTTGAATGGATGAAGAGAGTGAGACCAGGAAAGGCACAGTAACTTGCCTAAAGCCACACAAAAATTGAATCAGAGGAGCTGGGGATGCAGCCTAATGCTATAATACTTGCCTAGCATGTGAAAGGCCCTGAATTTGATTCCCAGAGCTGCAAAAACAAAAAACAAAAACGAGCAAGAAAAACACAAAACAAGAGCCACGCCCGTCAAGTCCAGCATTTCCTCTTCTATGTTAGACAGTCAGATTCTCAGGTATCTCTCAATCAAGGTAATTTCTAGAACATTTACAAGAATGTTGGTGTTGGTCTCCTGAAATCTTTTAAATTTAATTTTTAAAAGATATTTTACGGGGCTGGGGATGTGGCTCAAGCGGTAGCGCACTCACCTGGCATGCGTGCCGTGCAGCCAGGGTTCGATCCTCCGCCGAAAACTAAAAAATAAAATATTAAAAAACTCTCTCTCTTAAAAAAAAAGATATTTTACATCCTAGAGTGGAAACATGTAATTTTATTTCTCCTGCTAATCACAACAAAATATGCAGGAATGGAGGTCTGAAAAATGGAGAAGAAAAAGTAGTTTGGCTAGAGGCCTAAAGACTTCAGGAATTACCTAGAAATTAGTTCCCTGGGTTTTTTATTTTTATTTTTTTCTTGTCTCCTGTTTGTCCTGAACTTGGCACAGCTAAGACTGATAACTTGGAAACAGGCACAGAAAAAACAAAATAACCACAAAAGAAACCTGGGCTCTCTGGCCAAAGAAAGAACCATGAAAAATTCTTTGTGGAACATCCACCTCGATGAATCAGAAGGCGTTAGTCATACCTGCCTTCTCTCAAGGTGAGTCCTATGAGCAAGTTATGCCATTCCTCCACCCTGATGTGCACTGCAGGACTAGTAAAATCCATGTGCAGAATCCGGTCCTCTAACCACTTTGAAAAAAAGAGATGGTGCCCTTCCCCCACAGAGATTGCTGGTTGATTTCTGACATCCTATGTTCATTCATCTGCTCTGGTTGTGCTCTGGTTTGAAAATTCCTTCAAACTTCAAGCTGAAATTTAATTGTCATTATAACAGTGTTGCAAGTTGTTAGAGTCTGTAAACAAGTCAAGATGGCGCCTGGCATTTTGCAGAGGGAGTGGTTTGTGAAGTAATGCCAGCGAGCCATTAAGTGTGGAGATTCCTTATTGGTTGACTGCTGTATCTAGTTTATGTTAATTAAGATAAGCTGTGTGTAATGTATACATACCCCTGCGGTCCTACAATAAACGGCTCCCACTCCTGCTGTATCAATCTACACAAGTTGCTCATCACCCCCAGGTTATTTTGCTGCAGCCGGACTGCTGCAGCAAGTTTGGATCTTGAAGAGGCAATTTGGGTCATGGAGCACAGTGTCTTGAATGGTTTATGGTCATTATCATGGGAATGGGTTAGTTATCTTGGGAATGAGTTTCTGTCTTTCACAAGTACCCTCTTAACATGTTATGCATTCTGCCATGTTATAACACATTACAAAGGCCCTCACTAGACCTACGCTGTTGATCTTGGACTTCCAAATTTCTACTACCAAGAGTCAAATAAAACTCTCTTGTTTATAATTTACCCAGTCTATGAGTCTATGGCATCATGTTATTGTAGCAGAAAACACACTGAGGGGGTTTGCCATAACATGGAGTGGGTGTCTTAAACAAGAAAAAATTAATTTCTCCCAGTTCTGGAGAATGGAAGTCCAAGATCCAGGTGCAGATGTAATTAATTTCTGTTGAGGCCTCTATTCCTGGTTTTTAGACAGGTGCCTTCTTGCTGCATCTTTACATGGTCTTTCACCTCTACATTGTAGATAGACTGAAAAAGAGCTGGTGTCTCTTCCTCGTCAGATTTGGGTCCTATGTTCTGATCTCATTTAAGCTTAATCACCTCCCTAAAGATTTTATCTTCAAATATAGTCACTGTGTTAGTCAGATTTCCATACCTATGACCAATACAGCTGACAAGAACTACTTAGAGGAGGAAGACTTTATTTTGGCTCATGGTTTCAGAGGTTCAGTCTGTGGTTGGCTGACTTCCTTGCTCTGTATCCAAGATGATGTAGAACATCATGGTGGAAGGGCATGGCAGCACAGGACCTGGCAACCAGGAAGCAAAGACAGCTTGAATGCAAGGAGTCTGCCGGTAGGGATGATAGAATCCTCAAGAGCACCTCCCCAGTGACCCACTTCCTCTAACCACACCCTACCAGCCTACAGTTACCACCCATTAATCTTCTCAAATTATTAATCCATCAAATGGATAAATCCACTGATAGGTCACCACTCTCACAATCAAATCATTTCACCTCTGAAAATTCCTGTTTTGTCTCATGTATGAGACTTTGGGGGACACCTCATATCTAAACCATAACAGTTACGCTGGGACTAGGGCTTTAACATGTGAATTTGGCAGTGTAAACAATTCAGTCTGCAACCACCCTTGAATCCCTGTGCTGCAGTAATGTTCTGTCTTTTCAGATTAAGCCCATGCATGGACACCTAATCTTTAACCCTGTCCTGCACTAATGAGGAAACAAAATTGATAAAATAGACTTCATCAAATTTAAAGATTTTGCTTTGTGAAATATCTGCTAAAGGGATGAAAAAACAAGCTATGGAGTGAGAGAAAATATTTGTAAACCATATATCTAATGAAGAACTGGCATCCAAAATACATAAAGAATTTTATAAACTCAGTAGTAAGAAAATAAGCACTTCAATTGGAATATGGGCAAAAATCTTGAACAGATGTTTGTCTAGAGATGATATACTGGTGGTAAATAAATACATAAAAATATTCAGCATCATCTTCTAGGGAAATGCAAATTAAAGTTACATTTATTACCATAAAACACCTACAAGAAAAGGCAAATTATAAAATACTGGTAATACCAAGCATTGACAGAGAGTTTACAAGGGTTTAACCACTTTGGAAAATATATGAGCTGTTTCTCGCAAACATACACAAACCATATGACCTAACAATCTCTTGTGTGTGAAATGTGTACTTGAGTTCCAAGATGGCAGATTAGAGACACCCAGAACCTACCTGCTTTCCATGAGAGAGAATCGAAAGGCTAGGAGTGTAGCTGCTTGTTGAGGTGGGTGATCCATGGGAGTGCTGAATACAATGGAGGAGAGCAAAGAAATCCATAGATTTTTGGATGGTTAAATAGAGGGAGAAATAAAGCACCCTAGCACCATAGCACAAAATCAGTAGGGGAGGGGAAGGGGCATATCTCTTTGGCTGGTGTATAGGTAAAAAAGAGAGAGCCCCAGTGAGCTCCACTACTGCAGGATTCAGCCATGTAGTCTAAATAGATTAGAGACATGGAATCTGCATAGTGAACTGGCTCTTGAGAAGATCTCTGCACTTCCCAACATATTTTCATGGTGCTGTGACCAGGAGCCATCTTGAGAAAGGTCCTATTATCTGAGCTTACTACTCTGGAAATCAAATGCCTCAGGGTTTTCCTCTCTTTGGGACCCTGTGTCCATGGCAGTGTACTGTATCAATGGACAGCTGCCTCATGAGTCAGTTTGGCCTGTGGATGAGACTTCACACAAACCTGCTGAAAAGTCTATGGAGTAGGAAACTGGACTGTGATGTGGAAGGGCTTCCCATTAAAATTGGTGATTCTGAGGATGTGACAGTCAGGTGTGATTTCATGTGGGAGCCAAGTCCAGGAGCACCAGCATCAGAGGCAGCAGATGTATGTGAGTCCTGCTGCTCTCACTTCCCAGTACAGTTCTTTTGGGCCTCCAGTATCTTTCTCCAGCTACATGAGCATCCTCAGATACTCTGCAGAACTGGTGTCAGCCCTGTTCTCAGAACACGCTGCCCAAAAGCTCAGAGAGAATCTTTGGGGAGTTTGCATTCTATGCTACCTCTCTGATAAACCACAGCACCGGTGTTAGTCCTGCCCTTGAGTGTCGGGCACAGTGGCACAGACCTGTAATTCCAGTGACTGAGGAGGCTGAGGCAGGAAAATTGTGTTTAGGTCTAACCTTAGCAACTTAGCAAGACCATGTCTCAAAATAAAATAAATAAATAAATAAATAAATAAAAATAAAAATGGGTTGGGATATAGCTCAATGGTTAAAAAGCCACTTGATTCAATCCTTAGATCCACACACACTCAAAATCCAAACACAAATACACAAGATCACCAGGAACAACAACAACAACAACAACAATAAAACCTCTGGAGATCTTTTTTGGAGTTTTGCATTCCATTCGAGTTCCTTGACATACTGCTTCACTGGCATTTTTTTCAGCCCTTGGAATGCACAGACCAAAAGGCTCCAGAGAGAAATTTTACCTGGGGAACTTTGCTTTCTGCATTAGCTCTTTTCACTGAGCAAGGCAACTGAGAGGAATTTCAAGTAGCTTCAGCTAAAGATCACTCCTGCTAGTTATCAGGTGAGCATTACAAAGGAAAAAAGAGGGGGCATGTACCCCCCAGCCTTTGCTTTGTCCATGCAGTGCATGGCCTAAGAAGACTCAGAGAGAAGCTTTGATTAGCTTAAGTTGCAAACATTCATTCTTGCCCTTTCATTTGAGTAGCTCAGTGAGGGGGAAAGTTTTATTTTCTATTAATACATTTTTGTTGTTTGTCTTCTTTGTTCTCACCTCTTTTTAAGTTTTAATCTTTCTTTTCTCCTTTCTTGAGGAAGACAGACATCCAGGCACAGGAGGCATTTAGAACCCCAAATAGACACGAGCACAAAAAGAATCTCTCTATGACTTATTATAGCTAAATTGTCAAAATGTATAGCAAAGAATATTAAAAATTATAAGAGAGAAGTGCTAAGTCACATTTAAAGGCAAACCCATTATAATAGACTTTTCAGAAGAATCTCTATAGACTAAAAGGGCATTGTAATATATTTCAAGTCCTAAAAAAACAAAACAAAACAAAAAAACTGCTAATCAAGACTATTATACTCAGCAAGGTTATCTTTCAGAAGCAAAGAGGAAATAGTCTTCATAAGATAGACATCAATTAGGGAAATTCATGACCCATAGACCAGCATTACAAAAGATACTTAAGGGAATCCTACACCCATAACAGGAAGAAAGATAAACAAAATTGTGAGAATATGGGAAAGAATAAATGGTACTGCAAGTGTGTACCAACTGCTGAGAGCCATAGCTGAGTCGGAATGACGCATGGCATTTTTGCCAGAATGGAGTGGTTTCGAGGTGACTGCCAGCAAGCCATTGAGATGATAATAGTTATGTTAAGCTGTGTATTAAATTGTATATTAGACCCCTGCTGTCCGCTGGGCCTGCTACTTTGGAGTTCTCCAGCTATTTTGGAGTTCTCAAGGGGATTCCTGGGGAGTTTGAATTGGTTGGGGAAGTGCCGGAGGAGGGATTTCCGTTTGGTGTGTGGTGTGTCCTGGGAGAAGGCCTCGTGAGTGGCATTCTCGGGAGTGAGGAGAATAAAGGAGTTCCTGTTTTGAATCTACAAGGCTGTGTGGCGGCTCGGTTATTTTGTGCCCAGCCAGACTGCGGCAACCCACAAATGAAAAAATAGAAAAGAATTAAACATTGTCATATAGTTTGCATTATACTATATATAATATAATATATATTATAGTAACTTTCCTTTAGACATAAGATGAATAAAGAGAGGAACCTATCAACTAAGATGAATAAGAGAGGAAGAAGTAAGTGTAAAAATTC
This sequence comes from Urocitellus parryii, assembly GCF_045843805.1. NCBI lineage: Eukaryota > Metazoa > Chordata > Mammalia > Rodentia > Sciuridae > Urocitellus > Urocitellus parryii. The sequence goes on along the minus strand of NC_135534.1, from coordinate 37,317,635 downwards.
AAAACAACCTAAAGAAAATCAGCAAAACAATAGAAACAACTATATACCCTTTGAAAACAACCCTGAAATGTAAGTGGTCTAAATTCACCAATTAAAAGATAGACTGACTGATTGGAATAAAAACCAAAACCCAGCAATATGCTTCCTGCAAGAGACTCACATCACTTGCAAAAACATACACAGATTGAAAATGTCAGAATGGAAAATGAAATACAAAAGCAAGGATTATATCTGACTTATATACTTACATCTGACAAAATAGATTAAGACAAGACCAGTTAAAAGACCACAGAAGGTTGCTACATAGTGTTCATTATTGATATCAATATTGATATTTGGTGCATATATACTTATAATCATTATATTTTTATTAAGAAGACATAATGATTATAAGTATATATGTACCAAATTGTTAAGGTCTGTAAATAAGTCAAAAATAACACCTGGTATTTTGCCAGAGAAATGTTAGAGTTCGTAAACAAGTCTGGATGGTGCCTGGCAAAATGTCAGAGGGAGAGGTTTGAGAAGTAACAAAAGTGAGCCATTAAGTGTGGAGATTCCTTATTGGTTGATGGATGTATCTAGTTTATGCTAATTAAGATAAGCTGTGCAAAATGTATAAATAGCTCTGTTGCCCTACAATAAATGGCTCCTATTCCTGCTGCATCAATCTACAGAAGTTATTCGTCACCCCCCGGCTATTTTGCTGCAGCCGGACTGTGGCAGATGGTGGCCCGTACGGGGAGCCCCGGGACACTCAGGGGTAAGTGACGAAAAAAAAAGCTGCCCGTCCATAGATAGGACGGGAGCAATCCGCTCGTCCCTAGGCAGATAGGGCGAGAAAGGAAAGAGAGAGGAAAAATGGCCATTTCGAGAAAATTTAGAAGATTGATACAGTATGTTTGTGTCTTGTTTTGTCTCAGTGTATTGTATTGTCTTTATGATGAGAATATGGAAGGGGTGAGAAGTAAATTGATAAGGGAAAGAGGCACCCCAATGGAACCAAGAATAATTAGGGCATGTGTTGATAAAAGCCCAAGAACTCTAGTCAAGAAGAAAAAGAAAAATAAAGTTCAGGAAAAAAAGGATTATCAGGAAAAAAAGTTGCAGCAAAAGGCTATTACTAAATGCTTTTCGTTACTGGAGGGTGCGTGAATCGGAATCTGTGCAGCGGCTGCCACGTGCGGGAGCGGGTCATGGTGCAGCAAGTACTTTGCAAGCGGCAGCGCCAGCCGGCTCTTCCACTGCCGGAAGTCCAAATCCAAACCTGACCGGGAGGCACAGTCTCTCAGGCTCTTGCTCCCTGTGCTCAGAAGCAGTTTGAGTCCGGGACACTCCCCAGGGCCATCTGGGGCTGCCCAGAATGCTACAGCTGGCAGAAGACGCTACCAGCGTCCCTGATGTTTGGTCATTTCCAATGCCAATAACTAAGCTACAATGGTTCTCCCACACCAGGAAGCTAATGAGTAATGAGCACTATTAAGGCTTATTTCAAATGTAAAAAACCTTGAGATAATGTACTAAATTGTTCAAAAAGTTGTTTTCTTAGTGGAATGCTACAGGATTTTCTTTAGCCAGCGTTGCAGAGTTCCTGCCTTTGTCCCAGTGCCAGTGAAAATGAACGTGGAAGAATTTCCAGCGTTGCTGAAAACCGGAGGAGATTTCGGCTGAGAACCGGACAAGACTTCAGATCAAGCTAGCTGCCTGCAGAACTTACCTGGACTGTGATTTAAGCTAGCTGCCTGCAGACCTGGACTGTGATTTACCGGGACTGTGAGTTAATCTGTTAAGACACTGCTTTACCTGGACTGAGACAACAAACTGTAATCTACAACAAATTGTAACTCAATATCTTTGCAAACGGTGTCATTGCTGGTATAATTTTTCCAAGGGCTTCTTGCATGGAGCCATAAGTTGGCTTGGTATTGTAGCATTTTGTATCCTCCCTTTCTGTTTGTAGCAGGTTATTTATGGTGTTTCTGTAAAAACCACTATGGTCTTTATTTAAATTAAACAAAAGGGGGAATTGTTAAGGTCTGTAAATAAGTCAAAAATAACACCTGGTATTTTGCCAGAGAAATGTTAGAGTTCGTAAACAAGTCTGGATGGTGCCTGGCAAAATGTCAGAGGGAGAGGTTTGAGAAGTAACAAAAGTGAGCCATTAAGTGTGGAGATTCCTTATTGGTTGATGGATGTATCTAGTTTATGCTAATTAAGATAAGCTGTGCAAAATGTATAAATAGCTCTGTTGCCCTACAATAAATGGCTCCTATTCCTGCTGCATCAATCTACAGAAGTTATTCGTCACCCCCCGGCTATTTTGCTGCAGCCGGACTGTGGCACCAAATATCAGAGCACCAAGTTTTATAAAACAAACACTACTAGACATAAAGGTAGAGTTGGTCCCAACACAACAATAGTGGGTGGCTCTCACCAGTATATAAATCATCAATTCAAAGACTCAACAAAGGAAACATCAGAGTTACATTATACAATAGATCAAATGTACTTAACAAATTCAAAAACATTGAGATAATTCTTGCATTTTATTTGATCACAATGGAATGAAAGTAGAAATCAACACCAAGAGAATTTACAGAAATAATACAAACACATGGAGGTTAAACAACACCCTTCAGGGTGAACATTGGGTCATTGAAGAAATCAGGGGTGGTGGAATTTAAAAATTCCTGGAATCAAACAGAAGTGGAAACACAACGTACCAAAACCTGTGGATAGAGTGAAAGGAGTACTATGAAGGAAATTTATAGCAACGAGTGCCCATATGGGGGTCTGGGGAGAGGCAGGGATAGGGAGAGAGAGAGAGAGAGAGAGAGAGAGAGAGAGAGAGAGATCTCAATTAAATAGTCTAATGATGTACTCAAAGTCTTAGAAAAACAGAAGTAACCAAACTCCAAAGCAGTAGATGGAAAAACAAAATAAACATCAGAATACAAATAAATGGAATAGAAATTAATAGAACATGTAAAAGATAAATGAAACAAAGAGTTTGTTCTTTGAAAAGACAAACAAAATTGACAAACCTCTAACTAAACTTACTAAAAGAGACAGAAAAAAGACTCAAGTAAATAAAATTTGAGGTGAAAAGGGAGATTACAACAGATATCACTAAAATTTAAAGGATCACTAGGGAATATTTTGAAAAACTATATGCCAATAAATTGAAAATTTAGAAGAAATAGACAATTTTTTTGACACACAACCTATCAAAATCAAACTACAGAATGTAAAAAACCTAAATAGATCAATGAGATTGAAGTAGTAATAGAAAATTTACCAAAAAAGAAAAGCCCATGATCAGATGAATTCACTGCTAAATTTCATCAGACTTTTGAAGAACTAACAACAATTCTTCAATTACAAACCAAATTTAATAGCTTCTTAAAAAGATCATACACCATGATCAAGTCGGCTTCATGCAGTAGCTTTTCTATGTACGTATGTGTGTGTGTGTGTGTATAAATATATAAATAAAAATTAAGTGTGAGAAAGTTGTAACAGCAATACCATCCACAATAGTCTTTTTTAAAAAAGTTAGTTATAAACTTAACTAAGCAGGTGAAATACCTATACAATTTAGAAAACACTGAATAAAGAAACTGAAGAAGATACTAAAAGGTGGAAATAATTTCCCATGTTCATGATTGGAGAGAATAAATATTGCTAAATTGGCCATATTTCTGAAAATGATCTACAGGTTTATTGCAATCTCTATCAAAATGGCTCTCTTCACAGAAAAAATAATTTAAAATCCTAAAATTTATATGGAAGCACAAAAGACTCCCAAGAGCCAAAACAATCCTAAGTAAAAGAGCAATGCTAGAGGTATCACAATGCCTGATTTTAAAACATGCTATAGAATCAGTAACAAAGACAGCATGATATTGGTATAAAAATAGACCTACAGATCAATGGAACAGAACAGAGGACCCAGAAAAAAACCTACTCATCTACAACCAGATGATTCTTTACAAAGGTGCCAAAAATATAAATTGAAGAAAAGACAGTCTCTTCAACAAATGGTGTTAGGAAAACCAAATATCTGCATGCAGAAGATTGAAACTAGACCCTCATGTCTCTCCCTGTACAAAAATCAAGTCAAATGACCCCCAAAACCTTAAGGTAACAGCTGAAACATTGAATTTTTACTAGAAGAAAACAGATAAAGCTGGGCATGGTGGTGCACAACTATAATTTCAGAGACTCCAGAGGTTGAAGTAGGAGGATCACAAGTTCAAGGCCCACTCTAGACACTTAAAGAGACCCTGTCTCAAAATAAGAAATAAAAAGAGCTGAGGAACATCATATTTGAGACTCTAGCCAGAGCAATTAGACAGAAGAAAGAAAGAGGTATGAATAGAAAGAGAAAAACTCAAACTCAATCCCTTTTTGCCGATGACATGAATATATGCTGGGAGGCCCCCAACCCCCGCAGTTGATAGTTGGGATCCTGAGACTGGATCTCAAGTATTAACATGCCCTGTATTTGAGGTAGGAGGGCAGCAAATTCACCATGCTTTAAATTTCAAAATAGTAAAGCAGCTAAAAGAGGCTGTAACAACCTATGGTCCTCAAGCACCCTTCACTGTAAGCTTGGTCGAATCCATTAACAACTTGAACATGACGCCAGCAGATTGGGCTAATATGTGTAAAGCTGTGCTAAATGGAGGTCAATACCTCTTATGGAAGGTTGCCAATGAGGAATTTTTCAAGGAGATGGCTAGTCGAAATGCAGCAGTCTGGCTGGGCACAATTCAGGAGCCACTTGTCAAAAGAAACAAACTTTATTTTTAGAACCACACACGCCAAACAAAACAGCTCCTCAGGAAAACCTTCAGAGCCCAACTGCCACCACCCGCTTCCCACAAGCCTCTCCACCTCCCCCACTCCTCCTGCTCTTGAGGCCGATTGGCTGGGTCGCATGGGCGGAGCCAAAAAAAGTCCCCAAATGAGCAGCTCCTTAGTCTGAAGGGGCGGGGAAACAGCTCAATGAGCATCACTGCAGAGGAGCCAATCAGCTAGAAGTTGCTAGGGCCACTGTGAGCCAATCATCAGCTGGCAGTCTGAAAGTTTGCTGGGGCCCCTTCGGCTGTGGCTCTCAACATGATGAATATATATTTTGAAGACCCAAAAAGCTATACCAGAAAACTACTAGAACTCATAAATGAATTCTGCCAAGTAGCAGGGTATAAAATTAACACCCATAAATCAATTGTGTTCCTATATATCAGTGATGAATCAGCTGAAAGAGAAATTAAGAAAACTATCCCATTCACAATAGCCTCAAAAAAAATATTTGGGAATCAATCTAAAAAAAAAAGAGGTTAAAGATCTCTACAATGAAAACTACAGAACACTAAAGAAATACATTGAAGAAGATCTTAGAAGATGGAAAGACTTTGTTCTTGGATAGGCAGAATTAATATTGTTTAAATGGCCATACTACCAAAAATGCTGTACAAATTCAATGCAATTCCTATTAAAATTTCAATAACATTCTTCATTGAAATAGAAGAAGCACTCATGAAATTCATTTGGAAAAATAAGAGACCCAGAATAGCCAAAGCAATCCTTAGTAAGAAAAGTGAAGCAGGAGACGTCACAATACCAGACTTTATATTATACTACAGAGTTACAGCAACAAAAATGGCATGGTATTGGTACCAAAACAGACATGTAGACCAATGGTAGAGGATAGAAGACACAGAGACAAACACACATAAACACAGTTATCTTTTTTTTTTTTTTTTTTTTTATTTATTTTTATTTATTTATTTATTTATTTTTATTGGTCGTTCATAACATTACATAGTTCTTAATACATCATATTACACGGTTTGATTCAAGTGGATTATGAACTCCCGCTTTTACCCCGTATACAAATTGCTGTATCACATCAGTTACCCTTCCATTGATTGACATATTGCCTTTCTAGTGTCTGATGTATTCTACTGTCTGTCCTATTGTCTACTATCCCCCCTCCCCTCCCCTCCCCTCCCCTCCCCTTTTCTCTCTCTACCCCTTCTACTGTAAATCATGTCTTCCATTTGTATTCTCTTGACTTACCCCTCCTTACCTCTTATATGACATTTTGTATAACCCTGAGGATCGCCTTCCATTTCCATGCAATTTCCCTTCTCACTCCCTTTCCCTCCCACCTCTCATCCCTGTTTACTGTAAATATTCTTCTCAAGCTCTTCGTCCCTACCCTGTCCTTGTTTACACCCCTTATATCAAAGGAGTCATTTGGTATTTGTTTTTTAAAGATTGACTAGCTTCACTTAGCATAATCTGCTCTAATGCCATCCATTTCCCTCCAAATTCTATAATTTTGTCATTTTTTAATGCAGAGTAATACTCCATAGTGTATAAATGCCACATTTTTTTTATCCATTCATCTATTGAAGGGCATCTAGGCTGGTTCCACAGTCTTGCTATCGTGAATTGAGCTGCTATGAACATCGATGTAGCAGTGTCCCTGTAGCATGCTCTTGTTAGGGCTTTAGGGAATAGACCGAGAAGGGGAATAGCTGGGTCAAATGGTGGTTCCATTCCCAGCTTTCCGAGAAATCTCCATACTGCTTTCCAAATTGGCTGCACCAATTTGCAGTCCCACCAGCAATGAACAAGAGTGCCCTTTTCCCCGCATCCTCTCCAGCACTTATTGTTGTTTGACTTCCTAATGGCTGCCAGTCTTACTGGAGTGAGATGGTATCTTAGGGTAGTTTTGATTTGCATTTCTCTGACTGCTAGCGATGGTGAGCATTTTTTCATGTACTTGTTGATTGATTGTATGTCCTCCTCTGAGAAGTGTCTGTTCAGGTCCTTGGCCCATTTATTGATTGGGTTATTTGTTATCTTATTGTCTAATTTTTTGAGTTCTTTGTATATTCTGGTTATTAGGGCTCTATCTGAAGTGTGTGGAGTAAAGATTTGTTCCCAGGATGTAGGCTCCCTATTTATCTCTCTTATTGTTTCTTTTGCTGAGAAAAAACTTTTTAGTTTGAGTAAGTCCCATTTGTTGATTCTATTTGTTAACTCTAGCGCTATGGGTGTCCTATTGAGGAATTTGGAGCCCGATCCCACAGCGTGTAGATCATAACCAACTTTTTCTTCTATCAGATGCCGTGTCTCTGATTTAATATCAAGCTCCTTGATCCATTTTGAGTTAACTTTTGTGCACGGCGAGAGATAGGGATTCAGATTCATTTTGGTGCAAATGGATTTCCAGTTTTCCCAGCACCATTTGTTGAAGATGCTATCCTTCCTCCATTGCATGCTTTTAGCCCCTTTATCAAAAATAAGATAGTTGTAGTTTTGTGGATTGGTTACTGTGTCCTCTATTCTGTACCATTGGTCCACCCGCCTGTTTTGGTACCAGTACCATGCTGTTTTTGTTACTATTGCTCTGTAGTATAGCTTGAAGTCTGGTATCGCTATACCGCCTGATTCACACTTCCTGCTTAGTATTGTTTTTGCTATTCTGGGTCTTTTATTATTCCATATGAATTTCATGATTCTTTTATCTATTTCTACAAGATATGCTGTTGGGATTTTGATTGGCATTGCATTGAACTTATAGAGAACTTTTGGTAATATCGCCATTTTGATGATGTTAGTTCTGCCTATCCATGAGCAGGGTATGTTTTTCCATCTTCTAAGGTCTTCTTCTATGTCTTTCTTTAGGGTTCTGTAATTTTCATTGTATAAATCTTTCACCTCTTTAGTTAGGTTGATTCCCAAGTATTTTATTTTTTGGGGGGATATTGTGAATGGAGTAGTTGTCCTCATTTCCGTTTCAGAGGATTTGTCGCTCATATACAGGAACGCCTTTGATTTATGCGTGTTGATCTTATATCCTGCCACTTTGCTGAATTCATTTATTAGCTCTAATAGCTTCTTTGTAGACCCTTTTGGGTCTGCTAGGTATAGAATCATATCATCTGCAAATAGTGATAATTTAAGTTCTTCTTTTCCTATTTTTATGCCTTTAATTTCTTTTGACTGTCTAATTGCTCTGGCCAGTGTTTCGAGGACTATGTTGAACAGAAGTGGTGAGAGAGGGCATCCCTGTCTTGTACCAGATCTTAGAGGGAATGCCTTCAATTTTTCTCCATTCAGAATGATGCTGGCCTGTGGCTTATCATAGATTGCTTTTACAATGTTGAGGTATGATCCTGTTATCCCTAATTTTTCTAGCGTTTTGAACATAAAGGGATGCTGTACTTTGTCGAATGCTTTTTCTGCATCTATTGAGATGATCATATGGTTCTTATTTTTAAGTCTATTGATGTGGTGAATAACATTTATTGATTTCCGTATATTAAACCAGCCTTGCATCCCAGGGATGAATCCTACTTGATCATGATGTATAATTTTTTTGATATGTATTTGAATCCGATTCGCCAGAATTTTATTGAGGATTTTTGCGTCAAGGTTCATTAGAGATATTGGTCTGTAGTTTTCCTTCTTTGATGTGTCTTTGTCTGGTTTCGGAATCAGGGTGATGTTGGCGTCGTAGAATGAATTTGGAAGTTCTCCCTCTTTTTCTATTTCCTGAAATAGCTTGAAAAGTATTGGTGTTAGTTCCTCTTTAAAGGTTTTGTAAAACTCTGCTGTATACCCATCCGGTCCTGGGCTTTTCTTAGTTGGTAGTCTTTTGATGGTTTCTTCTATTTCCTCTATTGTTATTGGTCTGTTTAGGTTGTCTATATCCTCCTGGCTCAATCTGGGCAGATCATAGGACTCAAGGAATTTATCTATGCCTTCACTATCTTCTATTTTATTGGAGTATAAGGATTCAAAGTAATTTCTGATTATCTTCTGTATTTCTGAAGTGTCTGTTGTGATATTGCCTTTTTCATCCCGTATGCTAGTAATTTGGGTTCTCTCTCTTCTTCTCTTCGTTAGCATGGCTAAGGGTCTGTCAATTTTATTTATTTTTTCAAAGAACCAGCTTTTAGTTTTGTCAATTTTTTCAATTGTTTCTTTTGTTTCAATTTCATTAATTTCAGCTCTGATTTTAATTATTTCTTGCCTTCTACTTCTTTTGCTGTTGTTTTGCTCTTCTTTTTCTAGGATTTTGAGATGAAGTATGAGATCATTTATTTGTTGGTTTTTTCTTTTTTTGAGGAATGAACTCCAAGCAATGAATTTTCCTCTTAGAACTGCTTTCAATGTGTCCCATAGATTCCGATATGTTGTGTCTGTGTTTTCATTTAACTCTAGGAATTTTTTAATTTCCTCCTTGATGTCTTCTAAAACCCATTGATCACTCAGCAACCTATTGTTCATTCTCCAGGTGATGCTTGCTTTTTCCTTTCTTCTTTTATCATTGATTTTCAGTTTCATTCCATTATGATCAGATAAGATGCATGGTATTATCTCTACCCCTTTGTATTGTCTAAGAGTTGCCCTGTGACATAGTATATGGTCTATTTTTGAGAAGGTTCCATGTGCTGCTGAGAAAAAAGTGTAGCTACTTAATGTTGGGTGGTATAGTCTATATATGTCAATTAAGTCTAGGTTGTTAATTGTGTTATTGAGTTCTATAGTTTCCTTATTTAACTTTTGTTTGGAAGATCTGTCCAGTGGTGAGAGAGGTGTGTTGAAGTCTCCCATGATTATTGTATGTTGGTCTATTAGACTCTTGAACTTGAGAAGAGTTTGCTTGATGAATACAGCTGCACCATTGTTTGGGGCATATATATTTATGATTGTTATGTCTTGTTGGTGTATGGTTCCCTTGAGCAGTATGAAGTGTCCTTCTATATCCCTTTTGATTAGCTTTGGCTTGAAATCTATTTTATTAGATATGAGTATGGACACTCCTGCTTGTTTCCGCGGTCCATATGAGTGATATGATTTTTCCCAACCTTTCACCTTCAGTCTATGTATATCTTTTCCTATCAAATGCGTCTCCTGTAGACAGCATATTGTTGGGTCTTGTTTTTTGATCCATTCTACTAGCCTGTGTCTCTTAATTGGTGAGTTTAAGCCATTAACATTTAGGGTTATTATTGAGATATGGTTTGTTCTTCTATCCATATTTGTTTATTGATGTTACTAAACCTGATTTGTTATCCTCTATGACTACTTTCCCCCCTTTACTGTCCTACCTCCCATTGTTGGTTTTCAATGTTGTTTTCCATTTCCTCTTCCTGTAATGTTTTGCCAAGGATTTTTTGAAGAGATGGTTTTCTAGCTGCGAATTCTTTTAACTTTTGTTTATTGAAACACAGTTATCTTGCACTAGACAAAGATGCCAAAAATATACTTTGGAGAAAAAAGCCTCTTCAACAAATGATGCTGGGAAAACTGGAAATCCATATGCAGAAAAATGAAATTAGATCTCTATCTCTAACCCTGCACAACACTCAACTCAAAGTGGATCTAGGCATTAAACCAGAGACCCTGTGCCTAAAAGAAGAAAAAGTAGGCCCAAATCTCCATCATGTCGGCTTAGGAACCAACTTCCTTAGCAAGACTCCTAAAGTGAAAGAAGTCTGAAATTCAAGAACCAACAAATGGGATGGAATCAGAACTAAAAATCTTCTTTTTTATTAAATTATTTATTCTAATTTGTTATACATGATGGCAGAATGTAATTCATTTCATATTACACATATAGAGCACAACTTTTCAAATCACTGTACACAAAGTATTTTCACACTATTTGAGTCTTCATACATGTACTTAGAGTAATGATATCTGTCTCATTCCATCATCATTCCTATCCCCTTCTTGCCCTCTCATTTACCCTCCCTCCCCTTTGCCCTATCTAAAGTTCCTCCATTCCTCCCATGCTCCCCACCCCCCATCACCATTATGTGTCAGCCTCCTCATATCAAAGAAAACATTTGGTCTTTGGTTTTGGGGGATTGGCTTGCTTCACTTAGCATTATATTCTCCAACTTCATCCATTTACCTGCAAATGCCATGATTTTATTCTCTTTTAATGCTGAGTAATGTTCCATTGTGTATACATACCAAAGTTTCCTTATCCATTCATCTACTGAAGGGCATTTAGGTTGGTTCCACAATTTAGCTATTGCAAATTATGTTGCTATAAACATTGATGTGGCTGTGTTCTTGTAGTATGCTGTTTTTAAATCCTTTGGGTATAAACCAAGGAGTGGGATAGCTGGGTCAAATGGTGGTTCCATTCCAAGTTTTCCAAGGAATCTCCATACTGCTTTTCAGATTGGCTGCACCAATTTGCAATCCCACCAGCAATGTCTGAGTGTGCCTTTTCCCCACATTCTCACCAACACTTATTGTTTTTTATATTCTTGATAGCTGCCATTCTGACAGGAGTGAGATAAAAACTTAGAGTGGTTTTGATTTGCATTTCTCTAATTGCTAGAGATGTTGAATATTTTTTCATATGGTTGTTGATTGATTGTATATCCTCTTCTGAGAAGTGTCTGTTCAGTTCCACAGAAAAGGAAACAATCAATGATGTGAAGAGAGAGCCTACAGAAAGGGAGAAAAATTTTTGCCACCTGCACCTAGATAGAGCATTAATCTTTAGGATATATAAAGAACTCAAAAACTTAACACCAACCCCCCCCCCCCAAATAACCCAATCAATAAATGGGCAATAGGTACTTCATAGAAAAAGAAATATAGTTGGTCAACAAATATATGAACAAATGTCCAACATCTCTCTCAATTAGAGAAATGCAAATTAAAACTGCACTGAGATTTCACCTCACTCCAGTCAGAATGACAATTATTAAAAATAAAGTAACAATAAATGTATGTGAGGATATGGGGGGAAAGGTATATTTATACATTGCTGGTAGGACTGCATATTGGTGTAACCACTCTGGAAACAGTATGGAGATTCCTCTGAAAACTTGGAATGGAACCACCATTTGACCTAGTTATCCCACTCCTTGATATGCACCTAAAAGACTTAAAATCAACCTACTATAGTGACATGGCCACATCAATGTTTATAGCAACTCAATCCACAATAGCTAAACTATGGAACCAGCCCAGGTGCCCTTCAACAGATGAATGGATAAAGAAAATGTGGTATATGTACATAATGAAATATTACTCAGCCATAAAGTGAAATGAAATTATGGCATTTGCTGGTAAATGGATGGAATGGGAGACTATCATTCTAAGTAAAATAAGCCAATCCCAAAAACCGAAAGGCTGAATGTTCTCTCTGATATGAGGATGCTAACTCACAATAAGAGGTGGGGTAGGGAAAAATAAAAGTACTTTCGATAGACAAAGAGGAACGAAGGGAAGGGAGGGGGGATGGGGATAGGAAATACAGTAGCATGAACTGGACATTACTTTCCTATGTTCATATATGAATACAGGGCCAATATAATTTCACATTAGGTACTACCAGAAAAATGGAAGATGGCACTCCATATATGTATAATATGTCAACATACATTCTACTGTCATGTAAACATATAAAAAATGAACATAAATTTTTAAAAAAGAGCTCAGGGACTGCAGTTGTAGCTCAGTGGTAGAGCGCTTGCCTAGCATGTGTGAAGTCCTGGATTAGGTCCTCAGCACCACATAAAAATAAAAAAATGGATAAAATATAATAACATTATTTAAATAAGAAGAGCTGAGGATGTAGCTCAATGGTTGAGTGCCCTGGTTTCATCTTCAGTCCTGAGAGAAAAGGATAGAAGGAAGGAAGCAGAAGGGAAAACAAAGCAAAACATATAGAGAACACTTTAAGATATTGGCGCAGACAATTGTTGCCTGAATAGAATTCAAAGAGCTCAAGAAACAAAACCAAAAATCTACAAATGGGCCTACAAATTAAAAAGTTTCTGTACAGCAAAGAAAGCATTAACAGAGTAAAGAGAAAACTAACAGGAGAAAATCTTTGTCAGCTATTCACCTGACAGAGGAGTAATATCCAGAATGTGTAAAGAACAAAAAATAAACAAACAAATAACCCCCTCCCCCAACAATAAAAGAACAAGTAATCCAGCCAAAAAAATGGACAATGATCTGTACAGACACTTCTCGAAAGAAATGTAAATGGCCAATAAATATATGAAAAAAGGCTCAATATATTCAGCCCTCTGGGAAATGCTAATCAAAGTACAATGAAATTGCATCTCACCCTGGTCAGAACGGTTATTATCTAAAACCAAACAAAAATTAAATAATGCTGATGAGAATGTACAGGAAAAAGAACACTTGTATCCTGTTGGTGAAAATGTAAATTAGTACAGCCACTAGGGAAAACAATATGGAGGTTATGCAAAAAGCTAAATATAGAACTAGTATATGATACAGCTACACCGCCTCTGGGTATATCTCCAGAGGAAATGAAGTCAGCATACAAAAGAGATACTTGCATACCCATGTTTATTGTGACACTATTCACAATAGTCAAGGTATGGAATCAGACTACATGTTCACTCTCAGATGAACTGTTAAAGAAAACTTGGTATATAAACACAGTGGAGCATTATTCAGTTATAAAGAAGAATGAAATCATGTCATTTAAAGGAAAATGAATGGAGATGAAGGACATCATGTTAAGCAAAATGAATCATATACTGAAAAACAAGTATTGCATATTTTTCCTCATATATGGAATATATATATAATATATATTATATACACTTTATATATTATACATAATATATATTATATATACTTTATATATTATATATATACTTTATATATATATCTACTGTAATATATATAATATATATCTATTTTTAGGAGAGTGTATATATTTATAAGAGTGTGTGTATATATACGTATATACACACACTTTTCTAAAATTAGAAAAGGGGCTATTAGTAACCAGAAGGAGCAGGAAAGAAGGGGAGAACAAGAGACAATGGATACAATCAAGGCATGATAGATACATGCATGTATGGAAATGTCACATTAATTTATACAATTAGTGTGTCAATAAAAATTTAAGGAAATCTGTATATGAATATTCATAATAGTTTCCTTTCTTTTCTTTTTTCTTTTTTTGTGCTGCTGGGGATTGAACCCAAGTCCTTATGCACACTAGGCAAGTGCTTTACCACTGAGATACACCCTGAACCCATTTGTACTTGAAACAGTCAAAAACTGCTAACAAATCCAGGCACAGTGGTGTATACCTGTAATCTCAGAGACTCAGGAGTTGAGGAACAACAATTGCAAGTTCAAGACCAGCCTTAGAAATTTAGCAAGGTGCTGAGAGCCATTGCCAAGTACGAATGACGCATCAAAATTTCCTTGCCAGCGTACCCCGTGTTGCTTAGAGGAAGGACTTGAACATTTGCAGTGACATTGCATGTATGTTTGAGAAAGGTGACCCTGCTCAAGGACCAGGGTGGATCAGGGTTTAAGGAGGATCCTACTGGATTAGGGAGGATCCAGGTTTAGGGTGTATTCTGCTGGGAATAGGGAGTATCCCGCTCCTTGGGTTTAGGGCCGTTCCAGGTTTAAAGTGTACCCTGCTGGGAATAGGGCATATCCTGCTGCCTCAGGCACACCCGATCCCAGAATATTTGGGCCCAGAACATGTTTGTAGAGGGCCGGTGTGAGTTCGGGAATAAAGAATTGCTGTTTGAATCTACAAAGCTGTGAGTGGCTGTGATTTTGTGCCCAGCAAGGCCTTAAGCAACTTAGCAAGAATTTGTAAACAATAAAAAAGAGGCTGGGGATGTAGCTCAGTGGTAAAGCATCTCTGGGTTCAATCCCCAATACCAAAAAACAAAAACAAAAAAACTGGTAACTACCCAAATATCCTATAGGAGGTGAATGAACAACAAACTGTGGAATATCTGTAATACTGAATACTACTCAACTCAATAGAATCAACTATGGACACAAATAACAACTTGGATGGATCTTAAAGGAGTTATGCTGAATGAAAGAATCCAGTCTTAAAAGATTACATACTGAATGATTCCATTCATATAATATTATTGAAGTGACACATCTGTAATGGTGAATGGGTCTGTGGTTGCCAGATGTTGAGTTTGGGGCCAGGATATGACTATTAGTGTATACTCCAGGGGAGTTTCTTTGTGGTGATAAAATAATTCTTTATCTTCATTGTGGCAATGATTATACCAACCGTAGAACTGTCTATGTACACACACATTCCCCTCAAATAATAGTCCACGCAAAGTCTGATGAAATCCAAATAAGCTCTGGGCTTGATACTGTGTGGTACCAACATCAGCTTCCTGGTTTTACAATATCCTGTGGCTAAGTGAGATGCTATAATTAGGGGAAACTGGGTGAGGGGTACATGAGAAGTGTCTGTACTATTTCTGGACTTTCTTGTAAGCCTAAAACTATTTCAAAATAAGAAGTTGCAATCTTAAAAATCAGATGTAACAAACTTCAAACGATGTGCTAATCTGAAGCCTGTCTGATTTGAAAGCCAGTACTCTTAGTCACTACACCACACTGGTAAGGATCCATTGGAAAAATGCCTTTATTAGCAGGCATAAGTAAGATGCACTCTCTGCTATTCAAAACTCTTTTTGTCTCCTTAGATCTTATAATGAGGAAAAAAACTTCACAAAACAGAAAATGGTTAGTTGAAACATTTACGGCACTTGAGATGAAAGTTTTAATAGACTTTATATATCTGTTCATTTAGGATAAATCTCACTTATTTGTTATAAAGTGATCTCAATGTATTGTGAATTCTCCTTTCTAGATTTTTACATCTGTATTCAGACAAACCTTATTCTACATGTTTTCCCTCCTCGGGTATTCTTTTTGATAGCATACTATATTTCAAAAGCTCTTTCCTATCATTTTAGTTGAGAGGAAAGTTTACGGGAAGCTAACATGTTCAAAATAAATTCTTAAAAGCCATAGACTATATTTTTTAAACTATTCTTGTTACCCTACTATTTCATTAATGTTATGACATTCCTGAAATATCTAAAATAGTTAAAACTGTGAAAAACACAAGTACTGAGAGACCCTATGAGACTTTGAAACACTCAAAAAATTTAACTGGGAAATACATAAAACAACTCTATTTGTCAGGGTTAAGGTCGTGGGAAATACATCTGTTTGCATTTGTAAAGTATACCGTCATAGAAAGCTACGCCACATAAAGCTACGGAGCA